>NC_072424.2:4249615-4856346 GCF_028878055.3 Symphalangus syndactylus
CACAATGCTTCTGTGTAGTTTTTATTCGAAGATTTTTTTTTCCCAATATAGGCCTCTTAGCTCTCAGAATGTCCAATTGCAGTTTCTACAGAAAGAGTGTTTCAGAAAGGCTCAATCAAAAGTAAGGTTCAACTCTGTTATTTGAATGCACAGAACAGAAAGAAGTTTCATACAATGCTTCTGTGTAGTTTATATTTGAACATATTCTTTTTTCCACTATTACACACTTAGCGCTACGAATGTCCAGTTGCATTTTCTACAGACAGAGTGTTTCAAAACTGCTCAATCAAAAGTATGGTTTAACTCCGTTAGCTGAATGCTCAGATCAGAAAGTAGTTTCACAGAATGCTTCTGTGTAGTTTATATTTGAATATATTCCTTTTTCCACTACTACGCTCTTAGCGCTCCAAATGTCCAGTTGCATTTTCTACATAAAGAGTGTTCAGATCTGCTCAATCAAAAGTATGGTTTAACTCTGTTAGCTGAATGCACAGATCAGAAAGATGTTTCACCGAATGATTCTGTGTAGTTTATATTTGAAGACATTCCTTTTTCCACTATTACCCTCTTAGCGCTCCGAATCTCCACTTGCATTTTCTACAAAAAGAGTGTTTCATAACTGCTCAATCAAAAATATGTTTTATCTCTGTTAACTGAATTTACAGATCAGAAATAAGTTTCACAGAATGCATCTGTGTAGTTTTTATTTGAAGATATTCTTTTTCCCAATGTAGGCCTCTTAGCGCTTAGCATGTCCAATTGCAGTTTCTACAGAAAGAGTGTTTCAGAACGGCTCAATCAAAAGTAAGGTTCAACTCTGTTAGTTGAATGCACAGAACAGAAAGTATTTTCACAGAATGCTACTGTGTAGTTTATATTTGAATATATTCCTTTTTCCACTATTACCCTCTTAAAGCTCCGAATGTCCACTTGCATTTTCTACAGAAAGAGTGTTCAGAACTGCGCAATCAAAAGTATGGTTTAACTCTGTTAGCTTAATGAACATATCAGAAATAAGTTTCACACAATGCTCCTGTGTACTTTTTATTCGAAGATATTATTTTTCCCAATATAGGCCTCTTAGCGCTCAGAATGTCCAATTGCAGTTTCTACAGAAAGAGTGTTTCAGAAAGGCTCAATCAAAAGTAAGGTTCAACTCTGTTAGTTGAATGCACAGAACAGAAAGAAGTTTCATACAATGCTCCTGTGTAGTTTATATTTGAACATATTCTTTTTTCCACTATTACCCACTTAGCGCTACGAATGTCCAGTTGCATTTTCTACAGACAGAGTGTTTCAAAACTGCTCAATCAAAAGTATGGTTTAACTCTGTTAGCTGAATGCTCAGATCAGAAAGCAGTTTCACAGAATGCTTCTTCGTAGTTTATATTTGAATATATTCCTTTTTCCACTACTACGCTCTTAGCGCTCCAAATGTCCAGTTGCATTTTCTACAGAAAGAGTGTTCAGATCTGCTCAATCAAAAGTATGGTTTAACTCTGTTAGCTGAATGCACAGATCAGAAAGAAGTTTCACCGAATGATTCTGTGTAGTTTATATTTGAAGACATTACTTTTTCCACTATTACCCTCTTAGCGCTCCGAATCTCCACTTGCATTTTCTACAAAAAGAGTGTTTCATAAATGCTCAATCAAAAATATGTTTTATCTCTGTTAACTGAATTTACAGATCAGAAATAAGTTTCACAGAATGCATCTGTGTAGTTTTTATTTGAAGATATTCATTTTCCCAATGTAGGCCTCTTAGCGCTTAGCATGTCCAATTGCAGTTTCTACAGAAAGAGTGTTTCAGAACGGCTCAATCAAAAGTAAGGTTCAACTCTGTTAGTTGAATGCACAGAACAGAAAGAATTTTCACAGAATGCTACTGTGTAGTTTATATTTGAATATATTCCTTTTTCCACTATTACCCTCTTAACGCTCCGAATGTCCACTTGCATTTTCTACAGAAAGAGTGTTCAGAACTGCGCAATCAAAAGTATGGTTTAACTCTGTTAGCTTAATGAACATATCAGAAATAAGTTTCACACAATGCTTCTGTGTAGTTTTTATTTGAAGATATTTTTTTTCCCAATATAGGCCTCTTAGCGCTCAGAATGTCCAATTGCAGTTTCTACAGAAAGAGTGTTTCAGAAAGGCTCAATCAAAAGTAAGGTTCAACTCTGTTAGTTGAATGCACAGAACAGAAAGAAGTTTCATACAATGCTTCTGTGTAGTTTATATTTGAACATATTCTTTTTTCCACTATTACCCACTTAGCGCTACGAATGTCCAGTTGCATTTTCTACAGACAGAGTGTTTCAAAACTGCTCAATCAAAAGTATGGTTTAACTCTGTTAGCTGAATGCTCAGATCAGAAAGAAGTTTCACAGAATGCTTCTGTGTAGTTTATATTTGAATATATTCCTTTTTCCACTACTACTCTCTTAGCGCTCCAAATGTCCAGTTGCATTTTCTACAGAAAGAGTGTTCAGATCTGCTCAATCAAAAGTATGGTTTAACTCTGTTAGCCGAATGCACAGATCAGAAAGAAGTTTCACAGAATGATTCTGTGTAGTTTATATTTGGAGACATTCCTTTTTCCACTATTACCCCCTTAGCGCTCCGAATCTCCACTTGCATTTTCTACAGAAAGAGTGTTTCATAACTGCTCAATCAAAAATATGTTTTATCTCTGTTAACTGAATTTACAGATCAGAAATAGTTTTCACAGAATGCATCTGTGTAGTTTTTATTTGAAGATATCCTTTTTCCCAATATAGGCCTCTTAGCGCTTAGCATGTCCAATTGCAGTTTCTACAGAAAGAGTGTTTCAGAACGGCTCAATCAAAAGTAAGGTTCAACTCTGTTAGTTGAATGCACAGAACAGAAAGAATTTTCACAGAATGCTACTGTGTAGTTTATATTTGAAGACATTCCTTTTTCCACTATTACCCTCTTAGCGCTCCGAATCTCCACTTGCATTTTCTACAGAAAGAGTGTTTCAGAACGGCTCAATCAGAACTATGGTTCAACTCTTTTAGTTGAACAAACAGAACAGAAAGAAGTTTCACACAATTCCTCTGTGTAGTTTTTATTTGTAGACATTCTTTTTCCCAATATAGGCCTCTTAGCGCTCAGAATGTCCAATTGCAGTTTCTACAGAAAGAGTGTTTCAGAACGGCTCAATCAAAAGTAAGGTTCAACTCTGTTACTTGAATGCACAGAACAGAAAGAAGTCTCATACAATGCTTCTGTGTAGTTTATATTTGAACATATTCTTTTTTCCACTATTACCCACTTAGCGCTACGAATGTCCAGTTGCATTTTCTACAGACAGAGTGTTTCAAAACTGCTCAATCAAATGTATGGTTTAACTCTGTTAGCTGAATGCTCAGATCAGAAAGAAGTTTCACAGAATGCTTCTGTGTAGTTTATATTTGAATATATTCCTTTTTCCACTACTACGCTCTTAGCGCTCCAAATGTCCAGTTGCATTTTCTACAGAAAGAGTGTTCAGATCTGCTCAATCAAAAGTATGGTTTAACTCTGTTAGCTGAATGCACAGATCAGAAAGAAGTTTCACCGAATGATTCTGTGTAGTTTATATTTGAAGACATTCCTTTTTCCACTATTACCCTCTTAGCGCTCCGAATCTCCACTTCCATTTTCTACAAAAAGAGGGTTTCATAACTGCTCAATCAAAAATATGTTTTATCTCTGTTAACTGAATTTACAGATCAGAAATAAGTTTCACAGAATGCATCTGTGTAGTTTTTATTTGAAGATATTCTCTTTCCCAATGTAGGCCTCTTATCGCTTAGCATGTCCAATTGCAGTTTCTACAGAAAGAGTGTTTCAGAACGGCTCAATCAAAAGTAAGGTTCCACTCTGTTAGTTGAATGCACAGAACAGAAAGAATTTTCACAGAATGCTACTGTGTAGTTTATATTTGAATATATTCCTTTTTCCACTATTACCCTCTTAGCGCTCCAAATGTCCACTTGCATTTTCTACAGAAAGAGTGTTCAGAACTGCGCATTCAAAAGTATGGTTTAACTCTGTTAGCTTAATGAACATATCAGAAATAAGTTTCACACAATGCTCCTGTGTAGTTTTTATTCGAAGATATTATTTTTCCCAGTATAGGCCTCTTAGCGCTCAGAATGTCCAATTGCAGTTTCTACAGAAAGAGTGTTTCAGAAAGGCTCAATCAAAAGTAAGGTTCAACTCTGTTAGTTGAATGCACAGAACAGAAAGAAGTTTCATACAATGCTTCTGTGTAGTTTATATTTGAACATATTCTTTTTTCCACTATTACCCACTTAGCGCTTCGAATGTCCAGTTGCATTTTCTACAGACAGAGTGTTTCAAAACTGCTCAATCAAAAGTATGGTTTAACTCCGTTAGCTGAATGCTCAGATCAGAAAGAAGTTTCACAGAATGCTTCTGTGTAGTTTATATTTGAATATATTCCTTTTTCCACTACTACTCTCTTAGCGCTCCAAATGTCCAGTTGCATTTTCTACAGAAAGAGTGTTCAGATCTGCTCAATCAAAAGTATGGTTTAACTCTGTTAGCCGAATGCACAGATCAGAAAGAAGTTTCACAGAATGATTCTGTGTAGTTTATATTTGGAGACATTCCTTTTTCCACTATTACCCCCTTAGCGCTCCGAATCTCCACTTGCATTTTCTACAGAAAGAGAGTTTCATAACTGCTCAATCAAAAATATGTTTTATCTCTGTTAACTGAATTTACAGATCAGAAATAAGTTTCACAGAATGCATCTGTGTAGTTTTTATTTGAAGATATTCTTTTTCCCAATATAGGCCTCTTAGCGCTTAGCATGTCCAATTGCAGTTTCTACAGAAAGAGTGTTTCAGAACGGCTCAATCAAAAGTAAGGTTCAACTCTGTTAGTTGAATGCACAGAACAGAAAGAATTTTCACAGAATGCTACTGTGTAGTTTATATTTGAATATATTAATTTTTCCACTATTACCCTCTTAAAGCTCCGAATGTCCACTTGCATTTTCTACAGAAAGAGTGTTCAGAACTGCGCAATCAAAAGTATGGTTTAACTCTGTTAGCTTAATGAACATATCAGAAATAAGTTTCACACAATGCTTCTGTGTAGTTTTTATTCGAAGATTTTTTTTTCCCAATATAGGCCTCTTAGCTCTCAGAATGTCCAATTGCAGTTTCTACAGAAAGAGTGTTTCAGAAAGGCTCAATCAAAAGTAAGGTTCAACTCTGTTATTTGAATGCACAGAACAGAAAGAAGTTTCATACAATGCTTCTGTGTAGTTTATATTTGAACATATTCTTTTTTCCACTATTACACACTTAGCGCTACGAATGTCCAGTTGCATTTTCTACAGACAGAGTGTTTCAAAACTGCTCAATCAAAAGTATGGTTTAACTCCGTTAGCTGAATGCTCAGATCAGAAAGTAGTTTCACAGAATGCTTCTGTGTAGTTTATATTTGAATATATTCCTTTTTCCACTACTACGCTCTTAGCGCTCCAAATGTCCAGTTGCATTTTCTACAGAAAGAGTGTTCAGATCTGCTCAATCAAAAGTATGGTTTAACTCTGTTAGCTGAATGCACAGATCAGAAAGAAGTTTCACCGAATGATTCTGTGTAGTTTATATTTGAAGACATTCCTTTTTCCACTATTACCCTCTTAGCGCTCCGAATCTCCACTTGCATTTTCTACAAAAAGAGTGTTTCATAACTGCTCAATCAAAAATATGTTTTATCTCTGTTAACTGAATTTACAGATCAGAAATAAGTTTCACAGAATGCATCTGTGTAGTTTTTATTTGAAGATATTCTTTTTCCCAATGTAGGCCTCTTAGCGCTTAGCATGTCCAATTGCAGTTTCTACAGAAAGAGTGTTTCAGAACGGCTCAATCAAAAGTAAGGTTCAACTCTGTTAGTTGAATGCACAGAACAGAAAGTATTTTCACAGAATGCTACTGTGTAGTTTATATTTGAATATATTCCTTTTTCCACTATTACCCTCTTAAAGCTCCGAATGTCCACTTGCATTTTCTACAGAAAGAGTGTTCAGAACTGCGCAATCAAAAGTATGGTTTAACTCTGTTAGCTTAATGAACATATCAGAAATAAGTTTCACACAATGCTCCTGTGTAGTTTTTATTCGAAGATATTATTTTTCCCAATATAGGTCTCTTAGCGCTCAGAATGTCCAATTGCAGTTTCTACAGAAAGAGTGTTTCAGAAAGGCTCAATCAAAAGTAAGGTTCAACTCTGTTAGTTGAATGCACAGAACAGAAAGAAGTTTCATACAATGCTCCTGTGTAGTTTATATTTGAACATATTCTTTTTTCCACTATTACCCACTTAGCGCTACGAATGTCCAGTTGCATTTTCTACAGACAGAGTGTTTCAAAACTGCTCAATCAAAAGTATGGTTTAACTCTGTTAGCTGAATGCTCAGATCAGAAAGCAGTTTCACAGAATGCTTCTTCGTAGTTTATATTTGAATATATTCCTTTTTCCACTACTACGCTCTTAGCGCTCCAAATGTCCAGTTGCATTTTCTACAGAAAGAGTGTTCAGATCTGCTCAATCAAAAGTATGGTTTAACTCTGTTAGCTGAATGCACAGATCAGAAAGAAGTTTCACCGAATGATTCTGTGTAGTTTATATTTGAAGACATTCCTTTTTCCACTATTACCCTCTTAGCGCTCCGAATCTCCACTTGCATTTTCTACAAAAAGAGTGTTTCATAAATGCTCAATCAAAAATATGTTTTATCTCTGTTAACTGAATTTACAGATCAGAAATAAGTTTCACAGAATGCATCTGTGTAGTTTTTATTTGAAGATATTCATTTTCCCAATGTAGGCCTCTTAGCGCTTAGCATGTCCAATTGCAGTTTCTACAGAAAGAGTGTTTCAGAACGGCTCAATCAAAAGTAAGGTTCAACTCTGTTAGTTGAATGCACAGAACAGAAAGAATTTTCACAGAATGCTACTGTGTAGTTTATATTTGAATATATTCCTTTTTCCACTATTACCCTCTTAAAGCTCCGAATGTCCACTTGCATTTTCTACAGAAAGAGTGTTCAGAACTGCGCAATCAAAAGTATGGTTTAACTCTGTTAGCTTAATGAACATATCAGAAATAAGTTTCACACAATGCTTCTGTGTAGTTTTTATTCGAAGATTTTTTTTTCCCAATATAGGCCTCTTAGCTCTCAGAATGTCCAATTGCAGTTTCTACAGAAAGAGTGTTTCAGAAAGGCTCAATCAAAAGTAAGGTTCAACTCTGTTAGTTGAATGCCCAGAACAGAAAGATGTTTCATACAATGCTTCTGTGTAGTTTATATTTGAACATATTCTTTTTTCCACTATTACACACTTAGCGCTACGAATGTCCAGTTGCATTTTCTACAGACAGAGTGTTTCAAAACTGCTCAATCAAAAGTATGGTTTAACTCCGTTAGCTGAATGCTCAGATCAGAAAGTAGTTTCACAGAATGCTTCTGTGTAGTTTATATTTGAATATATTCCTTTTTCCACTACTACGCTCTTAGCGCTCCAAATGTCCAGTTGCATTTTCTACAGAAAGAGTGTTCAGATCTGCTCAATCAAAAGTATGGTTTAACTCTGTTAGCTGAATGCACAGATCAGAAAGAAGTTTCACCGAATGATTCTGTGTAGTTTATATTTGAAGACATTCCTTTTTCCACTATTACCCTCTTAGCGCTCCGAATCTCCACTTGCATTTTCTACAAAAAGAGTGTTTCATAACTGCTCAATCAAAAATATGTTTTATCTCTGTTAACTGAATTTACAGATCAGAAATAAGTTTCACAGAATGCATCTGTGTAGTTTTTATTTGAAGATATTCTTTTTCCCAATGTAGGCCTCTTAGCGCTTAGCATGTCCAATTGCAGTTTCTACAGAAAGAGTGTTTCAGAACGGCTCAATCAAAAGTAAGGTTCAACTCTGTTAGTTGAATGCACAGAACAGAAAGAAGTTTCATACAATGCTTCTGTGTAGTTTATATTTGAACATATTCTTTTTTCCACTATTACCCACTTAGCGCTTCGAATGTCCAGTTGCATTTTCTACAGACAGAGTGTTTCAAAACTGCTCAATCAAAAGTATGGTTTAACTCCGTTAGCTGAATGCTCAGATCAGAAAGAAGTTTCACAGAATGCTTCTGTGTAGTTTATATTTGAATATATTCCTTTTTCCACTACTACGGTCTTAGCGCTCCAAATGTCCATTTGCATTTTCTACAGAGTGTTCAGAACTGCTCAATCAAAAGTATGGTTTAAGTCTGTTAGCTGAATGCACAGATCAGAAAGAAGTTTCACCGAATGATGCTGTGTAGTTTATATTTGAAGACATTCCTTTTTCCACTATTACCCTCTTAGCGCTCCGAATCTCCACTTGCATTTTCTACAAAAAGAGTGTTTCATAACTGCTCAATCAAAAATATGTTTTATCTCTGTTAACTGAATTTACAGATCAGAAATAAGTTTCACAGAATGCATCTGTGTAGTTTTTATTTGAAGATATTCTTTTTCCCAATGTAGGCCTCTTAGCGGTTAGCATGTCCAATTGCAGTTTCTACAGAAAGAGTGTTTCAGAACGGCTCAATCAAAAGTAAGGTTCAACTCTGTTAGTTGAATGCACAGAACAGAAAGAAGTTTCATACAATGCTTCTGTGTAGTTTATATTTGAACATATTCTTTTTTCCACTATTACCCACTTAGCGCTTCGAATGTCCAGTTGCATTTTCTACAGACAGAGTGTTTCAAAACTGCTCAATCAAAAGTATGGTTTAACTCCGTTAGCTGAATGCTCAGATCAGAAAGTAGTTTCACAGAATGCTTCTGTGTAGTTTATATTTGAATATATTACTTTTTCCACTACTACGCTCTTAGCGCTCCAAATGTCCAGTTGCATTTTCTACATAAAGAGTGTTCAGATCTGCTCAATCAAAAGTATGGTTTAACTCTGTTAGCTGAATGCACAGATCAGAAAGAAGTTTCACCGAATGATTCTGTGTAGTTTATATTTGAAGACATTCCTTTTTCCACTATTACCCTCTTAGCGCTCCGAATCTCCACTTGCATTTTCTACAAAAAGAGTGTTTCATAACTGCTCAATCAAAAATATGTTTTATCTCTGTTAACTGAATTTACAGATCAGAAATAAGTTTCACAGAATGCATCTGTGTAGTTTTTATTTGAAGATATTCTTTTTCCCAATGTAGGCCTCTTAGCGCTTAGCATGTCCAATTGCAGTTTCTACAGAAAGAGTGTTTCAGAACGGCTCAATCAAAAGTAAGGTTCAACTCTGTTAGTTGAATGCACAGAACAGAAAGTATTTTCACAGAATGCTACTGTGTAGTTTATATTTGAATATATTCCTTTTTCCACTATTACCCTCTTAAAGCTCCGAATGTCCACTTGCATTTTCTACAGAAAGAGTGTTCAGAACTGCGCAATCAAAAGTATGGTTTAACTCTGTTAGCTTAATGAACATATCAGAAATAAGTTTCACACAATGCTCCTGTGTAGTTTTTATTCGAAGATATTATTTTTCCCAATATAGGCCTCTTAGCGCTCAGAATGTCCAATTGCAGTTTCTACAGAAAGAGTGTTTCAGAAAGGCTCAATCAAAAGTAAGGTTCAACTCTGTTAGTTGAATGCACAGAACAGAAAGAAGTTTCATACAATGCTCCTGTGTAGTTTATATTTGAACATATTCTTTTTTCCACTATTACCCACTTAGCGCTACGAATGTCCAGTTGCATTTTCTACAGACAGAGTGTTTCAAAACTGCTCAATCAAAAGTATGGTTTAACTCTGTTAGCTGAATGCTCAGATCAGAAAGCAGTTTCACAGAATGCTTCTTCGTAGTTTATATTTGAATATATTCCTTTTTCCACTACTACGCTCTTAGCGCTCCAAATGTCCAGTTGCATTTTCTACAGAAAGAGTGTTCAGATCTGCTCAATCAAAAGTATGGTTTAACTCTGTTAGCTGAATGCACAGATCAGAAAGAAGTTTCACCGAATGATTCTGTGTAGTTTATATTTGAAGACATTCCTTTTTCCACTATTACCCTCTTAGCGCTCCGAATCTCCACTTGCATTTTCTACAAAAAGAGTGTTTCATAAATGCTCAATCAAAAATATGTTTTATCTCTGTTAACTGAATTTACAGATCAGAAATAAGTTTCACAGAATGCATCTGTGTAGTTTTTATTTGAAGATATTCATTTTCCCAATGTAGGCCTCTTAGCGCTTAGCCTGTCCAATTGCAGTTTCTACAGAAAGAGTGTTTCAGAACGGCTCAATCAAAAGTAAGGTTCAACTCTGTTAGTTGAATGCACAGAACAGAAAGAATTTTCACAGAATGCTACTGTGTAGTTTATATTTGAATATATTCCTTTTTCCACTATTACCCTCTTAACGCTCCGAATGTCCACTTGCATTTTCTACAGAAAGAGTGTTCAGAACTGCGCAATCAAAAGTATGGTTTAACTCTGTTATCTTAATGAACATATCAGAAATAAGTTTCACACAATGCTTCTGTGTAGTTTTTATTTGAAGATATTTTTTTTCCCAATATAGGCCTCTTAGCGCTCAGAATGTCCAATTGCAGTTTCTACAGAAAGAGTGTTTCAGAAAGGCTCAATCAAAAGTAAGGTTCAACTCTGTTAGTTGAATGCACAGAACAGAAAGAAGTTTCATACAATGCTTCTGTGTAGTTTATATTTGAACATATTCTTTTTTCCACTATTACCCACTTAGCGCTACGAATGTCCAGTTGCATTTTCTACAGACAGAGTGTTTCAAAACTGCTCAATCAAAAGTATGGTTTAACTCTGTTAGCTGAATGCTCAGATCAGAAAGAAGTTTCACAGAATGCTTCTGTGTAGTTTATATTTGAATATATTCCTTTTTCCACTACTACTCTCTTAGCGCTCCAAATGTCCAGTTGCATTTTCTACAGAAAGAGTGTTCAGATCTGCTCAATCAAAAGTATGGTTTAACTCTGTTAGCCGAATGCACAGATCAGAAAGAAGTTTCACAGAATGATTCTGTGTAGTTTATATTTGGAGACATTCCTTTTTCCACTATTACCCCCTTAGCGCTCCGAATCTCCACTTGCATTTTCTACAGAAAGAGTGTTTCATAACTGCTCAATCAAAAATATGTTTTATCTCTGTTAACTGAATTTACAGATCAGAAATAAGTTTCACAGAATGCATCTGTGTAGTTTTTATTTGAAGATATTCTTTTTCCCAATATAGGCCTCTTAGCGCTTAGCATGTCCAATTGCAGTTTCTACAGAAAGAGTGTTTCAGAACGGCTCAGTCAAAAGTAAGGTTCAACTCTGTTAGTTGAATGCACAGAACAGAAAGAATTTTCACAGAATGCTACTGTGTAGTTTATATTTGAATATATTCCTTTTTCCACTATTACCCTCTTAAAGCTCCGAATGTCCACTTGCATTTTCTACAGAAAGAGTGTTCAGAACTGCGCAATCAAAAGTATGGTTTAACTCTGTTAGCTTAATGAACATATCAGAAATAAGTTTCACACAATGCTTCTGTGTAGTTTTTATTCGAAGATTTTTTTTTCCCAATATAGGCCTCTTAGCTCTCAGAATGTCCAATTGCAGTTTCTACAGAAAGAGTGTTTCAGAAAGGCTCAATCAAAAGTAAGGTTCAACTCTGTTAGTTGAATGCCCAGAACAGAAAGAAGTTTCATACAATGCTTCTGTGTAGTTTATATTTGAACATATTCTTTTTTCCACTATTACACACTTAGCGCTACGAATGTCCAGTTGCATTTTCTACAGAAAGAGTGTTCAGATCTGCTCAATCAAAAGTATGGTTTAACTCTGTTAGCTGAATGCACAGATCAGAAAGAAGTTTCACCGAATGATTCTGTGTAGTTTATATTTGAAGACATTCCTTTTTCCACTATTACCCTCTTAGCGCTCCGAATCTCCACTTGCATTTTCTACAAAAAGAGTGTTTCATAACTGCTCAATCAAAAATATGTTTTATCTCTGTTAACTGAATTTACAGATCAGAAATAAGTTTCACAGAATGCATCTGTGTAGTTTTTATTTGAAGATATTCTTTTTCCCAATGTAGGCCTCTTAGCGCTTAGCATGTCCAATTGCAGTTTCTACAGAAAGAGTGTTTCAGAACGGCTCAATCAAAAGTAAGGTTCAACTCTGTTAGTTGAATGCACAGAACAGAAAGAAGTTTCATACAATGCTTCTGTGTAGTTTATATTTGAACATATTCTTTTTTCCACTATTACCCACTTAGCGCTTCGAATGTCCAGTTGCATTTTCTACAGACAGAGTGTTTCAAAACTGCTCAATCAAAAGTATGGTTTAACTCCGTTAGCTGAATGCTCAGATCAGAAAGAAGTTTCACAGAATGCTTCTGTGTAGTTTATATTTGAATATATTCCTTTTTCCACTACTACGGTCTTAGCGCTCCAAATGTCCATTTGCATTTTCTACAGAGTGTTCAGAACTGCTCAATCAAAAGTATGGTTTAAGTCTGTTAGCTGAATGCACAGATCAGAAAGAAGTTTCACCGAATGATGCTGTGTAGTTTATATTTGAAGACATTCCTTTTTCCACTATTACCCTCTTAGCGCTCCGAATCTCCACTTGCATTTTCTACAAAAAGAGTGTTTCATAACTGCTCAATCAAAAATATGTTTTATCTCTGTTAACTGAATTTACAGATCAGAAATAAGTTTCACAGAATGCATCTGTGTAGTTTTTATTTGAAGATATTCTTTTTCCCAATGTAGGCCTCTTAGCGGTTAGCATGTCCAATTGCAGTTTCTACAGAAAGAGTGTTTCAGAACGGCTCAATCAAAAGTAAGGTTCAACTCTGTTAGTTGAATGCACAGAACAGAAAGAATTTTCACAGAATGCTACTGTGTAGTTTATATTTGAATATATTCCTTTTTCCACTATTACCCTCTTAGCGCTCCGAATGTCCACTTGCATTTTCTACAGAAAGAGTGTTCAGAACTGCGCAATCAAAAGTATGGTTTAACTCTGTTAGCTTAATGAACATATCAGAAATAAGTTTCACACAATGCTTCTGTGTAGTTTTTATTTGAAGATATTATTTTTCCCAATAGAGGCCTCTTAGCGCTCAAAATGTCCAGTTGCATTTTCTACAGAAAGAGTGTTCAGATCTGCTCAATCAAAAGTATGGTTTAACTCTGTTAGCTGAATGCACAGATCAGAAAGAAGTTTCACAGAATGATTCTGTGTAGTTTATATTTGGAGACATTCCTTTTTCCACTATTACCCTCTTAGCGCTCCGAATCTCCACTTGCATTTTCTACAGAAAGAGTGTTTCATAACTGCTCAATCAAAAATATGTTTTATCTCTGTTAACTGAATTTACAGATCAGAAATAGTTTTCACAGAATGCATCTGTGTAGTTTTTATTTGAAGATATTCTTTTTCCCAATATAGGCCTCTTAGCGCTTAGCATGTCCAATTGCAGTTTCTACAGAAAGAGTGTTTCAGAACGGCTCAATCAAAGGTAAGGTTCAACTCTGTTAGTTGAATGCACAGAACAGAAAGAATTTTCACAGAATGCTACTGTGTAGTTTATATTTGAAGACATTCCTTTTTCCACTATTACCCTCTTAGCGCTCCGAATCTCCACTTGCATTTTCTACAGAAAGAGTGTTTCAGAACGGCTCAATCAAAACTATGGTTCAACTCTTTTAGTTGAACAAACAGAACAGAAAGAAGTTTCACACAATTCCTCTGTGTAGTTTTTATTTGTAGACATTCTTTTTCCCAATATAGGCCTCTTAGCGCTCAGAATGTCCAATTGCAGTTTCTACAGAAAGAGTGTTTCAGAACGGCTCAATCAAAAGTAAGGTTCAACTCTGTTACTTGAATGCACAGAACAGAAAGAAGTCTCATACAATGCTTCTGTGTAGTTTATATTTGAACATATTCTTTTTTCCACTATTACCCACTTAGCGCTACGAATGTCCAGTTGCATTTTCTACAGACAGAGTGTTTCAAAACTGCTCAATCAAATGTATGGTTTAACTCTGTTAGCTGAATGCTCAGATCAGAAAGAAGTTTCACAGAATGCTTCTGTGTAGTTTATATTTGAATATATTCCTTTTTCCACTACTACGCTCTTAGCGCTCCAAATGTCCAGTTGCATTTTCTACAGAAAGAGTGTTCAGATCTGCTCAATCAAAAGTATGGTTTAACTCTGTTAGCTGAAGGCACAGATCAGAAAGAAGTTTCACCGAATGATTCTGTGTAGTTTATATTTGAAGACATTCCTTTTTCCACTATTACCCTCTTAGCGCTCCGAATCTCCACTTGCATTTTCTACAAAAAGAGTGTTTCATAACTGCTCAATCAAAAATATGTTTTATCTCTGTTAACTGAATTTACAGATCAGAAATAAGTTTCACAGAATGCATCTGTGTAGTTTTTATTTGAAGATATTCTCTTTCCCAATGTAGGCCTCTTATCGCTTAGCATGTCCAATTGCAGTTTCTACAGAAAGAGTGTTTCAGAACGGCTCAATCAAAAGTAAGGTTCCACTCTGTTAGTTGAATGCACAGAACAGAAAGAATTTTCACAGAATGCTACTGTGTAGTTTATATTTGAATATATTCCTTTTTCCACTATTACCCTCTTAGCGCTCCAAATGTCCACTTGCATTTTCTACAGAAAGAGTGTTCAGAACTGCGCATTCAAAAGTATGGTTTAACTGTGTTAGCTTAATGAACATATCAGAAATAAGTTTCACACAATGCTTCTGTGTAGTTTTTATTCGAAGATTTTTTTTTCCCAATATAGGCCTCTTAGCTCTCAGAATGTCCAATTGCAGTTTCTACAGAAAGAGTGTTTCAGAAAGGCTCAATCAAAAGTAAGGTTCAACTCTGTTATTTGAATGCACAGAACAGAAAGAAGTTTCATACAATGCTTCTGTGTAGTTTATATTTGAACATATTCTTTTTTCCACTATTACACACTTAGCGCTACGAATGTCCAGTTGCATTTTCTACAGACAGAGTGTTTCAAAACTGCTCAATCAAAAGTATGGTTTAACTCCGTTAGCTGAATGCTCAGATCAGAAAGTAGTTTCACAGAATGCTTCTGTGTAGTTTATATTTGAATATATTCCTTTTTCCACTACTACGCTCTTAGCGCTCCAAATGTCCAGTTGCATTTTCTACAGAAAGAGTGTTCAGATCTGCTCAATCAAAAGTATGGTTTAACTCTGTTAGCTGAATGCACAGATCAGAAAGAAGTTTCACCGAATGATTCTGTGTAGTTTATATTTGAAGACATTCCTTTTTCCACTATTACCCTCTTAGCGCTCCGAATCTCCACTTGCATTTTCTACAAAAAGAGTGTTTTATAACTGCTCAATCAAAAATATGTTTTATCTCTGTTAACTGAATTTACAGATCAGAAATAAGTTTCACAGAATGCATCTGTGTAGTTTTTATTTGAAGATATTCTTTTTCCCAATGTAGGCCTATTAGCGCTTAGCATGTCCAATTGCAGTTTCTACAGAAAGAGTGTTTCAGAACGGCTCAATCAAAAGTAAGGTTCAACTCTGTTAGTTGAATGCACAGAACAGAAAGTATTTTCACAGAATGCTACTGTGTAGTTTATATGTGAATATATTCCTTTTTCCACTATTACCCTCTTAAAGCTCCGAATGTCCACTTGCATTTTCTACAGAAAGAGTGTTCAGAACTGCGCAATCAAAAGTATGGTTTAACTCTGTTAGCTTAATGAACATATCAGAAATAAGTTTCACACAATGCTCCTGTGTAGTTTTTATTCGAAGATATTATTTTTCCCAATATAGGCCTCTTAGCGCTCAGAATGTCCAATTGCAGTTTCTACAGAAAGAGTGTTTCAGAAAGGCTCAATCAAAAGTAAGGTTCAACTCTGTTAGTTGAATGCACAGAACAGAAAGAAGTTTCATACAATGCTCCTGTGTAGTTTATATTTGAACATATTCTTTTTTCCACTATTACCCACTTAGCGCTACGAATGTCCAGTTGCATTTTCTACAGACAGAGTGTTTCAAAACTGCTCAATCAAAAGTATGGTTTAACTCTGTTAGCTGAATGCTCAGATCAGAAAGCAGTTTCACAGAATGCTTCTTCGTAGTTTATATTTGAATATATTACTTTTTCCACTACTACGCTCTTAGCGCTCCAAATGTCCAGTTGCATTTTCTACAGAAAGAGTGTTCAGATCTGCTCAATCAAAAGTATGGTTTAACTCTGTTAGCTGAATGCACAGATCAGAAAGAAGTTTCACCGAATGATTCTGTGTAGTTTATATTTGAAGACATTCCTTTTTCCACTATTACCCTCTTAGCGCTCCGAATCTCCACTTGCATTTTCTACAAAAAGAGTGTTTCATAAATGCTCAATCAAAAATATGTTTTATCTCTGTTAACTGAATTTACAGATCAGAAATAAGTTTCACAGAATGCATCTGTGTAGTTTTTATTTGAAGATATTCATTTTCCCAATGTAGGCCTCTTAGCGCTTAGCATGTCCAATTGCAGTTTCTACAGAAAGAGTGTTTCAGAACGGCTCAATCAAAAGTAAGGTTCAACTCTGTTAGTTGAATGCACAGAACAGAAAGAATTTTCACAGAATGCTACTGTGTAGTTTATATTTGAATATATTCCTTTTTCCACTATTACCCTCTTAACGCTCCGAATGTCCACTTGCATTTTCTACAGAAAGAGTGTTCAGAACTGCGCAATCAAAAGTATGGTTTAACTCTGTTATCTTAATGAACATATCAGAAATAAGTTTCACACAATGCTTCTGTGTAGTTTTTATTTGAAGATATTTTTTTTCCCAATATAGGCCTCTTAGCGCTCAGAATGTCCAATTGCAGTTTCTACAGAAAGAGTGTTTCAGAAAGGCTCAATCAAAAGTAAGGTTCAACTCTGTTAGTTGAATGCACAGAACAGAAAGAAGTTTCATACAATGCTTCTGTGTAGTTTATATTTGAACATATTCTTTTTTCCACTATTACCCACTTAGCGCTACGAATGTCCAGTTGCATTTTCTACAGACAGAGTGTTTCAAAACTGCTCAATCAAAAGTATGGTTTAACTCTGTTAGCTGAATGCTCAGATCAGAAAGAAGTTTCACAGAATGCTTCTGTGTAGTTTATATTTGAATATATTCTTTTTCCACTACTACTCTCTTAGCGCTCCAAATGTCCAGTTGCATTTTCTACAGAAAGAGTGTTCAGATCTGCTCAATCAAAAGTATGGTTTAACTCTGTTAGCCGAATGCACAGATCAGAAAGAAGTTTCACAGAATGATTCTGTGTAGTTTATATTTGGAGACATTCCTTTTTCCACTATTACCCCCTTAGCGCTCCGAATCTCCACTTGCATTTTCTACAGAAAGAGTGTTTCATAACTGCTCAATCAAAAATATGTTTTATCTCTGTTAACTGAATTTACAGATCAGAAATAAGTTTCACAGAATGCATCTGTGTAGTTTTTATTTGAAGATATTCTTTTTCCCAATATAGGCCTCTTAGCGCTTAGCATGTCCAATTGCAGTTTCTACAGAAAGAGTGTTTCAGAACGGCTCAGTCAAAAGTAAGGTTCAACTCTGTTAGTTGAATGCACAGAACAGAAAGAATTTTCACAGAATGCTACTGTGTAGTTTATATTTGAATATATTCCTTTTTCCACTATTACCCTCTTAAAGCTCCGAATGTCCACTTGCATTTTCTACAGAAAGAGTGTTCAGAACTGCGCAATCAAATGTATGGTTTAACTCTGTTAGCTTAATGAACATATCAGAAATAAGTTTCACACAATGCTTCTGTGTAGTTTTTATTCGAAGATTTTTTTTTCCCAATATAGGCCTCTTAGCTCTCAGAATGTCCAATTGCAGTTTCTACAGAAAGAGTGTTTCAGAAAGGCTCAATCAAAAGTAAGGTTCAACTCTGTTAGTTGAATGCACAGAACAGAAAGAAGTTTCATACAATGCTTCTGTGTAGTTTATATTTGAACATATTCTTTTTTCCACTATTACACACTTAGCGCTACGAATGTCCAGTTGCATTTTCTACAGACAGAGTGTTTCAAAACTGCTCAATCAAAAGTATGGTTTAACTCCGTTAGCTGAATGCTCAGATCAGAAAGTAGTTTCACAGAATGCTTCTGTGTAGTTTATATTTGAATATATTCCTTTTTCCACTACTACGCTCTTAGCGCTCCAACTGTCCAGTTGCATTTTCTACAGAAAGAGTGTTCAGATCTGCTCAATCAAAAGTATGGTTTAACTCTGTTAGCTGAATGCACAGATCAGAAAGAAGTTTCACCGAATGATTCTGTGTAGTTTATATTTGAAGACATTCCTTTTTCCACTATTACCCTCTTAGCGCTCCGAATCTCCACTTGCATTTTCTACAAAAAAAGTTTTTCATAACTGCTCAATCAAAAATATGTTTTATCTCTGTTAACTGAATTTACAGATCAGAAATAAGTTTCACAGAATGCATCTGTGTAGTTTTTATTTGAAGATATTCTTTTTCCCAATGTAGGCCTCTTAGCGCTTAGCATGTCCAATTGCAGTTTCTACAGAAAGAGTGTTTCAGAACGGCTCAATCAAAAGTAAGGTTCAACTCTGTTAGTTGAATGCACAGAACAGAAAGTATTTTCACAGAATGCTACTGTATAGTTTATATTTGAATATATTCCTTTTTCCACTATTACCCTCTTAAAGCTCCGTATGTCCACTTGCATTTTCTACAGAAAGAGTGTTCAGAACTGCGCAATCAAAAGTATGGTTTAACTCTGTTAGCTTAATGAACATATCAGAAATAAGTTTCACACAATGCTCCTGTGTAGTTTTTATTCGAAGATATTATTTTTCCCAATATAGGCCTCTTAGCGCTCAGAATGTCCAATTGCAGTTTCTACAGAAAGAGTGTTTCAGAAAGGCTCAATCAAAAGTAAGGTTCAACTCTGTTAGTTGAATGCACAGAACAGAAAGAAGTTTCATACAATGCTCCTGTGTAGTTTATATTTGAACATATTCTTTTTTCCACTATTACCCACTTAGCGCTACGAATGTCCAGTTGCATTTTCTACAGACAGAGTGTTTCAAAACTGCTCAATCAAAAGTATGGTTTAACTCTGTTAGCTGAATGCTCAGATCAGAAAGCAGTTTCACAGAATGCTTCTTCGTAGTTTATATTTGAATATATTCCTTTTTCCACTACTACGCTCTTAGCGCTCCAAATGTCCAGTTGCATTTTCTACAGAAAGAGTGTTCAGATCTGCTCAATCAAAAGTATGGTTTAACTCTGTTAGCTGAATGCACAGATCAGAAAGAAGTTTCACCGAATGATTCTGTGTAGTTTATATTTGAAGACATTCCTTTTTCCACTATTACCTTCTTAGCGCTCCGAATCTCCACTTGCATTTTCTACAAAAAGAGTGTTTCATAAATGCTCAATCAAAAATATGTTTTATCTCTGTTAACTGAATTTACAGATCAGAAATAAGTTTCACAGAATGCATCTGTGTAGTTTTTATTTGAAGATATTCATTTTCCCAATGTAGGCCTCTTAGCGCTTAGCATGTCCAATTGCAGTTTCTACAGAAAGAGTGTTTCAGAACGGCTCAATCAAAAGTAAGGTTCAACTCTGTTAGTTGAATGCACAGAACAGAAAGAATTTTCACAGAATGCTACTGTGTAGTTTATATTTGAATATATTCCTTTTTCCACTATTACCCTCTTAGCGCTCCGAATGTCCACTTGCATTTTCTACAGAAAGAGTGTTCAGAACTGCGCAATCAAAAGTATGGTTTAACTCTGTTAGCTTAATGAACATATCAGAAATAAGTTTCACACAATGCTTCTGTGTAGTTTTTATTTGAAGATATTATTTTTCCCAATAGAGGCCTCTTAGCGCTCAGAATGTCCAATTGCAGTTTCTACAGAAAGAGTGTTTCAGAAAGTCTCAATAAAAAGTAAGGTTCAACTCTGTTAGTTAAATGCACAGAACAGAAAGAAGTTTCATACAATGCTTCTGTGTAGTTTATATTTGAACATATTCTTTTTTCCACTATTACCCACTTAGCGCTACGAATGTCCAGTTGCATTTTCTACAGACAGAGTGTTTCAAAACTGCTCAATCAAAAGTATGGTTTAACTCTGTTAGCTGAATGCTCAGATCAGAAAGAAGTTTCACAGAATGCTTCTGTGTAGTTTATATTTGAATATATTCCTTTTTCCACTACTACTCTCTTAGCGCTCCAAATGTCCAGTTGCATTTTCTACAGAAAGAGTGTTCAGATCTGCTCAATCAAAAGTATGGTTTAACTCTGTTAGCTGAATGCACAGATCAGAAAGAAGTTTCACAGAATGATTCTGTGTAGTTTATATTTGGAGACATTCCTTTTTCCACTATTACCCTCTTAGCGCTCCGAATCTCCACTTGCATTTTCTACAGAAAGAGTGTTTCATAACTGCTCAATCAAAAATATGTTTTATCTCTGTTAACTGAATTTACAGATCAGAAATAGTTTTCACAGAATGCATCTGTGTAGTTTTTATTTGAAGATATTCTTTTTCCCAATATAGGCCTCTTAGCGCTTAGCATGTCCAATTGCAGTTTCTACAGAAAGAGTGTTTCAGAACGGCTCAATCAAAAGTAAGGTTCAACTCTGTTAGTTGAATGCACAGAACAGAAAGAATTTTCACAGAATGCTACTGTGTAGTTTATATTTGAAGACATTCCTTTTTCCACTATTACCCTCTTAGCGCTCCGAATCTCCACTTGCATTTTCTACAGAAAGAGTGTTTCAGAACGGCTCAATCAAAACTATGGTTCAACTCTTTTAGTTGAACAAACAGTACAGAAAGAAGTTTCACACAATTCCTCTGTGTAGTTTTTATTTGTAGACATTCCTTTTCCCAATATAGGCCTCTTAGCGCTCAGAATGTCCAATTGCAGTTTCTACAGAAAGAGTGTTTCAGAACGGCTCAATCAAAAGTAAGGTTCAACTCTGTTAGTTGAATGCACAGAACAGAAAGAAGTTTCATACAATGCTTCTGTGTAGTTTATATTTGAACATATTCTTTTTTCCAGTATTACCCACGTAGCGCTACGAATGTCCAGTTGCATTTTCTACAGACAGAGTGTTTCAAAACTGCTCAATCAAAAGTATGGTTTAACTCTGTTAGCTGAATGCTCAGATCAGAAAGCAGTTTCACAGAATGCTTCTGTGTAGTTTATATTTGAATATATTCCTTTTTCCACTACTACGCTCTTAGCGCTCCAAATGTCCAGTTGCATTTTCTACAGAAAGAGTGTTCAGATCTGCTCAATCAAAACTATGGTTTAACTCTGTTAGCTGAATGCACAGATCAGAAAGACGTTTCACCGAATGATTCTGTGTAGTTTATATTTGAAGACATTCCTTTTTCCACTATTACCCTCTTAGCGCTCCGAATCTCCACTTGCATTTTCTACAAAAAGAGTGTTTCATAAATGCTCAATCAAAAATATGTTTTATCTCTGTTAACTGAATTTACAGATCAGAAATAAGTTTCACAGAATGCATCTGTGTAGTTTTTATTTGAAGATATTCATTTTCCCAATGTAGGCCTCTTAGCGCTTAGCATGTCCAATTGCAGTTTCTACAGAAAGAGAGTTTCAGAACGGCTCAATCAAAAGTAAGGTTCAACTCTGTTAGTTGAATGCACAGAACA
Source organism: Symphalangus syndactylus (assembly GCF_028878055.3). Classification (NCBI taxonomy): domain Eukaryota; kingdom Metazoa; phylum Chordata; class Mammalia; order Primates; family Hylobatidae; genus Symphalangus; species Symphalangus syndactylus. The sequence goes on from NC_072424.2 coordinate 4,271,437, forward strand.
GAAAGAATTTTCACAGAATGCTACTGTGTAGTTTATATTTGAATATATTCCTTTTTCCACTATTACCCTCTTAACGCTCCGAATGTCCACTTGCATTTTCTACAGAAAGAGTGTTCAGAACTGCGCAATCAAAAGTATGGTTTAACTCTGTTAGCTTAATGAACATATCAGAAATAAGTTTCACACAATGCTTCTGTGTAGTTTTTATTTGAAGATATTTTTTTTCCCAATATAGGCCTCTTAGCGCTCAGAATGTCCAATTGCAGTTTCTACAGAAAGAGTGTTTCAGAAAGGCTCAATCAAAAGTAAGGTTCAACTCTGTTAGTTGAATGCACAGAACAGAAAGAAGTTTCATACAATGCTTCTGTGTAGTTTATATTTGAACACATTCTTTTTTCCACTATTACCCACTTAGCGCTACGAATGTCCAGTTGCATTTTCTACAGACAGAGTGTTTCAAAACTGCTCAATCAAAAGTATGGTTTAACTCTGTTAGCTGAATGCTCAGATCAGAAAGAAGATTCACAGAATGCTTCTGTGTAGTTTATATTTGAATATATTCCTTTTTCCACTACTACTCTCTTAGCGCTCCAAATGTCCAGTTGCATTTTCTACAGAAAGAGTGTTCAGATCTGCTCAATCAAAAGTATGGTTTAACTCTGTTAGCCGAATGCACAGATCAGAAAGAAGTTTCACAGAATGATTCTGTGTAGTTTATATTTGGAGAGATTCCTTTTTCCACTATTACCCCCTTAGCGCTCCGAATCTCCACTTGCATTTTCTACAGAAAGAGTGTTTCATAACTGCTCAATCAAAAATATGTTTTATCTCTGTTAACTGAATTTACAGATCAGAAATAAGTTTCACAGAATGCATCTGTGTAGTTTTTATTTGAAGATATTCTTTTTCCCAATATAGGCCTCTTAGCGCTTAGCATGTCCAATTGCAGTTTCTACAGAAAGAGTGTTTCAGAACGGCTCAATCAAAAGTAAGGTTCAACTCTGTTAGTTGAATGCACAGAACAGAAAGAATTTTCACAGAATGCTACTGTGTAGTTTATATTTGAATATATTCCTTTTTCCACTATTACCCTCTTAAAGCTCCGAATGTCCACTTGCATTTTCTACAGAAAGAGTGTTCAGAACTGCGCAATCAAAAGTATGGTTTAACTCTGTTAGCTTAATGAACATATCAGAAATAAGTTTCACACAATGCTTCTGTGTAGTTTTTATTCGAAGATATTTTTTTTCCCAATATAGGCCTCTTAGCTCTCAGAATGTCCAATTGCAGTTTCTACAGAAAGAGTGTTTCAGAAAGGCTCAATCAAAAGTAAGGTTCAACTCTGTTAGTTGAATGCACAGAACAGAAAGTAGTTTCATACAATGCTTCTGTGTAGTTTATATTTGAACATATTCTTTTTTCCACTATTAAACACTTAGCGCTTCGAATGTCCAGTTGCATTTTCTACAGACAGAGTGTTTCAAAACTGCTCAATCAAAAGTATGGTTTAACTCCGTTAGCTGAATGCTCAGATCAGAAAATAGTTTCACAGAATGCTTCTGTGTAGTTTGTATTTGAATATATTCCTTTTTCCACTACTACGCTCTTAGCGCTCCAAATGTCCAGTTGCATTTTCTACAGAAAGAGTGTTCAGATCTGCTCAATCAAAAGTATGGTTTAACTCTGTTAGCTGAATGCACAGATCAGAAAGAAGTTTCACCGAATGATTCTGTGTAGTTTATATTTGAAGACATTCCTTTTTCCACTATTACCCACTTAGCGCTCCGAATCTCCACTTGCATTTTCTACAAAAAGAGTGTTGCATAACTGCTCAATCAAAAATATGTTTTATCTCTGTTAACTGAATTTAGAGATAAGAAATAAGTTTCACAGAATGCATATTTGTAGTTTTTATTTGAAGATATTCTTTTTCCCAATGTAGGCCTCTTAGCGCTTAGCATGTCCAATTGCAGTTTCTACAGAAAGAGTGTTTCAGAACGGCTCAATCAAAAGTAAGGTTCAACTCTGTTAGTTGAATACACAGAACAGAAAGAATTTTCACAGAATACTACTGTGTAGTTTATATTTGAATATATTCCTTTTTCCACTATTACCCTCTTAAAGCTCCGAATGTCCACTTGCATTTTCTACAGAAAGAGTGTTCAGAACTGCGCAATCAAAAGTATGGTTTAACTCTGTTAGCTTAATGAACATATCAGAAATAAGTTTCACACAATGCTTCTGTGTAGTTTTTATTCGAAGATATTATTTTTCCCAATATAGGCCTCTTAGAGCTCAGAATGTCCAATTGCAGTTTCTACAGAAAGAGTGTTTCAGAAAGGCTCAATCAAAAGTAAGGTTCAACTCTGTTAGTTGAATGCACAGAACAGAAAGAAGTTTCATACAATGCTTCTGTGTAGTTTATATTTGAACATATTCTTTTTTCCACTATTACCCACTTAGCGCTACGAATGTCCAGTTGCATTTTCTACAGACAGAGTGTTTCAAAACTGCTCAATCAAAAGTATGGTTTAACTCCGTTAGCTGAATGCTCAGATCAGAAAGAAGTTTCACAGAATGCTTCTGTGTAGTTTATATTTGAATATATTCCTTTTTCCACTACTACGGTCTTAGCGCTCCAAATGTCCATTTGCATTTTCTACAGAGTGTTCAGATCGGCTCAATCAAAAGTATGGTTTAAGTCTGTTAGCTGAATGCACAGATCAGAAAGAAGTTTCACCGAATGATTCTGTGTAGTTTATATTTGAAGACATTCCTTTTTCCACTATTACCCTCTTAGCGCTCCGAATCTCCACTTGCATTTTCTACAAAAAGAGTGTTTCAAAACTGCTCAATCAAAAATATGTTTTATCTCTGTTAACTGAATTTACAGATCAGAAATAAGTTTCACAGAATGCATCTGTGTAGTTTTTATTTGAAGATATTCTTTTTCCCAATGTAGGCCTCTTAGCGCTTAGCATGTCCAATTGCAGTTTCTACAGAAAGAGTGTTTCAGAACGGCTCAATCAAAAGTAAGGTTCAACTCTGTTAGTTGAATGCACAGAACAGAAAGAATTTTCACAGAATGCTACTGTGTAGTTTATATTTGAATATATTCCTTTTTCCACTATTACCCTCTTAGCGCTCCGAATGTCCACTTGCATTTTCTACAGAAAGAGTGTTCAGAACTGCGCAATCAAAAGTATGGTTTAACTCTGTTAGCTTAATGAACATATCAGAAATAAGTTTCACACAATGCTTCTGTGTAGTTTTTATTTGAAGATATTATTTTTCCCAATAGAGGCCTCTTAGCGCTCAGAATATCCAATTGCAGTTTCTAGAGAAAGAGTGTTTCAGAAAGTCTCAATCAAAAGTAAGGTTCAACTCTGTTAGTTAAATGCACAGAACAGAAAGAAGTTTCATACAATGCTTCTGTGTAGTTTATATTTGAACATATTCTTTTTTCCACTATTACCCACTTAGCGCTACGAATGTCCCGTTGCATTTTCTACAGACAGAGTGTTTCAAAACTGCTCAATCAAAAGTATGGTTTAGCTCTGTTAGCTGAATGCTCAGATCAGAAAGAAGTTTCACAGAATGCTTCTGTGTAGTTTATATTTGAATATATTCCTTTTTCCACTACTACTCTCTTAGCGCTCCAAATGTCCAGTTGCATTTTCTACAGAAAGAGTGTTCAGATCTGCTCAATCAAAAGTATGGTTTAACTCTGTTAGCTGAATGCACAGATCAGAAAGAAGTTTCACAGAATGATTCTGTGTAGTTTATATTTGGAGACATTCCTTTTTCCACTATTACCCTCTTAGCGCTCCGAATCTCCACTTGCATTTTCTACAGAAAGAGTGTTTCATAACTGCTCAATCAAAAATATGTTTTATCTCTGTTAACTGAATTTACAGATCAGAAATAAGTTTCACAGAATGCATCTGTGTAGTTTTTATTTGAAGATATTCTTTTTCCCAATATAGGCCTCTTAGCGTTTAGCATGTCCAATTGCAGTTTCTACAGAAAGAGTGTTTCAGAACGGCTCAATCAAAAGTAAGGTTCAACTCTGTTAGTTGAATGCACAGAACAGAAAGAATTTTCACAGAATGCTACTGTGTAGTTTATATTTGAAGACATTCCTTTTTCCACTATTACCCTCTTAGCGCTCCGAATCTCCACTTGCATTTTCTACAGAAAGAGTGTTTCAGAACGGCTCAATCAAAACTAAGGTTCAACTCTTTTAGTTGAACAAACAGAACAGAAAGAAGTTTCACACAATTCCTCTGTGTAGTTTTTATTTGTAGACATTCTTTTTCCCAATATAGGCCTCTTAGCGCTCAGAATGTCCAATTGCAGTTTCTACAGAAAGAGTGTTTCAGAACGGCTCAATCAAAAGTAAGGTTCAACTCTGTTAGTTGAATGCACAGAACAGAAAGAAGTCTCATACAATGCTTCTGTGTAGTTTATATTTGAACATATTCTATTTTCCACTATTACCCACTTAGCGCTACGAATGTCCAGTTGCATTTTCTACAGACAGAGTGTTTCAAAACTGCTCAATCAAAAGTATGGTTTAACTCTGTTAGCTGAATGCTCAGATCAGAAAGAAGTTTCACAGAATGCTTCTCTGTAGTTTATATTTGAATATATTCCTTTTTCCACTACTACGCTCTTAGCGCTCCAAATGTCCAGTTGCATTTTCTACAGAAAGAGTGTTCAGATCTGCTCAATCAAAAGTATGGTTTAACTCTGTTAGCTGAATGCACAGATCAGAAAGAAGTTTCACCGAATGATTCTGTGTAGTTTATATTTGAAGACATTCCTTTTTCCACTATTACCCTCTTAGCGCTCGGAATCTCCACTTGCATTTTCTACAAAAAGAGTGTTTCATAACTGCTCAATCAAAAATATGTTTTATCTCTGTTAACTGAATTTACAGATCAGAAATAAGTTTCACAGAATGCATCTGTGTAGTTTTTATTTGAAGATATTCTCTTTCCCAATGTAGGCCTCTTATCGCTTAGCATGTCCAATTGCAGTTTCTACAGAAAGAGTGTTTCAGAACGGCTCAATCAAAAGTAAGGTTCAACTCTGTTAGTTGAATGCACAGAACAGAAAGAATTTTCACAGAATGCTACTGTGTAGTTTATATTTGAATATATTCCTTTTTCCACTATTACCCTCTTAGCGCTCCGAATGTCCACTTGCATTTTCTACAGAAAGAGTGTTCAGAACTGCGCAATCAAAAGTATGGTTTAACTCTGTTAGCTTAATGAACATATCAGAAATAAGTTTCACACAATGCTTCTGTGTAGTTTTTATTTGAAGATATTATATTTCCCAATATAGGCCTCTTAGCGCTCAGAATGTCCAATTGCAGTTTCTACAGAAAGAGTGTTTCAGAAAGGCTCAATCAAAAGTAAGGTTCAACTCTGTTAGTTGAATGCACAGAACAGAAAGAAGTTTCATACAATGCTTCTGTGTAGTTTATATTTGAACATATTCTTTTTTCCACTATTACCCACTTAGCGGTACGAATATCCAGTTGCATTTTCTACAGACAGAGTGTTTCAAAACTGCTCAATCAAAAGTATGGTTTAACTCTGTTAGCTGAATGCTCAGATCAGAAAGAAGTTTCACAGAATGCTTCTGTGTAGTTTATATTTGAATATATTCCTTTTTCCACTACTATTCTCTTAGCGCTCCAAATGTCCAGTTGCATTTTCCACAGAAAGAGTGTTCAGATCTGCTCAATCAAAATTATGGTTTAACTCTGTTAGCTGAATGCACAGATCAGAAAGAAGTTTCACAGAATGATTCTGTGTAGTTTATATTTGGAGACATTCCTTTTTCCACTATTACCCTCTTAGCGCTCCGAATCTCCACTTGAATTTTCTACAGAAAGAGTGTTTCAGAACGGCTCAATCAAAACTAAGGTTCAACTCTTTTAGTTGAACAAACAGAACAGAAAGAAGTTTCACACAATTCTTCTGTGTAGTTTTTATTTGTAGACATTCTTTTTCCCATTATAGGCCTATTAGCGCTCAGAATGCCCAATTGCAGTTTCTACAGAAAGAGTGTTTCAGAACGGCTCAATCAAAAGTAAGGTTCAACTCTGTTAGTTGAATGCACGGAACAGAAAGAAGTTTCATACAATGCTTCTGTGTAGTTTCTATTTGAACTTATTCTTTTTTCCACTATTACCCACTTAGCGCTACGAATGTCCAGTTGCATTTTCTACAGACAGAGTGTTTCAAAACTGCTCAATCAAAAGTATGGTTTAACTCTGTTAGCTGAATGCTCAGATCAGAAAGAAGTTTCACAGAATGCTTCTGTGTAGTTTATATTTGAATATATTCCTTTTTCCACTACTACGCTCTTAGCGCTCCAAATGTCCAGTTGCATTTTCTACAGAAAGAGTGTTCAGATCTGCTCAATCAAAAGTATGGTTTAACTCTGTTAGCTGAATGCACAGATCAGAAAGAAGTTTAACCGAATGATTCTGTGTAGTTTATATTTGAAGACATTCCTTTTTCCACTATTACCCTCTTAGCGCTCCGAATCTCCACTTGCATTTTCTACAAAAAGAGTGTTTCATAAGTGCTCAATCAAAAATATGTTTTATCTCTGTTAACTGAATTTACAGATCAGAAATAAGTTTCACAGAATGCATCTGTGTAGTTTTTATTTGAAGATATTCTTTTTCCCAATGTAGGCCTCTTAGCGCTTAGCATGTCCAATTGCAGTTTCTACAGAAAGAGTGTTTCAGAACGGCTCAATCAAAAGTAAGGTTCAACTCTGTTAGTTGAATGCACAGAACAGAAAGAATTTTCACTGAATGCTACTGTGTAGTTTATATTTGAATATATTCCTTTTTCCACTATTACCCTCTTAGCGCTCCGAATGTCCACTTGCATTTTCTACAGAAAGAGTGTTCAGAACTGCGCAATCAAAAGTATGGTTTAACTCTGTTAGCTTAATGAACATATCAGAAATAAGTTTCACACAATGCTTCTGTGTAGTTTTTATTTGAAGATATTATTTTTCCCATTATAGTCCTCTTAGCGCTGAGAATGTCCAATTGCAGTTTCTACAGAAAGAGTGTTTCAGAAAGGCTCAATCAAAAGTAAGGTTCAACTCTGTTAGTTGAATGCACAGAACAGAAAGAAGTTTCATACAATGCTTCTGTGTAGTTTATATTTGAACATATTCTTTTTTCCACTATTACCCACTTAGCGCTACGAATGTCCAGTTGCATTTTCTACAGACAGAGTGTTTCAAAACTGCTCAATCAAAAGTATGGTTTAACTCTGTTAGCTGAATGCTCAGATCAGAAAGAAGTTTCACAGAATGCTTCTGTGTAGTTTATATTTGAATATATTCCTTTTTCCACTACTACTCTCTTAGCGCTCCAAATGTCCAGTTGCATTTTCTACAGAAAGAGTGTTCAGATCTGCTCAATCAAAAGTATGGTTTAACTCTGTTAGCTGAATGCACAGATCAGAAAGAAGTTTCACAGAATGATTCTGTGTAGCTTATATTTGGAGACATTCCTTTTTCCACTATTACCCTCTTAGCGCACTGAATCTCCACTTGCATTTTCTACAGAAAGAGTGTTTCAGAACGGCTCAATCAAAACTAAGGTTCAACTCTTTTAGTTGAACAAACAGAACAGAAAGAAGTTTCACACAATTCTTCTGTGTAGTTTTTATTTGTAGACATTCTTTTTCCCAATATAGGCCTCTTAGCGCTCAGAATGTCCAATTGCAGTTTCTACAGAAAGAGTGTTTCAGAACGGCTCAATCAAAAGTAAGGTTCAACTCTGTTAGTTGAATGCACAGAACAGAAAGAAGTTTCATACAATGCTTCTGTGTAGTTTCTATTTGAACATATTCTTTTTTCCACTATTACCCACTTAGCGCTACGAATGTCCAGTTGCATTTTCTACAGACAGAGTGTTTCAAAACTGCTCAATCAAAAGTATGGTTTAACTCTGTTAGCTGAATGCTCAGATCAGAAAGAAGTTTCACAGAATGCTTCTGTGTAGTTTATATTTGAATATATTCCTTTTTCCACTACTACGCTCTTAGCGCTCCAAATGTCCAGTTGCATTTTCTACAGAAAGAGTGTTCAGATCTGCTCAATCAAAAGTATGGTTTAACTCTGTTAGCTGAATGCACAGATCAGAAAGAAGTTTCACCGAATGATTCTGTGTAGTTTATATTTGAAGACATTCCTTTTTCCACTATTACCCTCTTAGCGCTCCGAATCTCCACTTGCATTTTCTAAAAAAGAGTGTTTCATAACTGCTCAATCAAAAATATGTTTTATCTCTGTTAACTGAATTTACAGATCAGAAATTAGTTTCACAGAATGCATCTCTGTAGTTTTTATTTGAAGAGATTCTTTTTCCCAAACAAGGCCTCTTAGCGCTTAGCATGTCCAATTGCAGTTTCTACAGAAAGAGTGTTTCAGAACGGCTCAATCAAAAGTAAGGTTCAACTCTGTTAGTTGAACGCACAGAACAAAAAGAATTTTCACAGAATGCTACTGTGTAGTTTGTATTTGAATATATTCCTTTTTCCACTATTACCCTCTTAGCGCTCCGAATGTCCACTTGCATTTTCTACAGAAAGAGTGTTCAGAACTGCGCAATCAAAAGTATGGTTTAACTCTGTTAGCTTAATGAACATATCAGAAATAAGTTTCACACAATGCTTCTGTGTAGTTTTTATTTGAAGATATTATTTTTCCCAATAGAGGCCTCTTAGCGCTCAGAATGTCCAATTGCAGTTTCTACAGAAAGAGTGTTTCAGAAAGGCTAAATCAAAAGTAAGGTTCAACTCTGTTAGTTGAATGCACAGAACAGAAATAAGTTTCATACAATGCTTCTGTGTAGTTTGTATTTGAACATATTCTTTTTTCCACTATTACCCACTTACCGCTACGAATGTCCAGTTGCATTTTCTACAGACAGAGTGTTTCAAAACTGCTTAATCAAAAGTATGGTTTAACTCTGTTAGCTGAATGCTCAGATCGGAAAGAAGTTTCACAGAATGCTTCTGTGTAGTTTATATTTGAATATATTCCTTTTTCCACTACTACTCTCTTAGCGCTCCAAATGTCCAGTTGCATTTTCTGCAGAAAGAGTGTTCAGATCTGCTCAATCAAAAGTATGGTTTAACTCTGTTAGCTGAATGCACAGATCAGAAAGAAGTTTCACAGAATGATTCTGTGTAGTTTATATTTGGAGACATTCCTTTTTCCACTATTACCCTCTTAGCGCTCCGAATCTCCACTTGCATTTTCTACAGAAAGAGTGTTTCAGAACGGCTCAATCAAAACTAAGGTTCAACTCTTTTAGTTGAACAAACAGAACAGAAAGAAGTTTCACACAATTCTTCTGTGTAGTTTTTATTTGTAGACATTCTTTTTCCCAATATAGGCCTCTTAGCGCTCAGAATGTCCAATTGCAGTTTCTACAGAAAGAGTGTTTCAGAACGGCTCAATCAAAAGTAAGGTTCAACTCTGTTAGTTGAATGCACAGAACAGAAAGAAGTTTCATACAATGCTTCTGTGTAGTTTATATTTGAACATATTTTTTTTCCACTATTACCCACTTAGCGCTACGAATGTCCAGTTGCATTTTCTACAGACAGAGTGTTTCAAAACTGCTCAATCAAAAGTATGGTTTAACTATGTTAGCTGAATGCTCAGATCAGAAAGAAGTTTCACAGAATGCTTCTGTGTAGTTTATATTTGAATATATTCCTTTTTCCACTACTACGCTCTTAGCGCTCCAAATGTCCATTTGCATTTTCTACAGAAAGAGTGTTCAGATCTGCTCAATCAAAAGTATGGTTTAACTCTGTTAGCTGAATGCACAGATCAGAAAGAATTTTCACCGAATGATTCTGTGTAGTTTATATTTGAAGACATTCCTTTTTCCACTATTTCCCTCTTAGCGCTCCGAATCTCCACTTGCATTTTCTACAAAAAGAGTGCTTCATAACTGCTCAATCAAAAATATGTTTTATCTCTGTTAACTGAATTTACAAATCAGAAATAAGTTTCACAGAATGCATCTGTGTAGTTTTTATTTGAAGATATTCTTTTTCCCTATGTAGGCCTCTTAGCGCTTAGCATGTCCAATTGCAGTTTCTACAGAAAGAGTGTTTCAGAACGGCTCAATCAAAAGTAAGGTTCAACTCTGTTAGTTGAACGCACAGAACAGAAAGAATTTTCACAGAATGCTACTGTGTAGTTTATATTTGAATATATTCCTTTTTCCACTATTACCCTCTTAGCGCTCCGAATGTCCACTTGCATTTTCTACAGAAAGAGTGTTCAGAATTGCGCAATCAAAAGTATGGTTTAACTCTGTTAGCTTAATGAACATATCAGAAATAAGTTTCACACAATGCTTCTGTGTAGTTTTTATGTGAAGATATTATTTTTCCCAATAGAGGACTCTTAGCGCTCAGAATGTCCAATTGCAGTTTCTACAGAAAGAATGTTTCAGAAAGGCTCAATCAAAAGTAAGGTTCAACTCTGTTAGTTGAATGCACAGAACAGAAAGAAGTTTCATACAATGCTTCTGTGTAGTTTATATTTGAACATATTCTTTTTTCCACTATTACCCACTTAGCGCTACGAATGTCCAGTTGCATTTTCTACAGACAGAGTGTTTCAAAACTGCTCAATCAAAAGTATGGTTTAACTCTGTTAGCTGAATGCTCAGATCAGAAAGAAGTTTCACAGAATGCTTCTGTGTAGTTTATATTTGAATATATTCCTTTTTCCACTACTACTCTCTTAGCGCTCCAAATGTCCAGTTGCATTTTCTACAGAAAGAGTGTTCAGATCTGCTCAATCAAAAGTATGGTTTAACTCTGTTAGCTGAATGCACAGATCAGAAAGAAGTTTAACCGAATGATTCTGTGTAGTTTATATTTGTAGACATTCCTTTTTCCACTATTACCCTCTTAGCGCTCCGAATGTCCACTTGCATTTTCTACAGAAAGAGTGTTCAGAACTGCGCAATCAAAAGTATGGTTTAACTCTGTTAGCTTAATGAACATATCAGAAATAAGTTACACAATATGCTTCTGTGTAGTTTTTATTTGAAGATATTATTTTTCCCAATATAGGCCTCTTAGCGCTCAGAATGTCCAATTGCAGTTTCTACAGAAAGAGTGTTTCAGAAAGGCTCAATCAAAAGTAAGGTTTAACTCTGTTAGTTGAATGCACAGAACAGAAAGAAGTTTCATACAATGCTTCTGTGTAGTTTATATTTGAACATATTCTTTTTTCCACTATTACCCACTTAGCGCTACGAATGTCCAGTTGCATTTTCTACAGACAGAGTGTTTCAAAACTGCTCAATCAAAAGTATGGTTTAACTCTGTTAGCTGAATGCTCAGATCAGAAAGAAGTTTCACAGAATGCTTCTGTGTAGTTTGTATTTGAATATATTCCTTTTTCCACTACTACTCTCTTAGCGCTCCAAATGTCCAGTTGCATTTTCTACAGAAAGAGTGTTCAGATCTGCTCAATCAAAAGTATGGTTTAACTCTGTTAGCTGAATGCACAGATCAGAAAGAAGTTTCGCAGAATGATTCTGTGTAGTTTATATTTGGAGACATTCCTTTTTCCACTATTACCCTCTTAGCGCTCCGAATCTCCACTTGAATTTTCTACAGAAAGAGTGTTTCAGAACGGCTCAATCAAAACTAAGGTTCAACTCTTTTAGTTGAACAAACAGAACAGAAAGAAGTTTCACACAATTCTTCTGTGTAGTTTTTATTTGTAGACATTCTTTTTCCCATTATAGGCCTATTAGCGCTCAGAATGTCCAATTGCAGTTTCTACAGAAAGAGTGTTTCAGAACGGCTCAATCAAAAGTAAGGTTCAACTCTGTTAGTTGAATGCACGGAACAGAAAGAAGTTTCATACAATGCTTCTGTGTAGTTTCTATTTGAACTTATTCTTTTTTCCACTATTACCCACTTAGCGCTACGAATGTCCAGTTGCATTTTCTACAGACAGAGTGTTTCAAAACTGCTCAATCAAAAGTATGGTTTAACTCTGTTAGCTGAATGCTCAGATCAGAAAGAAGTTTCACAGAATGCTTCTGTGTAGTTTATATTTGAATATATTCCTTTTTCCACTACTACGCTCTTAGCGCTCCAAATGTCCAGTTGCATTTTCTACAGAAAGAGTGTTCAGATCTGCTCAATCAAAAGTATGGTTTAACTCTGTTAGCTGAATGCACAGATCAGAAAGAAGTTTCACCGAATGATTCTGTGTAGTTTATATTTGAAGACATTCCTTTTTCCACTATTACCCTCTTAGCGCTCCGAATCTCCACTTGCATTTTCTAAAAAAGAGTGTTTCATAACTGCTCAATCAAAAATATGTTTTATCTCTGTTAACTGAATTTACAGATCAGAAATAAGTTTCACAGAATGCATCTCTGTAGTTTTTATTTGAAGAGATTCTTTTTCCCAAACTAGGCCTCTTAGCGCTTAGCATGTCCAATTGCAGTTTCTACAGAGAGAGTGTTTCAGAACGGCTCAATCAAAAATAAGGTTCAACTCTGTTAGTTGAACGCACAGAACAAAAAGAATTTTCACAGAATGCTACTGTGTAGTTTGTATTTGAATATATTCCTTTTTCCACTATTACCCTCTTAGCGCTCCGAATGTCCACTTGCATTTTCTACAGAAAGAGTATTCAGAACTGCGCAATCAAAAGTATGGTTTAACTCTGTTAGCTTAATGAACATATCAGAAATAAGTTTCACACAATGCTTCTGTGTAGTTTTTATTTGAAGATATTATTTTTCCCAATAGAGGCCTCTTAGCGCTCAGAATGTCCAATTGCAGTTTCTACAGAAAGAGTGTTTCAGAAAGGCTAAATCAAAAGTAAGGTTCAACTCTGTTAGTTGAATGCACAGAACAGAAATAAGTTTCATACAATGCTTCTGTGTAGTTTATATTTGAACATATTCTTTTTTCCACTATTACCCACTTACCGCTACGAATGTCCAGTTGCATTTTCTACAGACAGAGTGTTTCAAAACTGCTTAATCAAAAGTATGGTTTAACTCTGTTAGCTGAATGCTCAGATCGGAAAGAAGTTTCACAGAATGCTTCTGTGTAGTTTATATTTGAATATATTCCTTTTTCCACTACTACTCTCTTAGCGCTCCAAATGTCCAGTTGCATTTTCTACAGAAAGAGTGTTCAGATCTGCTCAATCAAAAGTATGGTTTAACTCTGTTAGCTGAATGCACAGATCAGAAAAAAGTTTCACAGAATGATTCTGTGTAGTTTATATTTGGAGACATTCCTTTTTCCACTATTACCCTCTTAGCGCTCCGAATCTCCACTTGCATTTTCTACAGAAAGAGTGTTTCATAACTGCTCAATCAAAAATATATTTTATCTCTGTTAACTGAATTTACAGATCAGAAATAAGTTTCACAGAATGCATCTGTGTAGTTTTTATTTGAAGATATTCTTTTTCCCAATATAGGCCTCTTAGCGCTTAACATGTCCAATTGCAGTTTCTACAGAAAGAGTGTTTCAGAACGGCTCAATCAAAAGTAAGGTTCAACTCTGTTAGTTGAATGCACAGAACAGAAAGAATTTTCACAGAATGCTACTGTGTAGTTTATATTTGAAGACATTCCTTTTTCCACTATTACCCTCATAGCGCTCCGAATCTCCACTTGCATTTTCTACAGAAAGAATGTTTCAGAACGGCTCAATCAAAACTAAGGTTCAACTCTTTTAGTTGAACAAACAGAACAGAAAGAAGTTTCACACAATTCCTCTGTGTAGTTTTTATTTGTAGACATTCTTTTTCCCAATATAGGCCTCTTAGCGCTCAGAATGTCCAATTGCAGTTTCTACAGAAAGAGTGTTTCAGAACGGCTCAATCAAAAGTAAGGTTCAAATCTGTTAGTTGAATGCACAGAACAGAAAGAATTTTCACAGAATGCTACTGTGTAGTTTATATTTGAATATATTCCTTTTTCCACTATTACCCTCTTAGCGCTCCGAATGTCCACTTGCATTTTCTACAGAAAGAGTGTTCAGAACTGCGCAATCAAAAGTATGGTTTAACTCTGTTAGCTTAATGAACATATCAGAAATAAGTTTCACACAATGCTTCTGTGTAGTTTTTATTTGAAGATATTATATTTCCCAATATAGGCCTCTTAGCGCTCAGAATGTCCAATTGCAGTTTCTACAGAAAGAGTGTTTCAGAAAGGCTCAATCAAAAGTAAGGTTCAACTCTGTTAGTTGAATGCACAGAACAGAAAGAAGTTTCATACAATGCTTCTGTGTAGTTTATATTTGAACATATTCTTTTTTCCACTATTACCCACTTAGCGGTACGAATGTCCAGTTGCATTTTCTACAGACAGAGTGTTTCAAAACTGCTCAATCAAAAGTATGGTTTAACTCTGTTAGCTGAATGCTCAGATCAGAAAGAAGTTTCACAGAATGCTTCTGTGTAGTTTATATTTGAATATATTACTTTTTCCACTACTATTCTCTTAGCGCTCCAAATGTCCAGTTGCATTTTCCACAGAAAGAGTGTTCAGATCTGCTCAATCAAAATTATGGTTTAACTCTGTTAGCTGAATGCACAGATCAGAAAGAAGTTTCACAGAATGATTCTGTGTAGTTTATATTTGGAGACATTCCTTTTTCCACTATTACCCTCTTAGCGCTCCGAATCTCCACTTGAATTTTCTACAGAAAGAGTGTTTCAGAACGGCTCAATCAAAACTAAGGTTCAACTCTTTTAGTTGAACAAACACAACAGAAAGAAGTTTCACACAATTCTTCTGTGTAGTTTTTATTTGTAGACATTCTTTTTCCCATTATAGGCCTATTAGCGCTCAGAATGCCCAATTGCAGTTTCTACAGAAAGAGTGTTTCAGAACGGCTCAATCAAAAGTAAGGTTCAACTCTGTTAGTTGAATGCACGGAACAGAAAGAAGTTTCATACAATGCTTCTGTGTAGTTTCTATTTGAACTTATTCTTTTTTCCACTATTACCCACTTAGCGCTACGAATGTCCAGTTGCATTTTCTACAGACAGAGTGTTTCAAAACTGCTCAATCAAAAGTATGGTTTAACTCTGTTAGCTGAATGCACAGATCAGAAAGAAGTTTCACCGAATGATTCTGTGTAGTTTATATTTGAAGACATTCCTTTTTCCACTATTACCCTCTTAGCGCTCCGAATCTCCACTTGCATTTTCTACAAAAAGAGTGTTTCATAAGTGCTCAATCAAAAATATGTTTTATCTCTGTTAACTGAATTTACAGATCAGAAATAAGTTTCACAGAATGCATCTGTGTAGTTTTTATTTGAAGATATTCTTTTTCCCAATGTAGGCCTCTTAGCGCTTAGCATGTCCAATTGCAGTTTCTACAGAAAGAGTGTTTCAGAACGGCTCAATCAAAAGTAAGGTTCAACTCTGTTAGTTGAATGCACAGAACAGAAAGAATTTTCACTGAATGCTACTGTGTAGTTTATATTTGAATATATTCCTTTTTCCACTATTACCCTCTTAGCGCTCCGAATGTCCACTTGCATTTTCTACAGAAAGAGTGTTCAGAACTGCGCAATCAAAAGTATGGTTTAACTCTGTTAGCTTAATGAACATATCAGAAATAAGTTTCACACAATGCTTCTGTGTAGTTTTTATTTGAAGATATTATTTTTCCCATTATAGTCCTCTTAGCGCTGAGAATGTTCAATTGCAGTTTCTACAGAAAGAGTGTTTCAGAAAGGCTCAATCAAAAGTAAGGTTCAACTCTGTTAGTTGAATGCACAGAACAGAAAGAAGTTTCATACAATGCTTCTGTGTAGTTTATATTTGAACATATTCTTTTTTCCACTATTACCCACTTAGCGCTACGAATGTCCAGTTGCATTTTCTACAGACAGAGTGTTTCAAAACTGCTCAATCAAAAGTATGGTTTAACTCTGTTAGCTGAATGCTCAGATCAGAAAGAAGTTTCACAGAATGCTTCTGTGTAGTTTATATTTGAATATATTCCTTTTTCCACTACTACTCTCTTAGCGCTCCAAATGTCCAGTTGCATTTTCTACAGAAAGAGTGTTCAGATCTGCTCAATCAAAAGTATGGTTTAACTCTGTTAGCTGAATGCACAGATCAGAAAGAAGTTTCACAGAATGATTCTGTGTAGCTTATATTTGGAGACATTCCTTTTTCCACTATTACCCTCTTAGCGCACTGAATCTCCACTTGCATTTTCTACAGAAAGAGTGTTTCAGAACGGCTCAATCAAAACTAAGGTTCAACTCTTTTAGTTGAACAAACAGAACAGAAAGAAGTTTCACACAATTCTTCTGTGTAGTTTTTATTTGTAGACATTCTTTTTCCCAATATAGGCCTCTTAGCGCTCAGAATGTCCAATTGCAGTTTCTACAGAAAGAGTGTTTCAGAACGGCTCAATCAAAAGTAAGGTTCAACTCTGTTAGTTGAATGCACAGAACAGAAAGAAGTTTCATACAATGCTTCTGTGTAGTTTCTATTTGAACATATTCTTTTTTCCACTATTACCCACTTAGCGCTACGAATGTCCAGTTGCATTTTCTACAGACAGAGTGTTTCAAAACTGCTCAATCAAAAGTATGGTTTAACTCTGTTAGCTGAATGCTCAGATCAGAAAGAAGTTTCACAGAATGCTTCTGTGTAGTTTATATTTGAATATATTCCTTTTTCCACTACTACGCTCTTAGCGCTCCAAATGTCCAGTTGCATTTTCTACAGAAAGAGTGTTCAGATCTGCTCAATCAAAAGTATGTTTTAACTCTGTTAGCTGAATGCACAGATCAGAAAGAAGTTTCACCGAATGATTCTGTGTAGTTTATATTTGAAGACATTCCTTTTTCCACTATTACCCTCTTAGCGCTCCGAATCTCCACTTGCATTTTCTAAAAAAGAGTGTTTCATAACTGCTCAATCAAAAATATGTTTTATCTCTGTTAACTGAATTTACAGATCAGAAATAAGTTTCACAGAATGCATCTCTGTAGTTTTTATTTGAAGAGATTCTTTTTCCCAAACTAGGCCTCTTAGCGCTTAGCATGTCCAATTGCAGTTTCTACAGAAAGAGTGTTTCAGAACGGCTCAATCAAAAGTAAGGTTCAACTCTGTTAGTTGAACGCACAGAACAAAAAGAATTTTCACAGAATGCTACTGTGTAGTTTGTATTTGAATATATTCCTTTTTCCACTATTACCCTCTTAGCGCTCCGAATGTCCACTTGCATTTTCTACAGAAAGAGTGTTCAGAACTGCGCAATCAAAAGTATGGTTTAACTCTGTTAGCTTAATGAACATATCAGAAATAAGTTTCACACAATGCTTCTGTGTAGTTTTTATTTGAAGATATTATTTTTCCCAATAGAGGCCTCTTAGCGCTCAGAATGTCCAATTGCAGTTTCTACAGAAAGAGTGTTTCAGAAAGGCTAAATCAAAAGTAAGGTTCAACTCTGTTAGTTGAATGCACAGAACAGAAATAAGTTTCATACAATGCTTCTGTGTAGTTTATATTTGAACATATTCTTTTTTCCACTATTACCCACTTACCGCTACGAATGTCCAGTTGCATTTTCTACAGACAGAGTGTTTCAAAACTGCTTAATCAAAAGTATGGTTTAACTCTGTTAGCTGAATGCTCAGATCGGAAAGAAGTTTCACAGAATGCTTCTGTGTAGTTTATATTTGAATATATTCCTTTTTCCACTACTACGCTCTTAGCGCTCCAAATGTCCAGTTGCATTTTCTACAGAAAGAGTGTTCAGATCTGCTCAATCAAAAGTATATTTTAACTCTGTTAGCTGAATGCACAGATCAGAAAGAAGTTTCACCGAATGATTCTGTGTAGTTTATATTTGAAGACATTCCTATTTCCACTATTACCCTCTTAGCGCTCCGAATCTCCACTTGCATTTTCTACAAAAAGAGTGTTTCATAACTGCTCAATCAAAAATATGTTTTATCTCTGTTAACTGAATTTACAGATCAGAAATAAGTTTCACAGAATGCATCTGTGTAGTTTTTATTTGAAGATATTCTCTTTCCCAATGTAGGCCTCTTATCGCTTAGCATGTCCAATTGCAGTTTCTACAGAAAGAGTGTTTCAGAACGGCTCAATCAAAAGTAAGGTTCAAATCTGTTAGTTGAATGCACAGAACAGAAAGAATTTTCACAGAATGCTACTGTGTAGTTTATATTTGAATATATTCCTTTTTCCACTATTACCCTCTTAGCGCTCCTAATGTCCACTTGCATTTTCTACAGAAAGAGTGTTCAGAACTGCGCAATCAAAAGTATGGTTTAACTCTGTTAGCTTAATGAACATATCAGAAATAAGTTTCACACAATGCTTCTGTGTAGTTTTTATTTGAAGATATTATATTTCCCAATATAGGCCTCTTAGCGCTCAGAATGTCCAATTGCAGTTTCTACAGAAAGAGTGTTTCAGAAAGGCTCAATCAAAAGTAAGGTTCAACTCTGTTAGTTGAATGCACAGAACAGAAAGAAGTTTCATACAATGCTTCTGTGTAGTTTATATTTGAACATATTCTTTTTTCCACTATTACCCACTTAGCGGTACGAATGTCCAGTTGCATTTTCTACAGACAGAGTGTTTCAAAACTGCTCAATCAAAAGTATGGTTTAACTCTGTTAGCTGAATGCTCAGATCAGAAAGAAGTTTCACAGAATGCTTCTGTGTAGTTTATATTTGAATATATTACTTTTTCCACTACTATTCTCTTAGCGCTCCAAATGTCCAGTTGCATTTTCCACAGAAAGAGTGTTCAGATCTGCTCAATCAAAATTATGGTTTAACTCTGTTAGCTGAATGCACAGATCAGAAAGAAGTTTCACAGAATGATTCTGTGTAGTTTATATTTGGAGACATTCCTTTTTCCACTATTACCCTCTTAGCGCTCCGAATCTCCACTTGAATTTTCTACAGAAAGAGTGTTTCAGAACGGCTCAATCAAAACTAAGGTTCAACTCTTTTAGTTGAACAAACAGAACAGAAAGAAGTTTCACACAATTCTTCTGTGTAGTTTTTATTTGTAGACATTCTTTTTCCCATTATAGGCCTATTAGCGCTCAGAATGCCCAATTGCAGTTTCTACAGAAAGAGTGTTTCAGAACGGCTCAATCAAAAGTAAGGTTCAACTCTGTTAGTTGAATGCACGGAACAGAAAGAAGTTTCATACAATGCTTCTGTGTAGTTTCTATTTGAACTTATTCTTTTTTCCACTATTACCCACTTAGCGCTACGAATGTCCAGTTGCATTTTCTACAGACAGAGTGTTTCAAAACTGCTCAATCAAAAGTATGGTTTAACTCTGTTAGCTGAATGCACAGATCAGAAAGAAGTTTCACCGAATGATTCTGTGTAGTTTATATTTGAAGACATTCCTTTTTCCACTATTACCCTCTTAGCGCTCCGAATCTCCACTTGCATTTTCTACAAAAAGAGTGTTTCATAACTGCTCAATCAAAAATATGTTTTATCTCTGTTAACTGAATTTACAGATCAGAAATAAGTTTCACAGAATGCATCTGTGTAGTTTTTATTTGAAGATATTCTTTTTCCCATTGTAGGCCTCTTAGCGCTTAGCATGTCCAATTGCAGTTTCTACAGAAAGAGTGTTTCAGAACGGCTCAATCAAAAGTAAGGTTCAACTCTGTTAGTTGAATGCACAGAACAGAAAGAATTTTCACAGAATGATTCTGTGTAGTTTATATTTGAATATATTCCTTTTTCCACTATTACCCTCTTAGCGCTCCGAATGTCCACTTGCATTTTCTACAGAAAGAGTGTTCAGAACTGCGCAATCAAAAGTATGGTTTAACTCTGTTAGCTTAATGAACATATCAGAAATAAGTTTCACACAATGCTTCTGTGTAGTTTTTATTTGAAGATATTATTTTTCCCATTATACTCCTCTTAGCGCTGAGAATGTCCAATTGCAGTTTCTACAGAAAGAGTGTTTCAGAAAGGCTCAATCAAAAGTAAGGTTCAACTCTGTTAGTTGAATGCACAGAACAGAAAGAAGTTTCATACAATGCTTCTGTGTAGTTTATATTTGAACATATTCTTTTTTCCACTATTACCCACTTAGCGCTACGAATGTCCAGTTGCAT
Source organism: Symphalangus syndactylus (assembly GCF_028878055.3). Lineage (NCBI taxonomy): Eukaryota > Metazoa > Chordata > Mammalia > Primates > Hylobatidae > Symphalangus > Symphalangus syndactylus. The sequence continues at coordinate 4,291,668 of NC_072424.2, forward strand.
TTTCTACAGACAGAGTGTTTCAAAACTGCTCAATCAAAAGTATGGTTTAACTCTGTTAGCTGAATGCTCAGATCAGAAAGAAGTTTCACAGAATGCTTCTGTGTAGTTTATATTTGAATATATTCCTTTTTCCACTACTACTCTCTTAGCGCTCCAAATGTCCAGTTGCATTTTCTACAGAAAGAGTGTTCAGATCTGCTCAATCAAAAGTATGGTTTAACTCCGTTAGCTGAATGCACAGATCAGAAAGAAGTTTCACAGAATGATTCTGTGTAGCTTATATTTGGAGACATTCCTTTTTCCACTATTACCCTCTTAGCGCACTGAATCTCCACTTGCATTTTCTACAGAAAGAGTGTTTCAGAACGGCTCAATCAAAACTAAGGTTCAACTCTTTTAGTTGAACAAACAGAACAGAAAGAAGTTTCACACAATTCTTCTGTGTAGTTTTTATTTGTAGACATTCTTTTTCCCAATATAGGCCTCTTAGCGCTCAGAATGTCCAATTGCAGTTTCTACAGAAAGAGTGTTTCAGAACGGCTCAATCAAAAGTAAGGTTCAACTCTGTTAGTTGAATGCACAGAACAGAAAGAAGTTTCATACAATGCTTCTGTGTAGTTTCTATTTGAACATATTCTTTTTTCCACTATTACCCACTTAGCGCTACGAATGTCCAGTTGCATTTTCTACAGACAGAGTGTTTCAAAACTGCTCAATCAAAAGTATGGTTTAACTCTGTTAGCTGAATGCTCAGATCAGAAAGAAGTTTCACAGAATGCTTCTGTGTAGTTTATATTTGAATATATTCCTTTTTCCACTACTACGCTCTTAGCGCTCCAAATGTCCAGTTGCATTTTCTACAGAAAGAGTGTTCAGATCTGCTCAATCAAAAGTATGGTTTAACTCTGTTAGCTGAATGCACAGATCAGAAAGAAGTTTCACCGAATGATTCTGTGTAGTTTATATTTGAAGACATTCCTTTTTCCACTATTACCCTCTTAGCGCTCCGAATCTCCACTTGCATTTTCTAAAAAAGAGTGTTTCATAACTGCTCAATCAAAAATATGTTTTATCTCTGTTAACTGAATTTACAGATCAGAAATAAGTTTCACAGAATGCATCTCTGTAGTTTTTATTTGAAGAGATTCTTTTTCCCAAACTAGGCCTCTTAGCGCTTAGCATGTCCAATTGCAGTTTCTACAGAAAGAGTGTTTCAGAACGGCTCAATCAAAAGTAAGGTTCAACTCTGTTAGTTGAACGCACAGAACAAAAAGAATTTTCACAGAATGCTACTGTGTAGTTTGTATTTGAATATATTCCTTTTTCCACTATTACCCTCTTAGCGCTCCGAATGTCCACTTGCATTTTCTACAGAAAGAGTGTTCAGAACTGCGCAATCAAAAGTATGGTTTAACTCTGTTAGCTTAATGAACATATCAGAAATAAGTTTCACACAATGCTTCTGTGTAGTTTTTATTTGAAGATATTATTTTTCCCAATAGAGGCCTCTTAGCGCTCAGAATGTCCAATTGCAGTTTCTACAGAAAGAGTGTTTCAGAAAGGCTAAATAAAAAGTAAGGTTAAACTCTGTTAGTTGAATGCACAGAACAGAAATAAGTTTCATACAATGCTTCTGTGTAGTTTATATTTGAACATATTCTTTTTTCCACTATTACCCACTTACCGCTACGAATGTCCAGTTGCATTTTCTACAGACAGAGTGTTTCAAAACTGCTTAATCAAAAGTATGGTTTAACTCTGTTAGCTGAATGCTCAGATCGGAAAGAAGTTTCACAGAATGCTTCTGTGTAGTTTATATTTGAATATATTCCTTTTTCCACTACTACTCTCTTAGCGCTCCAAATGTCCAGTTGCATTTTCTGCAGAAAGAGTGTTCAGATCTGCTCAATCAAAAGTATGGTTTAACTCTGTTAGCTGAATGCACAGATCAGAAATAAGTTTCACAGAATGATTCTGTGTAGTTTATATTTGGAGACATTCCTTTTTCCACTATTACCCTCTTAGCGCTCCGAATCTCCACTTGCATTTTCTACAGAAAGAGTGTTTCAGAACGGCTCAATCAAAACTAAGGTTCAACTCTTTTAGTTGAACAAACAGAACAGAAAGAAGTTTCACACAATTCTTCTGTGTAGTTTTTATTTGTAGACATTCTTTTTCCCAATATAGGCCTCTTAGCGCTCAGAATGTCCAATTGCAGTTTCTACAGAAAGAGTGTTTCAGAACGGCTCAATCAAAAGTAAGGTTCAACTCTGTTAGTTGAATGCACAGAACAGAAAGAAGTTTCATACAATGCTTCTGTGTAGTTTATATTTGAACATATTTTTTTTCCACTATTACCCACTTAGCGCTACGAATGTCCAGTTGCATTTTCTACAGACAGAGTGTTTCAAAACTGCTCAATCAAAAGTATGGTTTAACTATGTTAGCTGAATGCTCAGATCAGAAAGAAGTTTCACAGAATGCTTCTGTGTAGTTTATATTTGAATATATTCCTTTTTCCACTACTACGCTCTTAGCGCTCCAAATGTCCATTTGCATTTTCTACAGAAAGAGTGTTCAGATCTGCTCAATCAAAAGTATGGTTTAACTCTGTTAGCTGAATGCACAGATCAGAAAGAAGTTTCACCGAATGATTCTGTGTAGCTTATATTTGAAGACATTCCTTTTTCCACTATTTCCCTCTTAGCGCTCCGAATCTCCACTTGCATTTTCTACAAAAAGAGTGTTTCATAACTGCTCAATCAAAAATATGTTTTATCTCTGTTAACTGAATTTACAAATCAGAAATAAGTTTCACAGAATGCATCTGTGTAGTTTTTATTTGAAGATATTCTTTTTCCCTATGTAGGCCTCTTAGCGCTTAGCATGTCCAATTGCAGTTTCTACAGAAAGAGTGTTTCAGAACGGCTCAATCAAAAGTAAGGTTCAACTCTGTTAGTTGAACGCACAGAACAGAAAGAATTTTCACAGAATGCTACTGTGTAGTTTATATTTGAATATATTCCTTTTTCCACTATTACCCTCTTAGCGCTCCGAATGTCCACTTGCATTTTCTACAGAAAGAGTGTTCAGAATTGGGCAATCACAAGTATGGTTTAACTCTGTTAGCTTAATGAACATATCAGAAATAAGTTTCACACAATGCTTCTGTGTAGTTTTTATGTGAAGATATTATTTTTCCCAATAGAGGACTCTTAGCGCTCAGAATGTCCAATTGCAGTTTCTACAGAAAGAGTGTTTCAGAAAGGCTCAATCAAAAGTAAGGTTCAACTCTGTTAGTTGAATGCACAGAACAGAAAGAAGTTTCATACAATGCTTCTGTGTAGTTTATATTAGAACATATTCTTTTTTCCACTATTACCCACTTAGCGCTACGAATGTCCAGTTGCATTTTCTACAGACAGAGTGTTTCAAAACTGCTCAATCAAAAGTATGGTTTAACTCTGTTAGCTGAATGCTCAGATCAGAAAGAAGTTTCACAGAATGCTTCTGTGTAGTTTATATTTGAATATATTCCTTTTTCCACTACTACTCTCTTAGCGCTCCAAATGTCCAGTTGCATTTTCTACAGAAAGAGTGTTCAGATCTGCTCAATCAAAAGTATGGTTTAACTCTGTTAGCTGAATGCACAGATCAGAAAGAAGTTTCACAGAATGATTCTGTGTAGTTTATATTTGTAGACATTCCTTTTTCCACTATTACCCTCTTAGCGCTCCGAATGTCCACTTGCATTTTCTACAGAAAGAGTGTTCAGAACTGCGCAATCAAAAGTATGGTTTAACTCTGTTAGCTTAATGAACATATCAGAAATAAGTTACACAATATGCTTCTGTGTAGTTTTTATTTGAAGATATTATTTTTCCCAATATAGGCCTCTTAGCGCTCAGAATGTCCAATTGCAGTTTCTACAGAAAGAGTGTTTCAGAAAGGCTCAATCAAAAGTAAGGTTTAACTCTGTTAGTTGAATGCACAGAACAGAAAGAAGTTTCATACAATGCTTCTGTGTAGTTTATATTTGAACATATTCATTTTTCCACTATTACCCACTTAGCGCTACGAATGTCCAGTTGCATTTTCTACAGACAGAGTGTTTCAAAACTGCTCAATCAAAAGTATGGTTTAACTCTGTTAGCTGAATGCTCAGATCAGAAAGAAGTTTCACAGAATGCTTCTGTGTAGTTTATATTTGAATATATTCCTTTTTCCACTACTACTCTCTTAGCGCTCCAAATGTCCAGTTGCATTTTCTACAGAAAGAGTGTTCAGATCTGCTCAATCAAAAGTATGGTTTAACTCTGTTAGCTGAATGCACAGATCAGAAAGAAGTTTCGCAGAATGATTCTGTGTAGTTTATATTTGGAGACATTCCTTTTTCCACTATTACCCTCTTAGCGCTCCGAATCTCCACTTGAATTTTCTACAGAAAGAGTGTTTCAGAACGGCTCAATCAAAACTAAGGTTCAACTCTTTTAGTTGAACAAACAGAACAGAAAGAAGTTTCACACAATTCTTCTGTGTAGTTTTTATTTGTAGACATTCTTTTTCCCATTATAGGCCTATTAGCGCTCAGAATGTCCAATTGCAGTTTCTACAGAAAGAGTGTTTCAGAACGGCTCAATCAAAAGTAAGGTTCAACTCTGTTAGTTGAATGCACGGAACAGAAAGAAGTTTCATACAATGCTTCTGTGTAGTTTCTATTTGAACTTATTCTTTTTTCCACTATTACCCACTTAGCGCTACGAATGTCCAGTTGCATTTTCTACAGACAGAGTGTTTCAAAACTGCTCAATCAAAAGTATGGTTTAACTCTGTTAGCTGAATGCTCAGATCAGAAAGAAGTTTCACAGAATGCTTCTGTGTAGTTTATATTTGAATATATTCCTTTTTCCACTACTACTCTCTTAGCGCTCCAAATGTCAAGTTGCATTTTCTACAGAAAGAGTGTTCAGATCTGCTCAATCAAAAGTATGGTTTAACTCTGTTAGCTGAATGCACAGATCAGAAAGAAGTTTCACCGAATGATTCTGTGTAGTTTATATTTGAAGACATTCCTTTTTCCACTATTACCCTCTTAGCGCTCCGAATCTCCACTTGCATTTTCTACAAAAAGAGTGTTTCCTAAGTGCTCAATCAAAAATATGTTTTATCTCTGTTAACTGAATTTACAGATCAGAAATAAGTTTCACAGAATGCATCTGTGTAGTTTTTATTTGAAGATATTCTTTTTCCCAATGTAGGCCTCTTAGCGCTTAGCATGTCCAATTGCAGTTTCTACAGAAAGAGTGTTTCAGAACGGCTCAATCAAAAGTAAGGTTCAACTCTGTTAGTTGAATGCACAGAACAGAAAGAATTTTCACAGAATGCTACTGTGTAGTTTATATTTGAATATATTCCTTTTTCCACTATTACCCTCTTAGCGCTCCGAATGTCCACTTGCATTTTCTACAGAAAGAGTGTTCAGAACTGCGCAATCAAAAGTATGGTTTAAATCTGTTAGCTTAATGAACATATCAGAAATAAGTTTCACACAATGCTTCTGTGTAGTTTTTATTTGAAGATATTATTTTTCCCAATAGAGGCCTCTTAGCGCTCAGAATGACCAATTGCTGTTTCTACAGAAAGAGTGTTTCAGAAAGGCTAAATCAAAAGTAAGGTTCAACTCTGTTAGTTGAATGCACAGAACAGAAATAAGTTTCATACAATGCTTCTGTGTAGTTTATATTTGAACATATTCTTTTTTCCACTATTACCCACTTACCGCTACGAATGTCCAGTTGCATTTTCTACAGACAGAGTGTTTCAAAACTGCTTAATCAAAAGTATGGTTTAACTCTGTTAGCTGAATGCTCAGATCGGAAAGAAGTTTCACAGAATGCTTCTGTGTAGTTTATATTTGAATATATTCCTTTTTCCACTACTACTCTCTTAGCGCTCCAAATGTCCAGTTGCATTTTCTGCAGAAAGAGTGTTCAGATCTGCTCAATCAAAAGTATGGTTTAACTCTGTTAGCTGAATGCACAGATCAGAAAGAAGTTTCACAGAATGATTCTGTGTAGTTTATATTTGGAGACATTCCTTTTTCCACTATTACCCTCTTAGCGCTCCGAATCTCCACTTGCATTTTCTACAGAAAGAGTGTTTCAGAACGGCTCAATCAAAACTAAGGTTCAACTCTTTTAGTTGAACAAACAGAACAGAAAGAAGTTTCACACAATTCTTCTGTGTAGTTTTTATTTGTAGACATTCTTTTTCCCAATATAGGCCTCTTAGCGCTCAGAATGTCCAATTGCAGTTTCTACAGAAAGAGTGTTTCAGAACGGCTCAATCAAAAGTAAGGTTCAACTCTGTTAGTTGAATGCACAGAACAGAAAGAAGTTTCATACAATGCTTCTGTGTAGTTTATATTTGAACATATTTTTTTTCCACTATTACCCACTTAGCGCTACGAATGTCCAGTTGCATTTTCTACAGACAGAGTGTTTCAAAACTGCTCAATCAAAAGTATGGTTTAACTATGTTAGCTGAATGCTCAGATCAGAAAGAAGTTTCACAGAATGCTTCTGTGTAGTTCATATTTGAATATATTCCTTTTTCCACTACTACGCTCTTAGCGCTCCAAATGTCCATTTGCATTTTCTACAGAAAGAGTGTTCAGATCTGCTCAATCAAAAGTATGGTTTAACTCTGTTAGCTGAATGCACAGATCAGAAAGAAGTTTCACCGAATGATTCTGTGTAGTTTATATTTGAAGACATTCCTTTTTCCACTATTACCCTCTTAGCGCTCCGAATCTCCACTTGCATTTTCTACAAAAAGAGTGTTTCATAACTGCTCAATCAAAAATATGTTTTATCTCTGTTAACTGAATTTACAAATCAGAAATAAGTTTCACAGAATGCATCTGTGTAGTTTTTATTTGAAGATATTCTTTTTCCCTATGTAGGCCTCTTAGCGCTTAGCATGTCCAATTGCAGTTTCTACAGAAAGAGTGTTTCAGAACGGCTCAATCAAAAGTAAGGTTCAACTCTGTTAGTTGAACGCACAGAACAGAAAGAATTTTCACAGAATGCTACTGTGTAGTTTATATTTGAATATATTCCTTTTTCCACTATTACCCTCTTAGCGCTCCGAATGTCCACTTGCATTTTCTACAGAAAGAGTGTTCAGAATTGCGCAATCAAACGTATGGTTTAACTCTGTTAGCTTAATGAACATATCAGAAATATGTTTCACACAATGCTTCTGTGTAGTTTTTATGTGAAGATGTTATTTTTCCCAATAGAGGACTCTTAGCGCTCAGAGTGTCCAATTGCAGTTTCTACAGAAAGAGTGTTTCAGAAAGGCTCAATCAAAAGTAAGGTTCAACTCTGTTAGTTGAATGCACAGAACAGAAAGAAGTTTCATACAATGCTTCTGTGTAGTTTATATTTGAACATATTCTTTTTTCCACTATTACCCACTTAGCGCTACGAATGTCCAGTTGCATTTTCTACAGACAGAGTGTTTCAAAACTGCTCAATCAAAAGTATGGTTTAACTCTGTTAGCTGAATGCTCAGATCAGAAAGAAGTTTCACAGAATGCTTCTGTGTAGTTTATATTTGAATATATTCCTTTTTCCACTACTACTCTCTTAGCGCTCCAAATGTCCAGTTGCATTTTCTACAGAAAGAGTGTTCAGATCTGCTCAATCAAAAGTATGGTTTAACTCTGTTAGCTGAATGCACAGATCAGAAAGAAGTTTCACAGAATGATTCTGTGTAGTTTATATTTGTAGACATTCCTTTTTCCACTATTACCCTCTTAGCGCTCCGAATGTCCACTTGCATTTTCTACAGAAAGAGTGTTCAGAACTGCGCAATCAAAAGTATGGTTTAACTCTGTTAGCTTAATGAACATATCAGAAATAAGTTACACAATATGCTTCTGTGTAGTTTTTATTTGAAGATATTATTTTTCCCAATATAGGCCTCTTAGCGCTCAGAATGTCCAATTGCAGTTTCTACAGAAAGAGTGTTTCAGAAAGGCTCAATCAAAAGTAAGGTTTAACTCTGTTAGTTGAATGCACAGAACAGAAAGAAGTTTCATACAATGCTTCTGTGTAGTTTATATTTGAACATATTCATTTTTCCACTATTACCCACTTAGCGCTACGAATGTCCAGTTGCATTTTCTACAGACAGAGTGTTTCAAAACTGCTCAATCAAAAGTATGGTTTAACTCTGTTAGCTGAATGCTCAGATCAGAAAGAAGTTTCACAGAATGCTTCTGTGTAGTTTATATTTGAATATATTCCTTTTTCCACTACTACTCTCTTAGCGCTCCAAATGTCCAGTTGCATTTTCTACAGAAAGAGTGTTCAGATCTGCTCAATCAAAAGTATGGTTTAACTCTGTTAGCTGAATGCACAGATCAGAAAGAAGTTTCGCAGAATGATTCTGTGTAGTTTATATTTGGAGACATTCCTTTTTCCACTATTACCCTCTTAGCGCTCCGAATCTCCACTTGAATTTTCTACAGAAAGAGTGTTTCAGAACGGCTCAATCAAAACTAAGGTTCAACTCTTTTAGTTGAACAAACAGAACAGAAAGAAGTTTCACACAATTCTTCTGTGTAGTTTTTATTTGTAGACATTCTTTTTCCCATTATAGGCCTACTAGCGCTCAGAATGTCCAATTGCAGTTTCTACAGAAAGAGTGTTTCAGAACGGCTCAATCAAAAGTAAGGTTCAACTCTGTTAGTTGAATGCACGGAACAGAAAGAAGTTTCATACAATGCTTCTGTGTAGTTTCTATTTGAACTTATTCTTTTTTCCACTATTACCCACTTAGCGCTACGAATGTCCAGTTGCATTTTCTACAGACAGAGTGTTTCAAAACTGCTCAATCAAAAGTATGGTTTAACTCTGTTAGCTGAATGCTCAGATCAGAAAGAAGTTTCACAGAATGCTTCTGTGTAGTTTATATTTGAATATATTCCTTTTTCCACTACTACTCTCTTAGCGCTCCAAATGTCAAGTTGCATTTTCTACAGAAAGAGTGTTCAGATCTGCTCAATCAAAAGTATGGTTTAACTCTGTTAGCTGAATGCACAGATCAGAAAGAAGTTTCACCGAATGATTCTGTGTAGTTTATATTTGAAGACATTCCTTTTTCCACTATTACCCTCTTAGCGCTCCGAATCTCCACTTGCATTTTCTACAAAAAGAGTGTTTCATAAGTGCTCAATCAAAAATATGTTTTATCTCTGTTAACTGAATTTACAGATCAGAAATAAGTTTCACAGAATGCATCTGTGTAGTTTTTATTTGAAGATATTCTTTTTCCCAATGTAGGCCTCTTAGCGCTTAGCATGTCCAATTGCAGTTTCTACAGAAAGAGTGTTTCAGAACGGCTCAATCAAAAGTAAGGTTCAACTCTGTTAGTTGAATGCACAGAACAGAAAGAATTTTCACAGAATGCTACTGTGTAGTTTATATTTGAATATATTCCTTTTTCCACTATTACCCTCTTAGCGCTCCGAATGTCCACTTGCATTTTCTACAGAAAGAGTGTTCAGAACTGCGCAATCAAAAGTATGGTTTAAATCTGTTAGCTTAATGAACATATCAGAAATAAGTTTCACACAATGCTTCTGTGTAGTTTTTATTTGAAGATATTATTTTTCCCAATAGAGGCCTCTTAGCGCTCAGAATGTCCAATTGCAGTTTCTACAGAAAGAGTGTTTCAGAAAGGCTAAATCAAAAGTAAGGTTCAACTCTGTTAGTTGAATGCACAGAACAGAAATAAGTTTCATACAATGCTTCTGTGTAGTTTATATTTGAACATATTCTTTTTTCCACTATTACCCACTTACCGCTACGAATGTCCAGTTGCATTTTCTACAGACAGAGTGTTTCAAAACTGCTTAATCAAAAGCATGGTTTAACTCTGTTAGCTGAATGCTCAGATCGGAAAGAAGTTTCACAGAATGCTTCTGTGTAGTTTATATTTGAATATATTCCTTTTTCCACTACTACTCTCTTAGCGCTCCAAATGTCCAGTTGCATTTTCTGCAGAAAGAGTGTTCAGATCTGCTCAATCAAAAGTATGGTTTAACTCTGTTAGCTGAATGCACAGATCAGAAAGAAGTTTCACAGAATGATTCTGTGTAGTTTATATTTGGAGACATTCCTTTTTCCACTATTACCCTCTTAGCGCTCCGAATCTCCACTTGCATTTTCTACAGAAAGAGTGTTTCAGAACGGCTCAATCAAAACTAAGGTTCAACTCTTTTAGTTGAACAAACAGAACAGAAAGAAGTTTCACACAATTCTTCTGTGTAGTTTTTATTTGTAGACATTCTTTTTCCCAATATAGGCCTCTTAGCGCTCAGAATGTCCAATTGCAGTTTCTACAGAAAGAGTGTTTCAGAACGGCTCAATCAAAAGTAAGGTTCAACTCTGTTAGTTGAATGCACAGAACAGAAAGAAGTTTCAATCAATGCTTCTGTGTAGTTTATATTTGAACATATTTTTTTTCCACTATTACCCACTTAGCGCTACGAATGTCCAGTTGCATTTTCTACAGACAGAGTGTTTCAAAACTGCTCAATCAAAAGTATGGTTTAACTATGTTAGCTGAATGCTCAGATCAGAAAGAAGTTTCACAGAATGCTTCTGAGTAGTTTATATTTGAATATATTCCTTTTTCCACTACTACGCTCTTAGCGCTCCAAATGTCCATTTGCATTTTCTACAGAAAGAGTGTTCAGATCTGCTCAATCAAAAGTATGGTTTAACTCTGTTAGCTGAATGCACAGATCAGAAAGAAGTTTCACCGAATGATTCTGTGTAGTTTATATTTGAAGACATTCCTTTTTCCACTATTACCCTCTTAGCGCTCCGAATCTCCACTTGCATTTTCTACAAAAAGAGTGTTTCATAACTGCTCAATCAAAAATATGTTTTATCTCTGTTAACTGAATTTACAAATCAGAAATAAGTTTCACAGAATGCATCTGTGTAGTTTTTATTTGAAGATATTCTTTTTCCCTATGTAGGCCTCTTAGCGCTTAGCATGTCCAATTGCAGTTTCTACAGAAAGAGTGTTTCAGAACGGCTCAATCAAAAGTAAGGTTCAACTCTGTTAGTTGAACGCACAGAACAGAAAGAATTTTCACAGAATGCTACTGTGTAGTTTATATTTGAATATATTCCTTTTTCCACTATTACCCTCTTAGCGCTCCGAATGTCCACTTGCATTTTCTACAGAAAGAGTGTTCAGAATTGCGCAATCAAAAGTATGGTTTAACTCTGTTAGCTTAATGAACATATCAGAAATATGTTTCACACAATGCTTCTGTGTAGTTTTTATGTGAAGATGTTATTTTTCCCAATAGAGGACTCTTAGCGCTCAGAATGTCCAATTGCAGTTTCTACAGAAAGAGTGTTTCAGAAAGGCTCAATCAAAAGTAAGGTTCAACTCTGTTAGTTGAATGCACAGAACAGAAAGAAGTTTCATACAATGCTTCTGTGTAGTTTATATTTGAACATATTCTTTTTTCCACTATTACCCACTTAGCGCTACGAATGTCCAGTTGCATTTTCTACAGACAGAGTGTTTCAAAACTGCTCAATCAAAAGTATGGTTTAACTCTGTTAGCTGAATGCTCAGATCAGAAAGAAGTTTCACAGAATGCTTCTGTGTAGTTTATATTTGAATATATTCCTTTTTCCACTACTACTCTCTTAGCGCTCCAAATGTCCAGTTGCATTTTCTACAGAAAGAGTGTTCAGATCTGCTCAATCAAAAGTATGGTTTAACTCTGTTAGCTGAATGCACAGATCAGAAAGTAGTTTCACAGAATGATTCTGTGTAGTTTATATTTGTAGACATTCCTTTTTCCACTATTACCCTCTTAGCGCTCCGAATCTCCACTTGCATTTTCTACAGAAAGAGTGTTTCAGAACGGCTCAATCAAAACTAAGTTTCAACTCTTTCAGTTGAACAAACAGAACAGAAAGAAGTTTCACACAATTCTTCTGTGTAGTTTTTATTTGTAGACATTCTTTTTCCCAATATAGGCCTCTTAGCGCTCAGAATGACTAATGGCAGTTTCTACAGAAAGAGTGTTTCAGAACGGCTCAATCAAAAGTAAGGTTCAACTCTGTTAGTTGAATGCACAGAACAGAAAGAATTTTCACAGAATGCTACTGTGTAATTTATATTTGAATATATTCTTTTTTCCACTATTACCCTCTTAGCGCTCCGAATGTCCACTTGCATTTTCTACAGAAAGAGTGTTCAGAACTGCGCAATCAAAAGTATGGTTTAACTCTGTTAGCTTAATGAACATATGAGAAATAAGTTTCACACAATGCTTCTGTGTAGTTTTTATTTGAAGATATTATTTTTCCCAATAGAGGCCTCCTAGCGTTCAGAATGTCCAATTGCAGTTTCTACAGAAAGAGTGTTTCAGAAAGGCTCAATCAAAAGTAAGGTTCAACTCTGTTAGTTGAATGCACAGAACAGAAAGAAGTTTCATACAATGCTTCTGTGTAGTTTATATTTGAACATATTCTTTTTTCCACTATTACCCACTTAGCGCTACGAATGTCCAGTTGCATTTTCTACAGACAGAGTGTTTCAAAACTGCTCAATCAAAAGTATGGTTTAACTCTGTTAGCTGAATGCTCAGATCAGAAAGAAGTTTCACAGAATGCTTCTGTGTAGTTTATATTTGAATATATTCCTTTTTCCACTACTACGCTCTTAGCGCTCCAAATGTCCAGTTGCATTTTCTACAGAAACAGTGTTCAGATCTGCTCAATCAAAAGTATGGTTTAACTCTGTTAGCTGAATGCACAGATCAGAAAGAAGTTTAACCGAATGATTCTGTGTAGTTTATATTTGAAGACATTCCTTTTTCCACTATTTCCCTCTTAGCGCTCCGAATCTCCACTTGCATTTTCTACAAAAAGAGTGTTTCATAACTGCTCAATCAAAAATATGTTTTATCTCTGTTAACTGAATTTACAGATAAGAAATAAGTTTCACAGAATGCATCTGTGTAGTTTTTATTTGAAGATATTCTTTTTCCCAATGTAGGCCTCTTAGCGCTTAGCATGTCCAATTGCAGTTTCTACAGAAAGAGTGTTTCAGAACGGCTCAATCAAAGTAAGGTTCAACTCTGTTAGTTGAATGCACAGAACAGAAAGAATTTTCACAGAATGCTACTGTGTAGTTTATATTTGAATATATTCCTTTTTCCACTATTACCCTCTTAGCGCTCCGAATGTCCACTTGCATTTTCTACAGAAAGAGTGTTCAGAACTGCGCAATCAAAAGTATGGTTTAACTCTGTTAGCTTAATGAACATATCAGAAATAAGTTTCACACAATGCTTCTGTGTAGTTTTTATTTGAAGTATTATTTTTCCCAATAGAGGCCTCTTAGCGCTCAGAATGTCCAATTGCAGTTTCTACAGAAAGAGTGTTTCAGAAAGGCTCAATCAAAAGTAAGGTTCAACTCTGTTAGTTGAATGCACAGAACAGAAAGAAGTTTCATACAATGCTTCTGTGTAGTTTATATTTGAACATATTCTTTTTTCCACTATTACCCACTTAGCGCTACGAATGTCCATTTGCATTTTCTACAGACAGAGTGTTTCAAAACTGCTCAATCAAAAGTATGGTTTAACTCTGTTAGCTGAATGCTCAGATCAGAAAGAAGTTTCACAGAATGCTTCTGTGTAGTTTATATTTGAATATATTCCTTTTTCCACTACTACGCTCTTAGCGCTCCAAATGTCCAGTTGCATTTTCTACAGAAAGAGTGTTCAGATCTGCTCAATCAAAAGTATGGTTTAACTCTGTTAGCTGAATGCACAGATCAGAAAGAAGTTTCACAGAATGATTCTGTGTAGTTTATATTTGGAGACATTCCTTTTTCCACTATTACCCTCTTAGTGCTCCGAATCTCCACTTGCATTTTCTACAGAAAGAGTGTTTCAGAACGGCTCAATCAAAACTAAGTTTCAACTCTTTCAGTTGAACAAACAGAACAGAAAGAAGTTTCACACAATTCTTCTGTGTAGTTTTTATTTGTAGACATTCTTTTTCCCAATATAAGCCTCTTAGCGCTCAGAATGTCCAATTGCAGTTTCTACAGAAAGAGTGTTTCAGAACGGCTCAATCAAAAGTAAGGTTCAACTCTGTTAGTTGAATGCACAGAACAGAAAGAAGTTTCATACAATGCCTCTGTGTAGTTTATATTTGAACATATTCTTTTTTCCACTATTACCAACTTAGCGCTACGAATGTCCAGTTGCATTTTCTACAGACAGAGTGTTTCAAAACTGTTCAATCAAAAGTATGGTTTAACTCTGTTAGCTGAATGCTCAGATCAGAAAGAAGTTTCACAGAATGCTTCTGTGTAGTTTATATTTGAATATATTCCTTTTTCCACTACTACGCTCTTAGCGCTCCAAATGTCCAGTTGCATTTTCTACAGAAAGAGTGTTCAGATCTGCTCAATCAAAAGTATGGTTTAACTCTGTTAGCTGAATGCACAGATCAGAAAGAAGTTTAACCGAATGATTCTGTGTAGTTTATATTTGAAGATATTCCTTTTTCCACTATTACCCTCTTAGCGCTCCGAATCTCCACTTGCATTTTCTACAAAAAGAGTGTTTCATAACTGCTCAATCAAAAATATGTTTTATCTCTGTTAACTGAATTTACAGATCAGAAATAAGTTTCACAGAATGCATCTGTGTAGTTTTTATTTGAATATATTCCTTTTTCCACTATTACCCTCTTAGCGCTCCGAATGTCCACTTGCATTTTCTACAGAAAGAGTGTTCAGAACTGCGCAATCAAAAGTATGGTTTAACTCTGTTAGCTTAATGAACATATCAGAAATAAGTTTCACACAATGCTTCTGTGTAGTTTTTATTTGAAGATATTATTTTTCCCATTATACGCCTCTTAGCGCTCAGAATGTCCAATTGCAGTTTCTACAGAAAGAGTGTTTCAGAAAGGCTCAATCAAAAGTAAGGTTCAACTCTGTTAGTTGAATGCACAGAACAGAAAGAATTTTCATACAATGCTTCTGTGTAGTTTATATTTGAACATATTCTTTTTTCCACTATTACCCACTTAGCGCTACGAATGTCCAGTTGCATTTTCTACAGACAGAGTGTTTCAAAACTGCTCAATCAAAAGTATGGTTTAACTCTGTTAGCTGAATGCTCAGATCAGAAAGAAGTTTCACAGAATGCTTCTGTGTAGTTTATATTTGAATATATTCCTTTTTCCACTACTACGCTCTTAGCGCTCCAAATGTCCATTTGCATTTTCTACAGAAAGGGTGTTCAGATCTCCTCAATCAAAAGTATGGTTTAACTCTGTTAGCTGAATGCTCAGATCAGAAAGAAGTTTCACCGAATGATTCTGTGTAGTTTATATTTGAAGACATTCCTTTTTCCACTATTACCCTCTTAGCGCTCCGAATCTCCTCTTGCATTTTCTACAAAAAGAGTGTTTCATAACTGCTCAATCAAAAATATGTTTTATCTCTGTTAACTGAATTTACAAATCAGAAATAAGTTTCACAGAATGCATCTGTGTAGTTTTTATTTGAAGATATTCTTTTTCCCTATGTAGGCCTCTTAGCGCTTAGCATGTCCAATTGCAGTTTCTACAGAAAGAGTGTTTCAGAACGGCTCAATCAAAAGTAAGGTTCAACTCTGTTAGTTGAACGCACAGAACAGAAAGAATTTTCACAGAATGCTACTGTGTAGTTTATATTTGAATATATTCCTTTTTCCACTATTACCCTCTTAGCGCTCCGAATGTCCACTTGCATTTTCTACAGAAAGAGTGTTCAGAATTGCGCAATCAAAAGTATGGTTTAACTCTGTTAGCTTAATGAACATATCAGAAATAAGTTTCACACAATGCTTCTGTGTAGTTTTTATGTGAAGATATTATTTTTCCCAATAGAGGACTCTTAGCGCTCAGAATGTCCAATTGCAGTTTCTACAGAAAGAGTGTTTCAGAAAGGCTCAATCAAAAGTAAGGTTCAACTCTGTTAGTTGAATGCACAGAACAGAAAGAAGTTTCATACAATGCTTCTGTGTAGTTTATATTTGAACATATTCTTTTTTCCACTATTACACACTTAGCGCTACGAATGTCCAGTTGCATTTTCTACAGACAGAGTGTTTCAAAACTGCTCAATCAAAAGTATGGTTTAACTCTGTTAGCTGAATGCTCAGATCAGAAAGAAGTTTCACAGAATGCTTCTGTGTAGTTTATATTTGAATATATTCCTTTTTCCACTACTACGCTCTTAGCGCTCCAAATGTCCAGTTGCATTTTCTACAGAAACAGTGTTCAGATCTGCTCAATCAAAAGTATGGTTTAACTCTGTTAGCTGAATGCACAGATCAGAAAGAAGTTTAACCGAATGATTCTGTGTAGTTTATATTTGAAGACATTCCTTTTTCCACTATTACCCTCTTAGCGCTCCGAATCTCCACTTGCATTTTCTACAAAAAGAGTGTTTCATAACTGCTCAATCAAAAATATGTTTTATCTCTGTTAACTGAATTTACAGATAAGAAATAAGTTTCACAGAATGCATCTGTGTAGTTTTTATTTGAAGATATTCTTTTTCCCAATGTAGGCCTCTTAGCGCTTAGCATGTCCAATTGCAGTTTCTACAGAAAGAGTGTTTCAGAACGGCTCAATCAAAAGTAAGGTTCAACTCTGTTAGTTGAATGCACAGAACAGAAAGAATTTTCACAGAATGCTACTGTGTAGTTTATATTTGAATATATTCCTTTTTCCACTATTACCCTCTTAGCGCTCCGAATGTCCACTTGCATTTTCTACAGAAAGAGTGTTCAGAACTGCGCAATCAAAAGTATGGTTTAACTCTGTTAGCTTAATGAACATATCAGAAATAAGTTTCACACAATGCTTCTGTGTAGTTTTTATTTGAAGTATTATTTTTCCCAATAGAGGCCTCTTAGCGCTCAGAATGTCCAATTGCAGTTTCTACAGAAAGAGTGTTTCAGAAAGGCTCAATCAAAAGTAAGGTTCAACTCTGTTAGTTGAATGCACAGAACAGAAAGAAGTTTCATACAATGCTTCTGTGTAGTTTATATTTGAACATATTCTTTTTTCCACTATTACCCACTTAGCGCTACGAATGTCCAGTTGCATTTTCTACAGACAGAGTGTTTCAAAACTGCTCAATCAAAAGTATGGTTTAACTCTGTTAGCTGAATGCTCAGATCAGAAAGAAGTTTCACAGAATGCTTCTGTGTAGTTTATATTTGAATATATTCCTTTTTCCACTACTACGCTCTTAGCGCTCCAAATGTCCAGTTGCATTTTCTACAGAAAGAGTGTTCAGATCTGCTCAATCAAAAGTATGGTTTAACTCTGTTAGCTGAATGCACAGATCAGAAAGAAGTTTCACAGAATGATTCTGTGTAGTTTATATTTGTAGACATTCCTTTTTCCACTATTACCCACTTAGCGCTCCGAATCTCCACTTGCATTTTCTACAGAAAGAGTGTTTCAGAACGGCTCAATCAAAACTAAGTTTCAACTCTTTCAGTTGAACAAACAGAACAGAAAGAAGTTTCACACAATTCTTCTGTGTAGTTTTTATTTGTAGACATTCTTTTTCCCAATATAGGCCTCTTAGCGCTCAGAATGACTAATGGCAGTTTCTACAGAAAGAGTGTTTCAAAATGGCTCAATCAAAAGTAAGGTTCAACTCTGTTAGTTGAATGCACAGAACAGAAAGAAGTTTCATACAATGCTTCTGTGTAGTTTATATTTGAACATATTTTTTTTCCACTATTACCCACTTAGCGCTACGAATGTCCAGTTGCATTTTCTACAGACAGAGTGTTTCAAAACTGCTCAATCAAAAGTGTGGCTTAACTCTGTTAGCTGAATGCTCAGATCAGAATGAAGTTTCACAGAATGCTTCT
Organism: Symphalangus syndactylus; assembly: GCF_028878055.3. Taxonomy (NCBI): domain Eukaryota; kingdom Metazoa; phylum Chordata; class Mammalia; order Primates; family Hylobatidae; genus Symphalangus; species Symphalangus syndactylus. The sequence goes on from NC_072424.2 coordinate 4,309,681, forward strand.
GTGTAGTTTATATTTGAATATATTCCTTTTTCCACTACTACGCTCTTAGCGCTCCAAATGTCCAGTTGCATTTTCTACAGAAAGAGTGTTCAGATCTGCTCAATCAAAAGTATGGTTTAACTCTGTTAGCTGAATGCACAGATCAGAAAGAAGTTTCACCGAATGATTCTGTGTAGTTTATATTTGAAGACATTCCTTTTTCCACTATTACCCTCTTAGCACTCCGAATCTCCACTTGCATTTTCTACAAAAAGAGTGTTTCATAACTGCTCAATCAAAAATATGTTTTATCTCTGTTAACTGAATTTACAGATCAGAAATAAGTTTCACAGAATGCATCTGTGTAGTTTTTATTTGAATATATTCCTTTTTCCACTATTACCCTCTTAGCGCTCCGAATGTCCACTTGCATTTTCTACAGAAAGAGTGTTCAGAACTGCGCAATCAAAAGTATGGTTTAACTCTGTTAGCTTAATGAACATATCAGAAATAAGTTTCACACAATGCTTCTGTGTAGTTTTTATTTGAAGATATTATTTTTCCCATTATACGCCTCTTAGCGCTCAGAATGTCCAATTGCAGTTTCTACAGAAAGAGTGTTTCAGAAAGGCTCAATCAAAAGTAAGGTTCAACTCTGTTAGTTGAATGCACAGAACAGAAAGAATTTTCATACAATGCTTCTGTGTAGTTTATATTTGAACATATTCTTTTTTCCACTATTACCCACTTAGCGCTACGAATGTCCAGTTGCATTTTCTACAGACAGAGTGTTTCAAAACTGCTCAATCAAAAGTATGGTTTAACTCTGTTAGCTGAATGCTCAGATCAGAAAGAAGTTTCACAGAATGCTTCTGTGTAGTTTATATTTGAATATATTCCTTTTTCCACTACTACGCTCTTAGCGCTCCAAATGTCCATTTGCATTTTCTACAGAAAGGGTGTTCAGATCTGCTCAATCAAAAGTATGGTTTAACTCTGTTAGCTGAATGCTCAGATCAGAAAGAAGTTTCACCGAATGATTCTGTGTAGTTTATATTTGAAGACATTCCTTTTTCCACTATTACCCTCTTAGCGCTCCGAATCTCCACTTGCATTTTCTACAAAAAGAGTGTTTCATAACTGCTCAATCAAAAATGTGTTTTATCTCTGTTAACTGAATTTACAAATCAGAAATAAGTTTCACAGAATGCATCTGTGTAGTTTTTATTTGAAGATATTCTTTTTCCCTATGTAGGCCTCTTAGCGCTTAGCATGTCCAATTGCAGTTTCTACAGAAAGAGTGTTTCAGAACGGCTCAATCAAAAGTAAGGTTCAACTCTGTTAGTTGAACGCACAGAACAGAAAGAATTTTCACAGAATGCTACTGTGTAGTTTATATTTGAATATATTCCTTTTTCCACTATTACCCTCTTAGCGCTCCGAATGTCCACTTGCATTTTCTACAGAAAGAGTGTTCAGAATTGCGCAATCAAAAGTATGGTTTAACTCTGTTAGCTTAATGAACATATCAGAAATAAGTTTCACACAATGCTTCTGTGTAGTTTTTATGTGAAGATATTATTTTTCCCAATAGAGGACTCTTAGCGCTCAGAATGTCCAATTGCAGTTTCTACAGAAAGAGTGTTTCAGAAAGGCTCAATCAAAAGTAAGGTTCAACTCTGTTAGTTGAATGCACAGAACAGAAAGAAGTTTCATACAATGCTTCTGTGTAGTTTATATTTGAACATATTCTTTTTTCCACTATTACCCACTTAGCGCTACGAATGTCCAGTTGCATTTTCTACAGACAGAGTGTTTCAAAACTGCTCAATCAAAAGTATGGTTTAACTCTGTTAGCTGAATGCTCAGATCAGAAAGAAGTTTCACAGAATGCTTCTGTGTAGTTTATATTTGAATATATTCCTTTTTCCACTACTACGCTCTTAGCGCTCCAAATGTCCAGTTGCATTTTCTACAGAAACAGTGTTCAGATCTGCTCAATCAAAAGTATGGTTTAACTCTGTTAGCTGAATGCACAGATCAGAAAGAAGTTTAACCGAATGATTCTGTGTAGTTTATATTTGAAGACATTCCTTTTTCCACTATTACCCTCTTAGCGCTCCGAATCTCCACTTGCATTTTCTACAAAAAGAGTGTTTCATAACTGCTCAATCAAAAATATGTTTTATCTCTGTTAACTGAATTTACAGATAAGAAATAAGTTTCACAGAATGCATCTGTGTAGTTTTTATTTGAAGATATTCTTTTTCCCAATGTAGGCCTCTTAGCGCTTAGCATGTCCAATTGCAGTTTCTACAGAAAGAGTGTTTCAGAACGGCTCAATCAAAAGTAAGGTTCAACTCTGTTAGTTGAATGCACAGAACAGAAAGAATTTTCACAGAATGCTACTGTGTAGTTTATATTTGAATATATTCCTTTTTCCACTATTACCCTCTTAGCGCTCCGAATGTCCACTTGCATTTTCTACAGAAAGAGTGTTCAGAACTGCGCAATCAAAAGTATGGTTTAACTCTGTTAGCTTAATGAACATATCAGAAATAAGTTTCACACAATGCTTCTGTGTAGTTTTTATTTGAAGTATTATTTTTCCCAATAGAGGCCTCTTAGCGCTCAGAATGTCCAATTGCAGTTTCTACAGAAAGAGTGTTTCAGAAAGGCTCAATCAAAAGTAAGGTTCAACTCTGTTAGTTGAATGCACAGAACAGAAAGAAGTTTCATACAATGCTTCTGTGTAGTTTATATTTGAACATATTCTTTTTTCCACTATTACCCACTTAGCGCTACGAATGTCCAGTTGCATTTTCTACAGACAGAGTGTTTCAAAACTGCTCAATCAAAAGTATGGTTTAACTCTGTTAGCTGAATGCTCAGATCAGAAAGAAGTTTCACAGAATGCTTCTGTGTAGTTTATATTTGAATATATTCCTTTTTCCACTACTACGCTCTTAGCGCTCCAAATGTCCAGTTGCATTTTCTACAGAAAGAGTGTTCAGATCTGCTCAATCAAAAGTATGGTTTAACTCTGTTAGCTGAATGCACAGATCAGAAAGAAGTTTCACAGAATGATTCTGTGTAGTTTATATTTGTAGACATTCCTTTTTCCACTATTACCCACTTAGCGCTCCGAATCTCCACTTGCATTTTCTACAGAAAGAGTGTTTCAGAACGGCTCAATCAAAACTAAGTTTCAACTCTTTCAGTTGAACAAACAGAACAGAAAGAAGTTTCACACAATTCTTCTGTGTAGTTTTTATTTGTAGACATTCTTTTTCCCAATATAGGCCTCTTAGCGCTCAGAATGACTAATGGCAGTTTCTACAGAAAGAGTGTTTCAAAATGGCTCAATCAAAAGTAAGGTTCAACTCTGTTAGTTGAATGCACAGAACAGAAAGAAGTTTCATACAATGCTTCTGTGTAGTTTATATTTGAACATATTTTTTTTCCACTATTACCCACTTAGCGCTACGAATGTCCAGTTGCATTTTCTACAGACAGAGTGTTTCAAAACTGCTCAATCAAAAGTGTGGTTTAACTCTGTTAGCTGAATGCTCAGATCAGAATGAAGTTTCACAGAATGCTTCTGTGTAGTTTATATTTGAATATATTCCTTTTTCCACTACTACGCTCTTAGCGCTCCAAATGTCCAGTTGCATTTTCTACAGAAAGAGTGTTCAGATCTGCTCAATCAAAAGTATGGTTTAACTCTGTTAGCTGAATGCACAGATCAGAAAGAAGTTTCACCGAATGATTCTGTGTAGTTTATATTTGAAGACATTCCTTTTTCCACTATTACCCTCTTAGCACTCCGAATCTCCACTTGCATTTTCTACAAAAAGAGTGTTTCATAACTGCTCAATCAAAAATATGTTTTATCTCTGTTAACTGAATTTACAGATCAGAAATAAGTTTCACAGAATGCATCTGTGTAGTTTTTATTTGAATATATTCCTTTTTCCACTATTACCCTCTTAGCGCTCCGAATGTCCACTTGCATTTTCTACAGAAAGAGTGTTCAGAACTGCGCAATCAAAAGTATGGTTTAACTCTGTTAGCTTAATGAACATATCAGAAATAAGTTTCACACAATGCTTCTGTGTAGTTTTTATTTGAAGATATTATTTTTCCCATTATACGCCTCTTAGCGCTCAGAATGTCCAATTGCAGTTTCTACAGAAAGAGTGTTTCAGAAAGGCTCAATCAAAAGTAAGGTTCAACTCTGTTAGTTGAATGCACAGAACAGAAAGAATTTTCATACAATGCTTCTGTGTAGTTTATATTTGAACATATTCTTTTTTCCACTATTACCCACTTAGCGATACGAATGTCCAGTTGCATTTTCTACAGACAGAGTGTTTCAAAACTGCTCAATCAAAAGTATGGTTTAACTCTGTTAGCTGAATGCTCAGATCAGAAAGAAGTTTCACAGAATGCTTCTGTGTAGTTTATATTTGAATATATTCCTTTTTCCACTACTACGCTCTTAGCGCTCCAAATGTCCATTTGCATTTTCTACAGAAAGGGTGTTCAGTTCTGCTCAATCAAAAGTATGGTTTAACTCTGTTAGCTGAATGCTCAGATCAGAAAGAAGTTTCACCGAATGATTCTGTGTAGTTTATATTTGAAGACATTCCTTTTTCCACTATTACCCTCTTAGCGCTCCGAATCTCCACTTGCATTTTCTACAAAAAGAGTGTTTCATAACTGCTCAATCAAAAATATGTTTTATCTCTGTTAACTGAATTTACAAATCAGAAATAAGTTTCACAGAATGCATCTGTGTAGTTTTTATTTGAAGATATTCTTTTTCCCTATGTAGGCCTCTTAGCGCTTAGCATGTCCAATTGCAGTTTCTACAGAAAGAGTGTTTCAGAACGGCTCAATCAAAAGTAAGGTTCAACTCTGTTAGTTGAACGCACAGAACAGAAAGAATTTTCACAGAATGCTACTGTGTAGTTTATATTTGAATATATTCCTTTTTCCACTATTACCCTCTTAGCGCTCCGAATGTCCACTTGCATTTTCTACAGAAAGAGTGTTCAGAATTGCGCAATCAAAAGTATGGTTTAACTCTGTTAGCTTAATGAACATATCAGAAATAAGTTTCACACAATGCTTCTGTGTAGTTTTTATGTGAAGATATTATTTTTCCCAATAGAGGACTCTTAGCGCTCAGAATGTCCAATTGCAGTTTCTACAGAAAGAGTGTTTCAGAAAGGCTCAATCAAAAGTAAGGTTCAACTCTGTTAGTTGAATGCACAGAACAGAAAGAAGTTTCATACAATGCTTCTGTGTAGTTTATATTTGAACATATTCTTTTTTCCACTATTACACACTTAGCGCTACGAATGTCCAGTTGCATTTTCTACAGACAGAGTGTTTCAAAACTGCTCAATCAAAAGTATGGTTTAACTCTGTTAGCTGAATGCTCAGATCAGAAAGAAGTTTCACAGAATGCTTCTGTGTAGTTTATATTTGAATATATTCCTTTTTCCACTACTACGCTCTTAGCGCTCCAAATGTCCAGTTGCATTTTCTACAGAAACAGTGTTCAGATCTGCTCAATCAAAAGTATGGTTTAACTCTGTTAGCTGAATGCACAGATCAGAAAGAAGTTTAACCGAATGATTCTGTGTAGTTTATATTTGAAGACATTCCTTTTTCCACTATTAACCTCTTAGCGCTCCGAATCTCCACTTGCATTTTCTACAAAAAGAGTGTTTCATAACTGCTCAATCAAAAATATGTTTTATCTCTGTTAACTGAATTTACAGATAAGAAATAAGTTTCACAGAATGCATCTGTGTAGTTTTTATTTGAAGATATTCTTTTTCCCAATGTAGGCCTCTTAGCGCTTAGCATGTCCAATTGCAGTTTCTACAGAAAGAGTGTTTCAGAACGGCTCAATCAAAAGTAAGGTTCAACTCTGTTAGTTGAATGCACAGAACAGAAAGAATTTTCACAGAATGCTACTGTGTAGTTTATATTTGAATATATTCCTTTTTCCACTATTACCCTCTTAGCGCTCCGAATGTCCACTTGCATTTTCTACAGAAAGAGTGTTCAGAACTGCGCAATCAAAAGTATGGTTTAACTCTGTTAGCTTAATGAACATATCAGAAATAAGTTTCACACAATGCTTCTGTGTAGTTTTTATTTGAAGTATTATTTTTCCCAATAGAGGCCTCTTAGCGCTCAGAATGTCCAATTGCAGTTTCTACAGAAAGAGTGTTTCAGAAAGGCTCAATCAAAAGTAAGGTTCAACTCTGTTAGTTGAATGCACAGAACAGAAAGAAGTTTCATACAATGCTTCTGTGTAGTTTATATTTGAACATATTCTTTTTTCCACTATTACCCACTTAGCGCTACGAATGTCCAGTTGCATTTTCTACAGACAGAGTGTTTCAAAACTGCTCAATCAAAAGTATGGTTTAACTCTGTTAGCTGAATGCTCAGATCAGAAAGAAGTTTCACAGAATGCTTCTGTGTAGTTTATATTTGAATATATTCCTTTTTCCACTACTACGCTCTTAGCGCTCCAAATGTCCAGTTGCATTTTCTACAGAAAGAGTGTTCAGATCTGCTCAATCAAAAGTATGGTTTAACTCTGTTAGCTGAATGCACAGATCAGAAAGAAGTTTCACAGAATGATTCTGTGTAGTTTATATTTGTAGACATTCCTTTTTCCACTATTACCCACTTAGCGCTCCGAATCTCCACTTGCATTTTCTACAGAAAGAGTGTTTCAGAACGGCTCAATCAAAACTAAGTTTCAACTCTTTCAGTTGAACAAACAGAACAGAAAGAAGTTTCACACAATTCTTCTGTGTAGTTTTTATTTGTAGACATTCTTTTTCCCAATATAGGCCTCTTAGCGCTCAGAATGACTAATGGCAGTTTCTACAGAAAGAGTGTTTCAAAATGGCTCAATCAAAAGTAAGGTTCAACTCTGTTAGTTGAATGCACAGAACAGAAAGAAGTTTCATACAATGCTTCTGTGTAGTTTATATTTGAACATATTTTTTTTCCACTATTACCCACTTAGCGCTACGAATGTCCAGTTGCATTTTCTACAGACAGAGTGTTTCAAAACTGCTCAATCAAAAGTGTGGTTTAACTCTGTTAGCTGAATGCTCAGATCAGAATGAAGTTTCACAGAATGCTTCTGTGTAGTTTATATTTGAATATATTCCTTTTTCCACTACTACGCTCTTAGCGCTCCAAATGTCCAGTTGCATTTTCTACAGAAAGAGTGTTCAGATCTGCTCAATCAAAAGTATGGTTTAACTCTGTTAGCTGAATGCACAGATCAGAAAGAAGTTTCACCGAATGATTCTGTGTAGTTTATATTTGAAGACATTCCTTTTTCCACTATTACCCTCTTAGCACTCCGAATCTCCACTTGCATTTTCTACAAAAAGAGTGTTTCATAACTGCTCAATCAAAAATATGTTTTATCTCTGTTAACTGAATTTACAGATCAGAAATAAGTTTCACAGAATGCATCTGTGTAGTTTTTATTTGAAGATATTCTTTTTCCCAATGTAGGCCTCTTAGCGCTTAGCATGTCCAATTGCAGTTTCTACAGAAAGAGTGTTTCAGAACGGCTCAATCAAAAGTAAGGTTCAACTCTGTTAGTTGAATGCACAGAACAGAAAGAATTTTCACAGAATGCTACTGTGTAATTTATATTTGAATATATTCTTTTTTCCACTATTACCCTCTTAGCGCTCCGAATGTCCACTTGCATTTTCTACAGAAAGAGTGTTCAGAACTGCGCAATCAAAAGTATGGTTTAACTCTGTTAGCTTAATGAACATATCAGAAATAAGTTTCACACAATGCTTCTGTGTAGTTTTTATTTGAAGATATTATTTTTCCCAATAGAGGCCTCTTGCGCTCTGAATGTCCAATTGCAGTTTCTACAGAAAGAGTGTTTCAGAAAGGATCAATCAAAAGTAAGGTTCAACTCTGTTAGTTGAATGCACAGAACAGAAAGAAGTTTCATACAATGCTTCTGTGTAGTTTATATTTGAACATATTCTTTTTTCCACTATTACCCACTTAGCGCTACGAATGTCCAGTTGCATTTTCTACAGACAGAGTGTTTCAAAACTGCTTAATCAAAAGTATGGTTTAACTCTGTTAGCTGAATGCTCAGATCGGAAAGAAGTTTCACAGAATGCTTCTGTGTAGTTTATATTTGAATATATTCCTTTTTCCACTACTACTCTCTTAGCGCTCAAAAGGTCCAGTTGCATTTTCTGCAGAAAGAGTGTTCAGATCTGCTCAATCAAAAGTATGGTTTAACTCTGTTAGCTGAATGCACAGATCAGAAAGAAGTTTCACAGAATGATTCTGTGTAGTTTATATTTGAAGACATTCCTTTTTCCACTATTACCCCCTTAGCGCTCCGAATCTCCACTTGCATTTTCTACAAAAAGAGTGTTTCGTAACTGCTCAATCAAAAATATGTTTTATCTCTGTTAACTGAATTTACAGATCAGAAATAAGTTTCACAGAATGCATCTGTGTAGTTTTTATTTGAAGATATTCTTTTTCCCAATGTAGGTCTCTTAGCGCTTAGCATGTCCAATTGCAGTTTCTACAGAAAGAGTGTTTCAGAACGGCTCAATCAAAAGTAAGGTTCAACTCTGTTAGTTGAATGCACAGAACAGAAAGAATTTTCACAGAATGCTACTGTGTAATTTATATTTGAATATATTCTTTTTTCCACTATTACCCTCTTAGCGCTCCGAATGTCCACTTGCATTTTCTACAGAAAGAGCGTTCAGAACTGCGCAATCAAAAGTATGGTTTAACTCTGTTAGCTTAATGAACATATGAGAAATAAGTTTCACACAATGCTTCTGTGTAGTTTTTATTTGAAGATATTATTTTTCCCAATAGAGGCCTCCTAGCGTTCAGAATGTCCAATTGCAGTTTCTACAGAAAGAGTGTTTCAGAAAGGCTCAATCAAAAGTAAGGTTCAACTCTGTTAGTTGAATGCACAGAACAGAAAGAAGTTTCATACAATGCTTCTGTGTAGTTTATATTTGAACATATTCTTTTTTCCACTATTACCCACTTAGCGCTACGAATGTCCAGTTGCATTTTCTACAGACAGAGTGTTTCAAAACTGCTCAATCAAAAGTATGGTTTAACTCTGTTAGCTGAATGCTCAGATCAGAAAGAAGTTTCACAGAATGCTTCTGTGTAGTTTATATTTGAATATATTCCTTTTTCCACTACTACGCTCTTAGCGCTCCAAATGTCCAGTTGCATTTTCTACAGAAACAGTGTTCAGATCTGCTCAATCAAAAGTATGGTTTAACTCTGTTAGCTGAATGCACAGATCAGAAAGAAGTTTAACCGAATGATTCTGTGTAGTTTATATTTGAAGACATTCCTTTTTCCACTATTACCCTCTTAGCGCTCCGAATCTCCACTTGCATTTTCTACAAAAAGAGTGTTTCATAACTGCTCAATCAAAAATATGTTTTATCTCTGTTAACTGAATTTACAGATAAGAAATAAGTTTCACAGAATGCATCTGTGTAGTTTTTATTTGAAGATATTCTTTTTCCCAATGTAGGCCTCTTAGCGCTTAGCATGTCCAATTGCAGTTTCTACAGAAAGAGTGTTTCAGAACGGCTCAATCAAAAGTAAGGTTCAACTCTGTTAGTTGAATGCACAGAACAGAAAGAATTTTCACAGAATGCTACTGTGTAGTTTATATTTGAATATATTCCTTTTTCCACTATTACCCTCTTAGCGCTCCGAATGTCCACTTGCATTTTCTACAGAAAGAGTGTTCAGAACTGCGCAATCAAAAGTATGGTTTAACTCTGTTAGCTTAATGAACATATCAGAAATAAGTTTCACACAATGCTTCTGTGTAGTTTTTATTTGAAGTATTATTTTTCCCAATAGAGGCCTCTTAGCGCTCAGAATGTCCAATTGCAGTTTCTACAGAAAGAGTGTTTCAGAAAGGCTCAATCAAAAGTAAGGTTCAACTCTGTTAGTTGAATGCACAGAACAGAAAGAAGTTTCATACAATGCTTCTGTGTAGTTTATATTTGAACATATTCTTTTTTCCACTATTACCCACTTAGCGCTACGAATGTCCAGTTGCATTTTCTACAGACAGAGTGTTTCAAAACTGCTCAATCAAAAGTATGGTTTAACTCTGTTAGCTGAATGCTCAGATCAGAAAGAAGTTTCACAGAATGCTTCTGTGTAGTTTATATTTGAATATATTCCTTTTTCCACTACTACGCTCTTAGCGCTCCAAATGTCCAGTTGCATTTTCTACTGAAAGAGTGTTCAGATCTGCTCAATCAAAAGTATGGTTTAACTCTGTTAGCTGAATGCACAGATCAGAAAGAAGTTTCACAGAATGATTCTGTGTAGTTTATATTTGTAGACATTCCTTTTTCCACTATTACCCACTTAGCGCTCCGAATCTCCACTTGCATTTTCTACAGAAAGAGTGTTTCAGAACGGCTCAATCAAAACTAAGTTTCAACTCTTTCAGTTGAACAAACAGAACAGAAAGAAGTTTCACACAATTCTTCTGTGTAGTTTTTATTTGTAGACATTCTTTTTCCCAATATAGGCCTCTTAGCGCTCAGAATGACTAATGGCAGTTTCTACAGAAAGAGTGTTTCAAAATGGCTCAATCAAAAGTAAGGTTCAACTCTGTTAGTTGAATGCACAGAACAGAAAGAAGTTTCATACAATGCTTCTGTGTAGTTTATATTTGAACATATTTTTTTTCCACTATTACCCACTTAGCGCTACGAATGTCCAGTTGCATTTTCTACAGACAGAGTGTTTCAAAACTGCTCAATCAAAAGTGTGGTTTAACTCTGTTAGCTGAATGCTCAGATCAGAATGAAGTTTCACAGAATGCTTCTGTGTAGTTTATATTTGAATATATTCCTTTTTCCACTACTACGCTCTTAGCGCTCCAAATGTCCAGTTGCATTTTCTACAGAAAGAGTGTTCAGATCTGCTCAATCAAAAGTATGGTTTAACTCTGTTAGCTGAATGCACAGATCAGAAAGAAGTTTCACCGAATGATTCTGTGTAGTTTATATTTGAAGACATTCCTTTTTCCACTATTACCCTCTTAGCACTCCGAATCTCCACTTGCATTTTCTACAAAAAGTGTGTTTCATAACTGCTCAATCAAAAATATGTTTTATCTCTGTTAACTGAATTTACAGATCAGAAATAAGTTTCACAGAATGCATCTGTGTAGTTTTTATTTGAAGATATTCTTTTTCCCAATGTAGGCCTCTTAGCGCTTAGCATGTCCAATTGCAGTTTCTACAGAAAGAGTGTTTCAGAACGGCTCAATCAAAAGTAAGGTTCAACTCTGTTAGTTGAATGCACAGAACAGAAAGAATTTTCACAGAATGCTACTGTGTAATTTATATTTGAATATATTCTTTTTTCCACTATTACCCTCTTAGCGCTCCGAATGTCCACTTGCATTTTCTACAGAAAGAGTGTTCAGAACTGCGCAATCAAAAGTATGGTTTAACTCTGTTAGCTTAATGAACATATCAGAAATAAGTTTCACACAATGCTTCTGTGTAGTTTTTATTTGAAGATATTATTTTTCCCAATAGAGGCCTCTTGCGCTCTGAATGTCCAATTGCAGTTTCTACAGAAAGAGTGTTTCAGAAAGGCTCAATCAAAAGTAAGGTTCAACTCTGTTAGTTGAATGCACAGAACAGAAAGAAGTTTCATACAATGCTTCTGTGTAGTTTATATTTGAACATATTCTTTTTTCCACTATTACCCACTTAGCGCTACGAATGTCCAGTTGCATTTTCTACAGACAGAGTGTTTCAAAACTGCTTAATCAAAAGTATGGTTTAACTCTGTTAGCTGAATGCTCAGATCGGAAAGAAGTTTCACAGAATGCTTCTGTGTAGTTTATATTTGAATATATTCCTTTTTCCACTACTACTCTCTTAGCGCTCAAAAGGTCCAGTTGCATTTTCTGCAGAAAGAGTGTTCAGATCTGCTCAATCAAAAGTATGGTTTAACTCTGTTAGCTGAATGCACAGATCAGAAAGAAGTTTCACAGAATGATTCTGTGTAGTTTATATTTGAAGACATTCCTTTTTCCACTATTACCCCCTTAGCGCTCCGAATCTCCACTTGCATTTTCTACAAAAAGAGTGTTTCGTAACTGCTCAATCAAAAATATGTTTTATCTCTGTTAACTGAATTTACAGATCAGAAATAAGTTTCACAGAATGCATCTGTGTAGTTTTTATTTGAAGATATTCTTTTTCCCAATGTAGGCCTCTTAGCGCTTAGCATGTCCAATTGCAGTTTCTACAGAAAGAGTGTTTCAGAACGGCTCAATCAAAAGTAAGGTTCAACTCTGTTAGTTGAATGCACAGAACAGAAAGAATTTTCACAGAATGCTACTGTGTAATTTATATTTGAATATATTCTTTTTTCCACTATTACCCTCTTAGCGCTCCGAATGTCCACTTCCATTTTCTACAGAAAGAGTGTTCAGAACTGCGCAATCAAAAGTATGGTTTAACTCTGTTAGCTTAATGAACATATGAGAAATAAGTTTCACACAATGCTTCTGTGTAGTTTTTATTTGAAGATATTATTTTTCCCAATAGAGGCCTCCTAGCGTTCAGAATGTCCAATTGCAGTTTCTACAGAAAGAGTGTTTCAGAAAGGCTCAATCAAAAGTAAGGTTCAACTCTGTTAGTTGAATGCACAGAACAGAAAGAAGTTTCATACAATGCTTCTGTGTAGTTTATATTTGAACATATTCTTTTTTCCACTATTACCCACTTAGCGCTACGAATGTCCAGTTGCATTTTCTACAGACAGAGTGTTTCAAAACTGCTCAATCAAAAGTATGGTTTAACTCTGTTAGCTGAATGCTCAGATCAGAAAGAAGTTTCACAGAATGCTTCTGTGTAGTTTATATTTGAATATATTCCTTTTTCCACTACTACGCTCTTAGCGCTCCAAATGTCCAGTTGCATTTTCTACAGAAACAGTGTTCAGATCTGCTCAATCAAAAGTATGGTTTAACTCTGTTAGCTGAATGCACAGATCAGAAAGAAGTTTAACCGAATGATTCTGTGTAGTTTATATTTGAAGACATTCCTTTTTCCACTATTTCCCTCTTAGCGCTCCGAATCTCCACTTGCATTTTCTACAAAAAGAGTGTTTCATAACTGCTCAATCAAAAATATGTTTTATCTCTGTTAACTGAATTTACAGATAAGAAATAAGTTTCACAGAATGCATCTGTGTAGTTTTTATTTGAAGATATTCTTTTTCCCAATGTAGGCCTCTTAGCGCTTAGCATGTCCAATTGCAGTTTCTACAGAAAGAGTGTTTCAGAACGGCTCAATCAAAAGTAAGGTTCAACTCTGTTAGTTGAATGCACAGAACAGAAAGAATTTTCACAGAATGCTACTGTGTAGTTTATATTTGAATATATTCCTTTTTCCACTATTACCCTCTTAGCGCTCCGAATGTCCACTTGCATTTTCTACAGAAAGAGTGTTCAGAACTGCGCAATCAAAAGTATGGTTTAACTCTGTTAGCTTAATGAACATATCAGAAATAAGTTTCACACAATGCTTCTGTGTAGTTTTTATTTGAAGTATTATTTTTCCCAATAGAGGCCTCTTAGCGCTCAGAATGTCCAATTGCAGTTTCTACAGAAAGAGTGTTTCAGAAAGGCTCAATCAAAAGTAAGGTTCAACTCTGTTAGTTGAATGCACAGAACAGAAAGAAGTTTCATACAATGCTTCTGTGTAGTTTATATTTGAACATATTCTTTTTTCCACTATTACCCACTTAGCGCTACGAATGTCCAGTTGCATTTTCTACAGACAGAGTGTTTCAAAACTGCTCAATCAAAAGTATGGTTTAACTCTGTTAGCTGAATGCTCAGATCAGAAAGAAGTTTCACAGAATGCTTCTGTGTAGTTTATATTTGAATATATTCCTTTTTCCACTACTACGCTCTTAGCGCTCCAAATGTCCAGTTGCATTTTCTACAGAAAGAGTGTTCAGATCTGCTCAATCAAAAGTATGGTTTAACTCTGTTAGCTGAATGCACAGATCAGAAAGAAGTTTCACAGAATGATTCTGTGTAGTTTATATTTGTAGACATTCCTTTTTCCACTATTACCCACTTAGCGCTCCGAATCTCCACTTGCATTTTCTACAGAAAGAGTGTTTCAGAACGGCTCAATCAAAACTAAGTTTCAACTCTTTCAGTTGAACAAACAGAACAGAAAGAAGTTTCACACAATTCTTCTGTGTAGTTTTTATTTGTAGACATTCTTTTTCCCAATATAGGCCTCTTAGCGCTCAGAATGACTAATGGCAGTTTCTACAGAAAGAGTGTTTCAAAATGGCTCAATCAAAAGTAAGGTTCAACTCTGTTAGTTGAATGCACAGAACAGAAAGAAGTTTCATACAATGCTTCTGTGTAGTTTATATTTGAACATATTTTTTTTCCACTATTACCCACTTAGCGCTACGAATGTCCAGTTGCATTTTCTACAGACAGAGTGTTTCAAAACTGCTCAATCAAAAGTGTGGTTTAACTCTGTTAGCTGAATGCTCAGATCAGAATGAAGTTTCACAGAATGCTTCTGTGTAGTTTATATTTGAATATATTCCTTTTTCCACTACTACGCTCTTAGCGCTCCAAATGTCCAGTTGCATTTTCTACAGAAAGAGTGTTCAGATCTGCTCAATCAAAAGTATGGTTTAACTCTGTTAGCTGAATGCACAGATCAGAAAGAAGTTTCACCGAATGATTCTGTGTAGTTTATATTTGAAGACATTCCTTTTTCCACTATTACCCTCTTAGCACTCCGAATCTCCACTTGCATTTTCTACAAAAAGTGTGTTTCATAACTGCTCAATCAAAAATATGTTTTATCTCTGTTAACTGAATTTACAGATCAGAAATAAGTTTCACAGAAAGCATCTGTGTAGTTTTTATTTGAAGATATTCTTTTTCCCAATGTAGGCCTCTTAGCGCTTAGCATGTCCAATTGCAGTTTCTACAGAAAGAGTGTTTCAGAACGGCTCAATCAAAAGTAAGGTTCAACTCTGTTAGTTGAATGCACAGAACAGAAAGAATTTTCACAGAATGCTACTGTGTAATTTATATTTGAATATATTCTTTTTTCCACTATTACCCTCTTAGCGCTCCGAATGTCCACTTGCATTTTCTACAGAAAGAGTGTTCAGAACTGCGCAATCAAAAGTATGGTTTAACTCTGTTAGCTTAATGAACATATCAGAAATAAGTTTCACACAATGCTTCTGTGTAGTTTTTATTTGAAGATATTATTTTTCCCAATAGAGGCCTCTTGCGCTCTGAATGTCCAATTGCAGTTTCTACAGAAAGAGTGTTTCAGAAAGGCTCAATCAAAAGTAAGGTTCAACTCTGTTAGTTGAATGCACAGAACAGAAAGAAGTTTCATACAATGCTTCTGTGTAGTTTATATTTGAACATATTCTTTTTTCCACTATTACCCACTTAGCGCTACGAATGTCCAGTTGCATTTTCTACAGACAGAGTGTTTCAAAACTGCTTAATCAAAAGTATGGTTTAACTCTGTTAGCTGAATGCTCAGATCGGAAAGAAGTTTCACAGAATGCTTCTGTGTAGTTTATATTTGAATATATTCCTTTTTCCACTACTACTCTCTTAGCGCTCAAAAGGTCCAGTTGCATTTTCTGCAGAAAGAGTGTTCAGATCTGCTCAATCAAAAGTATGGTTTAACTCTGTTAGCTGAATGCACAGATCAGAAAGAAGTTTCACAGAATGATTCTGTGTAGTTTATATTTGAAGACATTCCTTTTTCCACTATTACCCCCTTAGCGCTCCGAATCTCCACTTGCATTTTCTACAAAAAGAGTGTTTCGTAACTGCTCAATCAAAAATATGTTTTATCTCTGTTAACTGAATTTACAGATCAGAAATAAGTTTCACAGAATGCATCTGTGTAGTTTTTATTTGAAGATATTCTTTTTCCCAATGTAGGCCTCTTAGCGCTTAGCATGTCCAATTGCAGTTTCTACAGAAAGAGTGTTTCAGAACGGCTCAATCAAAAGTAAGGTTCAACTCTGTTAGTTGAATGCACAGAACAGAAAGAATTTTCACAGAATGCTACTGTGTAATTTATATTTGAATATATTCTTTTTTCCACTATTACCCTCTTAGCGCTCCGAATGTCCACTTGCATTTTCTACAGAAAGAGTGTTCAGAACTGCGCAATCAAAAGTATGGTTTAACTCTGTTAGCTTAATGAACATATCAGAAATAAGTTTCACACAATGCTTCTGTGTAGTTTTTATTTGAAGTATTATTTTTCCCAATAGAGGCCTCTTAGCGCTCAGAATGTCCAATTGCAGTTTCTACAGAAAGAGTGTTTCAGAAAGGCTCAATCAAAAGTAAGGTTCAACTCTGTTAGTTGAATGCACAGAACAGAAAGAAGTTTCATACAATGCTTCTGTGTAGTTTATATTTGAACATATTCTTTTTTCCACTATTACCCACTTAGCGCTACGAATGTCCAGTTGCATTTTCTACAGACAGAGTGTTTCAAAACTGCTCAATCAAAAGTATGGTTTAACTCTGTTAGCTGAATGCTCAGATCAGAAAGAAGTTTCACAGAATGCTTCTGTGTAGTTTATATTTGAATATATTCCTTTTTCCACTACTACGCTCTTAGCGCTCCAAATGTCCAGTTGCATTTTCTACAGAAAGAGTGTTCAGATCTGCTCATTCAAAAGTATGGTTTAACTCTGTTAGCTGAATGCACAGATCAGAAAGAAGTTTCACAGAATGATTCTGTGTAGTTTATATTTGGAGACATTCCTTTTTCCACTATTACCCTCTTAGTGCTCCGAATCTCCACTTGCATTTTCTACAGAAAGAGTGTTTCAGAACGGCTCAATCAAAACTAAGTTTCAACTCTTTCAGTTGAACAAACAGAACAGAAAGAAGTTTCACACAATTCTTCTGTGTAGTTTTTATTTGTAGACATTCTTTTTCCCAATATAAGCCTCTTAGCGCTCAGAATGTCCAATTGCAGTTTCTACAGAAAGAGTGTTTCAGAACGGCTCAATCAAAAGTAAGGTTCAACTCTGTTAGTTGAATGCACAGAACAGAAAGAAGTTTCATACAATGCCTCTGTGTAGTTTATATTTGAACATATTCTTTTTTCCACTATTACCAACTTAGCGCTACGAATGTCCAGTTGCATTTTCTACAGACAGAGTGTTTCAAAACTGTTCAATCAAAAGTATGGTTTAACTCTGTTAGCTGAATGCTCAGATCAGAAAGAAGTTTCACAGAATGCTTCTGTGTAGTTTATATTTGAATATATTCCTTTTTCCACTACTACGCTCTTAGCGCTCCAAATGTCCAGTTGCATTTTCTACAGAAAGAGTGTTCAGATCTGCTCAATCAAAAGTATGGTTTAACTCTGTTAGCTGAATGCACAGATCAGAAAGAAGTTTAACCGAATGATTCTGTGTAGTTTATATTTGAAGATATTCCTTTTTCCACTATTACCCTCTTAGCGCTCCGAATCTCCACTTGCATTTTCTACAAAAAGAGTGTTTCATAACTGCTCAATCAAAAATATGTTTTATCTCTGTTAACTGAATTTACAGATCAGAAATAAGTTTCACAGAATGCATCTGTGTAGTTTTTATTTGAATATATTCCTTTTTCCACTATTACCCTCTTAGCGCTCCGAATGTCCACTTGCATTTTCTACAGAAAGAGTGTTCAGAACTGCGCAATCAAAAGTATGGTTTAACTCTGTTAGCTTAATGAACATATCAGAAATAAGTTTCACACAATGCTTCTGTGTAGTTTTTATTTGAAGATATTATTTTTCCCATTATACGCCTCTTAGCGCTCAGAATGTCCAATTGCAGTTTCTACAGAAAGAGTGTTTCAGAAAGGCTCAATCAAAAGTAAGGTTCAACTCTGTTAGTTGAATGCACAGAACAGAAAGAATTTTCATACAATGCTTCTGTGTAGTTTATATTTGAACATATTCTTTTTTCCACTATTACCCACTTAGCGCTACGAATGTCCAGTTGCATTTTCTACAGACAGAGTGTTTCAAAACTGCTCAATCAAAAGTATGGTTTAACTCTGTTAGCTGAATGCTCAGATCAGAAAGAAGTTTCACAGAATGCTTCTGTGTAGTTTATATTTGAATATATTCCTTTTTCCACTACTACGCTCTTAGCGCTCCAAATGTCCATTTGCATTTTCTACAGAAAGGGTGTTCAGATCTGCTCAATCAAAAGTATGGTTTAACTCTGTTAGCTGAATGCTCAGATCAGAAAGAAGTTTCACCGAATGATTCTGTGTAGTTTATATTTGAAGACATTCCTTTTTCCACTATTACCCTCTTAGCGCTCCGAATCTCCACTTGCATTTTCTACAAAAAGAGTGTTTCATAACTGCTCAATCAAAAATATGTTTTATCTCTGTTAACTGAATTTACAAATCAGAAATAAGTTTCACAGAATGCATCTGTGTAGTTTTTATTTGAAGATATTCTTTTTCCCTATGTAGGCCTCTTAGCGCTTAGCATGTCCAATTGCAGTTTCTACAGAAAGAGTGTTTCAGAACGGCTCAATCAAAAGTAAGGTTCAACTCTGTTAGTTGAACGCACAGAACAGAAAGAATTTTCACAGAATGCTACTGTGTAGTTTATATTTGAATATATTCCTTTTTCCACTATTACCCTCTTAGCGCTCCGAATGTCCACTTGCATTTTCTACAGAAAGAGTGTTCAGAATTGCGCAATCAAAAGTATGGTTTAACTCTGTTAGCTTAATGAACATATCAGAAATAAGTTTCACACAATGCTTCTGTGTAGTTTTTATGTGAAGATATTATTTTTCCCAATAGAGGACTCTTAGCGCTCAGAATGTCCAATTGCAGTTTCTACAGAAAGAGTGTTTCAGAAAGGCTCAATCAAAAGTAAGGTTCAACTCTGTTAGTTGAATGCACAGAACAGAAAGAAGTTTCATACAATGCTTCTGTGTAGTTTATATTTGAACATATTCTTTTTTCCACTATTACACACTTAGCGCTACGAATGTCCAGTTGCATTTTCTACAGACAGAGTGTTTCAAAACTGCTCAATCAAAAGTATGGTTTAACTCAGTTAGCTGAATGCTCAGATCAGAAAGAATTTTCACAGAATGCTTCTGTGTAGTTTATATTTGAATATATTCCTTTTTCCACTACTACTCTCTTAGCGCTCCAAATGTCCAGTTGCATTTTCTACAGAAAGAGTGTTCAGATCTGCTCAATCAAAAGTATGGTTTAACTCTGTTAGCTGAATGCACAGATCAGAAAGAAGTTTCACAGAATGATTCTGTGTAGTTTATATTTGTAGACATTCCTTTTTCCACTATTACCCACTTAGCGCTCCGAATCTCCACTTGCATTTTCTACAGAAAGAGTGTTTCAGAACGGCTCAATCAAAACTAAGTTTCAACTCTTTCAGTTGAACAAACAGAACAGAAAGAAGTTTCACACAATTCTTCTGTGTAGTTTTTATTTGTAGACATTCTTTTTCCCAATATAGGCCTCTTAGCGCTCAGAATGACTAATGGCAGTTTCTACAGAAAGAGTGTTTCAAAATGGCTCAATCAAAAGTAAGGTTCAACTCTGTTAGTTGAATGCACCGAACAGAAAGAAGTTTCATACAATGCTTCTGTGTAGTTTATATTTGAACATATTTTTTTTCCACTGTTACCCACTTAGCGCTACGAATGTCCAGTTGCATTTTCTACAGACAGAGTGTTTCAAAACTGCTCAATCAAAAGTATGGTTTAACTCTGTTAGCTGAATGCTCAGATCAGAATGAAGTTGCACAGAATGCTTCTGTGTAGTTTATATTTGAATATATTCCCTTTTCCACTACTACGCTCTTAGCGCTCCAAATGTCCAGTTGCATTTTCTACAGAAAGAGTGTTCAGATCTGCTCAATCAAAAGTATGGTTTAACTCTGTTAGCTGAATGCACAGATCAGAAAGAAGTTTCACCGAATGATTCTGTGTAGTTTATATTTGAAGACATTCCTTTTTCCACTATTACCCTCTTAGCGCTCCGAATCTCCACTTGCATTTTCTACAAAAAGAGTGTTTCATAACTGCTCAATCAAAAATATGTTTTATCTCTGTTAACTGAATTTACAGATCAGAAATAAGTTTCACAGAATGCATCTGTGTAGTTTTTATTTGAAGATATTCTTTTTCCCAATGTAGGCCTCTTAGCGCTTAGCATGTCCAATTGCAGTTTCTACAGAAAGAGTGTTTCAGAACGGCTCAATCAAAAGTAAGGTTCAACTCTGTTAGTTGAATGCACAGAACAGAAAGAATTTTCACAGAATGCTACTGTGTAATTTATATTTGAATATATTCTTTTTTCCACTATTACCCTCTTAGCGCTCCGAATGTCCACTTGCATTTTCTACAGAAAGAGTGTTCAGAACTGCGCAATCAAAAGTATGGTTTAACTCTGTTAGCTTAATGAACATATCAGAAATAAGTTTCACACAATGCTTCTGTGTAGTTTTTATTTGAAGATATTATTTTTCCCAATAGAGGCCTCTTGCGCTCTGAATGTCCAATTGCAGTTTCTACAGAAAGAGTGTTTCAGAAAGGCTCAATCAAAAGTAAGGTTCAACTCTGTTAGTTGAATGCACAGAACAGAAAGAAGTTTCATACAATGCTTCTGTGTAGTTTATATTTGAACATATTCTTTTTTCCACTATTACCCACTTAGCGCTACGAATGTCCAGTTGCATTTTCTACAGACAGAGTGTTTCAAAACTGCTTAATCAAAAGTATGGTTTAACTCTGTTAGCTGAATGCTCAGATCGGAAAGAAGTTTCACAGAATGCTTCTGTGTAGTTTATATTTGAATATATTCCTTTTTCCACTACTACTCTCTTAGCGCTCAAAAGGTCCAGTTGCATTTTCTGCAGAAAGAGTGTTCAGATCTGCTCAATCAAAAGTATGGTTTAACTCTGTTAGCTGAATGCACAGATCAGAAAGAAGTTTCACAGAATGATTCTGTGTAGTTTATATTTGAAGACATTCCTTTTTCCACTATTACCCCCTTAGCGCTCCGAATCTCCACTTGCATTTTCTACAAAAAGAGTGTTTCATAACTGCTCAATCAAAAATATGTTTTATCTCTGTTAACTGAATTTACAGATCAGAAATAAGTTTCACAGAATGCATCTGTGTAGTTTTTATTTGAAGATATTCTTTTTCCCAATGTAGACATCTTAGCGCTTAGCATTTCCAATTGCAGTTTCTACAGAAAGAGTGTTTCAGAACGGCTCAATCAAAAGTAAGGTTCAACTCTGTTAGTTGAATGCACAGAACAGAAAGAATTTTCACAGAATGCTACTGTGTAATTTATATTTGAATATATTCTTTTTTCCACTATTACCCTCTTAGCGCTCCGAATGTCCACTTGCATTTTCTACAGAAAGAGTGTTCAGAACTGCGCAATCAAAAGTATGGTTTAAATCTGTTAGCTTAATGAACATATCAGAAATAAGTTTCACACAATGCTTCTGTGTAGTTTTTATTTGAAGATATTATTTTTCCCAATAGAGGCCTCCTAGCGTTCAGAATGTCCAATTGCAGTTTCTACAGAAAGAGTGTTTCAGAAAGGCTCAATCAAAAGTAAGGTTCAACTCTGTTAGTTGAATGCACAGAACAGAAAGAAGTTTCATACAATGCTTCTGTGTAGTTTATATTTGAACATATTCTTTTTTCCACTATTACCCACTTAGCGCTACGAATGTCCAGTTGCATTTTCTACAGACAGAGTGTTTCAAAACTGCTCAATCAAAAGTATGGTTTAACTCTGTTAGCTGAATGCTCAGATCAGAAAGAAGTTTCACAGAATGCTTCTGTGTAGTTTATATTTGAATATATTCCTTTTTCCACTACTACGCTCTTAGCGCTCCAAATGTCCAGTTGCATTTTCTACAGAAACAGTGTTCAGATCTGCTCAATCAAAAGTATGGTTTAACTCTGTTAGCTGAATGCACAGATCAGAAAGAAGTTTAACCGAATGATTCTGTGTAGTTTATATTTGAAGACATTCCTTTTTCCACTATTACCCTCTTAGCGCTCCGAATCTCCACTTGCATTTTCTACAAAAAGAGTGTTTCATAACTGCTCAATAAAAATATGTTTTATCTCTGTTAACTGAATTTACAGATAAGAAATAAGTTTCACAGAATGCATCTGTGTAGTTTTTATTTGAAGATATTCTTTTTCCCAATGTAGGCCTCTTAGCGCTTAGCATGTCCAATTGCAGTTTCTACAGAAAGAGTGTTTCAGAACGGCTCAATCAAAAGTAAGGTTCAACTCTGTTAGTTGAATGCACAGAACAGAAAGAATTTTCACAGAATGCTACTGTGTAGTTTATATTTGAATATATTCCTTTTTCCACTATTACCCTCTTAGCGCTCCGAATGTCCACTTGCATTTTCTACAGAAAGAGTGTTCAGAACTGCGCAATCAAAAGTATGGTTTAACTCTGTTAGCATAATGAACATATCAGAAATAAGTTTCACACAATGCTTCTGTGTAGTTTTTATTTGAAGTATTATTTTTCCCAATAGAGGCCTCTTAGCGCTCAGAATGTCCAATTGCAGTTTCTACAGAAAGAGTGTTTCAGAAAGGCTCAATCAAAAGTAAGGTTCAACTCTGTTAGTTGAATGCACAGAACAGAAAGAAGTTTCATACAATGCTTCTGTGTAGTTTATATTTGAACATATTCTTTTTTCCACTATTAACCACTTAGCGCTACGAATGTCCAGTTGCATTTTCTACAGACAGAGTGTTTCAAAACTGCTCAATCAAAAGTATGGTTTAACTCTGTTAGCTGAATGCTCAGATCAGAAAGAAGTTTCACAGAATGCTTCTGTGTAGTTTATATTTGAATATATTCCTTTTTCCACTACTACGCTCTTAGCGCTCCAAATGTCCAGTTGCATTTTCTACAGAAAGAGTGTTCAGATCTGCTCAATCAAAAGTATGGTTTAACTCTGTTAGCTGAATGCACAGATCAGAAAGAAGTTTCACAGAATGATTCTGTGTAGTTTATATTTGGAGACATTCCTTTTTCCACTATTACCCTCTTAGCGCTCCGAATCTCCACTTGCATTTTCTACAGAAAGAGTGTTTCAGAACGGCTCAATCAAAACTAAGTTTCAACTCTTTCAGTTGAACAAACAGAACAGAAAGAAGTTTCACACAATTCTTCTGTGTAGTTTTTATTTGTAGACATTCTTTTTCCCAATATAGGCCTCTTAGCGCTCAGAATGTCCAATTGCAGTTTCTACAGAAAGAGTGTTTCAGAACGGCTCAATCAAAAGTAATGTTCAACTCTGTTAGTTGAATGCACAGAACAGAAAGAAGTTTCATACAATGCCTCTGTGTAGTTTATATTTGAACATATTCTTTTTTCCACTATTACCAACTTAGCGCTACGAATGTCCAGTTGCATTTTCTACAGACAGAGTGTTTCAAAACTGCTCAATCAAAAGTATGGTTTAACTCTGTTAGCTGAATGCTCAGATCAGAATGAAGTTGCACAGAATGCTTCTGTGTAGTTTATATTTGAATATATTCCCTTTTCCACTACTACGCTCTTAGCGCTCCAAATGTCCAGTTGCATTTTCTACAGAAAGAGTGTTCAGATCTGCTCAATCAAAAGTATGGTTTAACTCTGTTAGCTGAATGCACAGATCAGAAAGAAGTTTCACCGAATGATTCTGTGTAGTTTATATTTGAAGACATTCCTTTTTCCACTATTACCCTCTTAGCGCTCCGAATCTCCACTTGCATTTTCTACAAAAAGAGTGTTTCATAACTGCTCAATCAAAAATATGTTTTATCTCTGTTAACTGAATTTACAGATCAGAAATAAGTTTCACAGAATGCATCTGTGTAGTTTTTATTTTAAGATATTCTTTTTCCCAATGTAGGCCTCTTAGCGCTTAGCATGTCCAATTGCAGTTTCTACAGAAAGAGTGTTTCAGAACGGCTCAATCAAAAGTAAGGTTCAACTCTGTTAGTTGAATGCACAGAACAGAAAGAATTTTCACAGAATGCTACTGTGTAATTTATATTTGAATATATTCTTTTTTCCACTATTACCCTCTTAGCGCTCCGAATGTCCACTTGCATTTTCTACAGAAAGAGTGTTCAGAACTGCGCAATCAAAAGTATGGTTTAACTCTGTTAGCTTAATGAACATATCAGAAATAAGTTTCACACAATGCTTCTGTGTAGTTTTTATTTGAAGATATTATTTTTCCCAATAGAGGCCTCTTGCGCTCTGAATGTCCAATTGCAGTTTCTACAGAAAGAGTGTTTCAGAAAGGCTCAATCAAAAGTAAGGTTCAACTCTGTTAGTTGAATGCACAGAACAGAAAGAAGTTTCATACAATGCTTCTGTGTAGTTTATATTTGAACATATTCTTTTTTCCACCATTACCCACTTAGCGCTACGAATGTCCAGTTGCATTTTCTACAGACAGAGTGTTTCAAAACTGCTTAATCAAAAGTATGGTTTAACTCTGTTAGCTGAATGCTCAGATCGGAAAGAAGTTTCACAGAATGCTTCTGTGTAGTTTATATTTGAATATATTCCTTTTTCCACTACTACTCTCTTAGCGCTCAAAAGGTCCAGTTGCATTTTCTGCAGAAAGAGTGTTCAGATCTGCTCAATCAAAAGTATGGTTTAACTCTGTTAGCTGAATGCACAGATCAGAAAGAAGTTTCACAGAATGATTCTGTGTAGTTTATATTTGAAGACATTCCTTTTTCCACTATTACCCCCTTAGCGCTCCGAATCTCCACTTGCATTTTCTACAAAAAGAGTGTTTCATAACTGCTCAATCAAAAATATGTTTTATCTCTGTTAACTGAATTTACAGATCAGAAATAAGTTTCACAGAATGCATCTGTGTAGTTTTTATTTGAAGATATTCTTTTTCCCAATGTAGACATCTTAGCGCTTAGCATTTCCAATTGCAGTTTCTACAGAAAGAGTGTTTCAGAACGGCTCAATCAAAAGTAAGGTTCAACTCTGTTAGTTGAATGCACAGAACAGAAAGAATTTTCACAGAATGCTACTGTGTAATTTATATTTGAATATATTCTTTTTTCCACTATTACCCTCTTAGCGCTCCGAATGTCCACTTGCATTTTCTACAGAAAGAGTGTTCAGAACTGCGCAATCAAAAGTATGGTTTAAATCTGTTAGCTTAATGAACATATCAGAAATAAGTTTCACACAATGCTTCTGTGTAGTTTTTATTTGAAGATATTATTTTTCCCAATAGAGGCCTCCTAGCGTTCAGAATGTCCAATTGCAGTTTCTACAGAAAGAGTGTTTCAGAAAGGCTCAATCAAAAGTAAGGTTCAACTCTGTTAGTTGAATGCACAGAACAGAAAGAAGTTTCATACAATGCTTCTGTGTAGTTTATATTTGAACATATTCTTTTTTCCACTATTACCCACTTAGCGCTACGAATGTCCAGTTGCATTTTCTACAGACAGAGTGTTTCAAAACTGCTCAATCAAAAGTATGGTTTAACTCTGTTAGCTGAATGCTCAGATCAGAAAGAAGTTTCACAGAATGCTTCTGTGTAGTTTATATTTGAATATATTCCTTTTTCCACTACTACGCTCTTAGCGCTCCAAATGTCCAGTTGCATTTTCTACAGAAACAGTGTTCAGATCTGCTCAATCAAAAGTATGGTTTAACTCTGTTAGCTGAATGCACAGATCAGAAAGAAGTTTAACCGAATGATTCTGTGTAGTTTATATTTGAAGACATTCCTTTTTCCACTATTACCCTCTTAGCGCTCCGAATCTCCACTTGCATTTTCTACAAAAAGAGTGTTTCATAACTGCTCAATAAAAATATGTTTTATCTCTGTTAACTGAATTTACAGATAAGAAATAAGTTTCACAGAATGCATCTGTGTAGTTTTTATTTGAAGATATTCTTTTTCCCAATGTAGGCCTCTTAGCGCTTAGCATGTCCAATTGCAGTTTCTACAGAAAGAGTGTTTCAGAACGGCTCAATCAAAAGTAAGGTTCAACTCTGTTAGTTGAATGCACAGAACAGAAAGAATTTTCACAGAATGCTACTGTGTAGTTTATATTTGAATATATTCCTTTTTCCACTATTACCCTCTTAGCGCTCCGAATGTCCACTTGCATTTTCTACAGAAAGAGTGTTCAGAACTGCGCAATCAAAAGTATGGTTTAACTCTGTTAGCATAATGAACATATCAGAAATAAGTTTCACACAATGCTTCTGTGTAGTTTTTATTTGAAGTATTATTTTTCCCAATAGAGGCCTCTTAGCGCTCAGAATGTCCAATTGCAGTTTCTACAGAAAGAGTGTTTAAGAAAGGCTCAATCAAAAGTAAGGTTCAACTCTGTTAGTTGAATGCACAGAACAGAAAGAAGTTTCATACAATGCTTCTGTGTAGTTTATATTTGAACATATTCTTTTTTCCACTATTAACCACTTAGCGCTACGAATGTCCAGTTGCATTTTCTACAGACAGAGTGTTTCAAAACTGCTCAATCAAAAGTATGGTTTAACTCTGTTAGCTGAATGCTCAGATCAGAAAGAAGTTTCACAGAATGCTTCTGTGTAGTTTATATTTGAATATATTCCTTTTTCCACTACTACGCTCTTAGCGCTCCAAATGTCCAGTTGCATTTTCTACAGAAAGAGTGTTCAGATCTGCTCAATCAAAAGTATGGTTTAACTCTGTTAGCTGAATGCACAGATCAGAAAGAAGTTTCACAGAATGATTCTGTGTAGTTTATATTTGGAGACATTCCTTTTTCCACTATTACCCTCTTAGCGCTCCGAATCTCCACTTGCATTTTCTACAGAAAGAGTGTTTCAGAACGGCTCAATCAAAACTAAGTTTCAACTCTTTCAGTTGAACAAACAGAACAGAAAGAAGTTTCACACAATTCTTCTGTGTAGTTTTTATTTGTAGACATTCTTTTTCCCAATATAGGCCTCTTAGCGCTCAGAATGTCCAATTGCAGTTTCTACAGAAAGAGTGTTTCAGAACGGCTCAATCAAAAGTAATGTTCAACTCTGTTAGTTGAATGCACAGAACAGAAAGAAGTTTCATACAATGCCTCTGTGTAGTTTATATTTGAACATATTCTTTTTTCCACTATTACCAACTTAGCGCTACGAATGTCCAGTTGCATTTTCTACAGACAGAGTGTTTCAAAACTGCTCAATCAAAAGTATGGTTTAACTCTGTTAGCTGAATGCTCAGATCAGAAAGAAGTTTCACAGAATGCTTCTGTGTAGTTTATATTTGAATATATTACTTTTTCCACTACTACGCTCTTAGCGCTCCAAATGTCCAGTTGCATTTTCTACAGAAAGAGTGTTCAGATCTGCTCAATCAAAAGTATGGTTTAACTCTGTTAGCTGAATGCACAGATCAGAAAGAAGTTTAACCGAATGATTCTGTGTAGTTTATATTTGAAGACATTCCTTTTTCCACTATTACCCTCTTAGCACTCCGAATCTCCACTTGCATTTTCTACAAAAAGAGTGTTTCATAACTGCTCAATCAAAAATATGTTTTATCTCTGTTAACTGAATTTACAGATCAGAAATAAGTTTCACAGAATGCATCTGTGTAGTTTTTATTTGAAGATATTCTTTTTCCCAATGTAGGCCTCTTAGCGCTTAGCATGTCCAATTGCAGTTTCTACAGAAAGAGTGTTTCAGAACGGCTCAATCAAAAGTAAGGTTCAACTCCGTTAGTTGAATGCACAGAACAGAAAGAATTTTCACAGAATGCTACTGTGTAGTTTATATTTGAATATATTCCTTTTTCCACTATTACCCTCTTAGCGCTCCGAATGTCCACTTGCATTTTCTACAGAAAGAGTGTTCAGAACTGCGCAATCAAAAGTATGGTTTAACTCTGTTAGCTTAATGAACATATCAGAAATAAGTTTCACACAATGCTTCTGTGTAGTTTTTATGTGAAGATATTATTTTTCCCAATAGAGGCCTCTTAGCGCTCAGAATGTCCAATTGCAGTTCCTACAGAAAGAGTGTTTCAGAAAGGCTCAATCAAAAGTAAGGTTCAACTCTGTTAGTTGAATGCACAGAACAGAAAGAAGTTTCATACAATGCTTCTGTGTAGTTTATATTTGAACATATTATTTTTTCCACTATTACCCACTTAGCGCTACGAATGTCCAGTTGCATTTTCTACAGACAGAGTGTTTCAAAACTGCTCAATCAAAAGTATGGTTTAACTCTGTTAGCTGAATGCTCAGATCAGAAAGAAGTTTCACAGAATGTTTCTCTGTAGTTTATATTTGAATATATTCCTTTTTCCACTACTACTCTCTTAGCGCTCCAAATGTCCAGTTGCATTTTCTACAGAAAGAGTGTTCAGATCTGCTCAATCAAAAGTATGGTTTAACTCTGTTAGCTGAATGCACAGATCAGAAAGAAGTTTCACAGAATGATTCTGTGTAGTTTATATTTGGAGGCATTCCTTTTTCCACTATTACCCTCTTAGCGCTCCGAATCTCCACTTGCATTTTCTACAGAAAGAGTGTTTCAGAACGGCTCAATCAAAACTAAGGTTCAACTCTTTTAGTTGAACAAACAGAACAGAAAGAAGTTTCACACAATTCTTCTTTGTAGTTTTTATTTGTAGACATTCTTTTTCCCAATACAGGCCTCTTAGCGCTCAGAATGTCCAATTGCAGTTTCTACAGAAAGAGTGTTTCAGAACGGCTCAATCAAAAGTAAGGTTCAACTCTGTTAGTTGAATGCACAGAACAGAAAGAAGTTTCATACAATGCTTCTGTGTAGTTTACATTTGAACATATTCTTTTTTCCACTATTACCCACTTAGCGCTACGAATGTCCAGTTGCATTTTCTACAGACAGAGTGTTTCAAAACTGCTCAATCCAAAGTATGGTTTAACTCTGTTAGCTGAATGCTCAGATCAGAAAGAAGTTTCACAGAATGCTTCTGTGTAGTTTATATTTGAATATATTCCTTTTTCCACTACTACGCTCTTAGCGCTCCAAATGTCCAGTTGCATTTTCTACAGAAAGAGTGTTCAGATCTGCTCAATCAAAAGTATGGTTTAACTCTGTTAGCTGAATGCACAGATCAGAAAGAAGTTTCACCGAATGATTCTGTGTAGTTTATATTTGAAGACATTCCTTTTTCCACTATTACCCTCTTAGCGCTCCGAATCTCCACTTGCATTTTCTACAAAAAGAGTGTTTCATAACTGCTCAATCAAAAATATGTTTTATCTCTGTTAACTGAATTTACAGATCAGAAATAAGTTTCACAGAATGCATCTGTGTAGTTTTTATTTGAAGATATTCTTTTTCCCAATGTAGGCCTCTTAGCGCTTAGCATGTCCAATTGCAGTTTCTACAGAAAGAGTGTTTCAGAACGGCTCAATCAAAAGTAAGGTTCAACTCTGTTAGTTGAATGCACAGAACAGAAAGAATTTTCACAGAATGCTACTGTGTAGTTTATATTTGAATATATTCCTTTTTCCACAATTACCCTCTTAGCGCTCCGAATGTCCACTTGCATTTTCTACAGAAAGAGTGTTCAGAACTGCGCAATCAAAAGTATGGTTTAACTCTGTTAGCTTAATGAACATATCAGAAATAAGTTTCACACAATGCTTCTGTGTAGTTTTTATTTGAAGATATTATTTTTCCCAATAGAGGCCTCTTAGCGCTCAGAATGTCCAATTGCAGTTTCTACAGAAAGAGTGTTTCAGAAAGGCTCAATCAAAAGTAAGTTTCAACTCTGTTAGTTGAATGCACAGAACAGAAAGAAGTTTCATACAATGCTTCTGTGTAGTTTATATTTGAACATATTCTTTTTTCCACTATTACCCACTTAGCGCTACGAATGTCCAATTGCATTTTCTACAGACAGAGTGTTTCAAAACTGCTCAATCAAAAGTATGGTTTAACTCTGTTTGCTGAATGCTCAGATCAGAAAGAAGTTTCACAGAATGCTTCTGTGTAGTTTATATTTGAATATATTCCTTTTTCCACTACTACTCTCTTAGCGCTCCAAATGTCCAGTTGCATTTTCTACAGAAAGAGTGTTCAGATCTGCTCAATCAAAAGTATGGTTTAACTCTGTTTGATGAATGCACAGATCAGAAAGAAGTTTCACAGAATGATTCTGTGTAGTTTATATTTGGAGACATTCCTTTTTCCACTATTACCCTCTTAGTGCTCCGAATCTCCACTTGCATTTTCTACAGAAAGAGTGTTTCAGAACGGCTCAATCAAAACTAAGGTTCAACTCTTTTAGTTGAACAAACAGAACAGAAAGAAGTTTCACACAATTCTTCTGTGTAGTTTTTATTTGTAGACATTCTTTTTCCCAATATAGGCCTCCTAGCGCTAAGAATGTCCAATTGCAGTTTCTACAGGAAGAGTGTTTCAGAACGGCTCAATCAAAAGTAAGGTTCAACTCTCTTAGTTGAATGCACAGAACAGAAAGAAGTTTCATACAATGCTTCTGTGTAGTTTATATTTGAACATATTCTTTTTTCCACCATTACCCACTTAGCGCTACGAATGTCCAGTTGCATTTTCTACAGAAAGAGTGTTCAGAACTGCGCAATCAAAAGTATGGTTTAACTCTGTTAGCTTAATGAACATATCAGAAATAAGTTTCACACAATGCTTCTGTGTAGTTTTTATTTGAAGATATTATTTTTCCCAATAGAGGCCTCTTAGCGCTCAGAATGTCCAATTGCAGTTTCTACAGAAAGAGTGTTTCAGAAAGGCTCAATCAAAAGTAAGGTTCAACTCTGTTAGTTGAATGCACAGAACAGAAAGAAGTTTCATACAATGCTTCTGTGTAGTTTATATTTGAACATATTCTTTTTTCCATTATTACCCACTTAGCGCTACGAATGTCCAGTTGCATTTTCTACAGACAGAGTGTTTCAAAACTGCTCAATCAAAAGTATGGTTTAACTCTGTTAGCTGAATGCTCAGATCAGAAAGAAGTTTCACAGAATGCTTCTGTGTAGTTTATATTTGAATATATTCCTTTTTCCACTACTACTCTCTTAGCGCTCCAAATGTCCAGTTGCATTTTCAACAGAAAGAGTGTTAAGATCTGCTCAATCAAAAGTATGGTTTAACTCTGTTAGCTAAATGCACAGATCAGAAAGAAGTTTCACAGAATGATTCTGTGTAGTTTATATTTGGAGACATTCCTTTTTCCACTATTACCCTCTTAGCGCTCCGAATCTCCACTTGCATTTTCTACAGAAAGAGTGTTTCCGAACGGCTCAATCAAAACTAAGGTTCAACTCTTTTAGTTGAACAAACAGAACAGAAAGAAGTTTCACACAATTCTTCTGTGTAGTTTTTATTTGTAGACATTCTTTTTCCCAATATAGGCCTCTTAGCGCTCAGAAGGTCCAATTGCAGTTTCTACAGAAAGAGTGTTTCAGAACGGCTCAATCAAAAGTAAGGTTCAACTCTGTTATTTGAATGCACAGAACAGAAAGAAGTTTCATACAATGCTTCTGTGTAGTTTCTATTTGAACATATTCTTTTTTCCACTATTACCAACTTAGCGCTACGAATGTCAAGTTGCATTTTCTGCAGACAGAGTGTTTCAAAACTGCTCAATCAAAAGTATGGTTTAACTCTGTTAGCTGAATGCTCAGATCAGAAAGAAGTTTCACAGAATGCTTCTGTGTAGTTTATATTTGAATATATTCCTTTTTCCACTACTACGCTCTTAGCGCTCCAAATGTCCAGTTGCATTTTCTACAGAAAGAGTGTTCAGATCTGCTCAATCAAAAGTATGGTTTAACTCTGTTAGCTGAATGCACAGATCAGAAAGAAATTTCACCGAATGATTCTGTGTAGTTTATATTTGAAGACATTCCTTTTTCCACAATTACCCTCTTAGCGCTCCGAATCTCCACTTGCATTTTCTACAAAAAGAGTGTTTCATA
The DNA here is from genome assembly GCF_028878055.3 of Symphalangus syndactylus. Classification (NCBI taxonomy): domain Eukaryota; kingdom Metazoa; phylum Chordata; class Mammalia; order Primates; family Hylobatidae; genus Symphalangus; species Symphalangus syndactylus. The sequence continues at coordinate 4,341,844 of NC_072424.2, forward strand.
ACTGCTCAATCAAAAATATGTTTTATCTCTGTTAACTGAATTTACAGATCAGAAATAAGTTTCACAGAATGCATCTGTGTAGTTTTTATTTGAAGATATTCTTTTTCCCAATGTAGGCCTCTTAGCGCTTAGCATGTCCAATTGCAGTTTCTACAGAAAGAGTGTTTCAGAACGGCTCAATCAAAAGTAAGGTTCAACTCTGTTAGTTGAATGCAGAGAACAGAAAGAATTTTCACAGAATGCTACTGTGTAGTTTATATTTGAATATATTCCTTTTTCCACTATTACCCTCTTAGCGCTCCGAATGTCCACTTGCATTTTCTACAGAAAGAGTGTTCAGAACTGCGCAATCAAAAGTATGGTTTAACTCTATTAGCTTAATGAACGTATCAGAAATAAGTTTCACACAATGCTTCTGTGTAGTTTTTATTTGAAGGTATTATTTTTCCCAAAGGAGGCCTCTTAGCGCTCAGAATGTCCAATTGCAGTTTCTACAGAAAGAGTGTTTCAGAAAGGCTCAATCAAAAGTAAGGTTCAACTCTGTTAGTTGAATGCACAGAACAGAAAGAAGTTTCATACAATGCTTCTGTGTAGTTTATATTTGAACATATTCTTTTTTCCACTATTACCCACTTAGCGCTACGAATGTCCAGTTGCATTTTCTACAGACAGAGTGTTTCAAAACTGCTCAATCAAAAGTATGGTTTAACTCTGTTAGCTGAATGCTCAGATCAGAAAGAAGTTTCACAGAATGCTTCTGTGTAGTTTATATTTGAATATATTCCTTTTTCCACTACTACGCTCTTAGCGCTCCAAATGTCCAGTTGCATTTTCTACAGAAAGAGTGTTCAGATCTGCTCAATCAAAAGTATGGTTTAACTCTGTTAGCTGAATGCACAGATCAGAAAGATGTTTCACAGAATGATTCTGTGTAGTTTATATTTGGAGACATTCCTTTTTCCACTATTACCTTCTTAGCGCTCCGAATCTCCACTTGCATTTTCTACAGAAAGAGTGTTTCAGAACGGCTCAATCAAAACTAAGGTTCAACTCTTTTAGTTGAACAAACAGAACAGAAAGAAGTTTCACACAATTCTTCTTTGTAGTTTTTATTTGTAGACATTCTTTTTCGCAATATAGGCCTCTTAGCGCTCAGAATGTCCAATTGCAGTTTCTACAGAAAGAGTGTTTCAGAACGGCTCAATCAAAAGTAAGGATCAACTCTGTTAGTTGAATGCACAGAACAGAAAGAAGTTTCATACAATGCTTCTGTGTAGTTTCTATTTGAACATATTCTTTTTTCCACTATTACCCACTTAGCGCTACGAATGTCCAGTTGCATTTTCTACAGACAGAGTGTTTCAAAACTGCTCAATCAAAAGTATGGTTTAACTCTGTTAGCTGAATGCTCAGATCAGAAAGAAGTTTCACAGAATGCTTCTGTGTAGTTTATATTTGAATATATTCCTTTTTCCACTACTACGCTCTTAGCGCTCCAAATGTCCAGTTGCATTTTCTACAGAAAGAGTGTTCAGATCTGCTCAATCAAAAGTATGGTTTAACTCTGTTAGCTGAATGCACAGATCAGAAAGAAGTTTCACCGAATGATTCTGTGTAGTTTATATTTGAAGACATTCCTTTTTCCACTATTACCCTCTTAGCGCTCCGAATCTCCACTTGCATTTTCTACAAAAAGAGTGTTTCATAACTGCTCAATCAAAAATATGTTTTATCTCTGTTAACTGAATTTACAGATCAGAAATAAGTTTCACAGAATGCATCTGTGTAGTTTTTATTTGAAGATATTCTTTTTCCCAATGTAGGCCTCTTAGCGCTTAGCATGTCCAATTGCAGTTTCTACAGAAAGAGTGTTTCAGAACGGCTCAATCAAAAGTAAGGTTCAACTCTGTTAGTTGAATGCACAGAACAGAAAGAATTTTCACAGAATGCTACTGTGTAGTTTATATTTGAATATATTCCTTTTTCCACTATTACCCTCTTAGCGCTCGGAATGTCCACTTGCATTTTCTACAGAAAGAGTGTTCAGAACTGCGCAATCAAAAGTATGGTTTAACTCTGTTAGCTTAATGAACATATCAGAAATAAGTTTCACACAATGCTTCTGTGTAGTTTTTATTTGAAGGTATTATTTTTCCCAATAGAGTCCTCTTAGCGCTCAGAATGTCCAATTGCAGTTTCTACAGAAAGAGTGTTTCAGAAAGGCTCAATCAAAAGTAAGGTTCAACTCTGTTAGTTGAATGCACAGAACAGAAAGAAGTTTCATACAATGCTTCTGTGTAGTTTATATTTGAACATATTCTTTTTTCCATTATTATCCACTTAGCGCTACGAATGTCCAGTTGCATTTTCTACAGACAGAGTGTTTCAAAACTGCTCAATCAAAAGTATGGTTTAACTCTGTTAGCTGAATGCTCAGATCAGAAAGAAGTTTCACAGAATGCTTCTGTGTAGTTTATATTTGAATATATTCCTTTTTCCACTACTACTCTCTTAGCGCTCCAAATGCCCAGTTGCATTTTCTACAGAAAGAGTGTTCAGATCTGCTCAATCAAAAGTATGGTTTAACTCTGTTAGCTAAATGCACAGATCAGAAAGAAGTTTCACAGAATGATTCTGTGTAGTTTATATTTGGAGACATTCCTTTTTCCACTATTACCCTCTTAGCGCTCCGAATCTCCACTTGCATTTTCTACAGAAAGAGTGTTTCAGAACGGCTCAATCAAAACTAAGGTTCAACTCTTTTAGTTGAACAAACAGAACAGAAAGAAGTTTCACACAATTCTTCTGTGTAGTTTTTATTTGTAGACATTCTTTTTCCCAATATAGGCCTCTTAGCGCTCAGAATGTCCAATTGCAGTTTCTACAGAAAGAGTGTTTCAGAACGGCTCAATCAAAAGTAAGGTTCAACTCTGTTAGTTGAATGCACAGAACAGAAAGAAGTTTCATACAATGCTTCTGTGTAGTTTATATTTGAACATATTCTTTTTTCCACTATTACCCACTTAGCGCTACGAATGTCCAGTTGCATTTTCTACAGACAGAGTGTTTCAAAACTGCTCAATCAAAAGTATGGTTTAACTCTGTTAGCTGAATGCTCAGATCAGAAAGAAGTTTCACAGAATGCTTCTGTGTAGTTTATATTTGAATATATTCCTTTTCCACTACTACGCTCTTAGCGCTCCAAATGTCCAGTTGCATTTTCTACAGAAAGAGTGTTCAGATCTGCTCAATCAAAAGTATGGTTTAACTCTGTTAGCTGAATGCACAGATCAGAAAGAAGTTTCACCGAATGATTCTGTGTAGTTTATATTTGAAGACATTCCTTTTTCCACTATTACCCTCTTAGCGCTCCGAATCTCCACTTGCATTTTCTACAAAAAGAGTGTTTCATAACTGCTCAATCAAAAATATGTTTTATCTCTGTTAACTGAATTTACAGATCAGAAATAAGTTTCACAGAATGCATCTGTGTAGTTTTTATTTGAAGATATTCTTTTTCCCAATGTAGGCCTCTTAGCGCTTAGCATGTCCAATTGCAGTTTCTACAGAAAGAGTGTTTCAGAACGGCTCAATCAAAAGTAAGGTTCAACTCTGTTAGTTGAATGCACAGAACAGAAAGAATTTTCACAGAATGCTACTGTGTAGTTTATAATTGAATATATTCCTTTTTCCACTATTACCCTCTTAGCGCTCCGAATGTCCACTTGCATTTTCTACAGAAAGAGTGTTCAGAACTGCGCAATCAAAAGTATGGTTTAACTCTGTTAGCTTAATGAACATATCAGAAATAAGTTTCACACAATGCTTCTGTGTAGTTTTTATTTGAAGATATTATTTTTCCCAATAGAGGCCTCTTAGCGCTCAGAATGTCCAATTGCAGTTTCTACAGAAAGAGTGTTTCAGAAAGGCTCAATCAAAAGTAAGGTTCAACTCTGTTAGTTGAATGCACAGAACAGAAAGAAGTTTCATACAATGCTTCTGTGTAGTTTATATTTGAACATATTCTTTTTTCCACTATTACCCACTTAGCGCTACGAATGTCCAGTTGCATTTTCTACAGACAGAGTGTTTCAAAACTGCTCAATCAAAAGTATGGTTTAACTCTGTTAGCTGAATGCTCAGATCAGAAAGAAGTTTCACAGAATGCTTCTGTGTAGTTTATATTTGAATATATTCCTTTTTCCACTACTACTCTCTTAGCGCTCCAAATGTCCAGTTGCATTTTCTACAGAAAGAGTGTTCAGATCTGCTCAATCAAAAGTATGGTTTAACTCTGTTTGATGAATGCACAGATCAGAAAGAAGTTTCACAGAATGATTCTGTGTAGTTTATATTTGGAGACATTCCTTTTTCCACTATTACCCTCTTAGTGCTCCGAATCTCCACTTGCATTTTCTACAGAAAGAGTGTTTCAGAACGGCTCAATCAAAACTAAGGTTCAACTCTTTTAGTTGAACAAACAGAACAGAAAGAAGTTTCACACAATTCTTCTGTGTAATTTTTATTTGTAGACATTCTTTTTCCCAATATAGGCCTCCTAGCGCTAAGAATGTCCAATTGCAGTTTCTACAGGAAGAGTGTTTCAGAACGGCTCAATCAAAAGTAAGGTTCAACTCTGTTAGTTCAATGCACAGAACAGAAAGAAGTTTCATACAATGCTTCTGTGTAGTTTATATTTGAACATATTCTTTTTTCCACCATTACCCACTTAGCGCTACGAATGTCCAGTTGCATTTTCTACAGAAAGAGTGTTCAGAACTGCGCAATCAAAAGTATGGTTTAACTCTGTTAGCTTAATGAACATATCAGAAATAAGTTTCACACAATGCTTCTGTGTAGTTTTTATTTGAAGATATTATTTTTCCCAATAGAGGCCTCTTAGCGCTCAGAATGTCCAATTGCAGTTTCTACAGAAAGAGTGTTTCAGAAAGGCTCAATCATAAGTAAGGTTCAACTCTGTTAGTTGAATGCACAGAACAGAAAGAAGTTTCATACAATGCTTCTGTGTAGTTTATATTCGAACATATTCTTTTTTCCATTATTACCCACTTAGCGCTACGAATGTCCAGTTGCATTTTCTACAGACAGAGTGTTTCAAAACTGCTCAATCAAAAGTATGGTTTAACTCTGTTAGCTGAATGCTCAGATCAGAAAGAAGTTTCACAGAATGCTTCTGTGTAGTTTATATTTGAATATATTCCTTTTTCCACTACTACTCTCTTAGCGCTCCAAATGTCCAGTTGCATTTTCTACAGAAAGAGTGTTCAGATCTGCTCAATCAAAAGTATGGTTTAACTCTGTTAGCTAAATGCACAGATCAGAAAGAAGTTTCACAGAATGATTCTGTGTAGTTTATATTTGGAGACATTCCTTTTTCCACTATTACCCTCTTAGTGCTCCGAATCTCCACTTGCATTTTCTACAGAAAGAGTGTTTCAGAACGGCTCAATCGAAACTAAGGTTCAACTCTTTTAGTTGAACAAACAGAACAGAAAGAAGTTTCACACAATTCTTCTGTGTAGTTTTTATTTGTAGACATTCTTTTTCCCAATATAGGCCTCTTAGCGCTCAGAAGGTCCAATTGCAGTTTCTACAGAAAGAGTGTTTCAGAACGGCTCAATCAAAAGTAAGGTTCAACTCTGTTAGTTGAATGCACAGAACAGAAAGAAGTTTCATACAATGCTTCTGTGTAGTTTCTATTTGAACATATTCTTTTTTCCACTATTACCAACTTAGCGCTACGAATGTCAAGTTGCATTTTCTGCAGATAGAGTGTTTCAAAACTGCTCAATCAAAAGTATGGTTTAACTCTGTTAGCTGAATGCTCAGATCAGAAAGAAGTTTCACAGAATGCTTCTGTGTAGTTTATATTTGAATATATTCCTTTTTCCACTACTACGCTCTTAGCGCTCCAAATGTCCAGTTGCATTTTCTACAGAAAGAGTGTTCAGATCTGCTCAATCAAAAGTATGGTTTAACTCTGTTAGCTGAATGCACAGATCAGAAAGAAATTTCACCGAATGATTCTGTGTAGTTTATATTTGAAGACATTCCTTTTTCCACTATTACCCTCTTAGCGCTCCGAATCTCCACTTGCATTTTCTACAAAAAGAGTGTTTCATAACTGCTCAATCAAAAATATGTTTTATCTCTGTTAACTGAATTTACAGATCAGAAATAAGTTTCACAGAATGCATCTGTGTAGTTTTTATTTGAAGATATTCTTTTTCCCAATGTAGGCCTCTTAGCGCTTAGCATGTCCAATTGCAGTTTCTACAGAAAGAGTGTTTCAGAACGGCTCAATCAAAAGTAAGGTTCAACTCTGTTAGTTGAATGCAGAGAACAGAAAGAATTTTCACAGAATGCTACTGTGTAGTTTATATTTGAATATATTCCTTTTTCCACTATTACCCTCTTAGCGCTCCGAATGTCCACTTGCATTTTCTACAGAAAGAGTGTTCAGAACTGCGCAATCAAAAGTATGGTTTAACTCTATTAGCTTAATGAACATATCAGAAATAAGTTTCACACAATGCTTCTGTGTAGTTTTTATTTGAAGGTATTATTTTTCCCAAAGGAGGCCTCTTAGCGCTCAGAATGTCCAATTGCAGTTTCTACAGAAAGAGTGTTTCAGAAAGGCTCAATCAAAAGTAAGGTTCAACTCTGTTAGTTGAATGCACAGAACAGAAAGAAGTTTCATACAATGCTTCTGTGTAGTTTATATTTGAACATATTCTTTTTTCCATTATTACCCACTTAGCGCTACGAATGTCCAGTTGCATTTTCTACAGACAGAGTGTTTCAAAACTGCTCAATCAAAAGTATGGTTTAACTCTGTTAGCTGAATGCTCAGATCAGAAAGAAGTTTCACAGAATGCTTCTGTGTAGTTTATATTTGAATATATTCCTTTTTCCACTACTACTCTCTTAGCGCTCCAAATGCCCAGTTGCATTTTCTACAGAAAGAGTGTTCAGATCTGCTCAATCAAAAGTATGGTTTAACTCTGTTAGCTAAATGCACAGATCAGAAAGAAGTTTCACAGAATGATTCTGTGTAGTTTATATTTGGAGACATTCCTTTTTCCACTATTACCCTCTTAGCGCTCCGAATCTCCACTTGCATTTTCTACAGAAAGAGTGTTTCAGAACGGCTCAATCAAAACTAAGGTTCAACTCTTTTAGTTGAACAAACAGAACAGAAAGAAGTTTCACACAATTCTTCTGTGTAGTTTTTATTTGTAGACATTCTTTTTCCCAATATAGGCCTCTTAGCGCTCAGAATGTCCAATTGCAGTTTCTACAGAAAGAGTGTTTCAGAACGGCTCAATCAAAAGTAAGGTTCAACTCTGTTAGTTGAATGCACAGAACAGAAAGAAGTTTCATACAATGCTTCTGTGTAGTTTATATTTGAACATATTCTTTTTTCCACTATTACCCACTTAGCGCTACGAATGTCCAGTTGCATTTTCTACAGACAGAGTGTTTCAAAACTGCTCAATCAAAAGTATGGTTTAACTCTGTTAGCTGAATGCTCAGATCAGAAAGAAGTTTCACAGAATGCTTCTGTGTAGTTTATATTTGAATATATTCCTTTTCCACTACTACGCTCTTAGCGCTCCAAATGTCCAGTTGCATTTTCTACAGAAAGAGTGTTCAGATCTGCTCAATCAAAAGTATGGTTTAACTCTGTTAGCTGAATGCACAGATCAGAAAGAAGTTTCACCGAATGATTCTGTGTAGTTTATATTTGAAGACATTCCTTTTTCCACTATTACCCTCTTAGCGCTCCGAATCTCCACTTGCATTTTCTACAAAAAGAGTGTTTCATAACTGCTCAATCAAAAATATGTTTTATCTCTGTTAACTGAATTTACAGATCAGAAATAAGTTTCACAGAATGCATCTGTGTAGTTTTTATTTGAAGATATTCTTTTTCCCAATGTAGGCCTCTTAGCGCTTAGCATGTCCAATTGCAGTTTCTACAGAAAGAGTGTTTCAGAACGGCTCAATCAAAAGTAAGGTTCAACTCTGTTAGTTGAATGCACAGAACAGAAAGAATTTTCACAGAATGCTACTGTGTAGTTTATAATTGAATATATTCCTTTTTCCACTATTACCCTCTTAGCGCTCCGAATGTCCACTTGCATTTTCTACAGAAAGAGTGTTCAGAACTGCGCAATCAAAAGTATGGTTTAACTCTGTTAGCTTAATGAACATATCAGAAATAAGTTTCACACAATGCTTCTGTGTAGTTTTTATTTGAAGATATTATTTTTCCCAATAGAGGCCTCTTAGCGCTCAGAATGTCCAATTGCAGTTTCTACAGAAAGAGTGTTTCAGAAAGGCTCAATCAAAAGTAAGGTTCAACTCTGTTAGTTGAATGCACAGAACAGAAAGAAGTTTCATACAATGCTTCTGTGTAGTTTATATTTGAACATATTCTTTTTTCCACTATTACCCACTTAGCGCTACGAATGTCCAGTTGCATTTTCTACAGACAGAGTGTCTCAAAACTGCTCAATCAAAAGTATGGTTTAACTCTGTTAGCTGAATGCTCAGATCAGAAAGAAGTTTCACAGAATGCTTCTGTGTAGTTTATATTTGAATATATTCCTTTTTCCACTACTACTCTCTTAGCGCTCCAAATGTCCAGTTGCATTTTCTACAGAAAGAGTGTTCAGATCTGCTCAATCAAAAGTATGGTTTAACTCTGTTTGATGAATGCACAGATCAGAAAGAAGTTTCACAGAATGATTCTGTGTAGTTTATATTTGGAGACATTCCTTTTTCCACTATTACCCTCTTAGTGCTCCGAATCTCCACTTGCATTTTCTACAGAAAGAGTGTTTCAGAACGGCTCAATCAAAACTAAGGTTCAACTCTTTTAGTTGAACAAACAGAACAGAAAGAAGTTTCACACAATTCTTCTGTGTAATTTTTATTTGTAGACATTCTTTTTCCCAATATAGGCCTCCTAGCGCTAAGAATGTCCAATTGCAGTTTCTACAGGAAGAGTGTTTCAGAACGGCTCAATCAAAAGTGAGGTTCAACTCTGTTAGTTGAATGCACAGAACAGAAAGAAGTTTCATACAATGCTTCTGTGTAGTTTATATTTGAACATATTCTTTTTTCCACCATTACCCACTTAGCGCTACGAATGTCCAGTTGCATTTTCTACAGAAAGAGTGTTCAGAACTGCGCAATCAAAAGTATGGTTTAACTCTGTTAGCTTAATGAACATATCAGAAATAAGTTTCACACAATGCTTCTGTGTAGTTTTTATTTGAAGATATTATTTTTCCCAATAGAGGCCTCTTAGCGCTCAGAATGTCCAATTGCAGTTTCTACAGAAAGAGTGTTTCAGAAAGGCTCAATCAAAAGTAAGGTTCAACTCTGTTAGTTGAATGCACAGAACAGAAAGAAGTTTCATACAATGCTTCTGTGTAGTTTATATTCGAACATATTCTTTTTTCCATTATTACCCACTTAGCGCTACGAATGTCCAGTTGCATTTTCTACAGACAGAGTGTTTCAAAACTGCTCAATCAAAAGTATGGTTTAACTCTGTTAGCTGAATGCTCAGATCAGAAAGAAGTTTCACAGAATGCTTCTGTGTAGTTTATATTTGAATATATTCCTTTTTCCACTACTACGCTCTTAGCGCTCCAAATGTCCAGTTGCATTTTCTACAGAAAGAGTGTTCAGATCTGCTCAATCAAAAGTATGGTTTAACTCTGTTAGCTGAATGCACAGATCAGAAAGATGTTTCACAGAATGATTCTGTGTAGTTTATATTTGGAGACATTCCTTTTTCCACTATTACCTTCTTAGCGCTCCGAATCTCCACTTGCATTTTCTACAGAAAGAGTGTTTCAGAACGGCTCAATCAAAACTAAGGTTCAACTCTTTTAGTTGAACAAACAGAACAGAAAGAAGTTTCACACAATTCTTCTTTGTAGTTTTTATTTGTAGACATTCTTTTTCACAATATAGGCCTCTTAGCGCTCAGAATGTCCAATTGCAGTTTCTACAGAAAGAGTGTTTCAGAACGGCTCAATCAAAAGTAAGGTTCAACTCTGTTAGTTGAATGCACAGAACAGAAAGAAGTTTCATACAATGCTTCTGTGTAGTTTCTATTTGAACATATTCTTTTTTCCACTATTACCCACTTAGCGCTACGAATGTCCAGTTGCATTTTCTACAGACAGAGTGTTTCAAAACTGCTCAATCAAAAGTATGGTTTAACTCTGTTAGCTGAATGCTCAGATCAGAAAGAAGTTTCACAGAATGCTTCTGTGTAGTTTATATTTGAATATATTCCTTTTTCCACTACTACGCTCTTAGCGCTCCAAATGTCCAGTTGCATTTTCTACAGAAAGAGTGTTCAGATCTGCTCAATCAAAAGTATGGTTTAACTCTGTTAGCTGAATGCACAGATCAGAAAGAAGTTTCACCGAATGATTCTGTGTAGTTTATATTTGAAGACATTCCTTTTTCCACTATTACCCTCTTAGCGCTCCGAATCTCCACTTGCATTTTCTACAAAAAGAGTGTTTCATAACTGCTCAATCAAAAATATGTTTTATCTCTGTTAACTGAATTTACAGATCAGAAATAAGTTTCACAGAATGCATCTGTGTAGTTTTTATTTGAAGATATTCTTTTTCCCAATGTAGGCCTCTTAGCGCTTAGCATGTCCAATTGCAGTTTCTACAGAAAGAGTGTTTCAGAACGGCTCAATCAAAAGTAAGGTTCAACTCTGTTAGTTGAATGCACAGAACAGAAAGAATTTTCACAGAATGCTACTGTGTAGTTTATATTTGAATATATTCCTTTTTCCACTATTACCCTCTTAGCGCTCGGAATGTCCACTTGCATTTTCTACAGAAAGAGTGTTCAGAACTGCGCAATCAAAAGTATGGTTTAACTCTGTTAGCTTAATGAACATATCAGAAATAAGTTTCACACAATGCTTCTGTGTAGTTTTTATTTGAAGGTATTATTTTTCCCAATAGAGGCCTCTTAGCGCTCAGAATGTCCAATTGCAGTTTCTACAGAAAGAGTGTTTCAGAAAGGCTCAATCAAAAGTAAGGTTCAACTCTGTTAGTTGAATGCACAGAACAGAAAGAAGTTTCATACAATGCTTCTGTGTAGTTTATATTTGAACATATTCTTTTTTCCATTATTACCCACTTAGCGCTACGAATGTCCAGTTGCATTTTCTACAGACAGAGTGTTTCAAAACTGCTCAATCAAAAGTATGGTTTAACTCTGTTAGCTGAATGCTCAGATCAGAAAGAAGTTTCACAGAATGCTTCTGTGTAGTTTATATTTGAATATATTCCTTTTTCCACTACTACTCTCTTAGCGCTCCAAATGCCCAGTTGCATTTTCTACAGAAAGAGTGTTCAGATCTGCTCAATCAAAAGTATGGTTTAACTCTGTTAGCTAAATGCACAGATCAGAAAGAAGTTTCACAGAATGATTCTGTGTAGTTTATATTTGGAGACATTCCTTTTTCCACTATTACCCTCTTAGCGCTCCGAATCTCCACTTGCATTTTCTACAGAAAGAGTGTTTCAGAACGGCTCAATCAAAACTAAGGTTCAACTCTTTTAGTTGAACAAACAGAACAGAAAGAAGTTTCACACAATTCTTCTGTGTAGTTTTTATTTGTAGACATTCTTTTTCCCAATATAGGCCTCTTAGCGCTCAGAATGTCCAATTGCAGTTTCTACAGAAAGAGTGTTTCAGAACGGCTCAATCAAAAGTAAGGTTCAACTCTGTTAGTTGAATGCACAGAACAGAAAGAAGTTTCATACAATGCTTCTGTGTAGTTTATATTTGAACATATTCTTTTTTCCACTATTACCCACTTAGCGCTACGAATGTCCAGTTGCATTTTCTACAGACAGAGTGTTTCAAAACTGCTCAATCAAAAGTATGGTTTAACTCTGTTAGCTGAATGCTCAGATCAGAAAGAAGTTTCACAGAATGCTTCTGTGTAGTTTATATTTGAATATATTCCTTTTCCACTACTACGCTCTTAGCGCTCCAAATGTCCAGTTGCATTTTCTACAGAAAGAGTGTTCAGATCTGCTCAATCAAAAGTATGGTTTAACTCTGTTAGCTGAATGCACAGATCAGAAAGAAGTTTCACCGAATGATTCTGTGTAGTTTATATTTGAAGACATTCCTTTTTCCACTATTACCCTCTTAGCGCTCCGAATCTCCACTTGCATTTTCTACAAAAAGAGTGTTTCATAACTGCTCAATCAAAAATATGTTTTATCTCTGTTAACTGAATTTACAGATCAGAAATAAGTTTCACAGAATGCATCTGTGTAGTTTTTATTTGAAGATATTCTTTTTCCCAATGTAGGCCTCTTAGCGCTTAGCATGTCCAATTGCAGTTTCTACAGAAAGAGTGTTTCAGAACGGCTCAATCAAAAGTAAGGTTCAACTCTGTTAGTTGAATGCACAGAACAGAAAGAATTTTCACAGAATGCTACTGTGTAGTTTATAATTGAATATATTCCTTTTTCCACTATTACCCTCTTAGCGCTACGAATGTCCACTTGCATTTTCTACAGAAAGAGTGTTCAGAACTGCGCAATCAAAAGTATGTTTTAACTCTGTTAGCTTAATGAACATATCAGAAATAAGTTTCACACAATGCTTCTGTGTAGTTTTTATTTGAAGATATTATTTTTCCCAATAGAGGCCTCTTAGCGCTCAGAATGTCCAATTGCAGTTTCTACAGAAAGAGTGTTTCAGAAAGGCTCAATCAAAAGTAAGGTTCAACTCTGTTAGTTGAATGCACAGAACAGAAAGAAGTTTCATACAATGCTTCTGTGTAGTTTATATTTGAACATATTCTTTTTTCCACTATTACCCACTTAGCGCTACGAATGTCCAGTTGCATTTTCTACAGACAGAGTGTTTCAAAACTGCTCAATCAAAAGTATGGTTTAACTCTGTTAGCTGAATGCTCAGATCAGAAAGAAGTTTCACAGAATGCTTCTGTGTAGTTTATATTTGAATATATTCCTTTTTCCACTACTACTCTCTTAGCGCTCCAAATGTCCAGTTGCATTTTCTACAGAAAGAGTGTTCAGATCTGCTCAATCAAAAGTATGGTTTAACTCTGTTAGATGAATGCACAGATCAGAAAGAAGTTTCACAGAATGATTCTGTGTAGTTTATATTTGGAGACATTCCTTTTTCCACTATTACCCTCTTAGCGCTCCGAATCTCCACTTGAATTTTCTACAGAAAGAGTGTTTCAGAACGGCTCAATCAAAACTAAGGTTCAACTCTTTTAGTTGAACAAACAGAACAGAAAGAAGTTTCACACAATTCTTCTGTGTAGTTTTTATTTGTAGACATTCTTTTTCCCAATATAGGCCTCCTAGCGCTAAGAATGTCCAATTGCAGTTTCTACAGAAAGAGTGTTTCAGAACGGCTCAATCAAAAGTAAGGTTCAACTCTGTTAGTTGAATGCACAGAACAGAAAGAAGTTTCATACAATGCTTCTGTGTAGTTTATATTTGAACATATTCTTTTTTCCACCATTACCCACTTAGCGCTACGAATGTCCAGTTGCATTTTCTACAGAAAGAGTGTTCAGAACTGCGCAATCAAAAGTATGGTTTAACTCTGTTAGCTTAATGAACATATCAGAAATAAGTTTCACACAATGCTTCTGTGTAGTTTTTATTTGAAGATATTATTTTTCCCAATAGAGGCCTCTTAGCGCTCAGAATGTCCAATTGCAGTTTCTACAGAAAGAGTGTTTCAGAAAGGCTCAATCAAAAGTAAGGTTCAACTCTGTTAGTTGAATGCACAGAACAGAAAGAAGTTTCATACAATGCTTCTGTGTAGTTTATATTCGAACATATTCTTTTTTCCATTATTACCCACTTAGCGCTACGAATGTCCAGTTGCATTTTCTACAGACAGAGTGTTTCAAAACTGCTCAATCAAAAGTATGGTTTAACTCTGTTAGCTGAATGCTCAGATCAGAAAGAAGTTTCACAGAATGCTTCTGTGTAGTTTATATTTGAATATATTCCTTTTTCAACTACTACTCTATTAGCGCTCCAAATGTCCAGTTGCATTTTCTACAGAAAGAGTGTTCAGATCTGCTCAATCAAAAGTATGGTTTAACTCTGTTAGCTAAATGCACAGATCAGAAAGAAGTTTCACAGAATGATTCTGTGTAGTTTATATTTGGAGACATTCCTTTTTCCACTATTACCCTCTTAGCGCTCCGAATCTCCACTTGCATTTTCTACAAAAAGAGTGTTTCATAACTGCTCAATCAAAAATATGTTTTATCTCTGTTAACTGAATTTACAGATCAGAAATAAGTTTCACAGAATGCATCTGTGTAGTTTTTATTTGAAGATATTCTTTTTCCCAATGTAGGCCTCTTAGCGCTTAGCATGTCCAATTGCAGTTTCTACAGAAAGAGTGTTTCAGAACGGCTCAATCAAAAGTAAGGTTCAACTCTGTTAGTTGAATGCACAGAACAGAAAGAATTTTCACAGAATGCTACTGTGTAGTTTATATTTGAATATATTCCTTTTTCCACTATTACCCTCTTAGCGCTCGGAATGTCCACTTGCATTTTCTACAGAAAGAGTGTTCAGAACTGCGCAATCAAAAGTATGGTTTAACTCTGTTAGCTTAATGAACATATCAGAAATAAGTTTCACACAATGCTTCTGTGTAGTTTTTATTTGAAGGTATTATTTTTCCCAATAGAGGCCTCTTAGCGCTCAGAATGTCCAATTGCAGTTTCTACAGAAAGAGTGTTTCAGAAAGGCTCAATCAAAAGTAAGGTTCAACTCTGTTATTTGAATGCACAGAACAGAAAGAAGTTTCATACAATGCTTCTGTGTAGTTTATATTTGAACATATTCTTTTTTCCATTATTACCCACTTAGCGCTACGAATGTCCAGTTGCATTTTCTACAGACAGAGTGTTTCAAAACTGCTCAATCAAAAGTATGGTTTAACTCTGTTAGCTGAATGCTCAGATCAGAAAGAAGTTTCACAGAATGCTTCTGTGTAGTTTATATTTGAATATATTCCTTTTTCCACTACTACTCTCTTAGCGCTCCAAATGCCCAGTTGCATTTTCTACAGAAAGAGTGTTCAGATCTGCTCAATCAAAAGTATGGTTTAACTCTGTTAGCTAAATGCACAGATCAGAAAGAAGTTTCACAGAATGATTCTGTGTAGTTTATATTTGGAGACATTCCTTTTTCCACTATTACCCTCTTAGCGCTCCGAATCTCCACTTGCATTTTCTACAGAAAGAGTGTTTCAGAACGGCTCAATCAAAACTAAGGTTCAACTCTTTTAGTTGAACAAACAGAACAGAAAGAAGTTTCACACAATTCTTCTGTGTAGTTTTTATTTGTAGACATTCTTTTTCCCAATATAGGCCTCTTAGCGCTCAGAATGTCCAATTGCAGTTTCTACAGAAAGAGTGTTTCAGAACGGCTCAATCAAAAGTAAGGTTCAACTCTGTTAGTTGAATGCACAGAACAGAAAGAAGTTTCATACAATGCTTCTGTGTAGTTTATATTTGAACATATTCTTTTTTCCACTATTACCCACTTAGCGCTACGAATGTCCAGTTGCATTTTCTACAGACAGAGTGTTTCAAAACTGCTCAATCAAAAGTATGGTTTAACTCTGTTAGCTGAATGCTCAGATCAGAAAGAAGTTTCACAGAATGCTTCTGTGTAGTTTATATTTGAATATATTCCTTTTCCACTACTACGCTCTTAGCGCTCCAAATGTCCAGTTGCATTTTCTACAGAAAGAGTGTTCAGATCTGCTCAATCAAAAGTATGGTTTAACTCTGTTAGCTGAATGCACAGATCAGAAAGAAGTTTCACCGAATGATTCTGTGTAGTTTATATTTGAAGACATTCCTTTTTCCACTATTACCCTCTTAGCGCTCCGAATCTCCACTTGCATTTTCTACAAAAAGAGTGTTTCATAACTGCTCAATCAAAAATATGTTTTATCTCTGTTAACTGAATTTACAGATCAGAAATAAGTTTCACAGAATGCATCTGTGTAGTTTTTATTTGAAGATATTCTTTTTCCCAATGTAGGCCTCTTAGCGCTTAGCATGTCCAATTGCAGTTTCTACAGAAAGAGTGTTTCAGAACGGCTCAATCAAAAGTAAGGTTCAACTCTGTTAGTTGAATGCACAGAACAGAAAGAATTTTCACAGAATGCTACTGTGTAGTTTATAATTGAATATATTCCTTTTTCCACTATTACCCTCTTAGCGCTCCGAATGTCCACTTGCATTTTCTACAGAAAGAGTGTTCAGAACTGCGCAATCAAAAGTATGGTTTAACTCTGTTAGCTTAATGAACATATCAGAAATAAGTTTCACACAATGCTTCTGTGTAGTTTTTATTTGAAGATATTATTTTTCCCAATAGAGGCCTCTTAGCGCTCAGAATGTCCAATTGCAGTTTCTACAGAAAGAGTGTTTCAGAAAGGCTCAATCAAAAGTAAGGTTCAACTCTGTTAGTTGAATGCACAGAACAGAAAGAAGTTTCATACAATGCTTCTGTGTAGTTTATATTTGAACATATTCTTTTTTCCACTATTACCCACTTAGCGCTACGAATGTCCAGTTGCATTTTCTACAGACAGAGTGTTTCAAAACTGCTCAATCAAAAGTATGGTTTAACTCTGTTAGCTGAATGCTCAGATCAGAAAGAAGTTTCACAGAATGCTTCTGTGTAGTTTATATTTGAATATATTCCTTTTTCCACTACTACTCTCTTAGCGCTCCAAATGTCCAGTTGCATTTTCTACAGAAAGAGTGTTCAGATCTGCTCAATCAAAAGTATGGTTTAACTCTGTTAGATGAATGCACAGATCAGAAAGAAGTTTCACAGAATGATTCTGTGTAGTTTATATTTGGAGACATTCCTTTTTCCACTATTACCCTCTTAGCGCTCCGAATCTCCACTTGAATTTTCTACAGAAAGAGTGTTTCAGAACGGCTCAATCAAAACTAAGGTTCAACTCTTTTAGTTGAACAAACAGAACAGAAAGAAGTTTCACACAATTCTTCTGTGTAGTTTTTATTTGTAGACATTCTTTTTCCGAATATAGGCCTCCTAGCGCTAAGAATGTCCAATTGCAGTTTCTACAGAAAGAGTGTTTCAGAACGGCTCAATCAAAAGTAAGGTTCAACTCTGTTAGTTGAATGCACAGAACAGAAAGAAGTTTCATACAATGCTTCTGTGTAGTTTATATTTGAACATATTCTTTTTTCCACCATTACCCACTTAGCGCTACGAATGTCCAGTTGCATTTTCTACAGAAAGAGTGTTCAGAACTGCGCAATCAAAAGTATGGTTTAACTCTGTTAGCTTAATGAACATATCAGAAATAAGTTTCACACAATGCTTCTGTGTAGTTTTTATTTGAAGATATTATTTTTCCCAATAGAGGCCTCTTAGCGCTCAGAATGTCCAATTGCAGTTTCTACAGAAAGAGTGTTTCAGAAAGGCTCAATCAAAAGTAAGGTTCAACTCTGTTAGTTGAATGCACAGAACAGAAAGAAGTTTCATACAATGCTTCTGTGTAGTTTATATTCGAACATATTCTTTTTTCCATTATTACCCACTTAGCGCTACGAATGTCCAGTTGCATTTTCTACAGACAGAGTGTTTCAAAACTGCTCAATCAAAAGTATGGTTTAACTCTGTTAGCTGAATGCTCAGATCAGAAAGAAGTTTCACAGAATGCTTCTGTGTAGTTTATATTTGAATATATTCCTTTTTCAACTACTACTCTATTAGCGCTCCAAATGTCCAGTTGCATTTTCTACAGAAAGAGTGTTCAGATCTGCTCAATCAAAAGTATGGTTTAACTCTGTTAGCTAAATGCACAGATCAGAAAGAAGTTTCACAGAATGATTCTGTGTAGTTTATATTTGGAGACATTCCTTTTTCCACTATTACCCTCTTAGCGCTCCGAATCTCCACTTGCATTTTCTACAGAAAGAGTGTTTCAGAACGGCTCAATCAAAACTAAGGTTCAACTCTTTTAGTTGAACAAACAGAACAGAAAGAAGTTTCACACAATTCTTCTGTGTAGTTTTTATTTGTAGACATTCTTTTTCCCAATATAGGCCTCTTAGCACTCAGAATGTCCAATTGCAGTTTCTACAGAAAGAGTGTTTCAGAACGGCTCAATCAAAATTAAGGTTCAACTCTGTTAGTTGAATGCACAGAACAGAAAGAAGTTTCATACAATGCTTCTGTGTACTTTCTATTTGAACATATTCTTTTTTCCACTATTACCCACTTAGCGCTACGAATGTCCAGTTGCATTTTCTACAGACAGAGTGTTTCAAAACTGCTCAATCAAAAGTATGGTTTAACTCTGTTAGCTGAATGCTCAGATCAGAAAGAAGTTTCACAGAATGCTTCTGTGTAGTTTATATTTGAATATATTCCTTTTTCCACTACTACGCTCTTAGCGCTCCAAATGTCCAGTTGCATTTTCTACAGAAAGAGTGTTCAGATCTGCTCAATCAAAAGTATGGTTTAACTCTGTTAGCTGAATGCACAGATCAGAAAAAGTTTCACCGAATGATTCTGTGTAGTTTATATTTGAAGACATTCCTTTTTCCACTATTACCCTCTTAGCGCTCCGAATCTCCACTTGCATTTTCTACAAAAAGAGTGTTTCATAACTGCTCAATCAAAAATATGTTTTATCTCTGTTAACTGAATTTACCGATCAGAAATAAGTTTCACAGAATGCATCTGTGTAGTTTTTATTTGAAGATATTCTTTTTCCCAATGTAGGCCTCTTAGCGCTTAGCATGTCCAATTGCAGTTTCTACAGAAAGAGTGTTTCAGAACGGCTCAATCAAAAGTAAGGTTCAACTCTGTTAGTTGAATGCACAGAACAGAAAGAATTTTCACAGAATGCTACTGTGTAGTTTATATTTGAATATATTCCTTTTTCCACTATTACCCTCTTAGCGCTCCGAATGTCCACTTGCATTTTCTACAGAAAGAGTGTTCAGAACTGCGCAATCAAAAGTATGGTTTAACTCTGTTAGCTTAATGAACATATCAGAAATAAGTTTCACACAATGCTTCTGTGTAGTTTTTATTTGAAGATATTATTTTTCCCAGTAGAGGCCTCTTAGCGCTCAGAATGTCCAATTGCAGTTTCTACAGAAAGAGTGTTTCAGAAAGGCTCAATCAAAAGTAAGGTTCAACTCTCTTAGTTGAATGCACAGAACAGAAAGAAGTTTCATACAATACTTCTGTGTAGTTTATATTTGAACATATTCTTTTTTCCACTATTACCCACTTAGCGCTACGAATGTCCAGTTGCATTTTCTACAGACAGAGTGTTTCAAAACTGCTCAATGAAAAGTATGGTTTAACTCTGTTAGCTGAATGCTCAGATCAGAAAGAAGTTTCACAGAATGCTTCTGTGTAGTTTATATTTGAATATATTCCTTTTTCCACTACTACTCTCTTAGCGCTCCAAATGTCCAGTTGCATTTTCTACAGAAAGAGTGTTCAGATCTGCTCAATCAAAAGTATGGTTTAACTCTGTTAGCTGAATGCACAGATCAGAAAGAAGTTTCACACAATGATTCTGTGTAGTTTATATTTGGAGACATTCCTTTTTCCACTATTACCTTCTTAGCGCTCCGAATCTCCACTTGCATTTTCTACAGAAAGAGTGTTTCAGAACGGCACAATCAAAACTAAGGTTCAACTCTTTTAGTTGAACAAACAGAACAGAAAGAAGTTTCACACAATTCTTCTGTGTAGTTTTTATTTGTAGACATTCTTTTTCCCAATATAGGCCTCTTAGCGCTCAGAATGTCCAATTGCAGTTTCTACAGAAAGAGTGTTTCAGAACGGCTCAATCAAAAGTAAGGTTCAACTCTGTTAGTTGAATGCACAGAACAGAAAGAAGTTTCATACAATGCTTCTGTGTAGTTTCTATTTGAACATATTCTTTTTTCCACTATTACCCACTTAGCGCTACGAATGTCCAGTTGCATTTTCTACAGACAGAGTGTTTCAAAACCGCTCAATCAAAAGTATGGTTTAACTCTGTTAGCTGAATGCTCAGATCAGAAAGAAGTTTCACAGAAAGCTTCTGTGCAGTTTATATTTGAATATATTCCTTTTTCCACTACTACGCTCTTAGCGCTCCAAATGTCCAGTTGCATTTTCTACAGAAAGAGTGTTCAGATCTGCTCAATCAAAAGTATGGTTTAACTCTGTTAGCTGAATGCACAGATCAGAAAGAAGTTTCACCGAATGATTCTGTGTAGTTTATATTTGAAGACATTCCTTTTTCCACTATTACCCTCTTAGAGCTCCGAATCTCCACTTGCATTTTCTACAAAAAGAGTGTTTCATAACTGCTGAATCAAAAATATGTTTTATCTCTGTTAACTGAATTTACAGATCAGAAATAAGTTTCACAGAATGCATCTGTGTAGTTTTTATTTGAAGATATTCTTTTTCCCAATGTAGGCCTCTTAGCGCTTAGCATGTCCAATTGCAGTTTCTACAGAAAGAGTGTTTCAGAACGGCTCAATCAAAAGTAAGGTTCAACTCTGTTAGTTGAATGCACAGAACAGAAAGAATTTTCACAGAATGCTACTGTGTATTTCATATTTGAATATATTCCTTTTTCCACTATTACCCTCTTAGCGCTCCGAATGTCCACTTCCATTTTCTACAGAAAGAGTGTCCAGAACTGCGCAATCAAAATTATGGTTTAACTCTGTTAGCTTAATGAACATATCAGAAATAAGTTTCACACAATGCTTCTGTGTAGTTTTTATTTGAAGATATTATTTTTCCCAATAGAGGCCTCTTAGCGCTCAGAATGTCCAATTGCAGTTTCTACAGAAAGAGTGTTTCAGAAAGGCTCAATCAAAAGTAAGGTTCAACTCTGTTAGTTGAATGCACAGAAAAGAAAGAAGTTTCATACAATGCTTCTGTGTAGTTTATATTTGAACATATTCTTTTTTCCACTATTACCCACTTAGCGCAACGAATGTCCACTTGCATTTTCTACAGACAGAGTGTTTCAAAACTGCTCAATCAAAATATGGTTTAACTATGTTAGCTGAATGCTCAGATCAGAAAGAAGTTTCACAGAATGCTTCTGTGTAGTTTATATTTGAATATATTCCTTTTTCCACTACTACTCTCTTAGCGCTCCAAATGTCCAGTTGCATTTTCTACAGAAAGAGTGTTCAGATCTGCTCAATCAAAAGTATGGTTTAACTCTGTTAGCTGAATGCACAGATCAGAAAGAAGTTTCACAGAATGATTCTGTGTAGTTTATATTTGGAGACATTCCTTTTTCCACTATTACCCTCTTAGAGCTCCGAATCTCCACTTGCATTTTCTACAAAAAGAGTGTTTCATAACTGCTCAATCAAAAATATGTTTTATCTCTGTTAACTGAATTTACAGATCAGAAATTAGTTTCACAGAATGCATCTGTGTAGTTTTTATTTGAAGATATTCTTTTTCCCAATGTAGGCCTCTTAGCGCTTAGCATGTCCAATTGCAGTTTCTACAGAAAGAGTGTTTCAGAACGGCTCAATCAAAAGTAAGGTTCAACTCTGTTAGTTGAATGCACAGAACAGAAAGAATTTTCACAGAATGCTACTGTGTAGTTTATATTTGAATATATTCCTTTTTCCACTATTACCCTCTTAGCGCTCCGAATGTCCACTTGCATTTTCTACAGAAAGAGTGTTCAGAACTGCGCAATCAAAAGTATGGTTTAACTCTGTTAGCTTAATGAACATATCAGAAATAAGTTTCACACAATGCTTCTGTGTAGTTTTTATTTGAAGATATTATTTTTCCCAATAGAGGCCTCTTAGCGCTCAGAATGTCCAATTGCAGTTTCTACAGAAAGAGTGTTTCAGAAAGGCTCAATCAAAAGTAAGGTTCAACTCTGTTAGTTGAATGCACAGAACAGAAAGAAGTTTCATACAATGCTTCTGTGTAGTTTATATTCGAACATATTCTTTTTTCCATTATTACCCACTTAGCGCTACGAATGTCCAGTTGCATTTTCTACAGACAGAGTGTTTCAAAACTGCTCAATCAAAAGTATGGTTTAACTCTGTTAGCTGAATGCTCAGATCAGAAAGAAGTTTCACAGAATGCTTCTGTGTAGTTTATATTTGAATATATTCCTTTTTCAACTACTACTCTATTAGCGCTCCAAATGTCCAGTTGCATTTTCTACAGAAAGAGTGTTCAGATCTGCTCAATCAAAAGTATGGTTTAACTCTGTTAGCTAAATGCACAGATCAGAAAGAAGTTTCACAGAATGATTCTGTGTAGTTTATATTTGGAGACATTCCTTTTTCCACTATTACCCTCTTAGCGCTCCGAATCTCCACTTGCATTTTCTACAGAAAGAGTGTTTCAGAACGGCTCAATCAAAACTAAGGTTCAACTCTTTTAGTTGAACAAACAGAACAGAAAGAAGTTTCACACAATTCTTCTGTGTAGTTTTTATTTGTAGACATTCTTTTTCCCAATATAGGCCTCTTAGCACTCAGAATGTCCAATTGCAGTTTCTACAGAAAGAGTGTTTCAGAACGGCTCAATCAAAATTAAGGTTCAACTCTGTTAGTTGAATGCACAGAACAGAAAGAAGTTTCATACAATGCTTCTGTGTAGTTTATAATTGAACATATTCTTTTTTCCACTATTACCCACTTAGCGCTACGAATGTCCAGTTGCATTTTCTACAGACAGAGTGTTTCAAAACTGCTCAATCAAAAGTATGGTTTAACTCTGTTAGCTGAATGCTCAGATCAGAAAGAAGTTTCACAGAATGCTTCTGTGTAGTTTATATTTGAATATATTCCTTTTTCCACTACTACGCTCTTAGCGCTCCAAATGTCCAGTTGCATTTTCTACAGAAAGAGTGTTCAGATCTGCTCAATCAAAAGTATGGTTTATCTCTGTTAGCTGAATGCACAGATCAGAAAGAAGTTTCACCGAATGATTCTGTGTAGTTTATATTTGAAGACATTCCTTTTTCCACTATTACCCTCTTAGCGCTCCGAATCTCCACTTGCATTTTCTACAAAAAGAGTGTTTCATAACTGCTCAATCAAAAATATGTTTTATCTCTGTTAACTGAATTTACAGATCAGAAATAAGTTTCACAGAATGCATCTGTGTAGTTTTTATTTGAAGATATTCTTTTTCCCAATGTAGGCCTCTTAGCGCTTAGCATGTCCAATTGCAGTTTCTACAGAAAGAGTGTTTCAGAACGGCTCAATCAAAAGTAAGGTTCAACTCTGTTAGTTGAATGCACAGAACAGAAAGAATTTTCACAGAATGCTACTGTGTAGTTTATATTTGAATATATTCCTTTTTCCACTATTACCCTCTTAGCGCTCCGAATGTCCACTTGCATTTTCTACAGAAAGAGTGTTCAGAACTGCGCAATCAAAAGTATGGTTTAACTCTGTTAGCTTAATGAACATATCAGAAATAAGTTTCACACAATGCTTCTGTGTAGTTTTTATTTGAAGATATTATTTTTCCCAGTAGAGGACTCTTAGCGCTCAGAATGTCCAATTGCAGTTTCTACAGAAAGAGTGTTTCAGAAAGGCTCAATCAAAAGTAAGGTTCAACTCTCTTAGTTGAATGCACAGAACAGAAAGAAGTTTCATACAATACTTCTGTGTAGTTTATATTTGAACATATTCTTTTTTCCACTATTACCCACTTAGCGCTACGAATGTCCAGTTGCATTTTCTACAGACAGAGTGTTTCAAAACTGCTCAATGAAAAGTATGGTTTAACTCTGTTAGCTGAATGCTCAGATCAGAAAGAAGTTTCACAGAATGCTTCTGTGTAGTTTATATTTGAATATATTCCTTTTTCCACTACTACTCTCTTAGCGCTCCAAATGTCCAGTTGCATTTTCTACAGAAAGAGTGTTCAGATCTGCTCAATCAAAAGTATGGTTTAACTCTGTTAGCTGAATGCACAGATCAGAAAGAAGTTTCACAGAATGATTCTGTGTAGTTTATATGTGGAGACATTCCTTTTTCCACTATTACCTTCTTAGCGCTCCGAATCTCCACTTGCATTTTCTACAGAAAGAGTGTTTCAGAACGGCACAATCAAAACTAAGGTTCAACTCTTTTAGTTGAACAAACAGAACAGAAAGAAGTTTCACACAATTCTTCTGTGTAGTTTTTATTTGTAGACATTCTTTTTCCCAATATAGGCCTCTTAGCGCTCAGAATGTCCAATTGCAGTTTCTACAGAAAGAGTGTTTCAGAACGGCTCAATCAAAAGTAAGGTTCAACTCTGTTAGTTGAATGCACAGAACAGAAAGAAGTTTCATACAATGCTTCTGTGTAGTTTCTATTTGAACATATTCTTTTTTCCACTATTACCCACTTAGCGCTACGAATGTCCAGTTGCATTTTCTACAGACAGAGTGTTTCAAAACTGCTCAATCAAAAGTATGGTTTAACTCTGTTAGCTGAATGCTCAGATCAGAAAGAAGTTTCACAGAAAGCTTCTGTGCAGTTTATATTTGAATATATTCCTTTTTCCACTACTACGCTCTTAGCGCTCCAAATGTCCAGTTGCATTTTCTACAGAAAGAGTGTTCAGATCTGCTCAATCAAAAGTATGGTTTAACTCTGTTAGCTGAATGCACAGATCAGAAAGAAGTTTCACCGAATGATTCTGTGTAGTTTATATTTGAAGACATTCCTTTTTCCACTATTACCCTCTTAGAGCTCCGAATCTCCACTTGCATTTTCTACAAAAAGAGTGTTTCATAACTGCTGAATCAAAAATATGTTTTATCTCTGTTAACTGAATTTACAGATCAGAAATAAGTTTCACAGAATGCATCTGTGTAGTTTTTATTTGAAGATATTCTTTTTCCCAATGTAGGCCTCTTAGCGCTTAGCATGCCCAATTGCAGTTTCTACAGAAAGAGTCTTTCAGAACGGCTCAATCAAAAGTAAGGTTCAACTCTGTTAGTTGAATGCACAGAACAGAAAGAATTTTAACAGAATGCTACTGTGTAGTTTATATTTGAATATATTCCTTTTTCCACTATTACCCTCTTAGCGCTCCGAATGTCCACTTCCATTTTCTACAGAAAGAGTGTTCAGAACTGCGCAATCAAAAGTATGGTTTAACTCTGTTAGCTTAATGAACATATCAGAAATAAGTTTCACACAATGCTTCTGTGTAGTTTTTATTTGAAGATATTATTTTTCCCAATAGAGGCCTCTTAGCGCTCAGAATGTCCAATTGCAGTTTCTACAGAAAGAGTGTTTCAGAAAGGCTCAATCAAAAGTAAGGTTCAACTCTGTTAGTTGAATGCACAGAAAAGAAAGAAGTTTCATACAATGCTTCTGTGTTGTTTATATTTGAACATATTCTTTTTTCCACTATTACCCACTTAGCGCTACGAATGTCCAGTTGCATTTTCTACAGACAGAGTGTTTCAAAACTGCTCAATCAAAAGTATGGTTTAACTCTGTTAGCTGAATGCTCAGATCAGAAAGAACTTTCACAGAATGCTTCTGTGTAGTTTATATTTGAATATATTCCTTTTTCCACTACTACTCTCTTAGCGCTCAAAATGTCCAGTTGCATTTTCTACAGAAAGAGTGTTCAGATCTGCTCAATCAAAAGTATGGTTTAACTCTGTTAGCTGAATGCACAGATCAGAAAGAAGTTTCACAGAATGATTCTGTGTAGTTTATATTTGGAGACATTCCTTTTTCCACTATTACCCTCTTAGCGCTCCGCATCTCCACTTGCATTTTCTACAGAAAGAGTGTTTCAGAACGGCTCAGTCAAAAGTAAGGTTCAACTCTGTTAGTTGAATGCACAGAACAGAAAGATTTTTCACAGAATGTTTCTGTGTAGTTTATATTTGGAGACATTCCTTTTTCCACTATTACCCTCTTAGCGCTCCGAATCTCCACTTGCATTTTCTACAGAAAGAGTGTTTCAGAACGGCTCAATCAAAACTAAGGTTCAACTCTTTTAGTTGAACAAACAGAACAGAAAGAAGTTTCACACAATTCTTCTGTGTAGTTTTTATTTGTAGACATTCTTTTTCCCAATATAGGCCTCTTAGCGCTCAGAATGTCCAATTGCAGTTTCTACAGAAAGAGTGTTTCAGAACGGCTCAATCAAAAGTAAGGTTCAACTCTGTTAGTTGAATGCACAGAACAGAAAGAAGTTTCATACAATGCTTCTGTGTAGTTTATATTTGAACATATTCTTTTTTCCACCATTACCCACTTAGCGCTACGAATGTCCAGTTGCATTTTCTACAGACAGAGTGTTTCAAAACTGCTCAATCAAAAGTATGGTTTAACTCTGTTAGCTGAATGCTCAGATCAGAAAGAAGTTTCACAGAATGCTTCTGTGTAGTTTATATTTGAATATATTCCTTTTTCCACTACTACGCTCTTAGCGCTCCAAATGTCCAGTTGCATATTCTACAGAAAGAGTGTTCAGATCTGCTCAATCAAAAGTATGGTTTAACTCTGTTAGCTGAATGCACAGATCAGAAAGAAGTTTCACCGAATGATTCTGTGTAGTTTATATTTGAAGACATTCCTTTTTCCACTATTACCCTCTTAGAGCTCCGAATCTCCACTTGCATTTTCTACAAAAAGAGTGTTTCATAACTGCTGAATCAAAAATATGTTTTATCTCTGTTAACTGAATTTACAGATCAGAAATAAGTTTCACAGAATGCATCTGTGTAGTTTTTATTTGAAGATATTCTTTTTCCCAATATAGGCCTCTTAGCGCTTAGCATGTCCAATTGCAGTTTCTACAGAAAGAGTGTTTCAGAACGGCTCAATCAAAAGTAAGGTTCAACTCTGTTAGTTGAATGCACAGAACAGAAAGAATTTTCACAGAATGCTACTGTGTATTTCATATTTGAATATATTCCTTTTTCCACTATTACCCTCTTAGCGCTCCGAATGTCCACTTCCATTTTCTACAGAAAGAGTGTCCAGAACTGCGCAATCAAAAGTATGGTTTAACTCTGTTAGCTTAATGAACATATCAGAAATAAGTTTCACACAATGCTTCTGTGTAGTTTTTATTTGAAGATATTATTTTTCCCAATAGAGGCCTCTTAGCGCTCAGAATGTCCAATTGCAGTTTCTACAGAAAGAGTGTTTCAGAAAGGCTCAATCAAAAGTAAGGTTCAACTCTGTTAGTTGAATGCACAGAAAAGAAAGAAGTTTCATACAATGCTTCTGTGTAGTTTATATTTGAACATATTCTTTTTTCCACTATTACCCACTTAGCGCTACGAATGTCCACTTGCATTTTCTACAGACAGAGTGTTTCAAAACTGCTCAATCAAAATATGGTTTAACTCTGTTAGCTGAATGCTCAGATCAGAAAGAAGTTTCACAGAATGCTTCTGTGTAGTTTATATTTGAATATATTCCTTTTTCCACTACTACTCTCTTAGCGCTCCAAATGTCCAGTTGCATTTTCTACAGAAAGAGTGTTCAGATCTGCTCAATCAAAAGTATGGTTTAACTCTGTTAGCTGAATGCACAGATCAGAAAGAAGTTTCACAGAATGATTCGGTGTAGTTTATATTTGGAGACATTCCTTTTTCCACTATTACCCTCTTAGAGCTCCGAATCTCCACTTGCATTTTCTACAAAAAGAGTGTTTCATAACTGCTCAATCAAAAATATGTTTTATCTCTGTTAACTGAATTTACAGATCAGAAATTAGTTTCACAGAATGCATCTGTGTAGTTTTTATTTGAAGATATTCTTTTTCCCAATGTAGGCCTCTTAGCGCTTAGCATGTCCAATTGCAGTTTCTACAGAAAGAGTGTTTCAGAACGGCTCAATCAAAAGTAAGGTTCAACTCTGTTAGTTGAATGCACAGAACAGAAAGAATTTTCACAGAATGCTACTGTGTAGTTTATATTTGAATATATTCCTTTTTCCACTATTACCCTCTTAGCGCTCCGAATGTCCACTTGCATTTTCTACAGAAAGAGTGTTCAGAACTGCGCAATCAAAAGTATGGTTTAACTCTGTTAGCTTAATGAACATATCAGAAATAAGTTTCACACAATGCTTCTGTGTAGTTTTTATTTGAAGATATTATTTTTCCCAATAGAGGCCTCTTAGCGCTCAGAATGTCCAATTGCAGTTTCTACAGAAAGAGTGTTTCAGAAAGGCTCAATCAAAAGTAAGGTTCAACTCTGTTAGTTGAATGCACAGAACAGAAAGAAGTTTCATACAATGCTTCTGTGTAGTTTATATTTGAACATATTCCTTTTTGCACTATTACCCACTTAGCGCTACGAATGTCAAGTTGCATTTTCTACAGACAGAGTGTCTCAAAACTGCTCAATCAAAAGTATGGTTTAACTCTGTTAGCTGAATGCTCAGATCAGAAAGAAGTTTCACAGAATGCTTCTGTGTAGTTTATATTTGAATATATTCCTTTTTCCACTACTACTCTCTTAGCGCTCCAAATGTCCAGTTGCATTTTCTACAGAAAGAGTGTTCAGATCTTCTCAATCAAAAGTATGGTTTAACTCTGTTAGCTGAATGCACAGATCAGAAAGAAGTTTCACAGAATGATTCTGTGTAGTTTATATTTGGAGACATTCCTTTTTCCACTATTACCCTCTTAGCGCTCCGAATCTCCACTTGCATTTTCTACAGAAAGAGTGTTTCAGAACGGCTCAATCAAAACTAAGGTTCAACTCTTTTAGTTGAACAAACAGAACAGAAAGAAGTTTCACACAATTCTTTTGTGTAGTTTTTATTTGTAGACATTCTTTTTCCCAATATAGGCCTCCTAGCGCTCAGAATGTCCAATTGCAGTTTTTACAGAAAGAGTGTTTCAGAACGGCTCAATCAAAAGTAAGGTTCAACTCTGTTACTTGAATGCACAGGACAGAAAGAAGTTTCATACAATGCTTCTGTGTAGTTTCTATATAGAACATATTCTTTTTTCCACTATTACCCACTTAGCGCTACGAATGTCCAGTTGCATTTTCTACAGACAGAGTGTTTCAAAACTGCTCAATCAAAAGTATGGTTTAACTCTGTTAGCTGAATGCTCAGATCAGAAAGAAGTTTCACAGAATGCTTCTGTGTAGTTTATATTTGAATATATTCCTTTTTCCACTACTACGCTCTTAGCGCTCCAAATGTCCAGTTGCATTTTCTACAGAAAGAGTGTTCAGATCTGCTCAATCAAATGTATGGTTTAACTCTGTTAGCTGAATGCACAGATCAGAAAGAAGTTTCACCGAATGATTCTGTGTAGTTTATATTTGAAGACATTCCTTTTTCCACTATTACCCTCTTAGCGCTCCGAATCTCCACTTGCATTTTCTACAAAAAGAGTGTTTCATAACTGCTCAATCAAAAATATGTTTTATCTCTGTTAACTGAATTTACAGATCAGAAATAAGTTTCACAGAATTCATCTGTGTAGTTTTTATTTGAAGATATTCTTTTTCCCAATGTAGGCCTCTTAGCGCTTAGCATGTCCAATTGCAGTTTCTACAGAAAGAGTGTTTCAGAACGGCTCAATCAAAAGTAAGGTTCAACTCTGTTAGTTGAATGCACAGAACAGAAAGAATTTTCACAGAATGCTACTGTGTAGTTTATATTTGAATATATTCCTTTTTCCACTATTACCCTCTTAGCGCTCCGAATGTCCACTTGCATTTTCTACAGAAAGAGTGTTCAGAACTGCGCAATCAAAAGTATGGTTTAACTCTGTTAGCTTAATGAACATATCAGAAATAAGTTTCACACAATGCTTCTGTGTAGTTTTTATTTGAAGATATTATTTTTCCCAATAGAGGCCTCTTAGCGCTCAGAATGTCCAATTGCAGTTTCTACAGAAAGAGTGTTTCAGAAAGGCTCAATCAAAAGTAAGGTTCAACTCTGTTAGTTGAATGCACAGAACAGAAAGAAGTTTCATACAATGCTTCTGTGTAG
This sequence comes from Symphalangus syndactylus, assembly GCF_028878055.3. NCBI lineage: Eukaryota > Metazoa > Chordata > Mammalia > Primates > Hylobatidae > Symphalangus > Symphalangus syndactylus. The sequence goes on from NC_072424.2 coordinate 4,371,962, forward strand.
TTTATATTTGAACATATTCTTTTTTCCACTATTACCCACTTAGCGCTACGAATGTCCAGTTGCATTTTCTACAGACAGAGTGTTTCAAAACTGCTCAATCAAAAGTATGGTTTAACTCTGTTAGCTGAATGCTCAGATCAGAAAGATGTTTCACAGAATGCTTCTGTGTAGTTTATATTTGAATATATTCCTTTTTCCACTACTACTCTCTTAGCGCTCCAAATGTCCAGTTGCATTTTCTACAGAAAGAGTGTTCAGATCTGCTCAATCAAAAGTATGGTTTAACTCTGTTAGCTGAATGCACAGATCAGAAAGAAGTTTCACAGAATGATTCTGTGTAGTTTATATTTGGAGACATTCCTTTTTCCACTATTACCCTCTTAGCGCTCCGAATCTCCACTTGCATTTTCTACAGAAAGAGTGTTTCAGAACGGCTCAATCAAAACTAAGGTTCAACTCTTTTAGTTGAACAAACAGAACAGAAAGAAGTTTCACACAATTCTTCTGTGTAGTTTTTATTTGTAGACATTCGTTTTCCCAATATAGGCCTCCTAGCGCTCAGAATGTCCAATTGCTGTTTCTACAGAAAGAGTGTTTCAGAACGGCTCAATCAAAAGTAAGGTTCAACTCTGTTAGTTGAATGCACAGAACAGAAAGAAGTTTCATACAATGCTTCTGTGTAGTTTATATTTGAACATATTCTTTTTTCCACCATTACCCACTTAGCGATACGAATGTCCAGTTGCATTTTCTACAGACAGAGTGTTTCAAAACTGCTCAATCAAAAGTATGGTTTAACTCTGTTAGCTGAATGCTCAGATCAGAAAGAAGTTTCACAGAATGCTTCTGTGTAGTTTATATTTGAATATATTCCTTTTTCCACTACTACGCTCTTAGCGCTCCAAATGTCCAGTTGCATTTTCTACAGAAAGAGTGTTCAGATCTGCTCAATCAAAAGTATGGTTTAACTCTGTTAGCTGAATGCACAGATCAGAAAGAAGTTTCACCGAATGATTCTGTGTAGTTTATATTTGAAGACATTCCTTTTTCCACTATTACCCTCTTAGCGCTCTGAATCTCCACTTGCATTTTCTACAAAAAGAGTGTTTCATAACTGCTCAATCAAAAATATGTTTTATCTCTGTTAACTGAATTTACAGATCAGAAATAAGTTTCACAGAATGCATCTGTGTAGTTTTTATTTGAAGATATTCTTTTTCCCAATGTAGGCCTCTTAGCGCTTAGCATGTCCAATTGCAGTTTCTACAGAAAGAGTGTTTCAGAACGGCTCAATCAAAAGTAAGGTTCAACTCTGTTAGTTGAATGCACAGAACAGAAAGAATTTTCACAGAATGCTACTGTGTAGTTTATATTTGAATATATTCTTTTTCCACTATTACCCTCTTAGCCCTCCGAATATCCACTTCCATTTTCTACAGAAAGAGTGTCCAGAACTGCGAAATCAAAAGTATGGTTTAACTCTGTTAGCTTAATGAACATATCAGAAATAAGTTTCACACAATGCTTCTGTGTAGTTTTTATTTGAAGATATTATTTTTCCCAATAGAGGCCTCTTAGCGCTCAGAATGTCCAATTGCAGTTTCTACAGAATGAGTGTTTCAGAAAGGCTCAATCAAAAGTAAGGTTCAACTCTGTTAGTTGAATGCACAGAAAAGAAACCAGTTTCATACAATGCTTCTGTGTAGTTTATATTTGAACATATTCTTTTTTCCACTATTACCCACTTAGCGCTACGAATGTCCAGTTGCATTTTCTACAGACAGAGTGTTTCAAAACTGCTCAATCAAAAGTATGGTTTAACTCTGTTAGCTGAATGCTCAGATCAGAAAGAAGTTTCACAGAATGCTTCTGTGTAGTTTATATTTGAATATATTCCTTTTTCCACTACTACGCTCTTAGCGCTCCAAATGTCCAGTTGCATTTTCTACAGAAAGAGTGTTCAGATCTGCTCAATCAAAAGTATGGTTTAACTCTGTTAGCTGAATGCACAGATCAGAAAGAAGTTTCACAGAATGATTCTGTGTAGTTTATATTTGGAGACATTCCTTTTTCCACTATTACCCTCTTAGCGCTCCGAATCTCCACTTGCATTTTCTACAGAAAGAGTGTTTCAGAACGGCTCAAGCAAAACTAAGGTTCAACTCTTTTAGTTGAACAAACAGAACAGAAAGAAGTTTCACACAATTCTTCTGTGTAGTTTTTATTTGTAGACATTCTTTTTCCCAATATAGGCCTCCTAGCGCTCAGAATGTCCAATTGCAGTTTTTACAGAAAGAGTGTTTCAGAACGGCTCAATCAAAAGTAAGGTTCAACTCTGTTAGTTGAATGCACAGGACAGAAAGAAGTTTCATACAATGCTTCTGTGTAGTTTCTATTTAGAACATATTCTTTTTTCCACTATTACCCACTTAGCGCTACGAATGTCCAGTTGCATTTTCTACAGACAGAGTGTTTCAAAACTGCTCAATCAAAAGTATGGTTTAACTCTGTTAGCTGAATGCTCAGATCAGAAAGAAGTTTCACAGAATGCTTCTGTGTAGTTTATATTTGAATATATTCCTTTTTCCACTACTACGCTCTTAGCGCTCCAAATGTCCAGTTGCATTTTCTACAGAAAGAGTGTTCAGATCTGCTCAATCAAAAGTATGGTTTAACTCTGTTAGCTGAATGCACAGATCAGAAAGAAGTTTCACCGAATGATTCTGTGTAGTTTATATTTGAAGACATTCCTTTTTCCACTATTACCCTCTTAGCGCTCCGAATCTCCACTTGCATTTTCTACAAAAAGAGTGTTTCATAACTGCTCAATCAAAAATATGTTTTATCTCTGTTAACTGAATTTACAGATCAGAAATAAGTTTCACAGAATGCATCTGTGTAGTTTTTATTTGAAGATATTCTTTTTCCCAATGTAGGCCTCTTAGCGCTTAGCATGTCCAATTGCAGTTTCTACAGAAAGAGTGTTTCAGAACGGCTCAATCAAAAGTAAGGTTCAACTCTGTTAGTTGAATGCACAGAACAGAAAGAATTTTCACAGAATGCTACTGTGTAGTTTATATTTGAATATATTCCTTTTTCCACTATTACCCTCTTAGCGCTCCGAATGTCCACTTGCATTTTCTACAGAAAGAGTGTTCAGAACTGCGCAATCAAAAGTATGGTTTAACTCTGTTAGCTTAATGAACATATCAGAAATAAGTTTCACACAATGCTTCTGTGTAGTTTTTATTTGAAGATATTATTTTTCCCAATAGAGGCCTCTTAGCGCTCAGAATGTCCAATTGCAGTTTCTACAGAAAGAGTGTTTCAGAAAGGCTCAATCAAAAGTAAGGTTCAACTCTGTTAGTTGAATGCACAGAACAGAAAGAAGTTTCATACAATGCTTCTGTGTAGTTTATATTTGAACATATTCTTTTTTCCACTATTACCCACTTAGCGCTACGAATGTCCAGTTGCATTTTCTACAGACAGAGTGTTTCAAAACTGCTCAATCAAAAGTATGGTTTAACTCTGTTAGCTGAATGCTCAGATCAGAAAGAAGTTTCACAGAATGCTTCTGTGTAGTTTATATTTGAATATATTCCTTTTTCCACTACTACGCTCTTAGCGCTCCAAATGTCCAGTTGCATTTTCTACAGAAAGAGTGTTCAGATCTGCTCAATCAAAAGTATGGTTTAACTCTGTTAGCTGAATGCACAGATCAGAAAAATTTCACCGAATGATTCTGTGTAGTTTATATTTGAAGACATTCCTTTTTCCACTATTACCCACTTAGCGCTCCGAATCTCCACTTGCATTTTCTACAAAAAGAGTGTTTCATAACTGCTCAATCAAAAATATGTTTTATCTCTGTTAACTGAATTTACAGATCAGAAATAAGTTTCACACAATGCATCTGTGTAGTTTTTATTTGAAGATATTCTTTTTCCCAATTTAGGCCTCTTAGCGCTTAGCATGTCCAATTGCAGTTTCTACAGAAAGAGTGTTTCAGAACGGCTCAATCAAAAGTAAGGTTCAACTCTGTTAGTTGAATGCACAGAACAGAAAGAATTTTCACAGAATGCTACTGTGTAGTTTATATTTGAATATATTCCTTTTTCCACTATTACCCTCTTAGCGCTCCGAATGTCCACTTGCATTTTCTACAGAAAGAGTGTTCAGAACTGCGCAATCAAAAGTATGGTTTAACTCTGTTAGCTTAATGAACATATCAGAAATAAGTTTCACACAATGCTTCTGTGTAGTTTTTATTTGAAGATATTATTTTTCCCAATAGAGGCCTCTTAGCGCTCAGAATGTCCAATTGCAGTTTCTACAGAAAGAGAGTTTCAGAAAGGCTCAATCAAAAGTAAGGTTCAACTCTGTTAGTTGAATGCACAGAACAGAAAGAAGTTTCATACAATGCTTCTGTGTAGTTTATATTTGAACATATTCTTTTTTCCACTATTACCCACTTAGCGCTACGAATGTCCAGTTGCATTTTCTACAGACAGAGTGTTTCAAAACTGCTCAATCAAAAGTATGGTTTAACTCTGTTAGCTGAATGCTCAGATCAGAAAGATGTTTCACAGAATGCTTCTGTGTAGTTTATATTTGAATATATTACTTTTTCCACTACTACTCTCTTAGCGCTCCAAATGTCCAGTTGCATTTTCTACAGAAAGAGTGTTCAGATCTGCTCAATCAAAAGTATGGTTTAACTCTGTTAGCTGAATGCACAGATCACAAAGAAGTTTCACAAAATCATTCTGTGTACTTTATATTTGGAGACATTCCTTTTTCCACTATTAACCTCTTAGCGCTCCGAATATATACTTGCATTTTCTACAGAAAGAGTGTTTCAGAACGGCTCAATCAAAACTAAGGTTCAACTCTTTTAGTTGAACAAACAGAACAGAAAGAAGTTTCACACAATTCTTCTGTGTAGTTTTTATTTGTAGACATTCTTTTTCCCAATATAGGCCTCCTAGCGCTCAGAATGTCCAATTGCAGTTTCTACAGAAAGAGTGTTTCAGAACGGCTCAATCAAAAGTAAGGTTCAACTCTGTTAGTTGAATGCACAGAACAGAAAGAAGTTTCATACAATGCTTCTGTGTAGTTTCTATTTGAACATATTCTTTTTTCCACTATTACCCACTTAGCGCTACGAATGTCCAGTTGCATTTTCTACAGACAGAGTGTTTCAAAACTGCTCAATCAAAAGTATGGTTTAACTCTGTTAGCTGAATGCTCAGATCAGAAAGAAGTTTCACAGAATGCTTCTGTGTAGTTTATATTTGAATATATTCCTTTTTCCACTACTACGCTCTTAGCGCTCCAAATGTCCAGTTGCATTTTCTACAGAAAGAGTGTTCAGATCTGCTCAATCAAAAGTATGGTTTAACTCTGTTAGCTGAATGCACAGATCAGAAAGAAGTTTCACCGAATGATTCTGTGTAGTTTATATTTGAAGACATTCCTTTTTCCACTATTACCCTCTTAGCGCTCCGAATCTCCACTTGCATTTTCTACAAAAAGTGTGTTTCATAATTGCTCAATCAAAAATATGTTTTATCTCTGTTAACTGAATTTACAGATCAGAAATAAGTTTCACAGAATGCATCTGTGTAGTTTTAATTTGAAGATATTCTTTTTCCCAATGTAGGCCTCTTAGTGCTTAGCATGTCCAATTGCAGTTTCTACAGAAAGAGTGTTTCAGAACGGCTCAATCAAAAGTAAGGTTCAACTCTGTTAGTTGAATGCACAGAACAGAAAGAATTTTCACAGAATGCTACTGTGTAGTTTATATTTGAATATATTCCTTTTTCCACTATTACCCTCTTAGCGCTCCAAATGTCCACTTGCATTTTCTACAGAAAGAGTGTTCAGAACTGCGCAATCAAAAGTATGGTTTAACTCTGTTAGCTTAATGAACATATCAGAAATAAGTTTCACACAATGTTTCTGTGTAGTTTTTATTTGAAGATATTATTTTTCCCAATAGAGGCCTCTTAGCGCTCAGAATGTCCAATTGCAGTTTCTACAGAAAGAGTGTTTCAGAAAGGCTCAATCAAAAGTAAGGTTCAACTCTGTTAGTTGAATGCACAGAACAGAAAGAAGTTTCATACAATGATTCTGTGTAGTTTATATTTGAACTTATTCTTTTTTCCACTATTACCCACTTAGCGCTACGAATGTCCAGTTGCATTTTATACAGACAGAGTGTTTCAAAACTGCTCAAACAAAAGTATGGTTTAACTCTGTTAGCTGAATGCTCAGATCAGAAATAAGTTTCACAGAATGCTTCTGTGTAGTTTATATTTGAATATATTCCTTTTTCCACGACTACTCTCTTAGCGCTCCAAATGTCCAGTTGCATTTTCTACAGAAAGAGTGTTCAGATCTGCTCAATCAAAAGTATGGTTTAACTCTGTTAGCTGAATGCACAGATCAGAAAGAAGTTTCACAGAATGATTCTGTGTAGTTTATATTTGGAGACATTCCTTTTTCCACTATTACCCTCTTAGCGCTCCGAATCTCCACTTGCATTTCCTACAGAAAGAGTGTTTCAGAACGGCTCAATCAAAACTAAGGTTCAACTCTTTTAGTTGAACAAACAGAACAGAAAGAAGTTTCACACAATTCTTCTGTGTAGTTTTTATTTGTAGACATTCTTTTTCCCAATATAGGCGTCTTAGCGCTCAGAATGTCCAATTGCAGTTTCTACAGAAAGAGTGTTTCAGAACGGCTCAATCAAAAGTAAGGTTCAACTCTGTTAGTTGAATGCACAGAACAGAAAGAAGTTTCATACAATGCTTCTGTGTAGTTAATATTTGAACATATTCTTTTTTCCACCATTACCCACTTAGCGCTAGGAATGTCCAGTTGCATTTTCTACAGACAGAGTGTTTCAAAACTGCTCAATCAAAAGTATGGTTTAACTCTGTTAGCTGAATGCTCAGATCAGAAAGAAGTTTCACAGAATGCTTCTGTGTAGTTTATATTTGAATATATTCCTTTTTCCACTACTACGCTCTTAGCGCTCCAAATGTCCAGTTGAATTTTCTACAGAAAGAGTGTTCAGATCTGCTCAATCAAAAGTATGGTTTAAATCTGTTAGCTGAATGCACAGATCAGAAAGAAGTTTCACCGAATGATTCTGTGTAGTTTATATTTGAAGACATTCCTTTTTCCACTATTACCCACTTAGAGCTCCGAATCTCCACTTGCATTTTCTACAAAAGGAGTGTTTCATAACTGCTCAATCAAAAATATGTTTTATCTCTGTTAACTGAATTTACAGATCAGAAATAAGTTTCACAGAATGCATCTGTGTAGTTTTTATTTGAAGATATTCTTTTTCCCAATGTAGGCCTCTTAGCGCTTAGCATGTCCAACTGCAGTTTCTACAGAAAGAGTGTTTCAGAACGGCTCAATCAAAAGTAAGGTTCAATTCTGTTAGTTGAATGCACAGAACAGAAAGAATTTTCGCAGAATGCTACTGTGTAGTTTATATGTGAATATATTCCTTTTTCCACTATTACCCTCTTAGCGCTCGGAATGTCCACTTCCATTTTCTACAGAAAGAGTGTTCAGAACTGCGCAATCAAAAGTATGGTTTAACTCTGTTAGCTTAATGAATATATCAGAAATAAGTTTCACACAATGCTTCTGTGTAGTTTTTATTTGAAGATATTATTTTTCCCAATAGAGGCCTCTTAGCGCTCAGAATATCCAATTGCAGTTTTTACAGAAAGAGTGTTTCAGAAAGGCTCAATCAAAAGTAAGGTTCAACTCTGTTAGTTGAATGCACAGATCAGAAAGAAGTTTCATACAATGCTTCTGTGTAGTTTATATTTGAACATATTCTTTTTTCCACTATTACCCACTTAGCGCTACGAATGTCCAGTTGCATTTTCTACAGACAGAGTGTTTCAAAACTGCTCAATCAAAAGTATGGTTTAACTCTGTTAGCTGAATGCTCAGATCAGAAAGAAGTTTCACAGAATGCTTCTGTGTAGTTTATATTTGAATATATTCATTTTTCCACTACTACTCTCTTAGCGCTCCAAATGTCCAGTTGCATTTTCTACAGAAAGAGTGTTCAGATCTGCTCAATCAAAATTATGGTTTAACTCTGTTAGCTGAATGCACAGATCACAAAGAAGTTTCACAAAATCATTCTGTGTACTTTATATTTGGAGACATTCCTTTTTCCACTATTAACCTCTTAGCGCTCCGAATATATACTTGCATTTTCTACAGAAAGAGTGTTTCAGAACGGCTCAATCAAAACTAAGGTTCAACTCTTTTAGTTGAACAAACAGAACAGAAAGAAGTTTCACACAATTCTTCTGTGTAGTTTTTATTTGTAGACATTCTTTTTCCCAATATAGGCCTCCTAGCGCTCAGAATGTCCAATTGCAGTTTCTACAGAAAGAGTGTTTCAGAACGGCTCAATCAAAAGTAAGGTTCAACTCTGTTAGTTGAATGCACAGAACAGAAAGAAGTTTCATACAATGCTTCTGTGTAGTTTCTATTTGAACATATTCTTTTTTCCACTATTACCCACTTAGCGCTACGAATGTCCAGTTGCATTTTCTACAGACAGAGTGTTTCAAAACTGCTCAATCAAATGTATGGTTTAACTCTGTTAGCTGAATGCTCAGATCAGAAAGAAGTTTCACAGAATGCTTCTGTGTAGTTTATATTTGAATATATTCCTTTTTCCACTACTACGCTCTTAGCGCTCCAAATGTCCAGTTGCATTTTCTACAGAAAGAGTGTTCAGATCTGCTCAATCAAAAGTATGGTTTAACTCTGTTAGCTGAATGCACAGATCAGAAAGAAGTTTCACCGAATGATTCTGTGTAGTTTATATTTGAAGACATTCCTTTTTCCACTATTACCCTCTTAGCGCTCCGAATCTCCGCTTGCATTTTCTACAAAAAGTGTGTTTCATAATTGCTCAATCAAAAATATGTTTTATCTCTGTTAACTGAATTTACAGATCAGAAATAAGTTTCACAGAATGCATCTGTGTAGTTTTTATTTGAAGATATTCTTTTTCCCAATGTAGGCCTCTTAGCGCTTAGCATGTCCAATTGCAGTTTCTACAGAAAGAGTGTTTCAGAACGGCTCAATCAAAAGTAAGGTTCAACTCTGTTAGTTGAATGCACAGAACAGAAAGAATTTTCACAGAATGCTACTGTGTAGTTTATATTTGAATATATTCCTTTTTCCACTATTACCCTCTTAGCGCTCCAAATGTCCACTTGCATTTTCTACAGAAAGAGTGTTCAGAACTGCGCAATCAAAAGTATGGTTTAACTCTGTTAGCTTAATGAACATATCAGAAATAAGTTTCACACAATGCTTCTGTGTAGTTTTTATTTGAAGATATTATTTTTCCCAATAGAGGCCTCTTAGCGCTCAGAATGTCCAATTGCAGTTTCTACAGAAAGAGTGTTTCAGAAAGGCTCAATCAAAAGTAAGGTTCAACTCTGTTAGTTGAATGCACAGAACAGAAAGAAGTTTCATACAATGCTTCTGTGTAGTTTATATTTGAACTTATTCTTTTTTCCACTATTACCCACTTAGCGCTACGAATGTCCAGTTGCATTTTATACAGACAGAGTGTTTCAAAACTGCTCAAACAAAAGTATGGTTTAACTCTGTTAGCTGAATGCTCAGATCAGAAATAAGTTTCACAGAATGCTTCTGTGTAGTTTATATTTGAATATATTCCTTTTTCCACTACTACTCTCTTAGCGCTCCAAATGTCCAGTTGCATTTTCTACAGAAAGAGTGTTCAGATCTGCTCAATCAAAAGTATGGTTTAACTCTGTTAGCTGAATGCACAGATCAGAAAGAAGTTTCACAGAATGATTCTGTGTAGTTTATATTTGGAGACATTCCTTTTTCCACTATTACCCTCTTAGCGCTCCGAATCTCCACTTGCATTTCCTACAGAAAGAGTGTTTCAGAACGGCTCAATCAAAACTAAGGTTCAACTCTTTTAGTTGAACAAACAGAACAGAAAGAAGTTTCACACAATTCTTCTGTGTAGTTTTTATTTGTAGACATTCTTTTTCCCAATATAGGCCTCTTAGCGCTCAGAATGTCCAATTGCAGTTTCTACAGAAAGAGTGTTTCAGAACGGCTCAATCAAAAGTAAGGTTCAACTCTGTTAGTTGAATGCACAGAACAGAAAGAAGTTTCATACAATGCTTCTGTGTAGTTAATATTTGAACATATTCTTTTTTCCACCATTACCCACTTAGCGCTAGGAATGTCCAGTTGCATTTTCTACAGACAGAGTGTTTCAAAACTGCTCAATCAAAAGTATGGTTTAACTCTGTTAGCTGAATGCTCAGATCAGAAAGAAGTTTCACAGAATGCTTCTGTGTAGTTTATATTTGAATATATTCCTTTTTCCACTACTACGCTCTTAGCGCTCCAAATGTCCAGTTGAATTTTCTACAGAAAGAGTGTTCAGATCTGCTCAATCAAAAGTATGGTTTAACTCTGTTAGCTGAATGCACAGATCAGAAAGAAGTTTCACCGAATGATTCTGTGTAGTTTATATTTGAAGACATTCCTTTTTCCACTATTACCCACTTAGAGCTCCGAATCTCCACTTGCATTTTCTACAAAAGGAGTGTTTCATAACTGCTCAATCAAAAATATGTTTTATCTCTGTTAACTGAATTTACAGATCAGAAATAAGTTTCACAGAATGCATCTGTGTAGTTTTTATTTGAAGATATTCTTTTTCCCAATGTAGGCCTCTTAGCGCTTAGCATGTCCAATTGCAGTTTCTACAGAAAGAGTGTTTCAGAACGGCTCAATCAAAAGTAAGGTTCAACTCTGTTAGTTGAATGCACAGAACAGAAAGAATTTTCGCAGAATGCTACTGTGTAGTTTATATTTGAATATATTCCTTTTTCCACTATTACCCTCTTAGCGCTCGGAATGTCCACTTCTATTTTCTACAGAAAGAGTGTTCAGAACTGCGCAATCAAAAGTATGGTTTAACTCTGTTAGCTTAATGAATATATCAGAAATAAGTTTCACACAATTCTTCTGTGTAGTTTTTATTTGAAGATATTATTTTTCCCAATAGAGGCCTCTTAGCGCTCAGAATATCCAATTGCAGTTTTTACAGAAAGAGTGTTTCAGAAAGGCTCAATCAAAAGTAAGGTTCAACTCTGTTAGTTGAATGCACAGAACAGAAAGAAGTTTCATACAATGCTTCTGTGTAGTTTATATTTGAACATATTCTTTTTTCCACTATTACCCACTTAGCGCTACAAATGTCCAGTTGCATTTTCTACAGACAGAGTGTTTCAAAACTGCTCAATCAAAAGTATGGTTTAACTCTGTTAGCTGAATGCTCAGATCAGAAAGAAGTTTCACAGAATGCTTCTGTGTAGTTTATATTTGAATATATTCCTTTTTCCACTACTACTCTCTTAGCGCTCCAAATGTCCAGTTGCATTTTCTACAGAAAGAGTGTTCAGATCTGCTCAATCAAAAGTATGGTTTAACTCTGTTAGCTGAATGCACAGATCACAAAGAAGTTTCACAAAATCATTCTGTGTACTTTATATTTGGAGACATTCCTTTTTCCACTATTAACCTCTTAGCGCTCCGAATATATACTTGCATTTTCTACAGAAAGAGTGTTTCAGAACGGCTCAATCAAAACTAAGGTTCAACTCTTTCAGTTGAACAAACAGAACAGAAAGAAGTTTCACACAATTCTTCTGTGTAGTTTTTATTTGTAGACATTCTTTTTCCCAATATAGGCCTCCTAGCGCTCAGAATGTCCAATTGCAGTTTCTACAGAAAGAGTGTTTCAGAACGGCTCAATCAAAAGTAAGGTTCAACTCTGTTAGTTGAATGCACAGAACAGAAAGAAGTTTCATACAATGCTTCTGTGTAGTTTCTATTTGAACATATTCTTTTTTCCACTATTACCCACTTAGCGCTACGAATGTCCAGTTGCATTTTCTACAGACAGAGTGTTTCAAAACTGCTCAATCAAAAGTATGGTTTAACTCTGTTAGCTGAATGCTCAGATCAGAAAGAAGTTTCACAGAATGCTTCTGTGTAGTTTATATTTGAATATATTCCTTTTTCCACTACTGCGCTCTTAGCGCTCCAAATGTCCAGTTGCATTTTCTACAGAAAGAGTGTTCAGATCTGCTCAATCAAAAGTATGGTTTAACTCTGTTAGCTGAATGCACAGATCAGAAAGAAGTTTCACCGAATGATTCTGTGTAGTTTATATTTGAAGACATTCCTTTTTCCACTATTACCCTCTTAGCGCTCCGAATCTCCACTTGCATTTTCTATAAAAAGTGTGTTTCATAACTGCTCAATCAAAAATATGTTTTATCTCTGTTAACTGAATTTACAGATCAGAAATAAGTTTCACAGAATGCATCTGTGTAGTTTTTATTTGAAGATATTCTTTTTCCCAATGTAGGCCTCTTAGCGCTTAGCATGTCCAATTGCAGTTTCTACAGAAAGAGTGTTTCAGAACGGCTCAATCAAAAGTAAGGTTCAACTCTGTTAGTTGAATGCACAGAACAGAAAGAATTTTCACAGAATGCTACTGTGTAGTTTATATTTGAATATATTCCTTTTTCCACTATTACCCTCTTAGCGCTCCAAATGTCCACTTGCATTTTCTACAGAAAGAGTGTTCAGAACTGCGCAATCAAAAGTATGGTTTAACTCTGTTAGCTTAATGAACATATCAGAAATAAGTTTCACACAATGTTTCTGTGTAGTTTTTATTTGAAGATATTATTTTTCCCAATAGAGGCCTCTTAGCGCTCAGAATGTCCAATTGCAGTTTCTACAGAAAGAGTGTTTCAGAAAGGCTCAATCAAAAGTAAGGTTCAACTCTGTTAGTTGAATGCACAGAACAGAAAGAAGTTTCATACAATGCTTCTGTGTAGTTTATATTTGAACTTATTCTTTTTTCCACTATTACCCACTTAGCGCTACGAATGTCCAGTTGCATTTTATACAGACAGAGTGTTTCAAAACTGCTCAATCAAAAGTATGGTTTAACTCTGTTAGCTGAATGCTCAGATCAGAAATAAGTTTCACAGAATGCTTCTGTGTAGTTTATATTTGAATATATTCCTTTTTCCACTACTACTCTCTTAGCGCTCCAAATGTCCAGTTGCATTTTCTACAGAAAGAGTGTTCAGATCTGCTCAATCAAAAGTATGGTTTAACTCTGTTAGCTGAATGCACAGATCAGAAAGAAGTTTCACAGAATGATTCTGTGTAGTTTATATTTGGAGACATTCCTTTTTCCACTATTACCCTCTTAGCGCTCCGAATCTACACTTGCATTTCTACAGAAAGAGTGTTTCAGAACGGCTCAATCAAAACTAAGGTTCAACTCTTTTAGTTGAACAAACAGAACAGAAAGAAGTTTCACACAATTCTTCTGTGTAGTTTTTATTTGTAGACATTCTTTTTCCCAATATAGGCCTCTTAGCGCTCAGAATGTCCAATTGCAGTTCCTACAGAAAGAGTGTTTCAGAACGGCTCAATCAAAAGTAAGGTTCAACTCTGTTAGATGAATGCACAGAACAGAAAGAAGTTTCATACAATGCTTCTGTGTAGTTTATATTTGAACATATTCTTTTTTCCACCATTACCCACTTAGCGCTACGAATGTCCAGTTGCATTTTCTACAGACAGAGTGTTTCAAAACTGCTCAATCAAAAGTATGGTTTAACTCTGTTAGCTGAATGCTCAGATCAGAAAGAAGTTTCACAGAATGCTTCTGTGTAGTTTATATTTGAATATATTCCTTTTTCCACTACTACGCTCTTAGCGCTCCAAATGTCCAGTTGCATTTTCTACAGAAAGAGTGTTCAGATCTGCTCAATCAAAAGTATGGTTTAACTCTGTTAGCTGAATGCACAGATCAGAAAGAAGTTTCACCGAATGATTCTGTGTAGTTTATATTTGAAGACATTCCTTTTTCCACTATTACCCTCTTAGCGCTCCGAATCTCCACTTGCATTTTCTACAAAAAGAGTGTTTCATAACTGCTCAATCAAAAATATGTTTTATCTCTGTTAACTGAATTTACAGATCAGAAATAAGTTTCACAGAATGCATCTGTGTAGTTTTTATTTGAAGATATTCTTTTTCCCAATGTAGGCCTCTTAGCGCTTAGCATGTCCAATTGCAGTTTCTACAGAAAGAGTGTTTCAGACCGGCTCAATCAAAAGTAAGGTTCAACTCTGTTAGTTGAATGCACAGAACAGAAAGAATTTTCACAGAATGCTACTGTGTAGTTTATATTTGAATATACTCCTTTTTCCACTATTACCTTCTTAGCGCTCCGAATGTCCACTTGCATTTTCTACAGAAAGAGTGTTCAGAACTGCGCAATCAAAAGTATGGTTTAACTCTGTTAGCTTAATGAACATATCAGAAATAAGTTTCACACAATGCTTCTGTGTAGTTTTTATTTGAAGATATTATTTTTCCCAATAGAGGCCTCTTAGCGCTCAGAATGTCCAATTGCAGTTTCTACAGAAAGAGTGTTTCAGAAAGGCTCAATCAAAAGTAAGGTTCAACTCTGTTAGTTGAATGCACAGAACAGAAAGAAGTTTCATACAATGCTTCTGTGTAGTTTATATTTGAACATATTCTTTTTTCCACTATTACCCACTTAGCGCTACGAATGTCCAGTTGCATTTTCTACAGACAGAGTGTTTCAAAACTGCTCAATCAAAAGTATGGTTAACTCTGTTAGCTGAATGCTCAGATCAGAAAGAAGTTTCACAGAATGCTTCTGTGTAGTTTATATTTGAATATATTCCTTTTTCCACTACTACTCTCTTAGCGCTCCAAATGTCCAGTTGCATTTTCTACAGAAAGAGTGTTCAGATCTGCTCAATCAAAAGTATGGTTTAACTCTGTTAGCTGAATGCACATATCACAAAGAAGTTTCACAAAATGATTCTGTGTACTTTATATTTGGAGACATTCCTTTTTCCACTATTAACCTCTTAGCGCTCCGAAACTATACTTGCATTTTCTACAGAAAGAGTGTTTCAGAACGGCTCAATCAAAACTAAGGTTCAACTCTTTTAGTTGAACAAACAGAACAGAAAGAAGTTTCACACAATTCTTCTGTGTAGTTTTTATTTGTAGACATTCTTTTTCCCAATATAGGCCTCCTAGCGCTCAGAATGTCCAATTGCAGTTTCTACAGAAAGAGTGTTTCAGAACGGCTCAATCAAAAGTAAGGTTCAACTCTGTTAGTTGAATGCACAGAACAGAAAGAAGTTTCATACAATGCTTCTGTGTAGTTTATATTTGAACATATTCTTTTTTCCACTATTACCCACTTAGCGCTACGAATGTCCAGTTGCAATTTCTACAGACAGAGTGTTTCAAAACTGCTCAATCAAAAGTATGGTTTAACTCTGTTAGCTGAATGCTCAGATCAGAAAGAAGTTTCACAGAATGCTTCTGTGTAGTTTATATTTGAATATATTCCTTTTTCCACTACTACGCTCTTAGCGCTCCAAATGTCCAGTTGCATTTTCTACAGAAAGAGTGTTCAGATCTGCTCAATCTAAAGTATGGTTTAACCCTGTTAGCTGAATGCACAGATCAGAAAGAAGTTTCACCGAATGATTCTGTGTAGTTTATATTTGAAGACATTCCTTTTTCCACTATTACCCTCTTAGCGCTCCGAATCTCCACTTGCATTTTCTACAAAAAGAGTGTTTCATAACTGCTCAATCAAAAATATGTTTTATCTCTGTTAACTGAATTTACAGATCAGAAATAAGTTTCACAGAATGCATCTGTGTAGTTTTTATTTGAAGATATTCTTCTTCCCAATGTAGGCCTCTTAGCGCTTAGCATGTCCAATTGCAGTTTCTACAGAAAGAGTGTTTCAGAACGGCTCAATCAAAAGTAAGGTTCAAATCTGTTAGTTGAATGCACAGAACAGAAAGAATTTTCACAGAATGCTACTGTGTAGTTTATATTTGAATATATTCCTTTTTCCACTATTACCCTCTTAGCGCTCCGAATGTCCACTTGCATTTTCTACAGAAAGAGTGTTCAGAACTGCGCAATCAAAAGTATGGTTTAACTCTGTTAGCTTAATGAACATATCAGAAATAAGTTTCACACAATGCTTCTGTGTAGTTTTTATTTGAAGATATTATTTTTCCCAATAGAGGCCTCTTAGCGCTCAGAATGTCCAATTGCAGTTTCTACAGAAACAGAGTTTCAGAAAGGCTCAATCAAAAGTAAGGTTCAACTCTGTTAGTTGAATGCACAGAACAGAAAGAAGTTTCATACAATGCTTCAGTGTAGTTTATACTTGAACATATTTTTTTTCCACTATTACCCACTTAGCGCTACGAATGTCCAGTTGCATTTTCTACAGACAGAGTGTTTCAAAACTGCTCAATCAAAAGTATGGTTTAACTCAGTTAGCTGAATGCTCAGATCAGAAAGAAGTTTCACAGAATGCTTCTGTGTAGTTTATATTTGAATATATTCCTTTTTCCACTACTACGCTCTTAGCGCTCCAAATGTCCAGTTGCATTTTCTACAGAAAGAGTGTTCAGATCTACTCAATCAAAAGTATGGTTTAACTCTGTTAGCTGAATGCACAGATCAGAAAGAAGTTTCACCGAATGATTCTGTGTAGTTTATATTTGAAGACATTCCTTTTCCACTATTACCCTCTTAGCGCTGCGAATCTCCACTTGCATTTTCTACAAAAAGAGTGTTTCATAACTGCACAATCAAAAATATGTTTTATCTCTGTTAACTGAATTTACAGATCAGAAATAAGTTTCACAGAATGCATCTGTGTAGTTTTTATTTGAAGATATTCTTTTTCGGAATGTAGGCCTCTTAGCGCTTAGCATGTCCAATTGCAGTTTCTACAGAAAGAGTGTTTCAGACCGGCTCAATCAAAAGTAAGGTTCAACTCTGTTAGTTGAATGCACAGAACAGAAAGAATTTTCACAGAATGCTACTGTGTAGTTTATATTTGAATATACTCCTTTTTCCACTATTACCTTCTTAGCGCTCCGAATGTCCACTTGCATTTTCTACAGAAAGAGTGTTCAGAACTGCGCAATCAAAAGTATGGTTTAACTCTGTTAGCTTAATGAACATATCAGAAATAAGTTTCACACAATGCTTCTGTGTAGTTTTTATTTGAAG
Organism: Symphalangus syndactylus; assembly: GCF_028878055.3. NCBI lineage: Eukaryota > Metazoa > Chordata > Mammalia > Primates > Hylobatidae > Symphalangus > Symphalangus syndactylus. Next base: position 4,389,209 of record NC_072424.2, read on the forward strand.
ATATTATTTTTCCCAATAGAGGCCTCTTAGCGCTCAGAATGTCCAATTGCAGTTTCTACAGAAAGAGTGTTTCAGAAAGGCTCAATCAAAAGTAAGGTTCAACTCTGTTAGTTGAATGCACAGAACAGAAAGATGTTTCACACAATGCTTCTGTGTAGTTTATATTTGAACATATTATTTTTTCCACTATTACCCAATTAGCGCTACGAATGTCCAGTTGCATTTTCTACAGACAGAGTGTTTCAAAACTGCTCAATCAAAAGTATGGTTTAACTCTGTTAGCTGAATGCTCAGATCAGAAAGAAGTTTCACAGAATGCTTCTGTGTAGTTTATATTTGAATATATTCCTTTTTCCACTACTACTCTCTTAGCGCTCCAAATGTCCAGTTGCATTTTCTACAGAAAGAGTGTTCAGATCTGCTCAATCAAAAGTATGGTTTAACTCTGTTAGCTGAATGCACAGATCAGAAAGAAGTTTCACAGAATGATTCTGTGTAGTTTATATTTGGAGACATTCCTTTATCCACTATTACCCTCTTAGCGCTCCGAATCTCCACTTGCATTTTCTACAGAAAGAGTGTTTCAGAACGGCTCAATCAAAACTAAGGTTCAACTCTTTTAGTTGAACAAACAGAACACAAAGAAGTTTCACACAATTCTTCTGTGTAGTTTTTATTTGTAGACATTCTTTTTTCCAATATAGGCCTCCTAGCGCTCAGAATGTCCAATTGCAGTTCCTACAGAAAGAGTGTTTCAGAACGGCTCAATCAAAAGTAAGGTTCAACTCTGTTAGTTGAATGCACAGAACAGAAAGAAGTTTCATACAATGCTTCTGTGTAGTTTATATTTGAACATATTTTTTTTTCCACTATTACCCACTTAGCGCTAGGAATGTCCAGTTGCATTTTCTACAGACAGAGTGTTTCAAAACTGCTCAATCAAAAGTATGCTTTAACTCTGTTAGCTGAATGTTCAGATCAGAAAGAAGTTTCACAGAATGCTTCTGTGTAGTTTATATTTGAATATATTCCTTTTTCCACTACTACGCTCTTAGCGCTCCAAATGTCCAGTTGCATTTTCTACAGAAAGAGTGTTCAGATCTGCTCAATCAAAAGGATGGTTTAACTCTGTTAGCTGAATGCACAGATCAGAAAGAAGTTTCACCGAATGATTCTGTGTAGTTTATATTTGAAGACATTCCTTTTTCCACTATTACCCTCTTTGCGCTCCGAATCTCCACTTGCATTTTCTACAAAAAGGGTGTTTCATAACTGCTCAATCAAAAATATGTTTTATCTCTGTTAACTGAATTTACAGATCAGAAATAAGTTTCACAGAATGCATCTGTGTAGTTTTTATTTGAAGATATTCTTTTTCCCAATGTAGGCCTCTTAGCGCTTAGCATGTCCAATTGCAGTTTCTACAGAAAGAGTGTTTCAGAACGGCTCAATCAAAAGTAAGGTTCAACTCTGTTAGTTGAATGCACAGAACAGAAAGAATTTTCACAGAATGCTACTGTGTAGTTTATATTTGAATATACTCCTTTTTCCACTATTACCCTCTTAGCGCTCCGAATGTCCACTTGCATTTTCTACAGAAAGAGTGTTCAGAACTGCGCAATCAAAAGTATGGTTTAACTCTGTTAGCTTAATGAACATATCAGAAATAAGATTCACACAATGCTTCTGTGTAATTTTTATTTGAAGATATTATTTTTCCCAATAGAGGCCTCTTAGCGCTCAGAATATCCAATTGCAGTTTCTACAGAAAGAGTGTTTCAGAAAGGCTCAATCAAAAGTAAGGTTCAACTCTGTTAGTTGAATGCACAGAACAGAAAGAAGTTTCATACAATGCTTCTGTGTAGTTTATATTTGAACATATTCTTTTTTCCACTATTACCCACTTAGCGCTACGAATGTCCAGTTGCATTTTCTACAGACAGAGTGTTTCAAAACTGCTCAATCAAAAGTATGGTTAACTCTGTTAGCTGAATGCTCAGATCAGAAAGAAGTTTCACAGAATGCTTCTGTGTAGTTTATATTTGAATATATTCCTTTTTCCACTACTACTCTCTTAGCGCTCCAAATGTCCAGTTGCATTTTCTACAGAAAGAGTGTTCAGATCTGCTCAATCAAAAGTATGGTTTAACTCTGTTAGCTGAATGCACATATCACAAAGAAGTTTCACAAAATGATTCTGTGTACTTTATATTTGGAGACATTCCTTTTTCCACTATTAACCTCTTAGCGCTCCGAAACTATACTTGCATTTTCTACAGAAAGAGTGTTTCAGAACGGCTCAATCAAAACTAAGGTTCAACTCTTTTAGTTGAACAAACAGAACAGAAAGAAGTTTCACACAATTCTTCTGTGTAGTTTTTATTTGTAGACATTCTTTTTCCCAATATAGGCCTCCTAGCGCTCAGAATGTCCAATTGCAGTTTCTACAGAAAGAGTGTTTCAGAACGGCTCAATCAAAAGTAAGGTTCAACTCTGTTAGTTGAATGCACAGAACAGAAAGAAGTTTCATACAATGCTTCTGTGTAGTTTATATTTGAACATATTCTTTTTTCCACTATTACCCACTTAGCGCTACGAATGTCCAGTTGCAATTTCTACAGACAGAGTGTTTCAAAACTGCTCAATCAAAAGTATGGTTTAACTCTGTTAGCTGAATGCTCAGATCAGAAAGAAGTTTCACAGAATGCTTCTGTGTAGTTTATATTTGAATATATTCCTTTTTCCACTACTACGCTCTTAGCGCTCCAAATGTCCAGTTGCATTTTCTACAGAAAGAGTGTTCAGATCTGCTCAATCTAAAGTATGGTTTAACCCTGTTAGCTGAATGCACAGATCAGAAAGAAGTTTCACCGAATGATTCTGTGTAGTTTATATTTGAAGACATTCCTTTTTCCACTATTACCCTCTTAGCGCTCCGAATCTCCACTTGCATTTTCTACAAAAAGAGTGTTTCATAACTGCTCAATCAAAAATATGTTTTATCTCTGTTAACTGAATTTACAGATCAGAAATAAGTTTCACAGAATGCATCTGTGTAGTTTTTATTTGAAGATATTCTTTTTCCCAATGTAGGCCTCTTAGCGCTTAGCATGTCCAATTGCAGTTTCTACAGAAAGAGTGTTTCAGAACGGCTCAATCAAAAGTAAGGTTCAAATCTGTTAGTTGAATGCACAGAACAGAAAGAATTTTCACAGAATGCTACTGTGTAGTTTATATTTGAATATATTCCTTTTTCCACTATTACCCTCTTAGCGCTCCGAATGTCCACTTGCATTTTCTACAGAAAGAGTGTTCAGAACTGCGCAATCAAAAGTATGGTTTAACTCTGTTAGCTTAATGAACATATCAGAAATAAGTTTCACACAATGCTTCTGTGTAGTTTTTATTTGAAGATATTATTTTTCCCAATAGAGGCCTCTTAGCGCTCAGAATGTCCAATTGCAGTTTCTACAGAAAGAGAGTTTCAGAAAGGCTCAATCAAAAGTAAGGTTCAACTCTGTTAGTTGAATGCACAGAACAGAAAGAAGTTTCATACAATGCTTCTGTGTAGTTTATATTTGAACATTTTCTTTTTTCCACTATTACCCACTTAGCGCTACGAATGTCCAGTTGCATTTTCTACAGACAGAGTGTTTCAAAACTGCTCAATCAAAAGTATGGTTTAACTCTGTTAGCTGAATGCTCAGATCAAAAAGAAGTTTCACAGAATGCTTCTGTGTAGTTTATATATGAATATATTACTTTTTCCACTACTACTCTCTTAGCGCTCCAAATGTCCAGTTGCATTTTCTACAGAAAGAGTGTTCAGATCTGCTCAATAAAAAGTATGGTTTAAATCTGTTAGCTGAATGCACAGATCAGAAAGAAGTTTCACAGAATGCTACTGTGTAGTTTATATTTGAATATATTACTTTTTCCACTATTACCCTCTTAGCGCTCCGAATGTCCACTTGCATTTTCTACAGAAAGAGTGTTCAGAACTGCGCAATCAAAAGTATGGTTTAACTCTGTTAGCTTAATGAACATATCAGGAATAAGTTTCACACAATGCTTCTGTGTAGTTTTTATTTGAAGATATTATTTTTCCCAAGGGAGGCCTCTTAGCGCTCAGAATGTCCAATTGCAGTTTCTACAGAAAGAGTGTTTCAGAAAGGCTCAATCAAAAGTAAGGTTCAACTCTGTTAGTTGAATGCACAGAACAGAAAGAAGTTTCATACAATGCTTCAGTGTAGTTTATACTTGAACATATTTTTTTTCCACTATTACCCACTTAGCGCTACGAATGTCCAGTTGCATTTTCTACAGACAGAGTGTTTCAAAACTGCTCAATCAAAAGTATGGTTTAACTCAGTTAGCTGAATGCTCAGATCAGAAAGAAGTTTCACAGAATGCTTCTGTGTAGTTTATATTTGAATATATTCCTTTTTCCACTACTACGCTCTTAGCGCTCCAAATGTCCAGTTGCATTTTCTACAGAAAGAGTGTTCAGATCTACTCAATCAAAAGTATGGTTTAACTCTGTTAGCTGAATGCACAGATCAGAAAGAAGTTTCACCGAATGATTCTGTGTAGTTTATATTTGAAGACATTCCTTTTCCACTATTACCCTCTTAGCGCTGCGAATCTCCACTTGCATTTTCTACAAAAAGAGTGTTTCATAACTGCACAATCAAAAATATGTTTTATCTCTGTTAACTGAATTTACAGATCAGAAATAAGTTTCACAGAATGCATCTGTGTAGTTTTTATTTGAAGATATTCTTTTTCGGAATGTAGGCCTCTTAGCGCTTAGCATGTCCAATTGCAGTTTCTACAGAAAGAGTGTTTCAGACCGGCTCAATCAAAACTAAGGTTCAACTCTGTTAGTTGAATGCACAGAACAGAAAGAATTTTCACAGAATGCTACTGTGTAGTTTATATTTGAATATACTCCTTTTTCCACTATTACCTTCTTAGCGCTCCGAATGTCCACTTGCATTTTCCACAGAAAGAGTGTTCAGAACTGCGCAATCAAATGTATGGTTTAACTCTGTTAGCTTAATGAACATATCAGAAATAAGTTTCACACAATGCTTCTGTGTAGTTTTTATTTGAAGATATTATTTTTCCCAATAGAGGCCTCTTAGCGCTCAGAATGTCCAATTGCAGTTTCTACAGAAAGAGTGTTTCAGAAAGGCTCAATCAAAAGTAAGGTTCAACTCTGTTAGTTGAATGCACAGAACAGAAAGAAGTTTCACACAATGCTTCTGTGTAGTTTATATTTGAACATATTATTTTTTCCACTATTACCCAATTAGCGCTACGAATGTCCAGTTGCATTTTCTACAGACAGAGTGTTTCAAAACTGCTCAATCAAAAGTATGGTTTAACTCTGTTAGCTGAATGCTCAGATCAGAAAGAAGTTTCACAGAATGCTTCTGTGTAGTTTATATTTGAATATATTCCTTTTTCCACTACTACTCTCTTAGCGCTCCAAATGTCCAGTTGCATTTTCTACAGAAAGAGTGTTCAGATCTGCTCAATCAAAAGTATGGTTTAACTCTGTTAGCTGAATGCACAGATCAGAAAGAAGTTTCACAGAATGATTCTGTGTAGTTTATATTTGGAGACATTCCTTTATCCACTATTACCCTCTTAGCGCTCCGAATCTCCACTTGCATTTTCTACAGAAAGAGTGTTTCAGAACGGCTCAATCAAAACTAAGGTTCAACTCTTTTAGTTGAACAAACAGAACAGAAAGAAGTTTCACACAATTCTTCTGTGTAGTTTTTATTTGTAGACATTCTTTTTCCCAATATAGGCCTCGTAGCGCTCAGAATGTCCAATTGCAGTTTCTACAGAAAGAGTGTTTCAGAACGGCTCAATCAAAAGTAAGGTTCAACTCTGTTAGTTGAATGCACAGAACAGAAAGAAGTTTCCTACAATGCTTCTGTGTAGTTTATATTTGAACATATTTTTTTTTCCACTATTACCCACTTAGCGCTAGGAATGTCCAGTTGCATTTTCTACAGACAGAGTGTTTCAAAACTGCTCAATCAAAAGTATGCTTTAACTCTGTTAGCTGAATGTTCAGATCAGAAAGAAGTTTCACAGAATGCTTCTGTGTAGTTTATATTTGAATATATTCCTTTTTCCACTACTACGCTCTTAGCGCTCCAAATGTCCAGTTGCATTTTCTACAGAAAGAGTGTTCAGATCTGCTCAATCAAAAGGATGGTTTAACTCTGTTAGCTGAATGCACAGATCAGAAAGAAGTTTCACCGAATGATTCTGTGTAGTTTATATTTGAAGACATTCCTTTTTCCACTATTACCCTCTTTGCGCTCCGAATCTCCACTTGCATTTTCTACAAAAAGGGTGTTTCATAACTGCTCAATCAAAAATATGTTTTATCTCTGTTAACTGAATTTACAGATCAGAAATAAGTTTCACAGAATGCATCTGTGTAGTTTTTATTTGAAGATATTCTTTTTCCCAATGTAGGCCTCTTAGCGCTTAGCATGTCCAATTGCAGTTTCTACAGAAAGAGTGTTTCAGAACGGCTCAATCAAAAGTAAGGTTCAACTCTGTTAGTTGAATGCACAGAACAGAAAGAATTTTCACAGAATGCTACTGTGTAGTTTATATTTGAATATACTCCTTTTTCCACTATTACCCTCTTAGCGCTCCGAATGTCCACTTGCATTTTCTACAGAAAGAGTGTTCAGAACTGCGCAATCAAAAGTATGGTTTAACTCTGTTAGCTTAATGAACATATCAGAAATAAGTTTCACACAATTCTTCTGTGTAATTTTTATTTGAAGATATTATTTTTCCCAATAGAGGCCTCTTAGCGCTCAGAATATCCAATTGCAGTTTCTACAGAAAGAGTGTTTCAGAAAGGCTCAATCAAAAGTAAGGTTCAACTCTGTTAGTTGAATGCACAGAACAGAAAGAAGTTTCATACAATGCTTCTGTGTAGTTTATATTTGAACATATTCTTTTTTCCACTATTACCCACTTAGCGCTACGAATGTCCAGTTGCATTTTCTACAGACAGAGTGTTTCAAAACTGCTCAATCAAAAGTATGGTTAACTCTGTTAGCTGAATGCTCAGATCAGAAAGAAGTTTCACAGAATGCTTCTGTGTAGTTTATATTTGAATATATTCCTTTTTCCACTAGTACTCTCTTAGCGCTCCAAATGTCCAGTTGCATTTTCTACAGAAAGAGTGTTCAGATCTGCTCAATCAAAAGTATGGTTTAACTCTGTTAGCTGAATGCACATATCACAAAGAAGTTTCACAAAATGATTCTCTGTACTTTATATTTGGAGACATTCCTTTTTCCACTATTAACCTCTTAGCGCTCCGAAACTATACTTGCATTTTCTACAGAAAGAGTGTTTCAGAACGGCTCAATCAAAACTAAGGTTCAACTCTTTTAGTTGAACAAACAGAACAGAAAGAAGTTTCACACAATTCTTCTGTGTAGTTTTTATTTGTAGACATTCTTTTTCCCAATATAGGCCTCCTAGCGCTCAGAATGTCCAATTGCAGTTTCTACAGAAAGAGTGTTTCAGAACGGCTCAATCAAAAGTAAGGTTCAACTCTGTTAGTTGAATGCACAGAACAGAAAGAAGTTTCATACAATGCTTCTGTGTAGTTTATATTTGAACATATTCTTTTTTCCACTATTACCCACTTAGCGCTACGAATGTCCAGTTGCAATTTCTACAGACAGAGTGTTTCAAAACTGCTCAATCAAAAGTATGGTTTAACTCTGTTAGCTGAATGCTCAGATCAGAAAGAAGTTTCACAGAATGCTTCTGTGTAGTTTATATTTGAATATATTCCTTTTTCCACTACTACGCTCTTAGCGCTCCAAATGTCCAGTTGCATTTTCTACAGAAAGAGTGTTCAGATCTGCTCAATCTAAAGTATGGTTTAACCCTGTTAGCTGAATGCACAGATCAGAAAGAAGTTTCACCGAATGATTCTGTGTAGTTTATATTTGAAGACATTCCTTTTTCCACTATTACCCTCTTAGCGCTCCGAATCTCCACTTGCATTTTCTACAAAAAGAGTGTTTCATAACTGCTCAATCAAAAATATGTTTTATCTCTGTTAACTGAATTTACAGATCAGAAATAAGTTTCACAGAATGCATCTGTGTAGTTTTTATTTGAAGATATTCTTTTTCCCAATGTAGGCCTCTTAGCGCTTAGCATGTCCAATTGCAGTTTCTACAGAAAGAGTGTTTCAGAACGGCTCAATCAAAAGTAAGGTTCAAATCTGTTAGTTGAATGCACAGAACAGAAAGAATTTTCACAGAATGCTACTGTGTAGTTTATATTTGAATATATTCCTTTTTCCACTATTACCCTCTTAGCGCTCCGAATGTCCACTTGCATTTTCTACAGAAAGAGTGTTCAGAACTGCGCAATCAAAAGTATGGTTTAACTCTGTTAGCTTAATGAACATATCAGAAATAAGTTTCACACAATGCTTCTGTGTAGTTTTTATTTGAAGATATTATTTTTCCCAATAGAGGCCTCTTAGCGCTCAGAATGTCCAATTGCAGTTTCTACAGAAAGAGAGTTTCAGAAAGGCTCAATCAAAAGTAAGGTTCAACTCTGTTAGTTGAATGCACAGAACAGAAAGAAGTTTCATACAATGCTTCTGTGTAGTTTATATTTGAACATTTTCTTTTTTCCACTATTACCCACTTAGCGCTACGAATGTCCAGTTGCATTTTCTACAGACAGAGTGTTTCAAAACTGCTCAATCAAAAGTATGGTTTAACTCTGTTAGCTGAATGCTCAGATCAAAAAGAAGTTTCACAGAATGCTTCTGTGTAGTTTATATATGGATATATTACTTTTTCCACTACTACTCTCTTAGCGCTCCAAATGTCCAGTTGCATTTTCTACAGAAAGAGTGTTCAGATCTGCTCAATCAAAAGTATGGTTTAAATCTGTTAGCTGAATGCACAGATCAGAAAGAAGTTTCACAGAATGCTACTGTGTAGTTTATATTTGAATATATTACTTTTTCCACTATTACCCTCTTAGAGCTCCGAATGTCCACTTGCATTTTCTACAGAAAGAGTGTTCAGAACTGCGCAATCAAAAGTATGGTTTAACTCTGTTAGCTTAATGAACATATCAGGAATAAGTTTCACACAATGCTTCTGTGTAGTTTTTATTTGAAGATATTATTTTTCCCAAGGGAGGCCTCTTAGCGCTCAGAATGTCCAATTGCAGTTTCTACAGAAAGAGTGTTTCAGAAAGGCTCAATCAAAAGTAAGGTTCAACTCTGTTAGTTGAATGCACAGAACAGAAAGAAGTTTCATACAATGCTTCAGTGTAGTTTATACTTGAACATATTTTTTTTCCACTATTACCCACTTAGCGCTACGAATGTCCAGTTGCATTTTCTACAGACAGAGTGTTTCAAAACTGCTCAATCAAAAGTATGGTTTAACTCAGTTAGCTGAATGCTCAGATCAGAAAGAAGTTTCACAGAATTCTTCTGTGTAGTTTATATTTGAATATATTCCTTTTTCCACTACTACGCTCTTAGCGCTCCAAATGTCCAGTTGCATTTTCTACAGAAAGAGTGTTCAGATCTACTCAATCAAAAGTATGGTTTAACTCTGTTTGCTGAATGCACAGATCAGAAAGAAGTTTCACCGAATGATTCTGTGTAGTTTATATTTGAAGACATTCCTTTTCCACTATTACCCTCTTAGCGCTGCGAATCTCCACTTGCATTTTCTACAAAAAGAGTGTTTCATAACTGCACAATCAAAAATATGTTTTATCTCTGTTAACTGAATTTACAGATCAGAAATAAGTTTCACAGAATGCATCTGTGTAGTTTTTATTTGAAGATATTCTTTTTCGGAATGTAGGCCTCTTAGCGCTTAGCATGTCCAATTGCAGTTTCTACAGAAAGAGTGTTTCAGAACGGCTCAATCAAAAGTAAGGTTCAACTCTGTTAGTTGAATGCACAGAACAGAAAGAATTTCCACAGAATGCTACTGTGTAGTTTATATTTGAATATATTCCTTTTTCCACTATTACCCTCTTAGCGCTCCGAATGTCCACTTGCATTTTCTACAGAAAGAGTGTTCAGAACTGGGCAATCAAAAGTATGGTTTAACTCTGTTAGCTTAATGAACATATCAGAAATAAGTTTCACACAATGCTTCTGTGTAGTTTTTATTTGAAGATATTATTTTTCCCAATATAGGCCTCTTAGCGCTCAGAATGTCCAATTGCAGTTTCTACAGAAAGAGTGTTTCAGAACGGCTCAATCAAAAGTAAGGTTCAACTCTGTTAGTTGAATGCACAGAACAGAAAGAAGTTTCATACAATGCTTCTGTGTAGTTTATATTTGAACATATTCTTTTTTCCACTATTACCCACTTAGCGCTACGAATGTCCAGTTGCATTTTCTACAGACAGAGTGTTTCAAAACTGCTCAATCAAAAGTATGGTTTAACTCTGTTAGCTGAATGCTCAGATCAGAAAGAAATTTCACAGAATGCTTCTGTGTAGTTTATATTTGAATATATTCCTTTTTCCACTACTACGCTCTTAGCGCTCCAAACGTCCAGTTGCATTTTCTACAGAAAGAGTGTTCAGATCTGCTCAATCAAAAGTATGGTTTAACTCTGTTAGCTGAATGCACAGATCAGAAAGAAGTTTCACCGAATGATTCTGTGTAGTTTATATTTGAAGACATTCCTTTTTCCACTATTACCCTCTTAGCGCTCCGAATCTCCACTTGCATTTTCTACAAAAAGAGTGTTTCATAACTGCTCAATCAAAAATATGTTTTATCTCTGTTAACTGAATTTACAGATCAGAAATAAGTTTCACAGAATGCATCTGTGTAGTTTCTTTTGAAGATATTCTTTTTCCCAATGTAGGCCTCTTAGCGCTTAGCATGTCCAATTGCAGTTTCTACAGAAAGAGTGTTTCAGAACGGCTCAATCAAAAGTAAGGTTCAACTCTGTTAGTTGAATGCACAGAACAGAAAGAATTTTCACAGAATGCTACTGTGTAGTTTATATTTGAATATATTCCTTTTTCCACTATTACCCTCTTAGCGCTCCGAATGTCCACTTGCATTTTCTACAGAAAGAGTGTTCAGAACTGCGCAAACAAAAGTATGGTTTAACTCTGTTAGCTTAATGAACATATCAGAAATAAGTTTCACACAATGCTTCTGTGTAGTTTTTATTTGAAGATATTATTTTTCCCAATTGAGGCCTCTTAGCGCTCAGAATGTCCAATTGCAGTTTCTACAGAAAGAGTGTTTCAGAAAGGCTCAATCAAAAGTAAGGTTCAACTCTGTTAGTTGAATGCACAGAACAGAAAGAAGTTTCATACAATGCTTCTGTGTAGTTTATATTTGAACAAATTCTTTTTTCCTCTATTACCCACTTAGCGCTACGAATGTCCAGTTGCATTTTCTACAGACAGAGTGTTTCAAAACTGCTCAATCAAAAGTATGGTTTAACTCTGTTAGCTGAATGCTCAGATCAGAAAGAAGTTTCACAGAATGCTTCTGTGTAGTTTATATTTGAATATATTCCTTTTTCCACTACTACTCTCTTAGCGCTCCAAATGTCCAGTTGTATTTTCTACAGGAAGAGTGTTCAGATCTGCTCAATCAAAAGTATGGTTTAACTCTGTTAGCTGAATGCACAGATCAGAAAGAAGTTTCACAGAATGATTCTGTGTAGTTTATATTTGGAGACATTCCTTTATCCACTATTACCCTCTTAGCGCTCCGAATCTCCACTTGCATTTTCTACAGAAAGAGTGTTTCAGAACGGCTCAATCAAAACTAAGGTTCAACTCTTTTAGTTGAACAAACAGAACAGAAAGAAGTTTCACACAATTCTTCTGTGTAGTTTTTATATGTAGACATTCTTTTTCCCAATATAGGCCTCCTAGCGCTCAGAATGTCCAATTGCAGTTTCTACAGAAAGAGTGTTTCAGAACGGCTCAATCAAAAGTAAGGTTCAACTCTGTTAGTTGAATGCACAGAACAGAAAGAAGTTTCATACAATGCTTCTGTGTAGTTTATATTTGAATATATTCCTTTTTCCACTACAACGCTCTTAGCGCTCCAAATGTCCAGTTGCATTTTCTACAGAAAGAGTGTTCAGATCTGCTCAATCAAAAGTATGGTTTAACTCTGTTAGCTGAATGCACAGATCAGGAAGAAGTTTCACCGAATGATTCTGTGTAGCTTATATTTGAAGACATTCCTTTTTCCACTATTACCCTCTTAGCGCTCCGAATCTCCACTTGCATTTTCTAGAAAAAGAGTGTTTCATAACTGCTCAATCAAAAATATGTTTTATCTCTGTTAACTGAATTTACAGATCAGAAATAAGTTTCACAGAATGCATCTGTGTAGTTTTTATTTGAAGATATTCTTTTTCCCAATGTAGGCCTCTTAGCGCTTAGCATGTCCAATTGCAGTTTCTACAGAAAGAGTGTTTCAGAACGGCTCAATCAAAAGTAAGGTTCAACTCTGTTAGTTGAATGCACAGAACAGAAAGAATTTTCACATAATGCTACTGTGTAGTTTATATTTGAATATATTCCTTTTTCCACTATTACCCTCTTAGCGCTCCGAATGTCCACTTGCATTTTCTACAGAAAGAGTGTTCAGAACTGGGCAATCAAAAGTATGGTTTAACTCTGTTAGCTTAATGAACATATCAGAAATAAGTTTCACACAATGCTTCTGTGTAGTTTTTATTTGAAGATATTATTTTTCCGAATATAGGCCTCTTAGCGCTCAGAATGTCCAATTGCAGTTTCTACAGAAAGAGTGTTTCAGAACGGCTCAATCAAAAGTAAGGTTCAACTCTGTTAGTTGAATGCACAGAACAGAAAGAAGTTTCATACAATGCTTCTGTGTAGTTTATATTTGAACATATTCTTTTTTCCACTATTACCCACTTAGCGCTACGAATGTCCAGTTGCATTTTCTACAGACAGAGTGTTTCAAATCTGCTCAATCAAAAGTATGGTTTAACTCTGTTAGCTGAATGCTCAGATCAGAAAGAAGTTTCACAGAATGCTTCTGTGTAGTTTATATTTGAATATATTCCTTTTTCCACTACTACGCTCTTAGCGCTCCAAACGTCCAGTTGCATTTTCTACAGAAAGAGTGTTCAGATCTGCTCAATCAAATGTATGGTTTAACTCTGTTAGCTGAATGCACAGATCAGAAAGAAGTTTCACCGAATGATTCTGTGTAGTTTATATTTGAAGACATTCCTTTTTCCACTATTACCCTCTTAGCGCTCCGAATCTCCACTTGCATTTTCTACAAAAAGAGTGTTTCATAACTGCTCAATCAAAAATATGTTTTATCTCTGTTACCTGAATTTACAGATCAGAAATAAGTTTCACAGAATGCATCTGTGTAGTTTTTATTTGAAGATATTCTTTTTCCCAATGTAGGCCTCTTAGCGCTTAGCATGTCCAATTGCAGTTTCTACAGAAAGAGTGTTTCAGAACGGCTCAATCAAAAGTAAGGTTCAACTCTGTTAGTTGAATGCACAGAACAGAAAGAATTTTCACAGAATGCTACTGTGTAGTTTATATTTGAATATATTCCTTTTTCCACTATTACCCTCTTAGCGCTCCGAATGTCCACTTGCATTTTCTACAGAAAGAGTGTTCAGAACTGCGCAAACAAAAGTATGGTTTAACTCTGTTAGCTTAATGAACATATCAGAAATAAGTTTCACACAATGCTTCTGTGTAGTTTTTATTTGAAGATATTATTTTTCCCAATTGAGGCCTCTTAGCGCTCAGAATGTCCAATTGCAGTTTCTACAGAAAGAGTGTTTCAGAAAGGCTCAATCAAAAGTAAGGTTCAACTCTGTTAGTTGAATGCACAGAACAGAAAGAAGTTTCATACAATGCTTCTGTGTAGTTTATATTTGAACAAATTCTTTTTTCCTCTATTACCCACTTAGCGCTACGAATGTCCAGTTGCATTTTCTACAGACAGAGTGTTTCAAAACTGCTCAATCAAAAGTATGGTTTAACTCTGTTAGCTGAATGCTCAGATCAGAAAGAAGTTTCACAGAATGCTTCTGTGTAGTTTATATTTGAATATATTCCTTTTTCCACTACTACTCTCTTAGCGCTCCAAATGTCCAGTTGTATTTTCTACAGGAAGAGTGTTCAGATCTGCTCAATCAAAAGTATGGTTTAACTCTGTTAGCTGAATGCACAGATCAGAAAGAAGTTTCACAGAATGATTCTGTGTAGTTTATATTTGGAGACATTCCTTTATCCACTATTACCCTCTTAGCGCTCCGAATCTCCACTTGCATTTTCTACAGAAAGAGTGTTTCAGAACGGCTCAATCAAAACTAAGGTTCAACTCTTTTAGTTGAACAAACAGAACAGAAAGAAGTTTCACACAATTCTTCTGTGTAGTTTTTATATGTAGACATTCTTTTTCCCAATATAGGCCTCCTAGCGCTCAGAATGTCCAATTGCAGTTTCTACAGAAAGAGTGTTTCAGAACGGCTCAATCAAAAGTAAGGTTCAACTCTGTTAGTTGAATGCACAGAACAGAAAGAAGTTTCATACAATGCTTCTGTGTAGTTTATATTTGAATATATTCCTTTTTCCACTACAACGCTCTTAGCGCTCCAAATGTCCAGTTGCATTTTCTACAGAAAGAGTGTTCAGATCTGCTCAATCAAAAGTATGGTTTAACTCTGTTAGCTGAATGCACAGATCAGGAAGAATTTTCACCGAATGATTCTGTGTAGCTTATATTTGAATACATTCCTTTTTCCACTATTACCCTCTTAGCGCTCCGAATCTCCACTTGCATTTTCTAGAAAAAGAGTGTTTCATAACTGCTCAATCAAAAATATGTTTTATCTCTGTTAACTGAATTTACAGATCAGAAATAAGTTTCACAGAATGCATCTGTGTAGTTTTTATTTGAAGATATTCTTTTTCCCAATGTAGGCCTCTTAGCGCTTAGCATGTCCAATTGCAGTTTCTACAGAAAGAGTGTTTCAGAACGGCTCAATCAAAAGTAAGGTTCAACTCTGTTAGTTGAATGCACAGAACAGAAAGAATTTTCACATAATGCTACTGTGTAGTTTATATTTGAATATATTCCTTTTTCCACTATTACCCTCTTAGCGCTCCGAATGTCCACTTGCATTTTCTACAGAAAGAGTGTTCAGAACTGGGCAATCAAAAGTATGGTTTAACTCTGTTAGCTTAATGAACATATCAGAAATAAGTTTCACACAATGCTTCTGTGTAGTTTTTATTTGAAGATATTATTTTTCCGAATATAGGCCTCTTAGCGCTCAGAATGTCCAATTGCAGTTTCTACAGAAAGAGTGTTTCAGAACGGCTCAATCAAAAGTAAGGTTCAACTCTGTTAGTTGAATGCACAGAACAGAAAGAAGTTTCATACAATGCTTCTGTGTAGTTTATATTTGAACATATTCTTTTTTCCACTATTACCCACTTAGCGCTACGAATGTCCAGTTGCATTTTCTACAGACAGAGTGTTTCAAATCTGCTCAATCAAAAGTATGGTTTAACTCTGTTAGCTGAATGCTCAGATCAGAAAGAAGTTTCACAGAATGCTTCTGTGTAGTTTATATTTGAATATATTCCTTTTTCCACTACTACGCTCTTAGCGCTCCAAACGTCCAGTTGCATTTTCTACAGAAAGAGTGTTCAGATCTGCTCAATCAAATGTATGGTTTAACTCTGTTAGCTGAATGCACAGATCAGAAAGAAGTTTCACCGAATGATTCTGTGTAGTTTATATTTGAAGACATTCCTTTTTCCACTATTACCCTCTTAGCGCTCCGAATCTCCACTTGCATTTTCTACAAAAAGAGTGTTTCATAACTGCTCAATCAAAAATATGTTTTATCTCTGTTACCTGAATTTACAGATCAGAAATAAGTTTCACAGAATGCATCTGTGTAGTTTTTATTTGAAGATATTCTTTTTCCCAATGTAGGCCTCTTAGCGCTTAGCATGTCCAATTGCAGTTTCTACAGAAAGAGTGTTTCAGAACGGCTCAATCAAAAGTAAGGTTCAACTCTGTTAGTTGAATGCACAGAACAGAAAGAATTTTCACAGAATGCTACTGTGTAGTTTATATTTGAATATATTCCTTTTTCCACTATTACCCTCTTAGCGCTCCGAATGTCCACTTGCATTTTCTACAGAAAGAGTGTTCAGAACTGCGCAAACAAAAGTATGGTTTAACTCTGTTAGCTTAATGAACATATCAGAAATAAGTTTCACACAATGCTTCTGTGTAGTTTTTATTTGAAGATATTATTTTTCCCAATTGAGGCCTCTTAGCGCTCAGAATGTCCAATTGCAGTTTCTACAGAAAGAGTGTTTCAGAAAGGCTCAATCAAAAGTAAGGTTCAACTCTGTTAGTTGAATGCACAGAACAGAAAGAAGTTTCATACAATGCTTCTGTGTAGTTTATATTTGAACAAATTCTTTTTTCCTCTATTACCCACTTAGCGCTACGAATGTCCAGTTGCATTTTCTACAGACAGAGTGTTTCAAAACTGCTCAATCAAAAGTATGGTTTAACTCTGTTAGCTGAATGCTCAGATCAGAAAGAAGTTTCACAGAATGCTTCTGTGTAGTTTATATTTGAATATATTCCTTTTTCCACTACTACTCTCTTAGCGCTCCAAATGTCCAGTTGTATTATCTACAGGAAGAGTGTTCAGATCTGCTCAATCAAAAGTATGGTTTAACTCTGTTAGCTGAATGCACAGATCAGAAAGAAGTTTCACAGAATGATTCTGTGTAGTTTATATTTGGAGACATTCCTTTATCCACTATTACCCTCTTAGCGCTCCGAATCTCCACTTGCATTTTCTACAGAAAGAGTGTTTCAGAACGGCTCAATCAAAACTAAGGTTCAACTCTTTTAGTTGAACAAACAGAACAGAAAGAAGTTTCACACAATTCTTCTGTGTAGTTTTTATATGTAGACATTCTTTTTCCCAATATAGGCCTCCTAGCGCTCAGAATGTCCAATTGCAGTTTCTACAGAAAGAGTGTTTCAGAACGGCTCAATCAAAAGTAAGGTTCAACTCTGTTAGTTGAATGCACAGAACAGAAAGAAGTTTCATACAATGCTTCTGTGTAGTTTATATTTGAATATATTCCTTTTTCCACTACAACGCTCTTAGCGCTCCAAATGTCCAGTTGCATTTTCTACAGAAAGAGTGTTCAGATCTGCTCAATCAAAAGTATGGTTTAACTCTGTTAGCTGAATGCACAGATCAGGAAGAATTTTCACCGAATGATTCTGTGTAGCTTATATTTGAATACATTCCTTTTTCCACTATTACCCTCTTAGCGCTCCGAATCTCCACTTGCATTTTCTAGAAAAAGAGTGTTTCATAACTGCTCAATCAAAAATATGTTTTATCTCTGTTAACTGAATTTACAGATCAGAAATAAGTTTCACAGAATGCATCTGTGTAGTTTTTATTTGAAGATATTCTTTTTCCCAATGTAGGCCTCTTAGCGCTTAGCATGTCCAATTGCAGTTTCTACAGAAAGAGTGTTTCAGAACGGCTCAATCAAAAGTAAGGTTCAACTCTGTTAGTTGAATGCACAGAACAGAAAGAATTTTCACATAATGCTACTGTGTAGTTTATATTTGAATATATTCCTTTTTCCACTATTACCCTCTTAGCGCTCCGAATGTCCACTTGCATTTTCTACAGAAAGAGTGTTCAGAACTGGGCAATCAAAAGTATGGTTTAACTCTGTTAGCTTAATGAACATATCAGAAATAAGTTTCACAAAATGCTTCTGTGTAGTTTTTATTTGAAGATATTATTTTTCCGAATATAGGCCTCTTAGCGCTCAGAATGTCCAATTGCAGTTTCTACAGAAAGAGTGTTTCAGAACGGCTCAATCAAAAGTAAGGTTCAACTCTGTTAGTTGAATGCACAGAACAGAAAGAAGTTTCATACAATGCTTCTGTGTAGTTTATATTTGAACATATTCTTTTTTCCACTATTACCCACTTAGCGCTACGAATGTCCAGTTGCATTTTCTACAGACAGAGTGTTTCAAATCTGCTCAATCAAAAGTATGGTTTAACTCTGTTAGCTGAATGCTCAGATCAGAAAGAAGTTTCACAGAATGCTTCTGTGTAGTTTATATTTGAATATATTCCTTTTTCCACTACTACGCTCTTAGCGCTCCAAACGTCCAGTTGCATTTTCTACAGAAAGAGTGTTCAGATCTGTTCAATCAAATGTATGGTTTAACTCTGTTAGCTGAATGCACAGATCAGAAAGAAGTTTCACCGAATGATTCTGTGTAGTTTATATTTGAAGACATTCCTTTTTCCACTATTACCCTCTTAGCGCTCCGAATCTCCACTTGCATTTTCTACAAAAAGAGTGTTTCATAACTGCTCAATCAAAAATATGTTTTATCTCTGTTAACTGAATTTACAGATCAGAAATAAGTTTCACAGAATGCATCTGTGTAGTTTTTATTTGAAGATATTCTTTTTCCCAATGTAGGCCTCTTAGCGCTTAGCATGTCCAATTGCAGTTTCTACAGAAAGAGTGTTTCAGAACGGCTCAATCAAAAGTAAGGTTCAACTCTGTTAGTTGAATGCACAGAACAGAAAGAATTTTCACAGAATGCTACTGTGTAGTTTATATTTGAATATATTCCTTTTTCCACTATTACCCTCTTAGCGCTCCGAATGTCCACTTGCATTTTCTACAGAAAGAGTGTTCAGAACTGCGCAAACAAAAGTATGGTTTAACTCTGTTAGCTTAATGAACATATCAGAAATAAGTTTCACAAAATGCTTCTGTGTAGTTTTTATTTGAAGATATTATTTTTCCCAATTGAGGCCTCTTAGCGCTCAGAATGTCCAATTGCAGTTTCTACAGAAAGAGTGTTTCAGAAAGGCTCAATCAAAAGTAAGGTTCAACTCTGTTAGTTGAATGCACAGAACAGAAAGAAGTTTCATACAATGCTTCTGTGTAGTTTATATTTGAACAAATTCTTTTTTCCTCTATTACCCACTTAGCGCTACGAATGTCCAGTTGCATTTTCTACAGACAGAGTGTTTCAAAACTGCTCAATCAAAAGTATGGTTTAACTCTGTTAGCTGAATGCTCAGATCAGAAAGAAGTTTCACAGAATGCTTCTGTGTAGTTTATATTTGAATATATTCCTTTTTCCACTACTACTCTCTTAGCGCTCCAAATGTCCAGTTGTATTTTCTACAGGAAGAGTGTTCAGATCTGCTCAATCAAAAGTATGGTTTAACTCTGTTAGCTGAATGCACAGATCAGAAAGAAGTTTCACAGAATGATTCTGTGTAGTTTATATTTGGAGACATTCCTTTATCCACTATTACCCTCTTAGCGCTCCGAATCTCCACTTGCATTTTCTACAGAAAGAGTGTTTCAGAACGGCTCAATCAAAACTAAGGTTCAACTCTTTTAGTTGAACAAACAGAACAGAAAGAAGTTTCACACAATTCTTCTGTGTAGTTTTTATATGTAGATATTCTTTTTCCCAATATAGGCCTCCTAGCGCTCAGAATGTCCAATTGCAGTTTCTACAGAAAGAGTGTTTCAGAACGGCTCAATCAAAAGTAAGGTTCAACTCTGTTAGTTGAATGCACAGAACAGAAAGAAGTTTCATACAATGCTTCTGTGTAGTTTATATTTGAATATATTCCTTTTTCCACTACAACGCTCTTAGCGCTCCAAATGTCCAGTTGCATTTTCTACAGAAAGAGTGTTCAGATCTGCTCAATCAAAAGTATGGTTTAACTCTGTTAGCTGAATGCACAGATCAGGAAGAAGTTTCACCGAATGATTCTGTGTAGCTTATATTTGAAGACATTCCTTTTTCCACTATTACCCTCTTAGCGCTCCGAATCTCCACTTGCATTTTCTAGAAAAAGAGTGTTTCATAACTGCTCAATCAAAAATATGTTTTATCTCTGTTAACTGAATTTACAGATCAGAAATAAGTTTCACAGAATGCATCTGTGTAGTTTTTATTTGAAGATATTCTTTTTCCCAATGTAGGCCTCTTAGCGCTTAGCATGTCCAATTGCAGTTTCTACAGAAAGAGTGTTTCAGAACGGCTCAATCAAAAGTAAGGTTCAACTCTGTTAGTTGAATGCACAGAACAGAAAGAATTTTCACATAATGCTACTGTGTAGTTTATATTTGAATATATTCCTTTTTCCACTATTACCCTC
Source organism: Symphalangus syndactylus (assembly GCF_028878055.3). Lineage (NCBI taxonomy): Eukaryota > Metazoa > Chordata > Mammalia > Primates > Hylobatidae > Symphalangus > Symphalangus syndactylus. Next base: position 4,409,538 of record NC_072424.2, read on the forward strand.
TTAGCGCTCCGAATGTCCACTTGCATTTTCTACAGAAAGAGTGTTCAGAACTGGGCAATCAAAAGTATGGTTTAACTCTGTTAGCTTAATGAACATATCAGAAATAAGTTTCACAAAATGCTTCTGTGTAGTTTTTATTTGAAGATATTATTTTTCCGAATATAGGCCTCTTAGCGCTCAGAATGTCCAATTGCAGTTTCTACAGAAAGAGTGTTTCAGAACGGCTCAATCAAAAGTAAGGTTCAACTCTGTTAGTTGAATGCACAGAACAGAAAGAAGTTTCATACAATGCTTCTGTGTAGTTTATATTTGAACATATTCTTTTTTCCACTATTACCCACTTAGCGCTACGAATGTCCAGTTGCATTTTCTACAGACAGAGTGTTTCAAATCTGCTCAATCAAAAGTATGGTTTAACTCTGTTAGCTGAATGCTCAGATCAGAAAGAAGTTTCACAGAATGCTTCAGTGTAGTTTATATTTGAATATATTCCTTTTTCCACTACTACGCTCTTAGCGCTCCAAACGTACAGTTGCATTTTCTACAGAAAGAGTGTTCAGATCTGCTCAATCAAATGTATGGTTTAACTCTGTTAGCTGAATGCACAGATCAGAAAGAAGTTTCACCGAATGATTCTGTGTAGTTTATATTTGAAGACATTCCTTTTTCCACTATTACCCTCTTAGCGCTCCGAATCTCCACTTGCATTTTCTACAAAAAGAGTGTTTCATAACTGCTCAATCAAAAATATGTTTTATCTCTGTTAACTGAATTTACAGATCAGAAATAAGTTTCACAGAATGCATCTGTGTAGTTTTTATTTGAAGATATTCTTTTTCCCAATGTAGGCCTCTTAGCGCTTAGCATGTCCAATTGCAGTTTCTACAGAAAGAGTGTTTCAGAACGGCTCAATCAAAAGTAAGGTTCAACTCTGTTAGTTGAATGCACAGAACAGAAAGAATTTTCACAGAATGCTACTGTGTAGTTTATATTTGAATATATTCCTTTTTCCACTATTACCCTCTTAGCGCTCCGAATGTCCACTTGCATTTTCTACAGAAAGAGTGTTCAGAACTGCGCAAACAAAAGTATGGTTTAACTCTGTTAGCTTAATGAACATATCAGAAATAAGTTTCACACAATGCTTCTGTGTAGTTTTTATTTGAAGATATTATTTTTCCCAATTGAGGCCTCTTAGCGCTCAGAATGTCCAATTGCAGTTTCTACAGAAAGAGTGTTTCAGAAAGGCTCAATCAAAAGTAAGGTTCAACTCTGTTAGTTGAATGCACAGAACAGAAAGAAGTTTCATACAATGCTTCTGTGTAGTTTATATTTGAACAAATTCTTTTTTCCTCTATTACCCACTTAGCGCTACGAATGTCCAGTTGCATTTTCTACAGACAGAGTGTTTCAAAGCTGCTCAATCAAAAGTATGGTTTAACTCTGTTAGCTGAATGCTCAGATCAGAAAGAAGTTTCACAGAATGCTTCTGTGTAGTTTATATTTGAATATATTCCTTTTTCCACTACTACTCTCTTAGCGCTCCAAATGTCCAGTTGTATTTTCTACAGGAAGAGTGTTCAGATCTGCTCAATCAAAAGTATGGTTTAACTCTGTTAGCTGAATGCACAGATCAGAAAGAAGTTTCACAGAATGATTCTGTGTAGTTTATATTTGGAGACATTCCTTTATCCACTATTACCCTCTTAGCACTCCGAATCTCCACTTGCATTTTCTACAGAAAGAGTGTTTCAGAACGGCTCAATCAAAACTAAGGTTCAACTCTTTTACTTGAACAAACAGAACAGAAAGAAGTTTCACACAATTCTTCTGTGTAGTTTTTATATGTAGACATTCTTTTTCCCAATATAGGCCTCCTAGCGCTCAGAATGTCCAATTGCAGTTTCTACAGAAAGAGTGTTTCAGAACGGCTCAATCAAAAGTAAGGTTCAACTCTGTTAGTTGAATGCACAGAACAGAAAGAAGTTTCATACAATGCTTCTGTGTAGTTTATATTTGAATATATTCCTTTTTCCACTACAACGCTCTTAGCGCTCCAAATGTCCAGTTGCATTTTCTACAGAAAGAGTGTTCAGATCTGCTCAATCAAAAGTATGGTTTAACTCTGTTAGCTGAATGCACAGATCAGGAAGAAGTTTCACCGAATGATTCTGTGTAGCTTATATTTGAAGACATTCCTTTTTCCACTATTACCCTCTTAGCGCTCCGAATCTCCACTTGCATTTTCTACAAAAAGAGTGTTTCATAACTGCTCAATCAAAAATATGTTTTATCTCTGTTAACTGAATTTACAGATCAGAAATAAGTTTCACAGAATGCATCTGTGTAGTTTTTATTTGAAGATATTCTTTTTCCCAATGTAGGCCTCTTAGCGCTTAGCATGTCCAATTGCAGTTTCTACAGAAAGAGTGTTTCAGAACGGCTCAATCAAAAGTAAGGTTCAACTCTGTTAGTTGAATGCACAGAACAGAAAGAATTTTCACATAATGCTACTGTGTAGTTTATATTTGAATATATTCCTTTTTCCACTATTACCCTCTTAGTGCTCCGAATGTCCACTTGCATTTTCTACAGAAAGAGTGTTCAGAACTGGGCAATCAAAAGTATGGTTTAACTCTGTTAGCTTAATGAACATATCAGAAATAAGTTTCACAAAATGCTTCTGTGTAGTTTTTATTTGAAGATATTATTTTTCCGAATATAGGCCTCTTAGCGCTCAGAATGTCCAATTGCAGTTTCTACAGAAAGAGTGTTTCAGAACGGCTCAATCAAAAGTAAGGTTCAACTCTGTTAGTTGAATGCACAGAACAGAAAGAAGTTTCATACAATGCTTCTGTGTAGTTTATATTTGAACATATTCTTTTTTCCACTATTACCCACTTAGCGCTACGAATGTCCAGTTGCATTTTCTACAGACAGAGTGTTTCAAATCTGCTCAATCAAAAGTATGGTTTAACTCTGTTAGCTGAATGCTCAGATCAGAAAGAAGTTTCACAGAATGCTTCTGTGTAGTTTATATTTGAATATATTCCTTTTTCCACTACTACGCTCTTAGCGCTCCAAACGTCCAGTTGCATTTTCTACAGAAAGAGTGTTCAGATCTGCTCAATCAAATGTATGGTTTAACTCTGTTAGCTGAATGCACAGATCAGAAAGAAGTTTCACCGAATGATTCTGTGTAGTTTATATTTGAAGACATTCCTTTTTCCACTATTACCCTCTTAGCGCTCCGAATCTCCACTTGCATTTTCTACAAAAAGAGTGTTTCATAACTGCTCAATCAAAAATATGTTTTATCTCTGTTAACTGAATTTACAGATCAGAAATAAGTTTCACAGAATGCATCTGTGTAGTTTTTATTTGAAGATATTCTTTTTCCCAATGTAGGCCTCTTAGCGCTTAGCATGTCCAATTGCAGTTTCTACAGAAAGAGTGTTTCAGAACGGCTCAATCAAAAGTAAGGTTCAACTCTGTTAGTTGAATGCACAGAACAGAAAGAATTTTCACAGAATGCTACTGTGTAGTTTATATTTGAATATATTCCTTTTTCCACTATTACCCTCTTAGCGCTCCGAATGTCCACTTGCATTTTCTACAGAAAGAGTGTTCAGAACTGCGCAAACAAAAGTATGGTTTAACTCTGTTAGCTTAATGAACATATCAGAAATAAGTTTCACACAATGCTTCTGTGTAGTTTTTATTTGAAGATATTATTTTTCCCAATTGAGGCCTCTTAGCGCTCAGAATGTCCAATTGCAGTTTCTACAGAAAGAGTGTTTCAGAAAGGCTCAATCAAAAGTAAGGTTCAACTCTGTTAGTTGAATGCACAGAACAGAAAGAAGTTTCATACAATGCTTCTGTGTAGTTTATATTTGAACATATTCTTTTTTCCACCATTACCCACTTAGCGCTACGAATGTCCAGTTGCATTTTCTACAGACAGAGTGTTTCAAAACTGCTCAATCAAAAGTATGGTTTAACTCTGTTAGCTGAATGCTCAGATCAGAAAGAAGTTTCACAGAATGCTTCTGTGTAGTTTATATTTGAATATATTCCTTTTTCCACTACTACTCTCTTAGCGCTCCAAATGTCCAGTTGCATTTTCTACAGAAAGAGTGTTCAGATCTGCTCAATCAAAAGTATGTTTTAACTCTGTTAGCTGAATGCACAGATCAGAAAGAAGTTTCACAGAATGATTCTGTGTAGTTTATATTTGGAGACATTCCTTTTTCCACTATTACCCTCTTAGCGCTCCGAATCTCCACTTCCATTTTCTACAGAAAGAGTGTTTCAGAACGGCTCAATCAAAACTAAGGTTCAACTCTTTTAGTTGAACAAACAGAACAGAAAGAAGTTTCACACAATTCTTCTGTGTAGTTTTTATTTGTAGACATTCTTTTTCCCAATATAGGCCTCCTAGCGCTCAGAATGTCCAATTGCAGTTTCTACAGAAAGAGTGTTTCAGAACGGCTCAATCAAAAGTAAGGTTCAACTCTGTTAGTTGAATGCACAGAATAGAAAGAAGTTTCATACAATGCTTCTGTGTAGTTTATATTTGAACATATTCTTTTTTCCACTATTACCCACTTAGCGCTACGAATGTCCAGTTGCATTTTCTACAGACAGAGTGTTTCAAAACTGCTCAATCAAAAGTATGGTTTAACTCTGTTAGCTGAATGCTCAGATCAGAAAGAAGTTTCACAGAATGCTTCTGTGTAGTTTATATTTGAATATATTCCTTTTTCCACTACTACGCTCTTAGCGCTCCAAATGTCCAGTTGCATTTTCTACAGAAAGAGTGTTCAGATCTGCTCAATCAAAAGGATGGTTTAACTCTGTTAGCTGAATGCACAGATCAGAAAGAAGTTTCACCGAATGATTCTGTGTAGTTTATATTTGAAGACATTCCTTTTTCCACTATTACCCTCTTAGCGCTCCGAATCTCCACTTGCATTTTCTACAAAAAGAGTGTTTCATAACTGCTCAATCAAAAATATGTTTTATCTCTGTTATCTGAATTTACAGATCAGAAATAAGTTTCACAGAATGCATCTGTATAGTTTTTATTTGAAGATATTCTTTTTCCCAATGTAGGCCTCTTAGCGCTTAGCATGTCCAATTGCAGTTTCTACAGAAAGAATGTTTCAGAACGGCTCAATCAAAAGTAAGGTTCAACTCTGTTAGTTGAACGCACAGAACAGAAAGAATTTTCACAGAATGCTACTGTGTAGTTTATATTTGAATATATTCCTTTTTCCACTATTACCCTCTTAGCGCTCCGAATGTCCCCTTGCATTTTCTACAGAAAGAGTGTTCAGAACTGCGCAATCAAAAGTATGGTTTAACTCTGTTAGCTTAATGAACATATCAGAAATAAGTTTCACACAATGCTTCTGTGTAGTTTTTATTTGAAGATATTATTTTTCCCAATATAGGCCTCTTAGCGCTCAGAATGCCCAATTGCAGTTTCTACAGAAAGAGTGTTTCAGAAAGGCTCAATAAAAGTAAGGTTCAACTCTGTTAGTTGAATGCACAGAACAGAAAGAAGTTTCATACAATGCTTCTGTGTAGTTTATATTTGAACATATTCTTTTATCCACTATTACCCACTTAGCGCTACGAATGTCCAGTTGCATTTTCTACAGACAGAGTGTTTCAAAACTGCTCAATCAAAAGTATGGTTTAACTCTGTTAGCTGAATTCTCAGATCAGAAAGAAGTTTCACAGAATGCTTCTGTGTAGTTTATATTTGAATATATTCCTTTTTCCACTACTACTCTCTTAGCGCTCCAAATGTCCAGTTGCATTTTCTACAGAAAGAGTGTTCAGATCTGCTCAATCAAAAGTATGGTTTAACTCTGTTAGCTGAATGCACAGATCAGAAAGAAGTTTCACAGAATGATTCTGTGTAGTTTATATTTGGAGACATTCCTTTTTCCACTATTACTCTCTTAGCGCTCCGAAACTCCACTTGCATTTTCTACAGAAAGAGTGTTTCAGAACGGCTCAATCAAAACTAAGGTTCAACTCTTTTAGTTGAACAAACAGAACAGAAAGAAGTTTCACACAATTCTTCTGTGTAGTTTTTATTTGTAGACATTCTTTTTCCCAATATAGGCCTCTTAGCGCTCAGAATGTCCAATTGCAGTTTCTAAAGAAAGAGTGTTTCAGAACGGCTCAATCAAAAGAAAGGTTCAACTCTGTTAGTTGAATGCACAGAACAGAAAGAAGTTTCATACAATGCTTCTGTGTAGTTTATATTTGAACATATTCTTTTTTCCACTATTACCCACTTAGTGCTACGAATGTCCAGTTGCATTTACTACAGACAGAGTGTTTCAAAACTGCTCAATCAAAAGTATGGTTTAACTCTGTTAGCTGAATGCTCAGATCAGAAAGAAGTTTCACAGAATGCTTCTGTGTAGTTTATATTTGAATATATTCCTTTTTCCACTACTACGCTCATAGCGCTCCAAATGTCCAGTTGCATTTTCTACAGAAAGAGTGTTCAGATCTTCTCAATCAAAAGTATGGTTTAACTCTGTTAGCTGAATGCACAGATCAGAAAGAATTTTCACCGAATGATTCTGTGTAGTTTATATTTGAAGACATTCCTTTTTCCACTATTACCCTCTTAGCGCTCCGAATCTCCACTTGCATTTTCTACAAAAAGAGTGTTTCATAACTGCTCAATCAAAAATATGTTTTATCTCTGTTAACTGAATTTACAGATCAGAAATAAGTTTCACAGAATGCATCTGTGTAGTTTTTATTTGAAGATATTCTTTTTCCCAATGTAGGCCTCTTAGCGCTTAGCATGTCCAATTGCAGTTTCTACAGAAAGAGTGTTTCAGAACGGCTCAATCAAAAGTAAGGTTCAACTCTGTTAGTTCAATGCACAGAACAGAAAGAATTTTCACAGAATGCTACTGTGTAGTTTATATTTGAATATATTACTTTTTCCACTATTACCCTCTTAGCGCTCCGAATGTCCACTTGCATTTTCTACAGAAAGAGTGTTCAGAACTGCGCAATCAAAAGTATGGTTTAACTCTGTTAGCTTAATGAAAATTTCAGAAATAAGTTTCACACAATGCTTCTGTGTAGTTTTTATTTGAAGATATTATTTTTCCCAATAGAGGCCTCTTAGTGCTCAGAATGTCCAATTGCAGCTTCTACAGAAAGAGTGTTTCAGAAAGGCTCAATCAAAAGTAAGGTTCAACTCTGTTAGTTGAATGCACAGAACAGAAAGAAGTTTCATACAATGCTTCTGTGTAGTTTATATTTGAACATATTCTTATTTCCACTATTACCCACTTAGCGCTACGAATGTCCAGTTGCATTTTCTACAGACAGAGTGTTTCAAAACTGCTCAATCAAAAGTATGGTTTAACTCTGTTAGCTGAATGCTCAGATCAGAAAGAAGTTTCACAGAATGCTTCTGTGTAGTTTATATTTGAATATATTCCTTTTTCCACTACTACGCTCTTAGCGCTCCAAATGTCCAGTTGCATTTTCTACAGAAAGAGTGTTCAGATCTGCTCAATCAAAAGTATGGTTTAACTCTGTTAGCTGAATGCACAGATCAGAAAGAAATTTCACCGAATGATTCTGTGTAGTTTATATATGAAGACATTCCTTTTTCCACTATTACCCCCTTAGCGCTCCGAATCTCCACTTCCATTTTCTACAAAAAGAGTGTTTCATAACTGCTCAATCAAAAATATGTTTTATCTCTGTTAACTGAATTTACAGATCAGAAATAAGTTTCAAAGAATGCATCTGTGTAGTTTTTATTTGAAGATATTCTTTTTCCCAATGTAGGCCTCTTAGCGCTTAGCATGTCCAATTGCAGTTTCTACAGAAAGAGTGTTTCAGAACGGCTCAATCAAAAGTAAGGTTCAACTCTGTTAGTTGAATGCACAGAACAGAAAGAATTTTCACAGAATGCTACTGTGTAGTTTATATTTGAATATATTCCTTTTTCCACTATTACCCACTTAGCGCTCCGAATGTCCACTTGCATTTTTTACAGAAAGAGTGTTCAGAACTGCGCAATCAAAAGTATGGTTTAACTCTGTTAGCTTAATGAACACATCACAAATAAGTTTCACACAATGCTTCCGTGTAGTTTTTATTTGAAGATATTATTTTTCCCAATATAGGCCTCTTAGCGCTCAGAATGTCCAATTGCAGTTTCTTCAGAAAGAGTGTTTCAGAAAGGCTCAATCAAAAGTAAGGTTCAACTCTGTTAGTTGAATGCACAGAACAGAAAGAACTTTCATACAATGCTTCTGTGTAGTTTATATTTGAACATATTCTTTTTTCCACCATTACCCACTTAGCGCTACGAATGTCCAGTTGCATTTTCTACAGACAGAGTGTTTCAAAACTGCTCAATCAAAAGTATGGTTTAACTCTGTTAGCTGAATGCTCAGATCAGAAAGAAGTTTCACAGAATGCTTCTGTGTAGTTTATATTTGAATATATTCCTTTTTCCACTACTACTCTCTTAGCGCTCCAAATGTCCAGTTGCATTTTCTACAGAAAGAGTGTTCAGATCTGCTCAATCAAAAGTATGTTTTAACTCTGTTAGCTGAATGCACAGATCAGAAAGAAGTTTCACAGAATGATTCTGTGTAGTTTATATTTGGAGACATTCCTTTTTCCACTATTACCCTCTTAGCGCTCCGAATCTCCACTTCCATTTTCTACAGAAAGAGTGTTTCAGAACGGCTCAATCAAAACTAAGGTTCAACTCTTTTAGTTGAACAAACAGAACAGAAAGAAGTTTCACACAATTCTTCTGTGTAGTTTTTATTTGTAGACATTCTTTTTCCCAATATAGGCCTCCTAGCGCTCAGAATGTCCAATTGCAGTTTCTACAGAAAGAGTGTTTCAGAACGGCTCAATCAAAAGTAAGGTTCAACTCTGTTAGTTGAATGCACAGAACAGAAAGAAGTTTCATACAATGCTTCTGTGTAGTTTATATTTGAACATATTCTTTTTTCCACTATTACCCACTTAGCGCTACGAATGTCCAGTTGCATTTTCTACAGACAGAGTGTTTCAAAACTGCTCAATCAAAAGTATGGTTTAACTCTGTTAGCTGAATGCTCAGATCACAAAGAAGTTTCACAGAATGCTTCTGTGTAGTTTATATTTGAATATATTCCTTTTTCCACTACTACGCTCTTAGCGCTCCAAATGTCCAGTTGCATTTTCTACAGAAAGAGTGTTCAGATCTGCTCAATCAAAAGGATGGTTTAACTCTGTTAGCTGAATGCACAGATCAGAAAGAAGTTTCACCGAATGATTCTGTGTAGTTTATATTTGAAGACATTCCTTTTTCCACTATTACCCTCTTAGCGCTCCGAATCTCCACTTGCATTTTCTACAAAAAGAGTGTTTCATAACTGCTCAATCAAAAATATGTTTTATCTCTGTTATCTGAATTTACAGATCAGAAATAAGTTTCACAGAATGCATCTGTATAGTTTTTATTTGAAGATATTTTTTCCCAATGTAGGCCTCTTAGCGCTTAGCATGTCCAATTGCAGTTTCTACAGAAAGAATGTTTCAGAAGGGCTCAATCAAAAGTAAGGTTCAACTCTGTTAGTTGAACGCACAGAACAGAAAGAATTTTCACAGAATGCTACTGTGTAGTTTATATTTGAATATATTCCTTTTTCCACTATTACCCTCTTAGCGCTCCGAATGTCCCCTTGCATTTTCTACAGAAAGAGTGTTCAGAACTGCGCAATCAAAAGTATGGTTTAACTCTGTTAGCTTAATGAACATATCAGAAATAAGTTTCACACAATGCTTCTGTGTAGTTTTTATTTGAAGATATTATTTTTCCCAATATAGGCCTCTTAGCGCTCAGAATGTCCAATTGCAGTTTCTACAGAAAGAGTGTTTCAGAAAGGCTCAATAAAAGTAAGGTTCAACTCTGTTAGTTGAATGCACAGAACAGAAAGAAGTTTCATACAATGCTTCTGTGTAGTTTATATTTGAACATATTCTTTTATCCACTATTACCCACTTAGCGCTACGAATGTCCAGTTGCATTTTCTACAGACAGAGTGTTTCAAAACTGCTCAATCAAAAGTATGGTTTAACTCTGTTAGCTGAATTCTCAGATCAGAAAGAAGTTTCACAGAATGCTTCTGAGTAGTTTATATTTGAATATATTCCTTTTTCCACTACTACTCTCTTAGCGCTCCAAATGTCCAGTTGCATTTTCTACAGAAAGAGTGTTCAGATCTGCTCAATCAAAAGTATGGTTTAACTCTGTTAGCTGAATGCACAGATCAGAAAGAAGTTTCACAGAATGATTCTGTGTAGTTTATATTTGGAGACATTCCTTTTTCCACTATTACTCTCTTAGCGCTCCGAAACTCCACTTGCATTTTCTACAGAAAGAGTGTTTCAGAACGGCTCAATCAAAACTAAGGTTCAACTCTTTTAGTTGAACAAACAGAACAGAAAGAAGTTTCACACAATTCTTCTGTGTAGTTTTTATTTGTAGACATCCTTTTTCCCAATATAGGCCTCTTAGCGCTCAGAATGTCCAATTGCAGTTTCTAAAGAAAGAGTGTTTCAGAACGGCTCAATCAAAAGAAAGGTTCAACTCTGTTAGTTGAATGCACAGAACAGAAAGAAGTTTCATACAATGCTTCTGTGTAGTTTATATTTGAACATATTCTTTTTTCCACTATTACCCACTTAGTGCTACGAATGTCCAGTTGCATTTACTACAGACAGAGTGTTTCAAAACTGCTCAATCAAAAGTATGGTTTAACTCTGTTAGCTGAATGCTCAGATCAGAAAGAAGTTTCACAGAATGCTTCTGTGTAGTTTATATTTGAATATATTCCTTTTTCCACTACTACGCTCATAGCGCTCCAAATGTCCAGTTGCATTTTCTACAGAAAGAGTGTTCAGATCTTCTCAATCAAAAGTATGGTTTAACTCTGTTAGCTGAATGCACAGATCAGAAAGAATTTTCACCGAATGATTCTGTGTAGTTTATATTTGAAGACATTCCTTTTTCCACTATTACCCTCTTAGCGCTCCGAATCTCCACTTGCATTTTCTACAAAAAGAGTGTTTCATAACTGCTCAATCAAAAATATGTTTTATCTCTGTTAACTGAATTTACAGATCAGAAATAAGTTTCACAGAATGCATCTGTGTAGTTTTTATTTGAAGATATTCTTTTTCCCAATGTAGGCCTCTTAGCGCTTAGCATGTCCAATTGCAGTTTCTACAGAAAGAGTGTTTCAGAACGGCTCAATCAAAAGTAAGGTTCAACTCTGTTAGTTCAATGCACAGAACAGAAAGAATTTTCACAGAATGCTACTGTGTAGTTTATATTTGAATATATTACTTTTTCCACTATTACCCTCTTAGCGCTCCGAATGTCCACTTGCATTTTCTACAGAAAGAGTGTTCAGAACTGCGCAATCAAAAGTATGGTTTAACTCTGTTAGCTTAATGAAAATTTCAGAAATAAGTTTCACACAATGCTTCTGTGTAGTTTTTATTTGAAGATATTATTTTTCCCAATAGAGGCCTCTTAGTGCTCAGAATGTCCAATTGCAGCTTCTACAGAAAGAGTGTTTCAGAAAGGCTCAATCAAAAGTAATGTTCAACTCTGTTAGTTGAATGCACAGAACAGAAAGAAGTTTCATACAATGCTTCTGTGTAGTTTATATTTGAACATATTCTTATTTCCACTATTACCCACTTAGCGCTACGAATGTCCAGTTGCATTTTCTACAGACAGAGTGTTTCAAAACTGCTCAATCAAAAGTATGGTTTAACTCTGTTAGCTGAATGCTCAGATCAGAAAGAAGTTTCACAGAATGCTTCTGTGTAGTTTATATTTGAATATATTCCTTTTTCCACTACTACGCTCTTAGCGCTCCAAATGTCCAGTTGCATTTTCTACAGAAAGAGTGTTCAGATCTGCTCAATCAAAAGTATGGTTTAACTCTGTTAGCTGAATGCACAGATCAGAAAGAAGTTTCACCGAATGATTCTGTGTAGTTTATATATGAAGACATTCCTTTTTCCACTATTACCTCTTAGCGCTCCGAATCTCCACTTGCATTTTCTACAAAAAGAGTGTTTCATAACTGCTCAATCAAAAATATGTTTTATCTCTGTTAACTGAATTTACAGATCAGAAATAAGTTTCACAGAATGCATCTGTGTAGTTTTTATTTGAAGATATTCTTTTTCCCAATGTAGGCCTCTTAGCGCTTAGCATGTCCAATTGCAGTTTCTACAGAAAGAGTGTTTCAGAACGGCTCAATCAAAAGTAAGGTTCAACTCTGTTAGTTGAATGCACAGAACAGAAAGAATTTTCACAGAATGCTACTGTGTAGTTTATATTTGAATATATTCCTTTTTCCACTATTACCCACTTAGCGCTCCGAATGTCCACTTGCATTTTTTACAGAAAGAGTGTTCAGAACTGCGCAATCAAAAGTATGGTTTAACTCTGTTAGCTTAATGAACACATCACAAATAAGTTTCACACAATGCTTCTGTGTAGTTTTTATTTGAAGATATTATTTTTCCCAATATAGGCCTCTTAGCGCTCAGAATGTCCAATTGCAGTTTCTTCAGAAAGAGTGTTTCAGAAAGGCTCAATCAAAAGTAAGGTTCAACTCTGTTAGTTGAATGCACAGAACAGAAAGAAGTTTCATACAATGCTTCTGTGTAGTTTATATTTGAACATATTCTTTTTTCCACCATTACCCACTTAGCGCTACGAATGTCCAGTTGCATTTTCTACAGACAGAGTGTTTCAAAACTGCTCAATCAAAAGTATGGTTTAACTCTGTTAGCTGAATGCTCAGATCAGAAAGAAGTTTCACAGAATGCTTCTGTGTAGTTTATATTTGAATATATTCCTTTTTCCACTACTACTCTCTTAGCGCTCCAAATGTCCAGTTGCATTTTCTACAGAAAGAGTGTTCAGATCTGCTCAATCAAAAGTATGGTTTAACTCTGTTAGCTGAATGCACAGATCAGAAAGAAGTTTCACAGAATGATTCTGTGTAGTTTATATTTGGAGACATTCCTTTTTCCACTATTACCCTCTTAGCGCTCCGAATCTCCACTTCCATTTTCTACAGAAAGAGTGTTTCAGAACGGCTCAATCAAAACTAAGGTTCAACTCTTTTAGTTGAACAAACAGAACAGAAAGAAGTTTCACACAATTCTTCTGTGTAGTTTTTATTTGTAGACATTCTTTTTCCCAATATAGGCCTCCTAGCGCTCAGAATGTCCAATTGCAGTTTCTACAGAAAGAGTGTTTCAGAACGGCTCAATCAAAAGTAAGGTTCAACTCTGTTAGTTGAATGCACAGAACAGAAAGAAGTTTCATACAATGCTTCTGTGTAGTTTATATTTGAACATATTCTTTTTTCCACTATTACCCACTTAGCGCTACGAATGTCCAGTTGCATTTTCTACAGACAGAGTGTTTCAAAACTGCTCAATCAAAAGTATGGTTTAACTCTGTTAGCTGAATGCTCAGATCAGAAAGAAGTTTCACAGAATGCTTCTGTGTAGTTTATATTTGAATATATTCCTTTTTCCACTACTACGCTCTTAGCGCTCCAAATGTCCAGTTGCATTTTCTACAGAAAGAGTGTTCAGATCTGCTCAATCAAAAGGATGGTTTAACTCTGTTAGCTGAATGCACAGATCAGAAAGAAGTTTCACCGAATGATTCTGTGTAGTTTATATTTGAAGACATTCCTTTTTCCACTATTACCCTCTTAGCGCTCCGAATCTCCACTTGCATTTTCTACAAAAAGAGTGTTTCATAACTGCTCAATCAAAAATATGTTTTATCTCTGTTATCTGAATTTACAGATCAGAAATAAGTTTCACAGAATGCATCTGTATAGTTTTTATTTGAAGATATTCTTTTTCCCAATGTAGGCCTCTTAGCGCTTAGCATGTCCAATTGCAGTTTCTACAGAAAGAATGTTTCAGAACGGCTCAATCAAAAGTAAGGTTCAACTCTGTTAGTTGAACGCACAGAACAGAAAGAATTTTCACAGAATGCTACTGTGTAGTTTATATTTGAATATATTCCTTTTTCCACTATTACCCTCTTAGCGCTCCGAATGTCCCCTTGCATTTTCTACAGAAAGAGTGTTCAGAACTGCGCAATCAAAAGTATGGTTTAACTCTGTTAGCTTAATGAACATATCAGAAATAAGTTTCACACAATGCTTCTGTGTAGTTTTTATTTGAAGATATTATTTTTCCCAATATAGGCCTCTTAGCGCTCAGAATGTCCAATTGCAGTTTCTACAGAAAGAGTGTTTCAGAAAGGCTCAATAAAAGTAAGGTTCAACTCTGTTAGTTGAATGCACAGAACAGAAAGAAGTTTCATACAATGCTTCTGTGTAGTTTATATTTGAACATATTCTTTTATCCACTATTACCCACTTAGCGCTACGAATGTCCAGTTGCATTTTCTACAGACAGAGTGTTTCAAAACTGCTCAATCAAAAGTATGGTTTAACTCTGTTAGCTGAATTCTCAGATCAGAAAGAAGTTTCACAGAATGCTTCTGTGTAGTTTATATTTGAATATATTCCTTTTTCCACTACTACTCTCTTAGCGCTCCAAATGTCCAGTTGCATTTTCTACAGAAAGAGTGTTCAGATCTGCTCAATCAAAAGTATGGTTTAACTCTGTTAGCTGAATGCACAGATCAGAAAGAAGTTTCACAGAATGATTCTGTGTAGTTTATATTTGGAGACATTCCTTTTTCCACTATTACTCTCTTAGCGCTCCGAAACTCCACTTGCATTTTCTACAGAAAGAGTGTTTCAGAACGGCTCAATCAAAACTAAGGTTCAACTCTTTTAGTTGAACAAACAGAACAGAAAGAAGTTTCACACAATTCTTCTGTGTAGTTTTTATTTGTAGACATTCTTTTTCCCAATATAGGCCTCTTAGCGCTCAGAATGTCCAATTGCAGTTTCTACAGAAAGAGTGTTTCACAACGGCTCAATCAAAAGTAAGGTTCAACTCTGTTAGTTGAATGCACAGAACAGAAAGAAGTTTCATACAATGCTTCTGTGTAGTTTATATTTGAACATATTCTTTTTTCCACTATTACCCACTTAGCGCTACGAATGTCCAGTTGCGTTTTCTACAGACAGAGTGTTTCAAAACTGCTCAATCAAAAGTATGGTTTAACTCTGTTAGCTGAATGCTCAGATCAGAAAGAAGTTTCACAGAATGCTTCTGTGTAGTTTATATTGGAATATATTCCTTTTTCCACTACTACGCTCTTAGCGCTCCAAATGTCCAGTTGCATTTTCTACAGAAAGAGTATTCAGATCTGCTCAATCAAAAGTATGTTTTAACTCTGTTAGCTGAATGCACAGATCAGAAAGAAGTTTCACCGAATGATTCTGTGTAGTTTATATTTGAAGACATTCCTTTTTCCACTATTACCCTCTTAGCGCTCCGAATCTCCACTTGCATTTTCTACAAAAAGAGTGTTTCATAACTGCTCAATCAAAAATATGTTTTATCTCTGTTAACTGAATTTACAGATCAGAAATAAGTTTCACAGAATGCATCTGTGTAGTTTTTATTTGAAGATATTCTTTTTCCCAATGTAGGCCTCTTAGCGCTTAGCATGTCCAATTGCAGTTTCTACAGAAAGAGTGTTTCAGAACGGCTCAATCAAAAGTAAGGTTCAACTCTGTTAGTTGAATGCACAGAACAGAAAGTATTTTCACAGAATGCCACTGTGTAGTTTATATTTGAATATATTCCTTTTTCCACTATTACCCTCTTAGCGCTCCGAATGTCCACTTGCATTTTCTACAGAAAGAGTGTTCAGAACTGCGCAATCAAAAGTATGGTTTAACTCTGTTAGCTTAATGAACATATCAGGAATAAATTTCACACAATGCTTCTGTGTAGTTTTTATTTGAAGATATTATTTTTCCTAATAGAGGCCTCTTAGCGCTCAGAATGTCCAATTGCAGTTTCTACAGAAAGAGTGTTTCAGAAAGGCTCAATCAAAAGTAAGGTTCAACTCTCTTAGTTGAATGCACAGAACAGAAAGAAGTTTCATACAATGCTTCTGTGTAGTTTATATTTGAACATATTCTTTTTTCCTCTATTACCCACTCAGCGCTACGAATGTCCAGTTGCATTTTCTACAGACAGAGTGTTTCAAAACTGCTCAATCAAAAGTATGGTTTAACTCTGTTAGCTGAATGCTCAGATCAGAAAGAAGTTTCACAGAATGCTTCTGTGTAGTTTATATTTGAATATATTCCTTTTTCCACTACTACTCTCTTAGCGCTCCAAATGTCCAGTTGCATTTTCTACAGAAAGAGTGTTCAGATCTGCTCAATCAAAAGTATGGTTTAAATCTGTTAGCTGAATGCACAGATCAGAAAGAAGTTTCACAAAATGATTCTGTGTAGTTTATATTTGGAGACATTCCTTTTTCCACTATTACCCTCTTTAGCGCTCCGAATCTCCACGTGCATTTTCTACAGAAAGAGTGTTTCAGAACGGCTCAATCAAAACTAAGGTTCAACTCTTTTAGTTGAACAAACAGAACAGAAAGAAGTTTCACACAATTCTTCTGTGTAGTTTTTATTTGTAGATATTCTTTTTCCCAATATAGGCCTCCTAGCGCTCAGAATGTCCAATTGCAGTTTCTACAGAAAGAGTGTTTCAGAACGGCTCAATCAAAAGTAAGGTTCAACTCTGTTAGTTGAATGCACAGAACAGAAAGAAGTTTCATACAATGCTTCTGTGTAGTTTATATTTGAACATATTCTTTTTTCCACTATTACCCACTTAGCGCTACGAATGTCCAGTTGCATTTTCTACAGACAGAGTGTTTCAAAACTGCTCAATCAAAAGTATGGTTTAAATCTGTTAGCTGAATGCTCAGATCAGAAAGAAGTTTCACAGAATGCTTCTGTGTAGTTTAAATTTGAATATATTCCTTTTTCCACTACTACTCTCTTAGCGCTCCAAATGTCCAGTTGCATTTTCTACAGAAAGAGTGTTCAGATCTGCTCAATCAAAAGTATGGTTTAAATCTGTTAGCTGAATGCACAGATCAGAAAGAAGTTTCACAAAATGATTCTGTGTAGTTTATATTTGGAGACATTCCTTTTTCCACTATTACCCTCTTAGCGCTCCGAATCTCCACTTGCATTTTCTACAGAAAGAGTGTTTCAGAACGGCTCAATCAAAACTAAGGTTCAACTCTTTTAGTTGAACAAACAGAACAGAAAGAAGTTTCACACAATTCTTCTGTGTAGTTTTTATTTGTAGATATTCTTTTTCCCAATATAGGCCTCCTAGCGCTCAGAATGTCCAATTGCAGTTTCTACAGAAAGAGTGTTTCAGAACGGCTCAATCAAAAGTAAGGTTCAACTCTGTTAGTTGAATGCACAGAACAGAAAGAAGTTTCATACAATGATTCTGTATAGTTTATATTTGAACATATTCTTTTTTCCACTATTACCCCCTTAGCGCTACGAATGTCCAGTTGCATTTTCTACAGACAGAGTGTTTCAAAACTGCTCAATCAAAAGTATGGTTTAACTCTGTTAGCTGAATGCTCAGATCAGAAAGAAGTTTCACAGAATGCTTCTGTGTAGTTTATATTTGAATATATTACTTTTTCCACTACTACTCTCTTAGCGCTCCAAATGTCCAGTTGCATTTTCTACAGAAAGAGTGTTCAGATCTGCTCAATCAAAAGTATGGTTTAAATCTGTTAGCTGAATGCACAGATCAGAAAGAAGTTTCACAAAATGATTCTGTGTAGTTTATATTTGGAGACATTCCTTTTTCCACTATTACCCTCTTAGCGCTCCGAATCTCCACTTGCATTTTCTACAGAAAGAGTGTTTCAGAACGGCTCAATCAAAACTAAGGTTCAAATCTTTTAGTTGAACAAACAGAACAGAAAGAAGTTTCACACAATTCTTCTGTGTATTTTTTATTTGTAGATATTCTTTTTCCCAATATAGGCCTCCCAGCGCTCAGAATGTCCAATTGCAGTTTCTACAGAAAGAGTGTTTCAGAACGGCTCAATCAAAAGTAAGGTTCAACTCTGTTAGTTGAATGCACAGAACAGAAAGAAGTTTCATACAATGCTTCTGTGTAGTTTATATTTGAACATATTCTTTTTTCCACTATTACCCACTTAGCGCTACGAATGTCCAGTTGCATTTTCTACAGACAGAGTGTTTCCAAACTGCTCAATCAAAAGTATGGTTTAACTCTGTTAGCTGAATGCTCAGATCAGAAACAAGTTTCACAGAATGCTTCTGTGTAGTTTATATTTGAATATATTCCTTTTTCCACTACTACGCTCTTAGCGCTCCAAATGTCCAGTTGCATTTTCTACAGAAAGAGTGTTCAGATCTGCTCAATCAAAAGTATGGTTTAACTCTGTTAGCTGAATGCACAGATCAGAAAGAAGTTTCACCGAATGATTCTGTGTAGTTTATATTTGAAGACATTCCTTTTTCCACTATTACCCTCTTAGCGCTCCGAATCTCCACTTGCATTTTCTACAAAAAGAGTGTTTCATAACTGCTCAATCAAAAATATGTTTTATCTCTGTTAACTGAATTTACAGATCAGAAATAAGTTTCACAGAATGCATCTGTGTAGTTTTTATTTGAAGATATTCTTTTTCCCAATGTAGGCCTCTTAGCGCTTAGCATGTCCAATTGCAGTTTCTACAGAAAGAGTGTTTCAGAACGGCTCAATCAAAAGTAAGGTTCAACTCTGTTAGTTGAATGCACAGAACAGAAAGAATTTTCACAGAATGCTACTGTGTAGTTTATATTTGAATATATTCCTTTTTCCACTATTACCCTCTTAGCGCTCCGAATGTCCACTTGCATTTTCTACAGAAAGAGTGTTCAGAACTGCGCAATCAAAAGTATGGTTTAACTCTGTTAGCTTAATGAACATATCAGGAATAAGTTTCACACAATGCTTCTGTGTAGTTTTTATTTGAAGATATTATTTTTCCTAATAGAGGCCTCTTAGCGCTCTGAATGTCCAATTGCAGTTTCTACAGAAAGAGTGTTTCAGAAAGGCTCAATCAAAAGTAAGGTTCAACTCTCTTAGTTGAATGCACAGAACAGAAAGAAGTTTCATACAATGCTTCTGTGTAGTTTATATTTGAACATATTCTTTTTTCCACTATTACCCACTTAGCGCTACGAATGTCCGGTTGCATTTTCTACAGACAGAGTGTTTCAAAACTGCTCAATCAAAATTATGGTTTAACTCTGTTAGCTGAATGCTCAGATCAGAAAGAAGTTTCACAGAATGCTTCAGTGTAGCTTATATTTGAATATATTCCTTTTTCCACTACTAATCTCTTAGCGCTCCAAATGTCCAGTTGCATTTTCTACAGAAAGAGTGTTCAGATCTGCTCAATCAAAAGTATGGTTTAAATCTGTTAGCTGAATGCACAGATCAGAAAGAAGTTTCACAAAATGATTCTGTGTAGTTTATATTTGGAGACATTCCTTTTTCCACTATTACCCTCTTAGCGCTCCGAATCTCCACTTGCATTTTCTACAGAAAGAGTGTTTCAGAACGGCTCAATCAAAACTAAGGTTAAACTCTTTTAGTTGAACAAACAGAACAGAAAGAAGTTTCACACAATTCTTCTGTGTAGTTTTTATTTGTAGATATTCTTTTTCCCAATATAGGCCTCCTAGCGCTCTGAATGTCCAATTGCAGTTTCTACAGAAAGAGTGTTTCAGAACGGCTCAATCAAAAGTAAGGTTCAACTCTGTTAGTTGAATGCACAGAACAGAAAGAAGTTTCATACAATGCTTCTGTGTAGTTTATATTTGAACATATTCTTTTTTCCACTATTACCCACTTAGCGCTACGAATGTCCAGTTGCATTTTCTACAGACAGAGTGTTTCAAAACTGCTCAATCAAAAGTATGGTTTAACTCTGTTAGCTGAATTCTCAGATCAGAAAGAAGTTTCACAGAATGCTTCTGTGTAGTTTATATTTGAATATATTCCTTTTTCCACTACTACTCTCTTAGCGCTCCAAATGTCCAGTTGCATTTTCTACAGAAAGAGTGTTCAGATCTGCTCAATCAAAAGTATGGTTTAACTCTGTTAGCTGAATGCACAGATCAGAAAGAAGTTTCACAGAATGATTCTGTGTAGTTTATATTTGGAGACATTCCTTTTTCCACTATTACTCTCTTAGCGCTCCGAAACTCCACTTGCATTTTCTACAGAAAGAGTGTTTCAGAACGGCTCAATCAAAACTAAGGTTCAACTCTTTTAGTTGAACAAACAGAACAGAAAGAAGTTTCACACAATTCTTCTGTGTAGTTTTTATTTGTAGACATTCTTTTTCCCAATATAGGCCTCTTAGCGCTCAGAATGTCCAATTGCAGTTTCTACAGAAAGAGTGTTTCACAACGGCTCAATCAAAAGTAAGGTTCAACTCTGTTAGTTGAATGCACAGAACAGAAAGAAGTTTCATACAATGCTTCTGTGTAGTTTATATTTGAACATATTCTTTTTTCCACTATTACCCACTTAGCGCTACGAATGTCCAGTTGCGTTTTCTACAGACAGAGTGTTTCAAAACTGCTCAATCAAAAGTATGGTTTAACTCTGTTAGCTGAATGCTCAGATCAGAAAGAAGTTTCACAGAATGCTTCTGTGTAGTTTATATTTGAATATATTCCTTTTTCCACTACTACGCTCTTAGCGCTCCAAATGTCCAGTTGCATTTTCTACAGAAAGAGTATTCAGATCTGCTCAATCAAAAGTATGTTTTAACTCTGTTAGCTGAATGCACAGATCAGAAAGAAGTTTCACCGAATGATTCTGTGTAGTTTATATTTGAAGACATTCCTTTTTCCACTATTACCCTCTTAGCGCTCCGAATCTCCACTTGCATTTTCTACAAAAAGAGTGTTTCATAACTGCTCAATCAAAAATATGTTTTATCTCTGTTAACTGAATTTACAGATCAGAAATAAGTTTCACAGAATGCATCTGTGTAGTTTTTATTTGAAGATATTCTTTTTCCCAATGTAGGCCTCTTAGCGCTTAGCATGTCCAATTGCAGTTTCTACAGAAAGAGTGTTTCAGAACGGCTCAATCAAAAGTAAGGTTCAACTCTGTTAGTTGAATGCACAGAACAGAAAGTATTTTCACAGAATGCCACTGTGTAGTTTATATTTGAATATATTCCTTTTTCCACTATTACCCTCTTAGCGCTCCGAATGTCCACTTGCATTTTCTACAGAAAGAGTGTTCAGAACTGCGCAATCAAAAGTATGGTTTAACTCTGTTAGCTTAATGAACATATCAGGAATAAATTTCACACAATGCTTCTGTGTAGTTTTTATTTGAAGATATTATTTTTCCTAATAGAGGCCTCTTAGCGCTCAGAATGTCCAATTGCAGTTTCTACAGAAAGAGTGTTTCAGAAAGGCTCAATCAAAAGTAAGGTTCAACTCTCTTAGTTGAATGCACAGAACAGAAAGAAGTTTCATACAATGCTTCTGTGTAGTTTATATTTGAACATATTCTTTTTTCCTCTATTACCCACTCAGCGCTACGAATGTCCAGTTGCATTTTCTACAGACAGAGTGTTTCAAAACTGCTCAATCAAAAGTATGGTTTAACTCTGTTAGCTGAATGCTCAGATCAGAAAGAAGTTTCACAGAATGCTTCTGTGTAGTTTATATTTGAATATATTCCTTTTTCCACTACTACTCTCTTAGCGCTCCAAATGTCCAGTTGCATTTTCTACAGAAAGAGTGTTCAGATCTGCTCAATCAAAAGTATGGTTTAAATCTGTTAGCTGAATGCACAGATCAGAAAGAAGTTTCACAAAATGATTTTGTGTAGTTTATATTTGGAGACATTCCTTTTTCCACTATTACCCTCTTAGCGCTCCGAATCTCCACTTGCATTTTCTACAGAAAGAGTGTTTCAGAACGGCTCAATCAAAACTAAGGTTCAAATCTTTTAGTTGAACAAACAGAACAGAAAGAAGTTTCACACAATTCTTCTGTGTATTTTTTATTTGTAGATATTCTTTTTCCCAATATAGGCCTCCCAGCGCTCAGAATGTCCAATTGCAGTTTCTACAGAAAGAGTGTTTCAGAACGGCTCAATCAAAAGTAAGGTTCAACTCTGTTAGTTGAATGCACAGAACAGAAAGAAGTTTCATACAATGCTTCTGTGTAGTTTATATTTGAACATATTCTTTTTTCCACTATTACCCACTTAGCGCTACGAATGTCCAGTTGCATTTTCTACAGACAGAGTGTTTCCAAACTGCTCAATCAAAAGTATGGTTTAACTCTGTTAGCTGAATGCTCAGATCAGAAACAAGTTTCACAGAATGCTTCTGTGTAGTTTATATTTGAATATATTCCTTTTTCCACTACTACGCTCTTAGCGCTCCAAATGTCCAGTTGCATTTTCTACAGAAAGAGTGTTCAGATCTGCTCAATCAAAAGTATGGTTTAACTCTGTTAGCTGAATGCACAGATCAGAAAGAAGTTTCACCGAATGATTCTGTGTAGTTTATATTTGAAGACATTCCTTTTTCCACTATTACCCTCTTAGCGCTCCGAATCTCCACTTGCATTTTCTACAAAAAGAGTGTTTCATAACTGCTCAATCAAAAATATGTTTTATCTCTGTTAACTGAATTTACAGATCAGAAATAAGTTTCACAGAATGCATCTGTGTAGTTTTTATTTGAAGATATTCTTTTTCCCAATGTAGGCCTCTTAGCGCTTAGCATGTCCAATTGCAGTTTCTACAGAAAGAGTGTTTCAGAACGGCTCAATCAAAAGTAAGGTTCAACTCTGTTAGTTGAATGCACAGAACAGAAAGAATTTTCACAGAATGCTACTGTGTAGTTTATATTTGAATATATTCCTTTTTCCACTATTACCCTCTTAGCGCTCCGAATGTCCACTTGCATTTTCTACAGAAAGAGTGTTCAGAACTGCGCATTCAAAAGTATGGTTTAACTCTGTTAGCTTAATGAACATATCAGGAATAAGTTTCACACAATGCTTCTGTGTAGTTTTTATTTGAAGATATTATTTTTCCTAATAGAGGCCTCTTAGCGCTCTGAATGTCCAATTGCAGTTTCTACAGAAAGAGTGTTTCAGAAAGGCTCAATCAAAAGTAAGGTTCAACTCTCTTAGTTGAATGCACAGAACAGAAAGAAGTTTCATACAATGCTTCTGTGTAGTTTATATTTGAACATATTCTTTTTCCACTATTACCCACTTAGCGCTACGAATGTCCAGTTGCATTTTCTACAGACAGAGTGTTTCAAAACTGCTCAATCAAAATTATGGTTTAACTCTGTTAGCTGAATGCTCAGATCAGAAAGAAGTTTCACAGAATGCTTCAGTGTAGCTTATATTTGAATATATTCCTTTTTCCACTACTAATCTCTTAGCGCTCCAAATGTCCAGTTGCATTTTCTACAGAAAGAGTGTTCAGATCTGCTCAATCAAAAGTATGGTTTAAATCTGTTAGCTGAATGCACAGATCAGAAAGAAGTTTCACAAAATGATTCTGTGTAGTTTATATTTGGAGACATTCCTTTTTCCACTATTACCCTCTTAGCGCTCCGAATCTCCACTTGCATTTTCTACAGAAAGAGTGTTTCAGAACGGCTCAATCAAAACTAAGGTTCAACTCTTTTAGTTGAACAAACAGAACAGAAAGAAGTTTCACACAATTCTTCTGTGTAGTTTTTATTTGTAGATATTATTTTTCCCAATATAGGCCTCCTAGCGCTCTGAATGTCCAATTGCAGTTTCTACAGAAAGAGTGTTTCAGAACGGCTCAATCAAAAGTAAGGTTCAACTCTGTTAGTTGAATGCACAGAACAGAAAGAAGTTTCATACAATGCTTCTGTGTAGTTTATATTTGAACATATTCTTTTTTCCACTATTACCCACTTAGCGCTACGAATGTCCAGTTGCATTTTCTACAGACAGAGTGTTTCAAAACTGCTCAATCAAAAGTATGGTTTAACTCTGTTAGCTGAATGCTCAGATCAGAAAGAAGTTTCACAGAATGCTTCTGTGTAGTTTATATTTGAATATATTCCTTTTTCCACTACTACGCTCTTAGCGCTCCAAATGTCCAGTTGCATTTTCTACAGAAAGAGTGTTCAGATCTGCTCAATCAAAAGTATGGTTTAACTCTGTTAGCTGAATGCACAGATCAGAAAGAAGTTTCACCGAATGATTCTGTGTAGTTTATATTTGAAGACATTCCTTTTTCCACTATTACCCTCTTAGCGCTCCGAATCTCCACTTGCATTTTCTACAAAAAGAGTGTTTCATAACTGCTCAATCAAAAATATGTTTTATCTCTGTTAACTGAATTTACAGATCAGAAATAAGTTTCACAGAATGCATCTGTGTAGTTTTTATGTGAAGATATTCTTTTTCCCAATGTAGGCCTCTTAGCGCTTAGCATGTCCAATTGCAGTTTCTACAGAAAGAGTGTTTCAGAACGGCTCAATCAAAAGTAAGGTTCAACTCTGTTAGTTGAATTCACAGAACAGAAAGAATTTTCACAGAATGCTACTGTGTAGTTTATATTTGAGTATATTCCTTTTTCCACTATTACCCTCTTAGCGCTCCGAATGTCCACTTGCATTTTCTACAGAAAGAGTGTTCAGAACTGCGCAATCAAAAGTATGGTTTAACTCTGTTAGCTTAATGAACATATCAGGAATAAGTTTCACACAATGCTTCTGTCTAGTTTTTATTTGAAGATATTATTTTTCCTAATAGAGGCCTCTTAGCGCTCAGAATGTCCAATTGCAGTTTCTACAGAAAGAGTGTTTCAGAAAGGCTGAATCAAAAGTAAGGTTCAACTCTGTTAGTTGAATGCACAGAACAGAAAGAAGTTTCATACAATGCTTCTGTGTAGTTTATATTTGAACATATCCTTTTTTCCACTATTACCCACTTAGCGCTACGAATGTCCAGTTGCATTTTCTACAGACAGAGTGTTTCAAAACTGCTCAATCAAAAGTATGGTTTAACTCTGTTAGCTGAATGCTCAGATCAGAAAGAAGTTTCACAGAATGCTTCTGTGTAGTTTATATTTGAATATATTCCTTTTTCCACTACTATTCTCTTAGCGCTCCAAATGTCCAGTTGCATTTTCTACAGAAAGAGTGTTCAGATCTGCTCAATCAAAAGTATGGTTTGAATCTGTTAGCTGAATGCACAGATCAGAAAGAAGTTTCACAAAATGATTCTGTGTAGTTTATGTTTGGAGACATTCCTTTTTCCACTATTACCCTCTAAGCGCTACGAATCTCCACTTGCATTTTCTACAGAAAGAGTGTTTCAGAACGGCTCAATCAAAAGTAAGGTTCAACTCTCTTAGTTTTTATTTGAAGATATTATTTTTCCTAATAGAGGCCTCTTAGCGCTCTGAATGTCCAATTGCAGTTTCTACAGAAAGAGTGTTTCAGAAAGGCTCAATCAAAAGTAAGGTTCAACTCTCTTAGTTGAATGCACAGAACAGAAAGAAGTTTCATACAATGCTTCTGTGTAGTTTATATTTGAACATATTCTTTTTTCCACTATTACCCACTTAGCGCTACGAATGTCCAGTTGCATTTTCTACAGACAGAGTGTTTCAAAACTGCTCAATCAAAATTATGGTTTAACTCTGTTAGCTGAATGCTCAGATCAGAAAGAAGTTTCACAGAATGCTTCAGTGTAGCTTATATTTGAATATATTCCTTTTTCCACTACTAATCTCTTAGCGCTCCAAATGTCCAGTTGCATTTTCTACAGAAAGAGTGTTCAGATCTGCTCAATCAAAAGTATGGTTTAAATCTGTTAGCTGAATGCACAGATCAGAAAGAAGTTTCACAAAATGATTCTGTGTAGTTTATATTTGGAGACATTCCTTTTTCCACTATTACCCTCTTAGCGCTCCGAATCTCCACTTGCATTTTCTACAGAAAGAGTGTTTCAGAACGGCTCAATCAAAACTAAGGTTCAACTCTTTTAGTTGAACAAACAGAACAGAAAGAAGTTTCACACAATTCTTCTGTGTAGTTTTTATTTGTAGATATTCTATTTCCCAATATAGGCCTCCTAGCGCTCTGAATGTCCAATTGCAGTTTCTACAGAAAGAGTGTTTCAGAACGGCTCAATCAAAAGTAAGGTTCAACTCTGTTAGTTGAATGCACAGAACAGAAAGAAGTTTCATACAATGCTTCTGTGTAGTTTATATTTGAACATATTCTTTTTTCCACTATTACCCACTTAGCGCTACGAATGTCCAGTTGCATTTTCTACAGACAGAGTGTTTCAAAACTGCTCAATCAAAAGTATGGTTTAACTCTGTTAGCTGAATTCTCAGATCAGAAAGAAGTTTCACAGAATGCTTCTGTGTAGTTTATATTTGAATATATTCCTTTTTCCACTACTACTCTCTTAGCGCTCCAAATGTCCAGTTGCATTTTCTACAGAAAGAGTGTTCAGATCTGCTCAATCAAAAGTATGGTTTAACTCTGTTAGCTGAATGCACAGATCAGAAAGAAGTTTCACAGAATGATTCTGTGTAGTTTATATTTGGAGACATTCCTTTTTCCACTATTACTCTCTTAGCGCTCCGAAACTCCACTTGCATTTTCTACAGAAAGAGTGTTTCAGAACGGCTCAATCAAAACTAAGGTTCAACTCTTTTAGTTGAACAAACAGAACAGAAAGAAGTTTCACACAATTCTTCTGTGTAGTTTTTATTTGTAGACATTCTTTTTCCCAATATAGGCCTCTTAGCGCTCAGAATGTCCAATTGCAGTTTCTACAGAAAGAGTGTTTCACAACGGCTCAATCAAAAGTAAGGTTCAACTCTGTTAGTTGAATGCACAGAACAGAAAGAAGTTTCATACAATGCTTCTGTGTAGTTTATATTTGAACATATTCTTTTTTCCACTATTACCCACTTAGCGCTACGAATGTCCAGTTGCGTTTTCTACAGACAGAGTGTTTCAAAACTGCTCAATCAAAAGTATGGTTTAACTCTGTTAGCTGAATGCTCAGATCAGAAAGAAGTTTCACAGAATGCTTCTGTGTAGTTTATATTTGAATATATTCCTTTTTCCACTACTACGCTCTTAGCGCTCCAAATGTCCAGTTGCATTTTCTACAGAAAGAGTATTCAGATCTGCTCAATCAAAAGTATGTTTTAACTCTGTTAGCTGAATGCACAGATCAGAAAGAAGTTTCACCGAATGATTCTGTGTAGTTTATATTTGAAGACATTCCTTTTTCCACTATTACCCTCTTAGCGCTCCGAATCTCCACTTGCATTTTCTACAAAAAGAGTGTTTCATAACTGCTCAATCAAAAATATGTTTTATCTCTGTTAACTGAATTTACAGATCAGAAATAAGTTTCACAGAATGCATCTGTGTAATTTTTATTTGAAGATATTCTTTTTCCCAATGTAGGCCTCTTAGCGCTTAGCATGTCCAATTGCAGTTTCTACAGAAAGAGTGTTTCAGAACGGCTCAATCAAAAGTAAGGTTCAACTCTGTTAGTTGAATGCACAGAACAGAAAGTATTTTCACAGAATGCCACTGTGTAGTTTATATTTGAATATATTCCTTTTTCCACTATTACCCTCTTAGCGCTCCGAATGTCCACTTGCATTTTCTACAGAAAGAGTGTTCAGAACTGCGCAATCAAAAGTATGGTTTAACTCTGTTAGCTTAATGAACATATCAGGAATAAATTTCACACAATGCTTCTGTGTAGTTTTTATTTGAAGATATTATTTTTCCTAATAGAGGCCTCTTAGCGCTCAGAATGTCCAATTGCAGTTTCTACAGAAAGAGTGTTTCAGAAAGGCTCAATCAAAAGTAAGGTTCAACTCTCTTAGTTGAATGCACAGAACAGAAAGAAGTTTCATACAATGCTTCTGTGTAGTTTATATTTGAACATATTCTTTTTTCCTCTATTACCCACTCAGCGCTACGAATGTCCAGTTGCATTTTCTACAGACAGAGTGTTTCAAAACTGCTCAATCAAAAGTATGGTTTAACTCTGTTAGCTGAATGCTCAGATCAGAAAGAAGTTTCACAGAATGCTTCTGTGTAGTTTATATTTGAATATATTCCTTTTTCCACTACTACTCTCTTAGCGCTCCAAATGTCCAGTTGCATTTTCTACAGAAAGAGTGTTCAGATCTGCTCAATCAAAAGTATGGTTTAAATCTGTTAGCTGAATGCACAGATCAGAAAGAAGTTTCACAAAATGATTCTGTGTAGTTTATATTTGGAGACATTCCTTTTTCCACTATTACCCTCTTTAGCGCTCCGAATCTCCACGTGCATTTTCTACAGAAAGAGTGTTTCAGAACGGCTCAATCAAAACTAAGGTTCAACTCATTTAGTTGAACAAACAGAACAGAAAGAAGTTTCACACAATTCTTCTGTGTAGTTTTTATTTGTAGATATTCTTTTTCCCAATATAGGCCTCCTAGCGCTCAGAATGTCCAATTGCAGTTTCTACAGAAAGAGTGTTTCAGAACGGCTCAATCAAAAGTAAGGTTCAACTCTGTTAGTTGAATGCACAGAACAGAAAGAAGTTTCATACAATGCTTCTGTGTAGTTTATATTTGAACATATTCTTTTTTCCACTATTACCCACTTAGCGCTACGAATGTCCAGTTGCATTTTCTACAGACAGAGTGTTTCAAAACTGCTCAATCAAAAGTATGGTTTAAATCTGTTAGCTGAATGCTCAGATCAGAAAGAAGTTTCACAGAATGCTTCTGTGTAGTTTAAATTTGAATATATTCCTTTTTCCACTACTACTCTCTTAGCGCTCCAAATGTCCAGTTGCATTTTCTACAGAAAGAGTGTTCAGATCTGCTCAATCAAAAGTATGGTTTAAATCTGTTAGCTGAATGCACAGATCAGAAAGAAGTTTCACAAAATGATTCTGTGTAGTTTATATTTGGAGACATTCCTTTTTCCACTATTACCCTCTTAGCGCTCCGAATCTCCACTTGCATTTTCTACAGAAAGAGTGTTTCAGAACGGCTCAATCAAAACTAAGGTTCAACACTTTTAGTTGAACAAACAGAACAGAAAGAAGTTTCACACAATTCTTCTGTGTAGTTTTTATTTGTAGATATTCTTTTTCCCAATATAGGCCTCCTAGCGCTCAGAATGTCCAATTGCAGTTTCTACAGAAAGAGTGTTTCAGAACGGCTCAATCAAAAGTAAGGTTCAACTCTGTTAGTTGAATGCACAGAACAGAAAGAAGTTTCATACAATGCTTCT
This sequence comes from Symphalangus syndactylus, assembly GCF_028878055.3. Classification (NCBI taxonomy): domain Eukaryota; kingdom Metazoa; phylum Chordata; class Mammalia; order Primates; family Hylobatidae; genus Symphalangus; species Symphalangus syndactylus. The sequence continues at coordinate 4,438,972 of NC_072424.2, forward strand.
GTATAGTTTATATTTGAACATATTCTTTTTTCCACTATTACCCCCTTAGCGCTACGAATGTCCAGTTGCATTTTCTACAGACAGAGTGTTTCAAAACTGCTCAATCAAAAGTATGGTTTAACTCTGTTAGCTGAATGCTCAGATCAGAAAGAAGTTTCACAGAATGCTTCTGTGTAGTTTATATTTGAATATATTCCTTTTTCCACTACTACTCTCTTAGCGCTCCAAATGTCCAGTTGCATTTTCTACAGAAAGAGTGTTCAGATCTGCTCAATCAAAAGTATGGTTTAAATCTGTTAGCTGAATGCACAGATCAGAAAGAAGTTTCACAAAATGATTCTGTGTAGTTTATATTTGGAGACATTCCTTTTTCCACTATTACCCTCTTAGCGCTCCGAATCTCCACTTGCATTTTCTACAGAAAGAGTGTTTCAGAACGGCTCAATCAAAACTAAGGTTCAAATCTTTTAGTTGAACAAACAGAACAGAAAGAAGTTTCACACAATTCTTCTGTGTATTTTTTATTTGTAGATATTCTTTTTCCCAATATAGGCCTCCCAGCGCTCAGAATGTCCAATTGCAGTTTCTACAGAAAGAGTGTTTCAGAACGGCTCAATCAAAAGTAAGGTTCAACTCTGTTAGTTGAATGCACAGAACAGAAAGAAGTTTCATACAATGCTTCTGTGTAGTTTATATTTGAACATATTCTTTTTTCCACTATTACCCACTTAGCGCTACGAATGTCCAGTTGCATTTTCTACAGACAGAGTGTTTCCAAACTGCTCAATCAAAAGTATGGTTTAACTCTGTTAGCTGAATGCTCAGATCAGAAACAAGTTTCACAGAATGCTTCTGTGTAGTTTATATTTGAATATATTCCTTTTTCCACTACTACGCTCTTAGCGCTCCAAATGTCCAGTTGCATTTTCTACAGAAAGAGTGTTCAGATCTGCTCAATCAAAAGTATGGTTTAACTCTGTTAGCTGAATGCACAGATCAGAAAGAAGTTTCACCGAATGATTCTGTGTAGTTTATATTTGAAGACATTCCTTTTTCCACTATTACCCTCTTAGCGCTCCGAATCTCCACTTGCATTTTCTACAAAAAGAGTGTTTCATAACTGCTCAATCAAAAATATGTTTTATCTCTGTTAACTGAATTTACAGATCAGAAATAAGTTTCACAGAATGCATCTGTGTAGTTTTTATTTGAAGATATTCTTTTTCCCAATGTAGGCCTCTTAGCGCTTAGCATGTCCAATTGCAGTTTCTACAGAAAGAGTGTTTCAGAACGGCTCAATCAAAAGTAAGGTTCAACTCTGTTAGTTGAATGCACAGAACAGAAAGAATTTTCACAGAATGCTACTGTGTAGTTTATATTTGAATATATTCCTTTTTCCACTATTACCCTCTTAGCGCTCCGAATGTCCACTTGCATTTTCTACAGAAAGAGTGTTCAGAACTGCGCATTCAAAAGTATGGTTTAACTCTGTTAGCTTAATGAACATATCAGGAATAAGTTTCACACAATGCTTCTGTGTAGTTTTTATTTGAAGATATTATTTTTCCTAATAGAGGCCTCTTAGCGCTCTGAATGTCCAATTGCAGTTTCTACAGAAAGAGTGTTTCAGAAAGGCTCAATCAAAAGTAAGGTTCAACTCTCTTAGTTGAATGCACAGAACAGAAAGAAGTTTCATACAATGCTTCTGTGTAGTTTATATTTGAACATATTCTTTTTCCACTATTACCCACTTAGCGCTACGAATGTCCAGTTGCATTTTCTACAGACAGAGTGTTTCAAATCTGCTCAATCAAAATTATGGTTTAACTCTGTTAGCTGAATGCTCAGATCAGAAAGAAGTTTCACAGAATGCTTCAGTGTAGCTTATATTTGAATATATTCCTTTTTCCACTACTAATCTCTTAGCGCTCCAAATGTCCAGTTGCATTTTCTACAGAAAGAGTGTTCAGATCTGCTCAATCAAAAGTATGGTTTAAATCTGTTAGCTGAATGCACAGATCAGAAAGAAGTTTCACAAAATGATTCTGTGTAGTTTATATTTGGAGACATTCCTTTTTCCACTATTACCCTCTTAGCGCTCCGAATCTCCACTTGCATTTTCTACAGAAAGAGTGTTTCAGAACGGCTCAATCAAAACTAAGGTTCAACTCTTTTAGTTGAACAAACAGAACAGAAAGAAGTTTCACACAATTCTTCTGTGTAGTTTTTATTTGTAGATATTATTTTTCCCAATATAGGCCTCCTAGCGCTCTGAATGTCCAATTGCAGTTTCTACAGAAAGAGTGTTTCAGAACGGCTCAATCAAAAGTAAGGTTCAACTCTGTTAGTTGAATGCACAGAACAGAAAGAAGTTTCATACAATGCTTCTGTGTAGTTTATATTTGAACATATTCTTTTTTCCACTATTACCCACTTAGCGCTACGAATGTCCAGTTGCATTTTCTACAGACAGAGTGTTTCAAAACTGCTCAATCAAAAGTATGGTTTAACTCTGTTAGCTGAATGCTCAGATCAGAAAGAAGTTTCACAGAATGCTTCTGTGTAGTTTATATTTGAATATATTCCTTTTTCCACTACTACGCTCTTAGCGCTCCAAATGTCCAGTTGCATTTTCTACAGAAAGAGTGTTCAGATCTGCTCAATCAAAAGTATGGTTTAACTCTGTTAGCTGAATGCACAGATCAGAAAGAAGTTTCACCGAATGATTCTGTGTAGTTTATATTTGAAGACATTCCTTTTTCCACTATTACCCTCTTAGCGCTCCGAATCTCCACTTGCATTTTCTACAAAAAGAGTGTTTCATAACTGCTCAATCAAAAATATGTTTTATCTCTGTTAACTGAATTTACAGATCAGAAATAAGTTTCACAGAATGCATCTGTGTAGTTTTTATTTGAAGATATTCTTTTTCCCAATGTAGGCCTCTTAGCGCTTAGCATGTCCAATTGCAGTTTCTACAGAAAGAGTGTTTCAGAACGGCTCAATCAAAAGTAAGGTTCAACTCTGTTAGTTGAATTCACAGAACAGAAAGAATTTTCACAGAATGCTACTGTGTAGTTTATATTTGAGTATATTCCTTTTTCCACTATTACCCTCTTAGCGCTCCGAATGTCCACTTGCATTTTCTACAGAAAGAGTGTTCAGAACTGCGCAATCAAAAGTATGGTTTAACTCTGTTAGCTTAATGAACATATCAGGAATAAGTTTCACACAATGCTTCTGTCTAGTTTTTATTTGAAGATATTATTTTTCCTAATAGAGGCCTCTTAGCGCTCAGAATGTCCAATTGCAGTTTCTACAGAAAGAGTGTTTCAGAAAGGCTGAATCAAAAGTAAGGTTCAACTCTGTTAGTTGAATGCACAGAACAGAAAGAAGTTTCATACAATGCTTCTGTGTAGTTTATATTTGAACATATCCTTTTTTCCACTATTACCCACTTAGCGCTACGAATGTCCAGTTGCATTTTCTACAGACAGAGTGTTTCAAAACTGCTCAATCAAAAGTATGGTTTAACTCTGTTAGCTGAATGCTCAGATCAGAAAGAAGTTTCACAGAATGCTTCTGTGTAGTTTATATTTGAATATATTCCTTTTTCCACTACTATTCTCTTAGCGCTCCAAATGTCCAGTTGCATTTTCTACAGAAAGAGTGTTCAGATCTGCTCAATCAAAAGTATGGTTTGAATCTGTTAGCTGAATGCACAGATCAGAAAGAAGTTTCACAAAATGATTCTGTGTAGTTTATGTTTGGAGACATTCCTTTTTCCACTATTACCCTCTAAGCGCTACGAATCTCCACTTGCATTTTCTACAGAAAGAGTGTTTCAGAACGGCTCAATCAAAACTAAGGTTCAACTCTTTTAGTTGAACAAACAGAACAGAAAGAAGTTTCACACAATTCTTCTGTGTAGTTTTTATTTGTAGATATTCTTTTTCCCAATATAGGCCTCCTAGCGCTCAGAATGTCCAATTGCAGTTTCTACAGAAAGAGTGTTTCAGAACGGCTCAATCAAAAGTAAGGTTCAACTCTGTTAGTTGAATGCACAGAACAGAAAGAAGTTTCATACAATGCTTCTGTGTAGTTTATATTTGAACATATTCTTTTTTCCACTATTACCCACTTAGCGCTACGAATGTCCAGTTGCATTTTCTACAGACAGAGTGTTTCAAAACTGCTCAATCAAAAGTATGGTTTAACTCTGTTAGCTGAATGCTCAGATCAGAAACAAGTTTCACAGAATGCTTCTGTGTAGTTTATATTTGAATATATTCCTTTTTCCACTACTACGCTCTTAGCGCTCCAAATGTCCAGTTGCATTTTCTACAGAAAGAGTGTTCAGATCTGCTCAATCAAAAGTATGGTTTAACTCTGTTAGCTGAATGCACAGATCAGAAAGAAGTTTCACCGAATGATTCTGTGTAGTTTATATTTGAAGACATTCCTTTTTCCACTATTACCCTCTTAGCGCTCCGAATCTCCACTTGCATTTTCTACAAAAAGAGTGTTTCATAACTGCTCAATCAAAAATATGTTTTATCTCTGTTAACTGAATTTACAGATCAGAAATAAGTTTCACAGAATGCATCTGTGTAGTTTTTATTTGAAGATATTCTTTTTCCCAATGTAGGCCTCTTAGCGCTTAGCATGTCCAATTGCAGTTTCTACAGAAAGAGTGTTTCAGAACGGCTCAATCAAAAGTAAGGTTCAACTCTGTTAGTTGAATGCACAGAACAGAAAGAATTTTCACAGAATGCTACTGTGTAGTTTATATTTGAATATATTCCTTTTTCCACTATTACCCTCTTAGCGCTCCGAATGTCCACTTGCATTTTCTACAGAAAGAGTGTTCAGAACTGCGCAATCAAAAGTATGGTTTAACTCTGTTAGCTTAATGAACATATCAGGAATAAGTTTCACACAATGCTTCTGTGTAGTTTTTATTTGAAGATATTATTTTTCCTAATAGAGGCCTCTTAGCGCTCAGAATGTCCAATTACAGTTTCTACAGAAAGAGTGTTTCAGAAAGGCTCAATCAAAAGTAAGGTTCAACTCTCTTAGTTGAATGCACAGAACAGAAAGAAGTTTCATACAATGCTTCTGTGTAGTTTATATTTGAACATATTCTTTTTTCCACTATTACCCACTTAGCGCTACGAATGTCCAGTTGCATTTTCTACGGACAGAGTGTTTCAAAACTGCTCAATCAAAAGTATGGTTTAACTCTGTTAGCTGAATGCTCAGATCAGAAAGAAGTTTCACAGAATGCTTCTGTGTAGTTTATATTTGAATATATTCCTTTTTCCACTACTACTCTCTTAGCGCTCCAAATGTCCAGTTGCATTTTCTACAGAAAGAGTGTTCAGATCTGCTCAATCAAAAGTATGGTTTAAATCTGTTAGCTGAATGCACAGATCAGAAAGAAGTTTCACAAAATTATTCTGTGTAGTTTATATTTGGAGACATTCCTTTTTCCACTATTACCCTCTTAGCGCTCCGAATCTCCACTTTCATTTTCTACAGAAAGAGTGTTTCAGAACGGCTCAATCAAAACTAAGGTTCAACTCTTTTAGTTGAACAAACAGAACAGAAAGAAGTTTCACACAATTCTTCTGTGTAGTTTTTATTTGTAGATATTCTTTTTCCCAATATAGGCCTCCTAGCGCTCAGAATGTCCAATTGCAGTTTCTACAGAAAGAGTGTTTCAGAACGGCTCAATCAAAAGTAAGGTTCAACTCTGTTAGTTGAATGCACAGAACAGAAAGAAGTTTCATACAATGCTTCTGTGTAGTTTCTATTTGAACATATTCTTTTTTCCACTATTACCCACTTAGCGCTACGAATGTCCAGTTGCATTTTCTACAGACAGAGTGTTTCAAAACTGCTCAATCAAAAGTATGGTTTAACTCTGTTAGATGAATGCTCAGATCAGAAAGAAGTTTCACAGAATGCTTCTGTGTAGTTTATATTTGAATATATTCCTTTTTCCACTACTACGCTCTTAGCGCTCCAAATTTCCAGTTGCATTTTCTACAGAAAGAGTGTTCAGATCTGCTCAATCAAAAGTATGGTTTAACTCTGTTAGCTGAATGCACAGATCAGAAAGAAGTATCACCGAATGATTCTGTGTAGTTTATATTTGAAGACATTCCTTTTTCCACTATTACCCTCTTAGCGCTCCGAATCTCCACTTGCATTTTCTACAAAAAGAGTGTTTCATAACTGCTCAATCAAAAATATGTTTTATCTCTGTTAACTGAATTTACAGATCAGAAATAAGTTTCACAGAATGCATCTGTGTAGTTTTTATTTGAAGATATTCTTTTTCCCAATGTAGGCCTCTTAGCGCTTAGCATGTCCAATTGCAGTTTCTACAGAAAGAGTGTTTCAGAACGGCTCAATCAAAAGTAAGGTTCAACTCTGTTAGTTGAAAGCACAGAACAGAAAGAATTTTCACAGAATGCTACTGTGTAGTTTATATTTGAATATATTCCTTTTTCCACTATTACCCTCTTAGCGCTCCGAATGTCCACTTGCATTTTCTACAGAAAGAGTGTTCAGAACTGCGCAATCAAAAGTATGGTTTAACTCTGTTAGCTTAATGAACATATCAGGAATAAGTTTAACACAATGCTTCTGTGTAGTTTTTATTTGAAGATATTATTTTTCCCAATAGAGGCCTCTTAGCGCTCAGAATGTCCAATTGCAGATTCTACAGAAAGAGAGTTTCAGAAAGGCTCAATCAAAAGTAAGGTTCAACTCTGTTAGTTGAATGCACAGAACAGAAAGAAGTTTCATACAATGCTTCTGTGTAGTTTATATTTGAACATATTCCTTTTTCCACTATTACCCACTTAGCGCTACGAATGTCCAGTTGCATTTTCTACAGACAGAGTGTTTCAAAACTGCTCAATCAAAAGTATGGTTTAACTCTGTTAGCTGAATGCTCAGATCAGAAAGAAGTTTCACAGAATGCTTCTGTGTAGTTTATATTTGAATATATTCCTTTTTCCACTTCTACTCTCTTAGCGCTCCAAATGTCCAGTTGCATTTTCTACAGAAAGAGTGTTCAGATCTGCTCAATCAAAAGTATGGTTTAAATCTGTTAGCTGAATGCACAGATCAGAAAGAAGTTTCACAGAATGATTCTGTGTAGTTTATATTTGGAGACATTCCATTTTCCACTATTACCCTCTTAGCGCTCCGTATCTCCAATTGCATTTTCTACAGAAAGAGTGTTTCAGAACGGCTCAATCAAAACTAAGGTTCACCTCTTTTAGTTGAACAAACAGAACAGAAAGAAGTTTCACACAATTCTTCTGTGTAGTTTTTATTTGTAGACATTCTTTTTCCCAATATAGGCCTCTTAGCGCTCAGAATGTCCAATTGCAGTTTCTACAGAAAGAGTGTTTCAGAAAGGCTCAATCAAAAGTAAGGTTCAACTCTGTTAGTTGAATGCACAGAACAGAAAGAAGTTTCATACAATGCTTCTGTGTAGTTTATATTTGAACATATTATTTTTTCCACTATTACCCACTTAGCGCTACGAATGTCCAGTTGCATTTTCTACAGACAGAGTGTTTCAAAACTGCTCAGCCAAAAGTATGGTTTAACTCTGTTAGCTGAATGCTCAGATCAGAAAGAAGTTACACAGAATGCTTCTGTATAGTTTATATTTGAATATATAGCTTTTTCCACTACTACGCTCTTAGCGCTCCAAATGTCCAGTTGCATTTTCTACAGAAACAGTTTTCAGATCTGCTCAATCAAAAGTATGGTTTAACTCTGTTAGCTGAATGCACAGATCAGAAAGAAGTTTCACCGAATGATTCTGTGTAGTTTATATTTGAAGACATTCCTTTTTCCACTATTACCCTCTTAGCGCTCCGAATCTCCACTTGCATTTTCTACAGAAAGAGTGTTTCAGAACGCCTCAATCAAAACTAAGGTTCAACTCTTTTAGTTGAACAAACAGAACAGAAAGAAGTTTCACACAATTCTTCTGTGTAGTTTTTATTTGTAGACATTCTTTTTCCCAATATAGGCCTCTTAGCGCTCAGAATGTCCAATTGCAGTTTCTACAGAAAGAGGGTATCAGAACGGCTCAATCAAAAGTAAGGTTCAACTCTGTTAGTTGAATGCACAGAACAGAAAGAAGTTTCATACAATGCTTCTGTGTAGTTTCTATTTGAACATATTCTTTTTTCCACTATTACCCACTTAGCGCTACGAATGTCCAGTTGCATTTTCTACAGACAGAGTGTTTCAAAACTGCTCAATCAAAAGTATGGTTTAACTCTGTTAGCTGAATGCTCACATCCGAAAGAAGTTTCACAGAATGCTTCTGTGTAGTTTATATTTGAATATATTCCTTTTTCCACTACTACGCTCTTAGCGCTCCAAATGTCCAGTTGCATTTTCTACAGAAAGAGTGTTCAGATCTGCTCAATCAAAAGTATGGTTTAACTCTGTTAGCTGAATGCACAGATCAGAAAGAAATTTCACAGAATAATTCTGTGTAGTTTATATTTGGAGACATTCCTTTTTCCACTATTACCCTCTTAGCGCTCCGAATCTCCACTTGCATTTTCTACAGAAAGAGTGTTTCAGAACGGCTCAATCAAAACTAAGGTTCAACTCTTTTAGTTGAACAAACAGAACAGAAAGAAGTTTCACACAATTCTTCTGTGTAGTTTTTATTTGTAGATATTCTTTTTCCCAATATAGGCCTCCTAGCGCTCAGAATGTCCAATTGCAGTTTCTACAGAAAGAGTGTTTCAGAACGGCTCAATCAAAAGTAAGGTTCAACTCTGTTAGTTGAATGCACAGAACAGAAAGAAGTTTCATACAATGCTTCTGTGTAGTTTATATTTGAACATATTCTTTTTTCCACTATTACCCACTTAGCGCTACGAATGTCCAGTTGCATTTTCTACAGACAGAGTGTTTCAAAACTGGTCAATCAAAAGTATGGTTTAACTCCGTTAGCTGAATGCTCAGATCAGAAAGAAGTTTCACAGAATGCTTCTGTGTAGTTTATATTTGAATATATTCCTTTTTCCACTACTACTCTCTTAGCGCTCCAAATGTCCAGTTGCATTTTCTACAGAAAGAGTGTTCAGATCTGCTCAATCAAAAGTATGGTTTAAATCTGTTAGCTGAATGCACAGATCAGAAAGAAGTTTCACAAAATGATTCTGTGTAGTTTATATTTGGAGACATTCCTTTTTCCACTATTACCCTCTTAGCGCTCCGAATCTCCACTTGCATTTTCTACAGAAAGAGTGTTTCAGAACGGCTCAATCAAAACTAAGGTTCAAATCTTTTAGTTGAACAAACAGAACAGAAAGAAGTTTCACACAATTCTTCTGTGTATTTTTTATTTGTAGATATTCTTTTTCCCAATATAGGCCTCCCAGCGCTCAGAATGTCCAATTGCAGTTTCTACAGAAAGAGTGTTTCAGAACGGCTCAATCAAAAGTAAGGTTCAACTCTGTTAGTTGAATGCACAGAACAGAAAGAAGTTTCATACAATGCTTCTGTGTAGTTTATATTTGAACATATTCTTTTTTCCACTATTACCCACTTAGCGCTACGAATGTCCAGTTGCATTTTCTACAGACAGAGTGTTTCCAAACTGCTCAATCAAAAGTATGGTTTAACTCTGTTAGCTGAATGCTCAGATCAGAAACAAGTTTCACAGAATGCTTCTGTGTAGTTTATATTTGAATATATTCCTTTTTCCACTACTACGCTCTTAGCGCTCCAAATGTCCAGTTGCATTTTCTACAGAAAGAGTGTTCAGATCTGCTCAATCAAAAGTATGCTTTAACTCTGTTAGCTGAATACACAGATCAGAAAGAAGTTTCACCGAATGATTCTGTGTAGTTTATATTTGAAGACATTCCTTTTTCCACTATTACCCTCTTAGCGCTCCGAATCTCCACTTGCATTTTCTACAAAAAGAGTGTTTCATAACTGCTCAATCAAAAATATGTTTTATCTCTGTTAACTGAATTTACAGATCAGAAATAAGTTTCACAGAATGCATCTGTGTAGTTTTTATTTGAAGATATTCTTTTTCCCAATGTAGGCCTCTTAGCGCTTAGCATGTCCAATTGCAGTTTCTACACAAAGAGTGTTTCAGAACGGCTCAATCAAAAGTAAGGTTCAACTCTGTTAGTTGAATGCACAGAACAGAAAGAATTTTCACAGAATGCTACTGTGTAGTTTATATTTGAATATATTCCTTTTTCCACTATTACCCTCTTAGCGCTCCGAATGTCCACTTGCATTTTCTACAGAAAGAGTGTTCAGAACTGCGCAATCAAAAGTATGGTTTAACTCTGTTAGCTTAATGAACATATCAGGAATAAGTTTCACACAATGCTTCTGTGTAGTTTTTATTTGAAGATATTATTTTTCCTAATAGAGGCCTCTTAGCGCTCAGAATGTCCAATTGCAGTTTCTACAGAAAGAGTGTTTCAGAAAGGCTCAATCAAAAGTAAGGTTCAACTCTCTTAGTTGAATGCACAGAACAGAAAGAAGTTTCATACAATGCTTCTGTGTAGTTTATATTTGAACATATTCTTTTTTCCACTATTACCCACTTAGCGCTACGAATGTCCAGTTGCCTTTTCTACAGACAGAGTGTTTCAAAACTGCTCAATCAAAAGTATGGTTTAACTCTGTTAGCTGAATGCACAGATCAGAAAGAAGTTTCACAGAATGATTCTGTGTAGTTTATATTTGAAGACATTCCTTTTTTAACTATTACCCTCTTAGCGCTCCGAATCTCCACTTGCATTTTCTACAAAAAGAGTGTTTCATAACTGCTCAATCAAAAATATGTTTTATCTCTGTTAACTGAATTTACAGATCAGAAATAAGTTTCACAGAATGAATCTGTGTAGTTTTTATTTGAAGATATTCTTTTTCCCAATGTAGGCCTCTTAGCGCTTAGCATGTCCAATTGCAGTCTCTACAGAAAGAGTGTTTCAGAACGGCTCAATCAAAAGTAAGGTTCAACTCTTTTAGTTGAATGCACAGAACAGAAAGAATTTTCACAGAATGCTACTGTGTAGTTTATATTTGAATATATTCCTTTTTCCACTATTACCCTCTTAGCGCTCCGAATGTCCACTTGCATTTTCTACAGAAAGAGTGTTCAGAACTGCGCAATCAAAAGTATGGTTTAACTCTGTTAGCTTAATGAACATATCAGGAATAAGTTTCACACAATGCTTCTGTCTAGTTTTTATTTGAAGATATTATTTTTCCCAATAGAGGCCTCTTAGCGCTCAGAATGTCCAATTGCAGTTTCTACAGAAAGAGAGTTTCAGAAAGGCTCAATCAAAAGTAAGGTTCAACTCTGTTAGTTGAATGCACAGAACAGAAAGAAGTTTCATACAATGCTTCTGTGTAGTTTATATTTGAACATATTCCTTTTTCCACTATTACCCACTTAGCGCTACGAATGTCCAGTTGCATTTTCTACAGACAGAGTGTTTCAAAACTGCTCAATCAAAAGTATGGTTTAACTCTGTTAGCTGAATGCTCAGATCAGAAAGAAGTTTCACAGAATGCTTCTGTGTAGTTTATATTTGAATATATTCCTTTTTCCACTTCTACTCTCTTAGCGCTCCAAATGTCCAGTTGCATTTTCTACAGAAAGAGTGTTCAGATCTGCTCAATCAAAAGTATGGTTTAAATCTGTTAGCTGAATGCACAGATCAGAAAGAAGTTTCACAGAATGATTCTGTGTAGTTTATATTTGGAGACATTCCATTTTCCACTATTACCCTCTTAGCGCTCCGTATCTCCAATTGCATTTTCTACAGAAAGAGTGTTTCAGAACGGCTCAATCAAAACTAAGGTTCAACTCTTTTAGTTGAACAAACAGAACAGAAAGAAGTTTCACACAATTCTTCTGTGTAGTTTTTATTTGTAGACATTCTTTTTCCCAATATAGGCCTCTTAGCGCTCAGAATGTCCAATTGCAGTTTCTACAGAAAGAGTGTTTCAGAAAGGCTCAATCAAAAGTAAGGTTCAACTCTGTTAGTTGAATGCACAGAACAGAAAGAAGTTTCATACAATGCTTCTGTGTAGTTTATATTTGAACATATTATTTTTTCCACTATTACCCACTTAGCGCTACGAATGTCCAGTTGCATTTTCTACAGACAGAGTGTTTCAAAACTGCTCAGCCAAAAGTATGGTTTAACTCTGTTAGCTGAATGCTCAGATCAGAAAGAAGTTACACAGAATGCTTCTGTGTAGTTTATATTTGAATATATAGCTTTTTCCACTACTACGCTCTTAGCGCTCCAAATGTCCAGTTGCATTTTCTACAGAAACAGTTTTCAGATCTGCTCAATCAAAAGTATGGTTTAACTCTGTTAGCTGAATGCACAGATCAGAAAGAAGTTTCACCGAATGATTCTGTGTAGTTTATATTTGAAGACATTCCTTTTTCCACTATTACCCTCTTAGCGCTCCGAATCTCCACTTGCATTTTCTACAGAAAGAGTGTTTCAGAACGCCTCAATCAAAACTAAGGTTCAACTCTTTTAGTTGAACAAACAGAACAGAAAGAAGTTTCACACAATTCTTCTGTGTAGTTTTTATTTGTAGACATTCTTTTTCCCAATATAGGCCTCTTAGCGCTCAGAATGTCCAATTGCAGTTTCTACAGAAAGAGGGTATCAGAACGGCTCAATCAAAAGTAAGGTTCAACTCTGTTAGTTGAATGCACAGAACAGAAAGAAGTTTCATACAATGCTTCTGTGTAGTTTCTATTTGAACATATTCTTTTTTCCACTATTACCCACTTAGCGCTACGAATGTCCAGTTGCATTTTCTACAGACAGAGTGTTTCAAAACTGCTCAATCAAAAGTATGGTTTAACTCTGTTAGCTGAATGCTCACATCCGAAAGAAGTTTCACAGAATGCTTCTGTGTAGTTTATATTTGAATATATTCCTTTTTCCACTACTACGCTCTTAGCGCTCCAAATGTCCAGTTGCATTTTCTACAGAAAGAGTGTTCAGATCTGCTCAATCAAAAGTATGGTTTAACTCTGTTAGCTGAATGCACAGATCAGAAAGAAGTTTCACCGAATGATTCTGTGTAATTTATATTTGAAGGCATTCCTTTTTCCACTATTACCCTCTTAGCGCTCCGAATCTCCACTTGCATTTTCTACAAAAACAGTGTTTCATAACTGCTCAATCAAAAATATGTTTTATCTCTGTTAACTGAATTTACAGATCAGAAATAAGTTTCACAGAATGCATCTGTGTAGTTTTAATTTGAAGATATTCTTTTTCCCAATGTAGGCCTCTTAGCGCTTAGCATGTCCAATTGCAGTTTCTACAGAAAGAGTGTTTCAGAACGGCTCAATCAAAAGTAAGGTTCAACTCTGTTAGTTGAATGCACAGAACAGAAAGAATTTTCACAGAATGCTACTGTGTAGTTTATATTTGAATATATTCCTTTTTCCACTATTACCCTCTTAGCGCTCCGAATGTCCACTTGCATTTTCTACAGAAAGAGTGTTCAGAACTGCGCAATCAAAAGTATGGTTTAACTCTGTTAGCTTAATGAACATATCAGAAATAAGTTTCACACAATGCTTCTGTGTAGTTTTTATTTGAAGATATTATTTTTCCCAATAGAGTCCTCTTAGCGCTCAGAATGTCCAATTGCAGTTTCTACAGAAAGAGTGTTTCAGAAAGGCTCAATCAAAAGTAAGGTTCAACTCTGTTAGTTGAATGCACAGAACAGAAAGAAGTTTCATACAATGCTTCTGTGTAGTTTATATTTGAACATATTCTTTTTTCCACTATTACCCACTTAGCGCTACGAATGTCCAGTTGCATTTACTACAGACAGAGTGTTTCAAAACTGCTCAATCAAAAGTATGGTTTAACTCTGTTAGCTGAATGCTCAGATCAGAAAGAAGTTTCACAGAATGCTTCTGTGTAGTTTATATTTGAATATATTACTTTTTCCACTGCTACTCTCTTAGCGCTCCAAATGTCCAGTTGCATTTTCTACAGAAAGAGTGTTCAGATCTGCTCAATCAAAAGTATGGTTTAACTCTGTTAGCTGAATGCACAGATCAGAAAGAAATTTCACAGAATAATTCTGTGTAGTTTATATTTGGAGACATTCCTTTTTCCACTATTACCCTCTTAGCGCTCCGAATCTCCACTTGCATTTTCTACAGAAAGAGTGTTTCAGAACGGCTCAATCAAAACTAAGGTTCAACTCTTTTAGTTGAACAAACAGAACAGAAAGAAGTTTCACACAATTCTTCTGTGTAGTTTTTATTTGTAGATATTCTTTTTCCCAATATAGGCCTCCTAGCGCTCAGAATCTCCAATTGCAGTTTCTACAGAAAGAGTGTTTCAGAACGGCTCAATCAAAAGTAAGGTTCAACTCTGTTAGTTGAATGCACAGAACAGAAAGAAGTTTCATACAATGCTTCTGTGTAGTTTATATTTGAACATATTCTTTTTTCCACTATTACCCACTTAGCGCTACGAATGTCCAGTTGCATTTTCTACAGACAGAGTGTTTCAAAACTGGTCAATCAAAAGTATGGTTTAACTCTGTTAGCTGAATGCTCAGATCAGAAAGAAGTTTCACAGAATGCTTCTGTGTAGTTTATATTTGAATATATTCCTTTTTCCACTACTACTCTCTTAGCGCTCCAAATGTCCAGTTGCATTTTCTACAGAAAGAGTGTTCAGATCTGCTCAATCAAAAGTATGGTTTAAATCTGTTAGCTGAATGCACAGATCAGAAAGAAGTTTCACAAAATGATTCTGTGTAGTTTATATTTGGAGACATTCCTTTTTCCACTATTACCCTCTTAGCGCTCCGAATCTCCACTTGCATTTTCTACAGAAAGAGTGTTTCAGAACGGCTCAATCAAAACTAAGGTTCAAATCTTTTAGTTGAACAAACAGAACAGAAAGAAGTTTCACACAATTCTTCTGTGTATTTTTTATTTGTAGATATTCTTTTTCCCAATATAGGCCTCCCAGCGCTCAGAATGTCCAATTGCAGTTTCTACAGAAAGAGTGTTTCAGAACGGCTCAATCAAAAGTAAGGTTCAACTCTGTTAGTTGAATGCACAGAACAGAAAGAAGTTTCATACAATGCTTCTGTGTAGTTTATATTTGAACATATTCTTTTTTCCACTATTACCCACTTAGCGCTACGAATGTCCAGTTGCATTTTCTACAGACAGAGTGTTTCCAAACTGCTCAATCAAAAGTATGGTTTAACTCTGTTAGCTGAATGCTCAGATCAGAAACAAGTTTCACAGAATGCTTCTGTGTAGTTTATATTTGAATATATTCCTTTTTCCACTACTACGCTCTTAGCGCTCCAAATGTCCAGTTGCATTTTCTACAGAAAGAGTGTTCAGATCTGCTCAATCAAAAGTATGCTTTAACTCTGTTAGCTGAATGCACAGATCAGAAAGAAGTTTCACCGAATGATTCTGTGTAGTTTATATTTGAAGACATTCCTTTTTCCACTATTACCCTCTTAGCGCTCCGAATCTCCACTTGCATTTTCTACAAAAAGAGTGTTTCATAACTGCTCAATCAAAAATATGTTTTATCTCTGTTAACTGAATTTACAGATCAGAAATAAGTTTCACAGAATGCATCTGTGTAGTTTTTATTTGAAGATATTCTTTTTCCCAATGTAGGCCTCTTAGCGCTTAGCATGTCCAATTGCAGTTTCTACAGAAAGAGTGTTTCAGAACGGCTCAATCAAAAGTAAGGTTCAACTCTGTTAGTTGAATGCACAGAACAGAAAGAATTTTCACAGAATGCTACTGTGTAGTTTATATTTGAATATATTCCTTTTTCCACTATTACCCTCTTAGCGCTCCGAATGTCCACTTGCATTTTCTACAGAAAGAGTGTTCAGAACTGCGCAATCAAAAGTATGGTTTAACTCTGTTAGCTTAATGAACATATCAGGAATAAGTTTCACACAATGCTTCTGTGTAGTTTTTATTTGAAGATATTATTTTTCCTAATAGAGGCCTCTTAGCGCTCAGAATGTCCAATTGCAGTTTCTACAGAAAGAGTGTTTCAGAAAGGCTCAATCAAAAGTAAGGTTCAACTCTCTTAGTTGAATGCACAGAACAGAAAGAAGTTTCATACAATGCTTCTGTGTAGTTTATATTTGAACATATTCTTTTTTCCACTATTACCCACTTAGCGCTACGAATGTCCAGTTGCCTTTTCTACAGACAGAGTGTTTCAAAACTGCTCAATCAAAAGTATGGTTTAACTCTGTTAGCTGAATGCACAGATCAGAAAGAAGTTTCACAGAATGATTCTGTGTAGTTTATATTTGAAGACATTCCTTTTTTAACTATTACCCTCTTAGCGCTCCGAATCTCCACTTGCATTTTCTACAAAAAGAGTGTTTCATAACTGCTCAATCAAAAATATGTTTTATCTCTGTTAACTGAATTTACAGATCAGAAATAAGTTTCACAGAATGAATCTGTGTAGTTTTTATTTGAAGATATTCTTTTTCCCAATGTAGGCCTCTTAGCGCTTAGCATGTCCAATTGCAGTCTCTACAGAAAGAGTGTTTCAGAACGGCTCAATCAAAAGTAAGGTTCAACTCTGTTAGTTGAATGCACAGAACAGAAAGAATTTTCACAGAATGCTACTGTGTAGTTTATATTTGAGTATATTCCTTTTTCCACTATTACCCTCTTAGCGCTCCGAATGTCCACTTGCATTTTCTACAGAAAGAGTGTTCAGAACTGCGCAATCAAAAGTATGGTTTAACTCTGTTAGCTTAATGAACATATCAGGAATAAGTTTCACACAATGCTTCTGTCTAGTTTTTATTTGAAGATATTATTTTTCCTAATAGAGGCCTCCTAGCGCTCAGAATGTCCAATTGCAGTTTCTACAGAAAGAGTGTTTCAGAAAGGCTCAATCAAAAGTAAGGTTCAACTCTGTTAGTTGAATGCACAGAACAGAAAGTAGTTTCATACAATGCTTCTGTGTAGTTTATATTTGAACATATCCTTTTTTCCACTATTACCCACTTAGCGCTACGAATGTCCAGTTGCATTTTCTACAGACAGAGTGTTTCAAAACTGCTCAATCAAAAGTATGGTTTAACTCTGTTAGCTGCATGCTCAGTTCAGAAAGAAGTTTCACAGAATGCTTCTGTGTAGTTTATATTTGAATATATTCCTTTTTCCACTACTACTCTCTTAGCGCTCCAAATGTCCAGTTGCATTTTCTACAGAAAGAGTGTTCAGATCTGCTCAATCAAAAGTATGGTTTAAATCTGTTAGCTGAATGCACAGATCAGAAAGAAGTTTCACAAAATGATTCTGTGTAGTTTATATTTGGAGACATTCCTTTTTCCACTATTACCCTCTTACCGCTCCGAATCTCCACTTGCATTTTCTACAGAAAGAGTGTTTCAGAACGGCTCAATCAAAACTAAGGTTCAACTCTTTTAGTTGAACAAACAGAACAGAAAGAAGTTTCACACAATGCTTCTGTGTAGTTTTTATTTGTAGATATTCTTTTTCCCAATATAGGCCTCCTAGCGCTCAGAATGTCCAATTGCAGTTTCTACAGAAAGAGTGTTTCAGAACGGCTCAATCAAAAGTAAGGTTCAACTCTGTTAGTTGAATGCACAGAACAGAAAGAAGTTTCATACAATGCTTCTGTGTAGTTTATATTTGAACATATTCTTTTTTCCACTATTACCCACTTAGCGCTACGAATGTCCAGTTGCATTTTCTACAGACAGAGTGTTTCAAAACTGCTCAATCAAAAGTATGGTTTAACTCTGTTAGCTGAATGCACAGATCAGAAAGAAGTTTCACAGAATGATTCTGTGTAGTTTATATTTGAAGACATTCCTTTTTCCACTATTACCCTCTTAGCGCTCCGAATTTCCACTTGCATTTTCTACAAAAAGAGTGTTTCATAACTGCTCAATCAAAAATATGTTTTATCTCTGTTAACTGAATTTACAGATCAGAAATAAGTTTCACAGAATGAATCTGTGTAGTTTTTATTTGAAGATATTCTTTATCCCAATGTAGGCCTCTTAGCGCTTAGCATGTCCAATTGCAGTCTCTACAGAAAGAGTGTTTCAGAACGGCTCAATCAAAAGTAAGGTTCAACTCTGTTAGTTGAATGCACAGAACAGAAAGAATTTTCACAGAATGCTACTGTGTAGTTTATATTTGAGTATATTCCTTTTTCCACTATTACCCTCTTAGCGCTCCGAATGTCCACTTGCATTTTCTACAGAAAGAGTGTTCAGAACTGCGCAATCAAAAGTATGGTTAAACTCTCTTAGCTTAATGAACATATCAGGAATAAGTTTCACACAATGCTTCTGTCTAGTTTTTATTTGAAGATATTATTTTTCCTAATAGAGTCCTCTTAGCGCTCAGAATGTCCAATTGCAGTTTCTACAGAAAGAGTGTTTCAGAAAGGCTCAATCAAAAGTAAGGTTCAACTCTGTTAGTTGAATGCACAGAACAGAAAGAAGTTTCATACAATGCTTCTGTGTAGTTTATATTTGAACATATCCTTTTTTCCACTATTACCCACTTAGCGCTACGAATGTCCAGTTGCATTTTCTACAGACAGAGTGTTTCAAAACTGCTCAATCAAAAGTATGGTTTAACTCTGTTAGCTGAATGCTCAGATCAGAAAGAAGTTTCACAGAATGCTTCTGTGTAGTTTATATTTGAATATATTCCTTTTTCCACTACTACTCTCTTAGCGCTCCAAATGTCCAGTTGCATTTTCTACAGAAAGAGTGTTCAGATCTGCTCAATCAAAAGTATGGTTTAAATCTGTTAGCTGAATGCACAGATCAGAAAGAAGTTTCACAAAATGATTCTGTGTAGTTTATATTTGGAGACATTCCTTTTTCCACTATTACCCTCTTAGCGCTCCGAATCTCCACTTGCATTTTCTACAGAAAGAGTGTTTCAGAACGGCTCAATCAAAACTAAGGTTCAACTCTTTTAGTTGAACAAACAGAACAGAAAGAAGTTTCACACAATGCTTCTGTGTAGTTTTTATTTGTAGATATTCTTTTTCCCAATATAGGCCTCCTAGCGCTCAGAATGTCCAATTGCAGTTTTTACAGAAAGAGTGTTTCAGAACGGCTCAATCAAAAGTAAGGTTCAACTCTGTTAGTTGAATGCACAGAACAGAAAGAAGTTTCATACAATGCTTCTGTGTAGTTTATATTTGAACATATTCTTTTTTCCACTATTACCCACTTAGCGCTACGAATGTCCAGTTGCATTTTCTACAGACAGAGTGTTTCAAAACTGCTCAATCAAAAGTATGGTTTAACTCTGTTAGCTGAATGCTCAGATCAGAAACAAGTTTCACAGAATGCTTCTGTGTAGTTTATATTTGAATATATTCCTTTTTCCACTACTACGCTCTTAGCGCTCCAAATGTCCAGTTGCATTTTCTACAGAAAGAGTGTTCAGATCTGCTCAATCAAAAGTATGGTTTAACTCTGTTAGCTGAATGCACAGATCAGAAAGAAGTTTCACCGAATGATTCTGTGTAGTTTATATTTGAAGACATTCCTTTTTCCACTATTACCCTCTTAGCGCTCCGAATCTCCACTTGCATTTTCTACAAAAAGAGTGTTTCATAACTGCTCAATCAAAAATATGTTTTATCTCTGTTAACTGAATTTACAGATCAGAAATAAGTTTCACAGAATGAATCTGTGTAGTTTTTATTTGAAGATATTCTTTTTCCCAATGTAGGCCTCTTAGCGCTTAGCATGTCCAATTGCAGTCTCTACAGAAAGAGTGTTTCAGAACGGCTCAATCAAAAGTAAGGTTCAACTCTGTTAGTTGAATGCACAGAACAGAAAGAATTTTCACAGAATGCTACTGTGTAGTTTATATTTGAATATATTCCTTTTTCCACTATTACCCTCTTAGCGCTCCGAATGTCCACTTGCATTTTCTACAGAAAGAGTGTTCAGATCTGCCCAATCAAAAGTATGGTTTAACTCTGTTAGCTGAATGCACAGAAAAGAAAGAAGTTTCACAGAATGATTCTGTGTAGTTTATATTTGGAGACATTCCTTTTTCCACTATTACCCTCTTAGCGCTCCGAATCTCCACTTGCATTTTCTACAGAAAGAGTGTTTCAGAACGGCTCAATCAAAACTAAGGTTCAACTCTTTTAGTTGAACAAACAGAACAGAAAGAAGTTTCACACAATTCTTCTGTGTAGTTTTTATTTGTAGACATTCTTTTTCCCAATATAGGCCTCTTAGCGCTCAGAATGTCCAATTGCAGTTTCTACAGAAAGAGTGTTTCAGAACGGCTCAATCAAAAGTAACGTTCAACTCTGTTAGTTGAATGCACAGAACAGAAAGAAGTTTCATACAATGCTTCTGTGTAGTTTATATTTGAACTTATTCTTTTTTCCACTATTACCCACTTAGCGCTACGAATGCCCAGTTGCATTTTCTACAGACAGTGTTTTTCAAAACTGCTCAATCAAAAGTATGGTTTAACTCTGTTAGCTGAATGCTCAGATCAGAAGAAGTTTCACAGAATGCTTCTGTGTAGTTTATATTTGAATATATTCCTTTTTCCACTACTACGCTCTTAGCGCTCCAAATGTCCAGTTGCATTTTCTACAGAAAGAGTGTTCAGATCTGCTCAATCAAAAGTATGTTTTAACTCTGTTAGCTGAATGCACAGATCAGAAAGAAGTTTCACCGAATGATTCTGTGTAGTTTATATTTGAAGACATTCCTTTTTCCACTATTACCCTCTTAGCGTTCCGAATCTCCACTTGCATTTTCTACAAAAAGAGTGTTTCATAACTGCTCAATCAAAAATATGTTTTATCTCTGTTAACTGAATTTACAGATCAGAAATAAGTTTCACAGAATGCATCTGTGTAGTTTTTATTTGAAGATATTCTTTTTCCCAATGTAGGCCTCTTAGCCCTTAAAATGTCCAATTGCAGTTTCTACAGAAAGAGTGTTTCAGAACGGCTCAATCAAAAGTAAGGTTCAACTCTGTTAGTTGAATGCACAGAACAGAAAGAATTTTCACAGAATGCTACTGTGTAGTTTATATTTGAATATATTCCTTTTTCCACTATTACCGTCTTAGCGCTCCGAATGCCCACTTGCATTTTCTACAGAAAGAGTGTTCAGAACTGCGCAATCAAAAGTATGGTTTAACTCTGTTAGCTTAATGAACATATCAGAAATAAGTTTCACACAATGCTTCTGTGTAGTTTTTATTTGAAGATATTATTTTTCCCAATATAGGCCTCTTAGCGCTCAGAATGTCCAATTGCAGTTTCTACAGAAAGAGTGTATCAGAAAGGCTCAATCAAAAGTAAGGTTCAACTCTGTTACTTGAATGCACAGAACAGAAAGAAGTTTCATACAATGCTTCTGTGTAGTTTATATTTGAACATATTCTTTTTTCCACTATTACCCACTTAGCCCTACGAATGTCCAGTTGCATTTTCTACAGACAGAGTGTTTCAAAACTGCTCAATCAAAAGTATGGTTTAACTCTGTTAGCTGAATGCTCAGATCAGAAAGAAGTTTCACAGAATGCTTCTGTGTAGTTTATATTTGAATATATTCCTTTTTCCACTACTACTCTCTTAGCGCTCCAAATGTCCAGTTGCATTTTCTACAGAAAGAGTGTTCAGATCTGCTCAATCAAAAGTATGGTTTAACTCTGTTAGCTGAATACACAGATCAGAAAGAAGTTTCAAAGAATGATTCTGTGTAGTTTATATTTGGAGACATTCCTTTTTCCACTATTACCCTCTTAACGCTCCGAATCTCCACTTGCATTTTCTACAGAAAGAGTGTTTCAGAACGGCTCAATCGAAACTAAGGTTCAACTCTTTAAGTTGAACAAACAGAACAGAAAGAAGTTTCACACAATTCTTCTGTGTAGTTTTTATTTGTAGACATTCTTTTTCCCAATATAGGCCTCTTAGCGCTCAGAATGTCCAATTGCAGTTTCTACAGAAAGAGGCTTTCAGAACGGCTCAATCAAAAGTAAGGTTCAACTCTGTTAGTTGAATGCACAGAACAGAAAGAAGTTTCATACAATGCTTCTGTGTAGTTTCTATTTGAACATATTCTTTTTTCCACTATTACCCACTTAGCGCTACGAATGTCCAGTTGCATTTTCTACAGACAGAGTGTTTCAAAACTGCTCAATCAAAAGTATGGTTTAACTCTGTTAGCTGAATGCTCAGATCAGAAAGAAGTTTCACAGAATGCTTCTGTGTAGTTTATATATGAATATATTCCTTTTTCCACTACTACGCTCTTAGCGCTCCAAATGTCCAGTTGCATTTTCTACAGAAAGAGTGTTCAGATCTGCTCAATTAAAAGTATGGTTTTACTCTGTTAACTGAATGCACAGATCAGAAAGAAGTTTCACCGAATGATTCTGTGTAGTTTATATTTGAAGACATTCCTTTTTCCACTATTACCCTCTTAGCGCTCCGAATCTCCACTTGCATTTTCTACAAAAAGAGTGTTTCATAACTGCTCAATCAAAAATACGTTTTATCTCTGTTAACTGAATTTACAGATCAGAAATAAGTTTCACAGAATGCATCTGTGTAGTTTTTATTTGAAGATATTCTTTTTCCCAATGTAGGCCTCTTAGCGCTTAGCATGTAAAATTGCAGTTTCTACAGAAAGAGTGTTTCAGAACGGCTCAATCAAAAGTAAGGTTCAACTCTGTTAGTTGAATGCACAGAACAGAAAGAATTTTCACAGAATGCTACTGTGTAGTTTATATTTGAATATATTCCTTTTTCCACTATTACCCTCTTAGCGCTCCGAATGTCCACTTGCATTTTCTACAGAAAGAGTGTTCAGAACTGCGCATTCAAAAGTATGTTTTACCTCTGTTAGCTTAATGAACATATCAGAAATAAGTTTCACACAATTCTTCTGTGTAGTTTTTATTTGTAGACATTATTTTTCCCAATAGAGGCCTCTTAGCGCTCAGAATGTGCAATTGCAGTTTCTACAGAAAGAGTGTTTCAGAACGGCTCAATCAAAAGTAACGTTCAACTCTGTTAGTTGAATGCACAGAACAGAAAGAAGTTTCATACAATGCTTCTGTGTAGTTTATATTTGAACATATTCTTTTTTCCACTACTACCCACTTAGCGCTACGAATGTCCAGTTGCATTTTCTACAGACAGTGTTTTTTAAAACTGCTCAATCAAAAGTATGGTTTAACTCTGTTAGCTGAATGCTCAGATCAGAAAGAAGTTTCACAGAATGCTTCTGTGTAGTTTATATTTGAATATATTCCTTTTTCCACTACTACGCTCTTAGCGCTCCAAATGTCCAGTTGCATTTTCTACAGAAAGAGTGTTCAGATCTGCTCAATCAAAAGTATGGTTTAACTCTGTTAGCTGAATGCACAGATCAGAAAGAAGTTTCACCGAATGATTCTGTGTAGTTTATATTTGAAGACATTCCTTTTTCCACTATTACCCTCTTAGCGCTCCGAATCTCCACTTGCATTTTCTACAAAAAGAGTGTTTCATTACTGCTCAATCAAAAATATGTTTTATCTCTGTTAACTGAATTTACAGATCAGAAATAAGTTTCACAGAATGCATCTGTGTAGTTTTTATTTGAAGATATTCTTTTTCCCAATGTAGGCCTCTTAGCCCTTAGCATGTCCAATTGCAGTTTCTACAGAAAGAGTGTTTCAGAACGGCTCAATCAAAAGTAAGGTTCAACTCTGTTAGTTGAATGCACAGAACAGAAAGAATTTTCACAGAATGCTACTGTGTAGTTTATATTTGAATATATTCCTTTTTCCACTATTACCCTCTTAGCGCTCCGAATGTCCACTTGCATTTTCTACAGAAAGAGTGTTCAGAACTGCGCAATCAAAAGTATGGTTTAACTCTGTTAGCTTAATGAACATATCAGAAATAAGTTTCACACAATGCTTCTGTGTAGTTTTTATTTGAAGATATTATTTTTCCCAATAGAGGTCTCTTAGCGATCAGAATGTCCAATTGCAGTTTCTACAGAAAGAGTGTTTCAGAAAGGCTCAATCAAAAGTAAGGTTCAACTCTGTTAGTTGAGTGCACAGAACAGTAAGAAGTTTCATACAATGCTTCTGTGTAGTTTATATTTGAACATATTCTTTTTTCCACTATTACCCACTTAGCGCTACGAATGTCCAGTTGCATTTTCTACAGACAGAGTGTTTCAAAACTGCTCAATCAAAAGTACGGTTTAACTCTGTTAGCTGAATGCTCAGATCAGAAAGAAGTTTCACAGAATGCTTCTGTGTAGTTTATATTTGAATATATTGCTTTTTCCACTACTACGCTCTTAGCGCTCCAAATGTCCAGTTGCATTTTCTACAGAAAGAGTGTTCAGATCTTCTCAATTAAAAGTATGGTTTTACTCTGTTAGCTGAATGCACAGATGAGAAAGAAGTTTCACCGAATGATTCTGTGTAGTTTATATTTGAAGGCATTCCTTTTTCCACTATTACCCTCTTAGCGCTCCGAATCTCCACTTGCATTTTCTACAAAAACAGTGTTTCATAACTGCTCAATCAAAAATATGTTTTATCTCTGTTAACTGAATTTACAGATCAGAAATAAGTTTCACAGAATGCATCTGTGTAGTTTTTATTTGAAGATATACTTTTTCCCAATGTAGGCCTCTTGGCGCTTAGCATGTCCAATTGCAGTTTCTACAGAAAGAGTGTTTCAGAACGGCTCAATCAAAAGTAAGGTTCAACTCCGTTAGTTGAATGCACAGAACAGAAAGAATTTTCACAGAATGCTACTGTGTAGTTTATATTTGAATATATTCCTTTTTCCACTATTACCCTCTTAGCGCTCCGAATGTCCACTTGCATTTTCTACAGAAAGAGTGTTCAGAACTGCGCAATCAAAAGTATGGTTTAACTCTGTTAGCTTAATGAACATATCAGAAATAAGTTTCACACAATGCTTCTGTGTAGTTTTTATTTGAAGATATTATTTTTCCCAATAGAGGCCTCTTAGCGCTCAGAATGTCCAATTGCAGTTTCTACAGAAAGAGTGTTTCAGAAAGGCTCAATCAAAAGTAAGGTTCAACTCTGTTAGTTGAATGCACAGAACAGAAAGAAGTTTCATACAATGCTTCTGTGTAGTTTATATTTGAACATATTCTTTTTTCCACTATTACCCACTTAGCGCTACGAATGTCCAGTTGCATTTTCTACAGACAGAGTGTTTCAAAACTGCTCAATCAAAAGTATGGTTTAACTCTGTTAGCTGAATGCTCAGATCAGAAAGAAGTTTCACAGAATGCTTCTGTGTAGTTTATATTTGAATATATTCCTTTTTCCACTACTACTCTCTTAGCGCTCCAAATGTCCAGTTGCATTTTCTACAGAAAGAGTGTTCAGATCTGCTCAATCAAAAGTATGGTTTAACTCTGTTAGCTGAATGCACAGATCAGAAAGAAGTTTCACAGAATGATTCTGTGTAGTTTATATTTGGAGACATTCCTTTTTCCACTATTACCCTCTTAGCGCTCCGAATCTCCACTTGCATTTTCTACAGAAAGAGTATATCAGAACGGCTCAATCAAAACTAAGGTTCAACTCTTTTAGTTGAACAAACAGAACAGAAAGAAGTTTCACACAATTCTTCTGTGTAGTTTTTATTTGTAGACATTCTTTTTACCAATATAGGCGTCTTAGCGCTCTGAATGTCCAATTGCAGTTTCTACAGAAAGAGTGTTTCAGAACGGCTCAATCAAAAGTAAGGTTCAACTCTGTTAGTTGAATGCACAGAACAGAAAGAAGTTTCATACAATGCTTCTGTGTAGTTTATATTTGAACATATTCTTTTTTCCACTATTACCCACTTAGCGCTACGAATGTCCAGTTGCATTTTCTACAGACAGAGTGTTTCAAAACTGCTCAATCAAAAGTATGGTTTAACTCTGTTAGCTGAATGCTCAGATCAGAAAGAAGTTTCACAGAATGCTTCTGTGTAGTTTATATTTGAATATATTCCTTTTTCCACTACTACACTTTTAGCGCTCCAAATGTCCAGTTGCATTTTCTACAGAAAGAGTGTTCAGATCTGCTCAATTAAAAGTATGGTTTAACTCTGTTAGCTGAATGCACAGATCAGAAAGAAGTTTCACCGAATGATTCTGTGTAGTTTATATTTGAAGACATTCCTTTTTCCACTATTACCCTCTTAGCGCTCCGAATCTCCACTTGCATTTTCTACAAAAAGAGTGTTTCATAACTGCTCAATCAAAAATATGTTTTATCTCTGTTAACTGAATTTACAGATCAGAAATAAGTTTCACAGAATGCATCTGTGTAGTTTTTATTTGAAGATATTCTTTTTCCCAATGTAGGCCTCTTAGCGCTTAGCATGTCCAATTGCAGTTTCTACAGAAAGAGTGTTTCAGAACGGCTCAATCAAAAGTAAGGTTCAACTCTGTTAGTTGAATGCACAGAACAGAAAGAATTTTCACAGAATGCTACCGTGTAGTTTATATTTGAATATATTCCTTTTTCCACTATTACCCTCTTAGCGCTCCGAATGTCCACTTGCATTTTCTACAGAAAGAGTGTTCAGAACTGCGCAATCAAAAGTATGGTTTAACTCTGTTAGCTTAATGAACATATCAGAAATAAGTTCCACACAATGCTTCTGTGTAGTTTTTATTTGAAGATATTATTTTTCCCAATATAGGCCTCTTAGCGCTCAGAATGTCCAATTGCAGTTTCTACAGAAAGAGTGTTTCAGAAAGGCTCAATCAAAAGTAAGGTTCAACTCTGTTAGTTGAATGCACAGAACAGAAAGAAGTTTCATACAATGCTTCTGCGTAGTTTCTATTTGAACATATTCTTTTTTCCACTATTACCCACTTAGCGCTACGAATGTCCAGTTGCATTTTCTACAGACAGAGTGTTTCAAAACTGCTCAATCAAAAGTATGGTTTAACTCTGTTAGCTGAATGCTCAGATCAGAAAGAAGTTTCACAGAATGCTTCTGTGTAGTTTATATTTGAATATATTACTTTTTCCACTACTACGCTCTTAGCGCTCCAAATGTCCAGTTGCATTTTCTACAGAAAGAGTGTTCAGATCTGCTCAATTAAAAGTATGGTTTTACTCTGTTAACTGAATGCACAGATCAGAAAGAAGTTTCACCGAATGATTCTGTGTAGTTTATATTTGAAGACATTCCGTTTTCCACTATTACCCTCTTAGCGCTCCGAATCTCCACTTGCATTTTCTACAAAAAGAGTGTTTCATAACTGCTCAATCAAAAATATGTTTTATCTCTGTTAACTGAATTTACAGATCAGAAATAAGTTTCACAGAATGCATCTGTGTAGTTTTTATTTGAAGATATTCTTTTTCCCAATGTAGGCCTCTTAGCGCTTAGCATGTCCAATTGCAGTTTCTACAGAAAGAGTGTTTCAGAACGGCTCAATCAAAAGTAAGGTTCAAGTCTGTTAGTTGAATGCACAGAACAGAAAGAATTTTCACAGAATGCTACTGTGTAATTTATATTTGAATATATTCCTTTTTCCACTATTACCCTCTTAGCGCTCCGAATGTCCACTTGCATTTTCTACAGAAAGAGTGTTCAGAACTGCGCATTCAAAAGTATGGTTTACCTCTGTTAGCTTAATGAACATATCAGAAATAAGTTTCACACAATTCTTCTGTGTAGTTTTTATTTGTAGACATTCTTTTTCCCAATATAGGCCTCTTAGCGCTCAGAATGTCCAATTGCAGTTTCTACAGAAAGAGTGTTTCAGAACGGCTCAATCAAAAGTAACGTTCAACTCTGTTAGTTGAATGCACAGAACAGACAGAAGTTTCATACAATGCTTCTGTGTAGTTTATATTTGAACATATTCTTTTTTCCACTACTACCCACTTAGCGCTACGAATGTCCAGTTGCATTTTCTACAGACAGTGTTTTTTAAAACTGCTCAATCAAAAGTATGGTTTAACTCTGTTAGCTGAATGCTCAGATCAGAAAGAAGTTTCACAGAATGCTTCTGTGTAGTTTATATTTGAATATATTCCTTTTTACACTACTACGCTCTTAGCGCTCCAAATGTCCAGTTGCATTTTCTACAGAAAGAGTGTTCAGATCTGCTCAATCAAAAGTATGGTTTAACTCTGTTAGCTGAATGCACAGATCAGAAAGAAGTTTCACCGAATGATTCTGTGTAGTTTATATTTGGAGACATTCCTTTTTCCACTATTACCCTCTTAGCGCTCCGAATCTCCACTTGCATTTTCTACAAAAAGAGTGTTTCATAACTGCTCAATCAAAAATATGTTTTATCTCTGTTAACTGAATTTACAGATCAGAAATAAGTTTCACAGAATGCATCTGTGTAGTTTTTATTTGAAGATATTCTTTTTCCCAATGTAGGCCTCTTAGCCCTTAGCATGTCCAATTGCAGTTTCTACAGAAATTGTGTTTCAGAACCGCTCAATCAAAAGTAAGGTTCAACTCTGTTAGTTGAATGCACAGAACAGAAAGAATTTTCACAGAATGCTACTGTGTAGTTTATATTTGAATATATTCCTTTTTCCACTATTACCCTCTTAGCGCTCCGAATGTCCACTTGCATTTTCTACAGAAAGAGTGTTCAGAACTGCGCAATCAAAAGTATGGTTTAACTCTGTTAGCTTAATGAACATATCAGAAATAAATTTCACACAATGCTTCTGTGTAGTTTTTATTTGAAGATATAATTTTTCCCAATAGAGGCCTCTTAGCGCTCAGAATGTCCAATTGCAGTTTCTACAGAAAGAGTGTTTCAGAAAGGCTCAATCAAAAGTAAGGTTCAACTCTGTTAGTTGAATGCACAGAACAGAAAGAAGTTTCATACAATGCTTCTGTGTAGTTTATATTTGAACATATTCTTTTTTCCACTATTACCCACTTAGCGCTACGAATGTCCAGTTGCATTTTCTACAGACAGAGTGTTTCAAAACTGCTCAATCAAAAGTATGGTTTAACTCTGTTAGCTGAATGCTCAGATCAGAAAGAAGTTTCACAGAATGCTTCTGTGTAATTTATATTTGAATATATTCCTTTTTCCACTACTACTCTCTTAGCGCTCCAAATGTCCAGCTGCATTTTCTACAGAAAGAGTGTTCAGATCTGCTCAATCAAAAGTATGGTTTAACTCTGTTAGCTGAATGCACAGATCAGAATGAAGTTTCAAAGAATGATTCTGTGTAGTTTATATTTGGAGACATTCCTTTTTCCACTATTACCCTCTTAGCGCTCCGAATCTCCACTTGCATTTTCTACAGAAAGAGTGTTTCAGAACGGCTCAATCAAAACTAAGGTTCAACTCTTTTAGTTGAACAAACAGAACAGAAAGAAGTTTCACACAATTCTTCTGTGTAGTTTTTATTTGTAGACATTCTTTTTCCCAATATAGGCCTCTTAGCGCTCAGAATGTCAATTTGCAGTTTCTACAGAAAGATGGTCTCAGAACGGCTCAATCAAAAGTAAGGTTCAACTCTGTTAGTTGAATGCACAGAACAGAAAGAAGTTTCATACAATGCTTCTGTGTAGTTTCTATTTGAACATATTCTTTTTTCCACTATTACCCACTTAGCGCTACGAATGTCCAGTTGCATTTTCTACAGACAGAGTGTTTCAAAACTGCTCAATCAAAAGTATGGTTTAACTCTGTTAGCTGAATGCTCAGATCAGAAAGAAGTTTCACAGAATGCTTCTGTGTAGTTTATATTTGAATATATTCCTTTTTCCACTACTACGCTCTTAGCGCTCCAAATGTCCAGTTGCATTTTCTACAGAAAGAGTGTTCAGATCTGCTCAATTAAAAGTATGGTTTTACTCTGTTAGCTGAATGCACAGATCAGAAAGAAGTTTCACCGAATGATTCTGTGTAGTTTATATTTGAAGACATTCCTTTTTCCACTATTACCCTCTTAGCGCTCCGAATCTCCACTTGCATTTTCTACAAAAACAGTGTTTCATAACTGCTCAATCAAAAATATGTTTTATCTCTGTTAACTGAACTTACAGATCAGAAATAAGTTTCACAGAATGCATCTGTGTAGTTTTTATTTGAAGATATTCTTTTTCCCAATGTAGGCCTCTTAGCGCTTAGCATGTCCAATTGCAGTTTCTACAGAAAGAGTGTTTCAGAACGGCTCAATCAAAAGTAAGGTTCAACTCTGTTAGTTGAATGCACAGAACAGAAAGAATTTTCACAGAATGCTACTGTGTAGTTTATATTTGAATATATTCCTTTTTCCACTATTACCCTCTTAGCGCTCCGAATGTCCACCTGCATTTTCTACAGAAAGAGTGTTCAGAACTGCGCAATCAAAAGTATGGTTTAACTCTGTTAGCTTAATGAACATATCAGAAATAAGTTTCACACAATGCTTCTGTGTAGTTTTTATTTGAAGATATTATTTTTCCCAATAGAGGCCTCTTAGCGCTCAGAATGTCCAATTGCAGTTTCTACAGAAAGAGTGTTTCAGAAAGGCTCAATCAAAAGTAAGGTTCAACTCTGTTAGTTGAATGCACAGAACAGAAAGAAGTTTCATACAATGCTTCTGTGTAGTTTATATTTGAACATATTCTTTTTTCCACTATTACCCACTTAGCGCTACGAATGTCCAGTTGCATTTTCTACAGACAGAGTGTTTCAAAACTGCTCAATCAAAAGTATGGTTTAACTCTGTTAGCTGAATGCTCAGATCAGAAAGAAGTTTCACGGAATGCTTCTGTGTAGTTTATATTTGAATATATTCCTTTTTCCACTACTACTCTCTTAGCGCTCCAAATGTCCAGTTGCATTTTCTACAGAAAGAGTGTTCAGATCTGCTCAATCAAAAGTATGGTTTAACTCTGTTAGCTTAATGCACAGATCAGAAAGAAGTTTCACAGAATGATTCTGTGTAGTTTATATTTGGAGACATTCCTTTTTCCACTATTACCCTCTTAGCGCTCCGAATCTCCACTTGCATTTTCTACAGAAAGTGTATATCAGAACGGCTCAATCAAAACTAAGGTTCAACTCTTTTAGTTGAACAAACAGAACAGAAAGAAGTTTCACACAATTCTTCTGTGTAGTTTTTATTTGTAGACATTCTTTTTACCAATATAGGCCTCTTAGCGCTCTGAATGTCCAATTGCAGTTTCTACAGAAAGAGTGTTTCAGAACGGCTCAATCAAAAGTAAGGTTCAACTCTGTTAGTTGAATGCACAGAACAGAAAGAAGTTTCATACAATGCTTCTGTGTAGTTTATATTTGAACATATTCTTTTTTCCACTATTACCCACTTAGCGCTACGAATGTCCAGTTGCATTTTCTACAGACAGAGTGTTTCAAAACTGCTCAATCAAAAGTATGGTTTAACTCTGTTAGCTGAATGCTCAGATCAGAAAGAAGTTTCACAGAATGCTTCTGTGTAGTTTATATTTGAATATATTCCTTTTTCCACTACTACACTTTTAGCGCTCCAAATGTCCAGTTGCATTTTCTACAGAAAGAGTGTTCAGATCTGCTCAATTAAAAGTATGGTTTAACTCTGTTAGCTGAATGCACAGATCAGAAAGGAGTTTCACCGAATGATTCTGTGTAGTTTATATTTGAAGACATTCCTTTTTCCACTATTACCCTCTTAGCGCTCCGAATCTCCACTTGCATTTTCTACAAAAAGAGTGTTTCATAACTGCTCAATCAAAAATATGTTTTATCTCTGTTAACTGAATTTACAGATCAGAAATAAGTTTCACAGAATGCATCTGTGTAGTTTTTGTTTGAAGATATTCTTTTTCCCAATGTAGGCCTCTTTGCGCTTAGCATGTCCAATTGCAGTTTCTACAGAAAGAGTGTTTCAGAACGGCTCAATCAAAAGTAAGGTTCAACTCTGTTAGTTGAATGCACAGAACAGAAAGAATTTTCACAGAATGCTACTGTGTAGTTTATATATGAATATATTCCTTTTTCCACTATTACCCTCTTAGCGCTCCGAATGTCCACTTGCATTTTCTACAGAAAGAGTGTTCAGAACTGCGCAATCAAAAGTATGGTTTAACTCTGTTAGCTTAATGAACATATCAGAAATAAGTTTCACACAATGCTTCTGTGTATTTTTTATTTGAAGATATTATTTTTCCCAATAGAGGCCTCTTAGCGCTCAGAATGTCCAATTGCAGTTTCTACAGAAAGAGTGTTTCAGAAAGGCTCAATCAAAAGTAAGGTTCAACTCTGTTAGTTGAATGCACAGAACAGAAAGAAGTTTCATACAATGCTTCTGTGTAGTTTATATTTGAACATATTCTTTTTTCCACTATTACCCACTTAGCGCTACGAATGTCCAGTTGCATTTTCTACAGACAGAGTGTTTCAAAACTGCTCAATTAAAAGTATGGTTTAACTCTGTTAGCTGAATGCTCAGATCAGAAAGAAGTTTCACAGAATGCTTCTGTGTAGTTTATATTTGAATATATTCCTTTTTCCACTACTACTCTCTTAGCGCTCCAAATGTCCAGTTGCATTTTCTACAGAAAGAGTGTTCAGATCTGCTCAATCAAAAGTATGGTTTAACTCTGTTAGCTGAATGCACAGATCAGAAAGAAGTTTCACAGAATGATTCTGTGTAGTTTATATGTGGAGACATTCCTTTTTCCACTATTACCCTCTTAGCGCTCCGAATCTCCACTTGCATTTTCTACAGAAAGAGTGTTTCAGAACGGCTCAATCAAAACTAAGGTTCAACTCTTTTAGTTGAACAAACAGAACAGAAAGAAGTTTCACACAATTCTTCTGTGTAGTTTTTATTTGTAGACATTCGTTTTCCCAATATAGGCCTCTTAGCGCTCAGAATGTCCAATTGCAGTTTCAACAGAAAGAGTGTTTCAGAACGGCTCAATCAAAAGTAAGGTTCAACTCTGATAGTTGAATGCACAGAACAGAAAGAAGTTTCATACAATGCTTCTGTGTAGTTTCTATTTGTACATATTCTTTTTTCCACTATTACCCACTTAGCGCTACGAATGTCCAGTTGCATTTTCTACAGACAGAGTGTTTCAAAACTGCTCAATCAAAAGTATGGTTTAACTCTGTTAGCTGAATGCTCAGATCAGAAAGAAGTTTCACAGAATGCTTCTGTGTAGTTTATATTTGAATATATTCCTTTTTCCACTACTACGCTCTTAGCGCTCCAAATGTCCAGTTGCATTTTCTACAGAAAGAGTGTTCAGATCTGCTCAATCAAAAGTATGGTTTAACTCTGTTAGCTGAATGCACAGATCAGAAAGAAGTTTCACCGAATGATTCTGTGTAGTTTATATTTGAAGACATTCCTTTTTCCACTATTACCCTCTTAGCGCTCCTAATCTCCACTTGCATTTTCTACAAAAACTGTGTTTCCTAACTGCTCAATCAAAAATATGTTTTATCTCTGTTAACTGAATTTACAGATCAGAAATAAGTTTCACAGAATGCATCTGTGTAGTTTTTATTTGAAGATATTCTTTTCCCCAATGTAGGACTCTTAGCGCTTAGCCTGTCCAATAGCAGTTTCTACAGAAAGAGTGTTTCAGAACGGCTCAATCAAAAGTAAGGTTCAACTCTGTTAGTTGAATGCACAGAACAGAAAGAATTTTCACAGAATGCTACTGTGTAGTTTATATTTGAATATATTCCTTTTTCCACTATTACCCTCTTAGCGCTCCGAATGTCCACTTGCATTTTCTACAGAAAGAGTGTTCAGAACTGCGCAATCAAAAGTATGGTTTAACACTGTTAGCTTAATGAACATATCAGAAATAAGTTTCACACAATGCTTCTGTGTAGTTTTTATTTGAAGATATTATTTTTCCCAATATAGGCCTCTTAGCGCTTAGAATATCCAATTGCAGTTTGTACAGAAAGAGTGTTTCAGAAAGGCTCAATCAAAGTAAGGTTCAACTCTGTTAGTTGAATGCACAGAACAGAAAGAAGTTTCATACAATGCTTCTGTGTAGTTTATATTTGAACATATTCCTTTTTCCACTATTACCCTCTTAGCGCTCCGAATCTCCACTTGCATTTTCTACAGAAAGAGTGTTTCAGAACGGCTCAATCAAAACTAAGGTTCAGCTCTTTTAGATGAACAAACAGAACAGAAAGAAGTTTCACACAATTCTTCTGTGTAGTTTTTATTTGTAGACATTCTTTTTCCCAATATAGGCCTCTTAGCGCTCAGAGTGTCCAATTGCAGTTTCTACAGAAAGAGTGTTTCAGAACGGCTCAATCAAAAGTAAGGTTCAACTCTGTTAGTTGAATGCACAGAACAGAAAGAAGTTTCATACAATGCTTCTGTGTAGTTTATATTTGAACATATTCTTTTTTCCACTATTACCCACTTAGCGCTACGAATGTCCAGTTGCATTTCCTACAGACAGAGTGTTTCAAAACTGCTCAATCAAAAGTATGGTTTAACTCTGTTAGCTGAATGCTCAGATCAGAAAGAAGTTTCACAGAATGCTTCTGTGTAGTTTATATATGAATATATTCCTTTTTCCACTATTACGCTCTTAGCGCTCCAAATGTCCAGTTGCATTTTCTACAGAAAGAGTGTTCAGATCTGCTCAATCAAAAGTATGGTTTAACTCTGTTAGCTGAATGCACAGATCAGAAAGAAGTTTCACCGAATGATTCTGTGTAGTTTATATTTGAAGACATTCCTTTTTCCACTATTACCCTCTTAGCGCTCCGAATCTCCACTTGCATTTTCTACAAAAAGAGTGTTTCATAACTGCTCAATCAAAAATATGTTTTATCTCTGTTAACTGAATTTACAGATCATAAATAAGTTTCACAGAATGCATCTGTGTAGTTTTTATTTGAAGATATTCTTTTTCCCAATGTAGGCCTCTTAGCGCTTAGCATGTCCAATTGCAGTTTCTACAGAAAGAGTGTCTCAGAACGGCTCAATCAAAAGTAAGGTTCAACTCTGTTAGTTGAATGCACAGAACAGAAAGAATTTTCACAGAATGCTACTGTGTAGTTTATATTTGAATATATTCCTTTTTCCACTATTACCCTCTTAGCGCTCCGAATGTCCACTTGCATTTTCTACAGAAAGAGTGTTCAGAACTGCGCAATCAAAAGTATGGTTTAACTCTGTTAGCTTAATGAACATATCAGAAATAAGTTTCACACAATGCTTCTGTGTAGTTTTTATTTGAAGATATTATTTTTCCCAATAGAGGCCTCTTAGCGCTCAGAATGTCCAATTGCAGTTTCTACAGAAAGAGTGTTTCAGAAAGGCTCAATCAAAAGTAACGTTCAACTCTGTTAGTTGAATGCACAGAACAGAAAGAAGTTTCATACAATGCTTCTGTGTAGTTCATATTTGAACATATTCTTTTTTCCACTATTACCCACTTAGCGCTACGAATGTCCCGTTGCATTTTCTACAGACAGAGTGTTTCAAAACTGCTCAATCAAAAGTATGGTTTAACTCTGTTAGCTGAATGCTCAGATCAGAAAGAAGTTTCACAGAATGCTTCTGTGTAGTTTATATTTGAATATATTCCTTTTTCCACTACTACTCTCTTAGCGCTCCAAATGTCCAGTTGCATTTTCTACAGAAAGAGTGTTCAGATCTGCTCAATCAAAAGTATGGTTTAACTCTGTTAGCTGAATGCACAGATCAGAAAGAAGTTTCACAGAATGATTCTGTGTAGTTTATATTTGGAGACATTCCTTTTTCCACTATTACCCTCTTAGCGCTGCGAATCTCCACTTGCATTTTCTACAGAAAGAGTGTTTCAGAACGGCTCAATCAAAACTAAGGTTCAACTCTTTTAGTTGAACAAACAGAACAGAAAGAAGTTTCACACAATTCTTCTGTGTAGTTTTTATTTGTAGACATTCTTTTTGGCAATATAGGCCTCTTAGCGCTCAGAATGTCCAATTGCAGATTCTACAGAAAGAGTGTTTCAGAACGGCTCAGTCAAAATTAAGGTTCAACTCTGTTAGTTGAATGCACAGAACAGAAAGAAGTTTCATACAATGCTTCTGTGTAGTTTATATTTGAACATATTCTTTTTTCAACTATTACCCACTTAGCGCTACGAATGTCCAGTTGCATTTTCTACAGACAGAGTGTTTCAAAACTGCGCAATCAAAAGTATGTTTTAACTCTGTTAGCTGAAAGCTCAGATCAGAAAGAAGTTTCACAGAATGCTTCTGTGTAGTTTATATTTGAATATATTCCTTTTTCCATTACTACGCTCTTAGCGCTCCAAATGTCCAGTTGCATTTTCTACAGAAAGAGTGTTCAGATCTGCTCAATCAAAAGTATGGTTTAACTCTGTTAGCTGAATGCACAGATCAGAAAGAAGTTTCACCGAATGATTCTGTGTAGTTTATATTTGAAGATATTCCTTTTTCCACTATTACCCTCTTAGCGCTCCGAATCTCCACTTGCATTTTCTACAGAAAGAGTGTTTCAGAACGGCTCAATCAAAACTAAGGTTCAACTCTTTTAGTTGAACAAACAGAACAGAAAGAAGTTTCACACAATTCTTCTGTGTAGTTTTTATTTGTAGACATTCTTTTTCCCAATATAGGCCTCTTAGCGCTCAGAATGTCCAATTGCAGTTTCTACAGAAAGAGTGTTTCAGAACGGCTCAATCAAAAGTAAGGTTCAACTCTGTTAGTTGAATGCACAGAACAGAAAGAAGTTTCATACAATGCTTCTGTGTAGTTTCTATTTGAACATATTCTTTTTTCCACTATTACCCACTTAGCGCTACGAATGTCCAGTTGCATTTTCTACAGACAGAGTGTTTCAAAACTGCGCAATCAAAAGTATGGTTTAACTCTGTTAGCTGAATGCTCAGATCAGAAAGAAGTTTCACAGAATGCTTCTGTGTAGTTTATATTTGAATATATTCCTTTTTCCATTACTACGCTCTTAGCGCTCCAAATGTCCAGTTGCATTTTCTACAGAAAGAGTGTTCAGATCTGCTCAATCAAAAGTATGGTTTAACTCTGTTAGCTGAATGCACAGATCAGAAAGAAGTTTCACCGAATCATTCTGTGTAGTTTATATTTGAAGACATTCCTTTTTCCACTCTTACCCTCTTAGCGCTCCGAATCTCCACTTGCATTTTCTACAAAAAGAGTGTTTCATAACTGCTCAATCAAAAATATGTTTTATCTCTGTTAACTGAATTTACAGATCAGAAATAAGTTTCACAGAATGCATCTGTGTAGTTTTTATTTGAAGATATTCTTTTTCCCAATGTAGGCCTCTTAGCGCTTAGCATGTCCAATTGCAGTTTCTACAGAAAGAGTGTTTCAGAACGGCTCAATCAAAAGTAAGGTTCCACTCTGTTAGTTGAATGCACAGAACAGAAAGAATTTTCACAGAATGTTACTGTGTAGTTTATATTTGAATATATTCCTTTTTCCACTATTACCCTCTTAGCGCTCCGAATGTCCACTTGCATTTTCTACAGAAAGAGTGTTCAGAACTGCGCAATCAAAAGTATGGTTTAACTCTGTTAGCTTAATGAACATATCAGAAATAAGTTTCACACAATGCTTCTGTGTAGTTTTTATTTGAAGATATTATTTTTCCCAATAGAGTCCTCTTAGCGCTCAGAATGTCCAATTGCAGTTTCTACAGAAAGAGTGTTTCAGAAAGGCTCAATCAAAAGTAAGGTTCAACACTGTTAGTTGAATGCACAGAACAGAAAGAAGTTTCATACAATGCTTCTGTGTAGTTTATATTTGAACATATTCTTTTTTCCACTATTACCCACTTAGCGCTACGAATGTCCCGTTGCATTTGCTACAGACCGAGTGTTTCAAAACTGCTCCATCAAAAGTATGGTTTAACTCTGTTAGCTGAATGCTCAGATCAGAAAAAAGTTTCACAGAATGCTTCTGTGTAGTTTATATTTGAATATATTCCTTTTTCCACTACTACTCTCTTAGCGCTCCAATTGTCCAGTTGCATTTTCTACAGAAAGAGTGTTCAGATCTGCTCAATCAAAAGTATGGTTTAACTCTGTTAGCTGAATGCACAGATCAGAAAGAAGTTTCACAGAATGATTCTATGTAGTTTATATTTGGAGACATTCCTTTTTCCAATATTACCCTCTTAGCGCTCCGAATCTCCACTTGCATTTTCTACAGAAAGAGTGTTTCAGAACGGCTAAATCAAAACTAAGGTTCAACTCTTTTAGTTGAACAAACAGAACAGAAAGAAGTTTCACAAAATTCTTCTGTGTAGTTTTTATTTGTAGACATTCTTTTTCCCAATATAGGCCTCCTAGCGCTCAGAATGTCCAATTGCAGTTTCTACAGAAAGAGTGTTTCAGAACGGCTCAATCAAAAGTAATGTTCAACTCTGTTAGTTGAATGCACAGAACAGAAAGAAGTTTCATACAATGCTTCTGTGTCGTTTATATTTGAACATATTCTTTTTTCCACTATTACCCACTTAGCGCTACGAATGTCCAGTTGCATTTTCTACAGACAGAGTGTTTCAAAACTGCGCAATCAAAAGTATGGTTTAACTCTGTTAGCTGAATGCTCAGATCAGAAAGAAGTTTCACAGAATGCTTCTGTGTAGTTTATATTTGAATATATTCCTTTTTCCATTACTACGCTCTTAGCGCTCCAAATGTCCAGTTGCATTTTCTACAGAAAGAGTGTTCAGATCTGCTCAATCAAAAGTATGGTTTAACTCTGTTAGCTGAATGCACAGATCAGAAAGAAGTTTCACCGAATGATTCTGTGTAGTTTATATTTGAAGACATTCCTTTTTCCACTATTACCCTCTTAGCGCTCCGAATCTCCACTTGCATTTTCTACAAAAAGAGTGTTTCATAACTGCTCAATCAAAAATATGTTTTATCTCTGTTAACTGAATTTACAGATCAGAAATAAGTTTCACAGAATGCATCTGTGTAGTTTTTATTTGAAGATATTCTTTTTCCCAATGTAGGCCTCTTAGCGCTTAACATGTCCAATTGCAGTTTCTACAGAAAGAGTGTTTCAGAACGGCTCAATCAAAAGTAAGGTTCCACTCTGTTAGTTGAATGCACAGAACAGAAAGAATTTTCACAGAATGCTACTGTGTAGTTTATATTTGAATATATTCCTTTTTCCACTATTACCCTCTTAGCGCTCCGAATGTCCACTTGCATTTTCTACAGAAAGAGTGTTCAGAACTGCGCAATCAAAAGTATGGTTTAACTCTGTTAGCTTAATGAACATATCAGAAATAAGTTTCACACAATGCTTCTGTGTAGTTTTTATATGAAGATATTATTTTTCCCAATAGAGGCCTCTTAGCGCTCAGAATGTCCAATTGCAGTTTCTACAGAAAGAGTGTTTCAGAAAGGCTCAATCAAAAGTAAGGTTCAACACTGTTAGTTGAATGCACAGAACAGAAAGAAGTTTCATACAATGCTTCTGTGTAGTTTATATTTGAACATATTCTTTTTTCCACTATTACCCACTTAGCGCTACGAATGTCCCGTTGCATTTTCTACAGACCGAGTGTTTCAAAACTGCTCCATCAAAAGTATGGTTTAACTCTGTTAGCTGAATGCTCAGATCAGAATGAAGTTTCACAGAATGCTTCTGTGTAGTTTATATTTGAATATATTCCTTTTTCCACTACTACTCTCTTAGCGCTCCAAATGTCCAGTTGCATTTTCTACAGAAAGAGTGTTCAGATCTGCTCAATCAAAAGTATGGTTTAACTCTGTTAGCTGAATGCACAGATCAGAAAGAAGTTTCACAGAATGATTCTATGTAGTTTATATTTGGAGACATTCCTTTTTCCACTATTACCCTCTTAGCGCTCCGAATCTCCACTTGCATTTTCTACAGAAAGAGTGTTTCAGAACGGCTCAATCAAAACTAAGGTTCAACTCTTTTAGTTGAACAAACAGAACAGAAAGAAGTTTCACACAATTCTTCTGTGTAGTTTTTATTTGTAGACATTCTTTTTCCCAATATAGGCCTCCTAGCGCTCAGAATGTCCAATTGCAGTTTCTACAGAAAGAGTGTTTCAGAACGGCTCAATCAAAAGTAATGTTCAACTCTGTTAGTTGAATGCACAGAACAGAAAGAAGTTTCATACAATGCTTCTGTGTCGTTTATATTTGAACATATTCTTTTTTCCACTATTACCCACTTAGCGCTACGAATGTCCAGTTGCATTTTCTACAGACAGAGTGTTTCAAAACTGCGCAATCAAAAGTATGGTTTAACTCTGTTAGCTGAATGCTC
Source organism: Symphalangus syndactylus (assembly GCF_028878055.3). Lineage (NCBI taxonomy): Eukaryota > Metazoa > Chordata > Mammalia > Primates > Hylobatidae > Symphalangus > Symphalangus syndactylus. Next base: position 4,479,397 of record NC_072424.2, read on the forward strand.
AGATCAGAAAGAAGTTTCACAGAATGCTTCTGTGTAGTTTATATTTGAATATATTCCTTTTTCCATTACTACGATCTTAGCGCTCCAAATGTCCAGTTGCATTTTCTACAGAAAGAGTGTTCAGATCTGCTCAATCAAAAGTATGGTTTAACTCTGTTAGCTGAATGCACAGATCAGAAAGAAGTTTCACCGAATGATTCTGTGTAGTTTATATTTGAAGACATTCCTTTTTCCACTATTACCCTCTTAGCGCTCCGAATCTCCACTTGCATTTTCTACAAAAAGAGTGTTTCATAACTGCTCAATCAAAAATATGTTTTATCTCTGTTAACTGAATTTACAGATCAGAAATAAGTTTCACAGAATGCATCTGTGTAGTTTTTATTTGAAGATATTCTTTTTCCCAATGTAGGCCTCTTAGCGCTTAGCATGTCCAATTGCAGTTTCTACAGAAAGAGTGTTTCAGAACGGCTCAATCAAAAGTAAGGTTCCACTCTGTTAGTTGAATGCACAGAACAGAAAGAATTTTCACAGAATGCTACTGTGTAGTTTATATTTGAATATATTCATTTTTCCACTATTACCCTCTTAGCGCTCCGAATGTCCACTTGCATTTTCTACAGAAAGAGTGTTCAGAACTGCGCAATCAAAAGTATGGTTTAACTCTGTTAGCTTAATGAACATATCAGAAATAAGTTTCACACAATGCTTCTGTGTAGTTTTTATTTGAAGATATTATTTTTCCCAATAGAGGCCTCTTAGCGCTCAGAATGTCCAATTGCAGTTTCTACAGAAAGAGTGTTTCAGAAAGGCTCAATCAAAAGTAAGGTTCAACTCTGTTAGTTGAATGCACAGAACAGAAAGAAGTTTCATACAATGCTTCTGTGTAGTTTATATTTGAACATATTCTTTTTTCCACTATTACCCACTTAGCGCTACGAATGTCCCGTTGCATTTTCTACAGACAGAGTGTTTCAAAACTGCTCCATCAAAAGTATGGTTTAACTCTGTTAGCTGAATGCTCAGATCAGAAAGAAGTTTCACAGAATGCTTCTGTGTAGTTTATATTTGAATATATTCCTTTTTCCACTACTACTCTCGTAGCGCTCCAAATGTCCAGTTGCATTTTCTACAGAAAGAGTGTTCAGATCTGCTCTATCAAAGGCATGGTTTAACACTGTTAGCTGAATGCACAGATCAGAAAGAAGTTTCACAGAATGATTCTGTGTAGTTTATATGTGGAGACATTCCTTTTTCCACTATTACCCTCTTAGCGCTCCGAATCTCCACTTGCATTTTCTACAGAAAGAGTGTTTCAGAACGGCTCAATCAAAACTACGGTTCAACTCTTTTAGTTGAACAAACAGAACAGAAAGAAGTTTCACACAATTTTTCTGTGTAGTTTTTATTTGTAGACATTCGTTTTCCCAATATAGGCCTCTTAGCGCTCAGAATGTCCAATTGCAGTTTCAACAGAAAGAGTGTTTCAGAACGGCTCAATCAAAAGTAAGGTTCAACTCTGATAGTTGAATGCACAGAACAGAAAGAAGTTTCATACAATGCTTCTGTGTAGTTTCTATTTGTACATATTCTTTTTTCCACTATTACCCACTTAGCGCTACGAATGTCCAGTTGCATTTTCTACAGACAGAGTGTTTCAAAACTGCTCAATCAAAAGTATGGTTTAACTCTGTTAGCTGAATGCTCAGATCAGAAAGAAGTTTCACAGAATGCTTCTGTGTAGTTTATATTTGAATATATTCCTTTTTCCACTACTACGCTCTTAGCGCTCCAAATGTCCAGTTCCATTTTCTACAGAAAGAGTGTTCAGATCTGCTCAATCAAAAGTATGGTTTAACTCTGTTAGCTGAATGCACAGATCAGAAAGAAGTTTCACCGAATGATTCTGTGTAGTTTATATTTGAAGACATTCCTTTTTCCACTATTACCCTTTTAGCGCTCCGAATCTCCACTTGAATTTTCTACAAAAACAGTGTTTCATAACTGCTCAATCAAAAATATGTTTTATCTCTGTTAACTGAATTTACAGATCAGAAATAAGTTTCACAGAATGCATCTGTGTAGTTTTTATTTGAAGATATTCTTTTTCCCAATGTAGGCCTCTTAGCGCTTAGCATGTCCAATTGCAGTTTCTACAGAAAGAGTGTTTCAGAACGGCTCAATCAAAATTAAGGTTCAACTCTGTTAGTTGAATGCACAGAACAGAAAGAATTTTCACAGAATGCTACTGTGTAGTTTATATTTGAATATATTACTTTTTCCACTATTACCCTCTTAGCGCTCCGAATGTCCACTTGCATTTTCTACAGAAAGAGTGTTCAGAACTGCGCAATCAAAAGTATGGTTTAACTCTGTTAGCTTAATGAACATATCAGAAATAAGTTTCACACAATGCTTCTGTGTAGTTTTTATTTGAAGATATTATTTTTCCCAATATAGGCCTCTTAGCGCTCAGAATGTCCAATTGCAGTTTCTACAGAAAGAGTGTTTCAGAAAGGCTCAATCAAAAGTAAGGTTCAACTCTGTTAGTTGAATGCACAGAACAGAAAGAAGTTTCATACAATGCTTCTGTGTAGTTTATATTTGAACATATCTTTTTTCCACTATTACCCACTTAGCGCTACGAATGTCCAGTTGCATTTTCTACAGACAGAGTGTTTCAAAACTGCTCAATCAAAAGTATGGTTTAACTCTGTTAGCTGAATGCTCAGATCAGAAAGAAGTTTCACAGAATGCTTTTGTGTAGTTTATATTTGAATATATTCCTTTTTCCACTACTAATCTCTTAGCGCTCCAAATGTCCAGTTGCATTTTCTACAGAAAGAGTGTTCAGATCTTCTCAATCAAAAGTATGGTTTAACTCTGTTAGCTGAATGCACAGATCAGAAAGAAGTTTCACAGAATGATTCTGTGTAGTTTATATTTGGAGACATTCCTTTTTCCACTATTACCCTCTTAGCGCTCCAAATCTCCACTTGCATTTTCTACAGAAAGAGTGTTTCAGAACGGCTCAATCAAAACTAAGGTTAAACTCTTTTAGAAGAACAAACAGAACAGAGAGAAGTTTCACACAATTCTTCTGTGTAGTTTTTATTTTTAGACATTCTTTTTCCCAATATAGGCCTCTTAGCGCTCAGAATGTCCAACTGCAGTTTCTACAGAAAGAGTGTTTCAGAACGGCTCAATCAAAAGTAAGGTTCAACTCTGTTAGTTGAATGCACAGAACAGAAAGAAGTTTCATACAATGCTTCTGTATAGTTTATATTTGAACATATTCTTTTTTCCACTATTACCCACTTAGCGCTACGAATGTCCAGTTGCATTTCCTACAGACAGAGTGTTTCAAAACTGCTCAATCAAAAGTATGGTTTAACTCTGTTAGCTGAATGCTCAGATCAGAAAGAAGTTTCACAGAATGCTTCTGTGTAGTTTATATTTGAATATATTCCTTTTTCCACTACTACGCTCTTAGCGCTCCAAATGTCCAGTTGCATTTTCTACAGAAAGAGTGTTCAGATCTGCTCAATCAAAAGTATGGTTTAACTCTGTTAGCTGAATGCACAGATCAGAAAGAAGTTTCACCGAATGATTCTGTGTAGTTTATATTTGAAGACACTCCTTTTTCCACTATTACCCTCTTAGCGCTCCGAATCTCCACTTGCATTTTCTACAAAAAGAGTGTTTCATAACTGCTCAATCAAAAATATGTTTTATCTCTGTTAACTGAATTTACAGATCAGAAATAAGTTTCACAGAATGCATCTGTGTAGTTTTTATTTGAAGATATTCTTTTTCCCAATGTAGGCCTCTTTGCGCTTAGCATGTCCAATTGCAGTCTCTACAGAAAGAGTGTTTCAGAACGGCTCAATCAAAAGTAAGGTTCAACTCTGTTAGTTGAATGCACAGAACAGAAAGAATTTTCACAGAATGCTACTGTGTAGTTTATATTTGAATATATTCCTTTTTCCACTATTACCCTCTTAGCGCTCCGAATGTCCACTTGCATTTTCTACAGAAAGAGTGTTCAGAACTGCGCAATCAAAAGTATGGTTTAACTCTGTTAGCTTAATGAACATATCAGAAATAAGTTTCACACAATGCTTCTGTGTAGTTTTTATTTGAAGATATTATTTTTCCCAATAGAGGCCTCTTAGCGCTCAGAATGTCCAATTGCAGTTTCTACAGAAAGAGTGTTTCAGAAAGGCTCAATCAAAAGTAAGGTTCAACTCTGTTAGTTGAATGCACAGAACAGAAAGAAGTTTCATACAATGCTTCTGTGTAGTTTATATTTGAACATATTCTTTTTTCCACTATTACCCACTTAGCGCTACGAATGTCCCGTTGCATTTTCTACAGACAGAGTGTTTCAAAACTGCTCAATCAAAAGTATGGTTTAACTCTGTTAGCTGAATGCTCAGATCAGAAAGAAGTTTCACAGAATGCTTCTGTGTAGTTTATATTTGAATATATTCCTTTTTCCACTACTAATCTCTTAGCGCTCCAAATGTCCAGTTGCATTTTCTACAGAAAGAGTGTTCAGATCTTCTCAATCAAAAGTATGGTTTAACTCTGTTAGCTGAATGCACAGATCAGAAAGAAGTTTCACAGAATGATTCTGTGTAGTTTATATTTGGAGACATTCCTTTTTCCACTATTACCCTCTTAGCGCTCCGAATCTCCACTTGCATTTTCTACAGAAAGAGTGTTTCAGAACGGCTCAATCAAAACTAAGGTTCAACTCTTTTAGTTGAACAAACAGAACAGAAAGTAGTTTCACACAATTCTTCTGTGTAGTTTTTATTTGTAGACATTCTTTTTCCCAATATAGGCCTCTTAGCGCTCAGAATGTCCAATTGCAGTTTCTACAGAAAGAGTGTTTCAGAACGGCTCAATCAAAAGTAAGGTTCAACTCTGTTAGTTGAATGCACAGAACAGAAAGAAGTTTCATACAATGCTTCTGTGTAGTTTATATTTGAACATATTCTTTTTTCCACTATTACCCACTTAGCGCTACGAATGTCCAGTTGCATTTTCTACAGACAGAGTGTTTCAAAACTGCGCAATCAAAAGTATGGTTTAACTCTGTTAGCTGAATGCTCAGATCAGAAAGAAGTTTCACAGAATGCTTCTGTGTAGTTTATATTTGAATATATTCCTTTTTCCATTACTACGCTCTTAGCGCTCCAAATGTCCAGTTGCATTTTCTACAGAAAGAGTGTTCAGATCTTCTCAATCAAAAGCATGGTTTAACTCTGTTAGCTGAATGCACAGATCAGAAAGATGTTTCTCCGAATGATTCTGCGTAGTTTATATTTGAAGACATTCCTGTTTCCACTATTACCCTCTTAGCGCTCCGAATTTCCACTTGCATTTTCTACAAAAAGAGTTTTTCATAACTGCTCAATCAAAAATATGTTTTATCTCTGTTAACTGAATTTACAGATCAGAAATAAGTTTCTCAGAATGCATCTGTGTAGTTTTTATTTGAAGATATTATTTTTCCCAAGGGAGGCCTCTTAGCGCTCAGAATGTCCAATTGCAGTTTCTACAGAAAGAGTGTTTCAGAACGGCTCAATCAAAAGTAAGGTTCAACTCTGTTAGTTGAATGCACAGAACAGAAAGAAGTTTCATACAATGCTTCTGTGTAGTTTATATTTGAACATATTCTTTTTTCCACTATTACCCACTTAGCGCTACGAATGTCCCGTTGCATTGTCTACAGACAGAGTGTTTCAAAACTGCTCAATCAAAAGTATGGTTTAACTCTGTTAGCTGAATGCTCAGATCAGAAAGAAGTTTCACAGAATGCTTCTGTGTAGTTTATGTTTGAATATATTCCTTTTTCCACTACTACTCTCTTAGCGCTCCAAATGTCCAGTTGCATTTTCTACAGAAAGAGTGTTCAGATCTGCTCAATCAAAAGTATGGTTTAACTCTGTTACCTGAATGCACAGATCAGAAAGAAGTTTCACAGAATGATTCTGTGTAGTTTATATTTGGAGACATTCCTTTTTCCACTATTACCCTCTTAGCGCTCCGAATCTCCACTTGCATTTTCGACAGAAAGAGTGTTTCAGAACGGCTCAATCAAAACTAAGGTTCAACTCTTTTAGTTGAACAAACAGAACAGAAAGAAGTTTCACACAATTCTTCTGTGTAGTTTTTATTTGTAGACATTCTTTTTCCCAATATAGGCCTCTTAGCGCTCAGAATGTCCAATTGCAGTTTCTACAGAAAGAGTGTTTCAGAACGGCTCAATCAAAAGTAAGGTTCAACTCTGTTAGTTGAATGCACAGAACAGAAAGAAGTTTCATACAATGCTTCTGTGTAGTTTATAATTGAACATATTCTTTTTTCCACTATTACCCACTTAGCGCTACGAATGTACAGTTGCATTTTCTACAGACAGAGTGTTTCAAAACTGCTCAATCAAAAGTATGGTTTAACTCTGTTAGCTGAATGCTCAGATCAGAAAGAAGTTTCACAGAATGCTTCTGTGTAGTTTATATTTGAATATATTCCTTTTTCCACTACTACGCTCTTAGCGCTCCAAATGTCCAGTTGCATTTTCTACAGAAAGAGTGTTCAGATCTCCTCAATCAAAAGTATGGTTTAACTCTGTTAGCTGAATGCACAGATCAGAAAGAAGTTTCACCGAATGATTCTGTGTAGTTTACATTTGAAGACATTCCTTTTTCCACTATTACCCTCTTAGCGCTCCGAATCTCCACTTGCATTTTCTATAAAAAGAGTGTTTCATAACTGCTCAATCAAAAATATGTTTTATCTCTGTTAACTGAATTTACAGATCAGAAATAAGTTTCACAGAATGCATCTGTGTAGTTTTTATTTGAAGATATTCTTTTTCCCAATGTAGGCCTCTTAGCGCTTAGCATGTCCAACTGCAGTTTCTACAGAAAGAGTGTTTCAGAACGGCTCAATCAAAAGTAAGGTTCAACTCTGTTAGTTGAATGCACAGAACAGAAAGAATTTTCACAGAATGCTACTGTGTAGTTTATATTTGAATATATTCCTTTTTCCACTATTACCCTCTTAGCGCTCCGAATGTCCACTTGCATTTTCTACAGAAAGAGTGTTCAGAACTGCGCAATCAAAAGTATGGTTTAACTCTGTTAGCTTAATGAACATATCAGAAATAAGTTTCACACAATGCTTCTGTGTAGTTTTTATTTGAAGATATTATTTTTCCCAATAGAGGCCTCTTAGCGCTCAGAATGTCCAATTGCAGTTTCTACAGAAAGAGTGTTTCAGAAAGGCTCAATCAAAAGTAAGGTTCAACTCTGTTAGTTGAATGCACAGAACAGAAAGAAGTTTCATACAATGCTTCTGTGTAGTTTATATTTGAACATATTCTTTTTTCCACTATTACCCCCTTAGCGCTACGAATGTCCCGTTGCATTTTCTACAGACAGAGTGTTTCAAAACTGCTCAATCAAAAGTATGGTTTAACTCTGTTAGCTGAATGCTCAGATCAGAATGAAGTTTCACAGAATGCTTCTGTGTAGTTTATATTTGAATATATTCCTTTTTCCACTACTACTCTCTTAGCGCTCCAAATGTCCAGTTGCATTTTCTACAGAAAGAGTGTTCAGATCTGCTCAATCAAAAGTATGGTTTAACTCTGTTAGCTGAATGCACAGATCAGAAAGAAGTTTCACAGAATGATTCTGTGTAGTTTATATTTGGAGACATTCCTTTTTCCACTATTACCCTCTTAGCTCTCCGAATCTCCACTTGCATTTTCTACAGAAAGAGTGTTTCAGAACGGCTCAATCAAAACTAAGGTTCAACTCTTTTAGTTGAACAAACAGAACAGAAAGAAGTTTCACACAATTCTTCTGTGTAGTTTTTATTGTAGACATTCTTTTTCCCAATATAGGCCTCCTAGCTCTCAGAATGTCCAATTGCAGTTTCTACAGAAAGAGTGTTTCAGAACGGCTCAATCAAAGTAAGGTTCAACTCTGTTAGTTGAATGCACAGAACAGAAAGAAGTTTCATACAATGCTTCTGTGTAGTTTATATTTGAACATATTCTTTTTTCCACTATTACACACTTAGCGCTACGAATGTCCAGTTGCATTTTCTACAGACAGAGTGTTTCAAAACTGCTCAATCAAAAGTATGGTTTAACTCTGTTAGCTGAATGCTCAGATCAGAAAGAAATTTCACAGAATGCTTCTGTGTAGTTTATATTTGAATATATTCCTTTTTCCACTACTACGCTCTTAGCGCTCCAAATGTCCAGTTGCATTTTCTACAGAAAGAGTGTTCAGATCTGCTCAATCAAAAGTATGGTTTAACTCTGTTAGCTGAATGCACAGATCAGAAAGATGTTTCAGCGAATGATTCTGTGTAGTTTATATTTGAAGACATTCCTTTTTCCACTATTACCCTCTTAGCGCTCCGAATCTCCACTTGCATTTTCTACAAAAAGAGTGTTTCATAACTGCTCAATCAAAAATATGTTTTATCTCTGTTAACTGAATTTACAGATCAGAAATAAGTTTCACAGAATGCATCTGTGTAGTTTTTATTTGAAGATATTCTTTTTCCCAATGTAGGCCTCTTAGCGCTTAGCATGTCCAATTGCAGTTTCTACACAAAGAGTGTTTCAGAACGGCTCAATCAAAAGTAAGGTTCAACTCTGTTAGTTGAATGCACAGAACAGAAAGAAGTTTCATACAATGCTTCTGTGTAGTTTATATTTGAACATATTCTTTTTTCCACTATTACCCACTTAGCGCTACGAATGTCCCGTTGCATTTTCTACAGACAGAGTGTTTCAAAACTGCTCAATCAAAAGTATGGTTTAACTCTGTTAGCTGAATGCTCAGATCAGAAAGAAGTTTCACAGAATGCTTCTGTGTAGTTTATATTTGAATATATTCCTTTTTCCACTACTACTCTCTTAGCGCTCCAAATGTCCAGTTGCATTTTCTACAGAAAGAGTGTTCAGATCTGCTCAATCAAAAGTATGATTTAACTCTGTTAGCTGAATGCTCAGATCAGAAAGAAGTTTCACAGAATGCTTCTGTGTAGTTTATATTTGAATATATTCCTTTTTCCATTACTACGCTCTTAGCGCTCCAAATGTCCAGTTGCATTTTCTACAGAAAGAGTGTTCAGATCTTCTCAATCAAAAGCATGGTTTAACTCTGTTAGCTGAATGCACAGATCAGAAAGATGTTTCTCCGAATGATTCTGTGTAGTTTATATTTGAAGACATTCCTGTTTCCACTATTACCCTCTTAGCGCTCCGAATTTCCACTTGCATTTTCTACAAAAAGAGTTTTTCATAACTGCTCAATCAAAAATATGTTTTATCTCTGTTAACTGAATTTACAGATCAGAAATAAGTTTCTCAGAATGCATCTGTGTAGTTTTTATTTGAAGATATTATTTTTCCCAAGGGAGGCCTCTTAGCGCTCAGAATGTCCAATTGCAGTTTCTACAGAAAGAGTGTTTCAGAACGGCTCAATCAAAAGTAAGGTTCAACTCTGTTAGTTGAATGCACAGAACAGAAAGAAGTTTCATACAATGCTTCTGTGTAGTTTATATTTGAACATATACTTTTTTCCACTATTACCCACTTAGCGCTACGAATGTCCCGTTGCATTTTCTACAGACAGAGTGTTTCAAAACTGCTCAATCAAAAGTATGGTTTAACTCTGTTAGCTGAATGCTCAGATCAGAAAGAAGTTTCACAGAATGCTTCTGTGTAGTTTATGTTTGAATATATTCCTTTTTCCACTACTACTCTCTTAGCGCTCCAAATGTCCAGTTGCATTTTATACAGAAAGAGTGTTCAGATCTGCTCAATCATAAGTATGGTTTAACTCTGTTAGCTGAATGCACAGATCAGAAAGAAGTTTCACAGAATGATTCTGTGTAGTTTATATTTGGAGACATTCCTTTTTCCACTATTACCCTCTTAGCGATCCGAATCTCCACTTGCATTTTCTACAGAAAGAGTGTTTCAGAACGGCTCAATCAAAACTAAGGTTCAACTCTTTTAGTTGAACAAACAGAACAGAAAGAAGTTTCACACAATTCTTCTGTGTAGTTTTTATTTGTAGACATTCTTTTTCCCAATATAGGCCTCCTAGCGCTCAGAATGTCCAATTGCAGTTTCTACAGAAAGAGTGTTTCAGAACGGCTCAATCAAAAGTAAGGTTCAACTCTGTTAGTTGAATGCACAGAACAGAAAGTATTTTCACAGAATGCTACTGTGTAGTTTATATTTGAATATATTCCTTTTTCCACTATTACCCTCTTAGCTCTCCGAATGTCCACTTGCATTTTCTACAGAAAGAGTGTTCAGAACTGCGCAATCAAAAGTATGGTTTAACTCTGTTAGCTTAATGAACATATCAGAAATAAGTTTCACACAATGCTTCTGTGTAGTTTTTATTTCAAGATATTATTTTTCCCAATAGAGGCCTCTTAACGCTCAGAATGTCCAATTGCAGTTTCTACAGAAAGAGTGTTTCAGAAAGGCTCAATCAAAAGTAAGGTTCAACTCCGTTAGTTGAATGCACAGAACAGAAAGAAGTTTCATACAATGCTTCTGTGTAGTTTATATTTGAACATATTCTTTTTTCCACTATTACCCACTTAGCGCTACGAATGTCCCGTTGCATTTTCTACAGACAGAGTGTTTCAAAACTGCTCAATCAAAAGTATGGTTTAACTCTGTTAGCTGAATGCTCAGATCAGAAAGAAGTTTCACAGAATGCTTCTGTGTAGTTTATATTTGAATATATTTCTTTTTCCACTGCTACTCTCTTAGCGCTCCAAATGTCCAGTTGCATTTTCTACAGAAAGAGTGTTCAGATCTGCTCAATCAAAAGTATGGTTTAACTCTGTTAGCTGAATGCACACATCAGAAAGAAGTTTCACAGAATGATTCTGTGTAGTTTATATTTGGAGACATTCCTTTTTCCACTATTACCCTCTTAGCGCTCCGAATCTCCACTTGCATTTTCTACAGAAAGAGTGTTTCAGAACGGCTCAATCAAAACTAAGGTTGAACTCTTTTAGTTGAACAAACAGAACAGAAAGAAGTTTCACACAATTCTTCTGTGTAGTTTTTATTTGTAGACATTCTTTTTCCCAATATAGGCCTCTTAGCGCTCAGAATGTCCAATTGCAGTTTCTACAGAAAGAGTGTTTCAGAACGGCTCAATCAAAAGTAAGGTTCAACTCTGTTAGTTGAATGCACAGAACAGAAAGAAGTTTCATACAATGCTTCTGTGTAGTTTATATTTGAACATATTTTTTTCCACTATTACCCACTTAGCGCTACGAATGTCCAGTTGCATTTACTAGAGACAGAGTGTTTCAAAACTGCTCAATCAAAAGTATGGTTTAACTCTGTTAGCTGAATGCTCAGATCAGAAAGAAGTTTCGCAGAATGCTTCTGTGTAGTTTATATTTGAATATATTCCTTTTTCCACTACTACGCTCTTAGCGCTCCAAATGTCCAGTTGCATTTTCTACAGAAAGAGTGTTCAGATCTGCTCAATCAAAAGTATGGTTTAACTCTGTTAGCTGAATGCACAGATCAGAAAGAAGTTTCACCGAATGATTCTGTGTAGTTTATAATTGAAGACATTCCTTTTTCCACTATTACCCTCTTAGCGCTCCGAATCTCCACTTGCATTTTCTACAAAAAGAGTGTTTCATAACTGCTCAATCAAAAATATGTTTTATCTCTGTTAACTGAACTTACAGATCAGAAATAAGTTTCACAGAATGCATCTGTGTAGTTTTTATTTGAAGATATTCTTTTTCCCAATGTAGGCCTCTTAGAGCTTAGCATGTCCAATTGCAGTTTCTACAGAAAGAGTGTTTCAGAACGGCTCAATCAAAAGTAAGGTTCCACTCTGTTAGTTGAATGCACAGAACAGAAAGAATTTTCACAGAATGCTACTGTGTAGTTTATATTTGAATATATTCCTTTTTCCACTATTACCCTCTTAGCGCTCCGAATGTCCACTTGCATTTTCTACAGAAAGAGTGTTCAGAACTGCGCAATCAAAAGTATGGTTTAACTCTGTTAGCTTAATGAACATATCAGAAATAAGTTTCACACAATGCTTCTGTGTAGTTTTTATTTGAAGATATTATTTTTCCCAATATAGGCCTCTTAGCGCTTAGAATATCCAATTGCAGTTTGTACAGAAAGAGTGTTTCAGAAAGGCTCAATCAAAGTAAGGTTCAACTCTGTTAGTTGAATGCACAGAACAGAAAGAAGTTTCATACAATGCTTCTGTGTAGTTTATATTTGAACATATTCCTTTTTCCACTATTACCCTCTTAGCGCTCCGAATCTCCACTTGCATTTTCTACAGAAAGAGTGTTTCAGAACGGCTCAATCAAAACTAAGGTTCAGCTCTTTTAGATGAACAAACAGAACAGAAAGAAGTTTCACACAATTCTTCTGTGTAGTTTTTATTTGTAGACATTCTTTTTCCCAATATAGGCCTCTTAGCGCTCAGAGTGTCCAATTGCAGTTTCTACAGAAAGAGTGTTTCAGAACGGCTCAATCAAAAGTAAGGTTCAACTCTGTTAGTTGAATGCACAGAACAGAAAGAAGTTTCATACAATGCTTCTGTGTAGTTTATATTTGAACATATTCTTTTTTCCACTATTACCCACTTAGCGCTACGAATGTCCAGTTGCATTTCCTACAGACAGAGTGTTTCAAAACTGCTCAATCAAAAGTATGGTTTAACTCTGTTAGCTGAATGCTCAGATCAGAAAGAAGTTTCACAGAATGCTTCTGTGTAGTTTATATATGAATATATTCCTTTTTCCACTATTACGCTCTTAGCGCTCCAAATGTCCAGTTGCATTTTCTACAGAAAGAGTGTTCAGATCTGCTCAATCAAAAGTATGGTTTAACTCTGTTAGCTGAATGCACAGATCAGAAAGAAGTTTCACCGAATGATTCTGTGTAGTTTATATTTGAAGACATTCCTTTTTCCACTATTACCCTCTTAGCGCTCCGAATCTCCACTTGCATTTTCTACAAAAAGAGTGTTTCATAACTGCTCAATCAAAAATATGTTTTATCTCTGTTAACTGAATTTACAGATCATAAATAAGTTTCACAGAATGCATCTGTGTAGTTTTTATTTGAAGATATTCTTTTTCCCAATGTAGGCCTCTTAGCGCTTAGCATGTCCAATTGCAGTTTCTACAGAAAGAGTGTCTCAGAACGGCTCAATCAAAAGTAAGGTTCAACTCTGTTAGTTGAATGCACAGAACAGAAAGAATTTTCACAGAATGCTACTGTGTAGTTTATATTTGAATATATTCCTTTTTCCACTATTACCCTCTTAGCGCTCCGAATGTCCACTTGCATTTTCTACAGAAAGAGTGTTCAGAACTGCGCAATCAAAAGTATGGTTTAACTCTGTTAGCTTAATGAACATATCAGAAATAAGTTTCACACAATGCTTCTGTGTAGTTTTTATTTGAAGATATTATTTTTCCCAATAGAGGCCTCTTAGCGCTCAGAATGTCCAATTGCAGTTTCTACAGAAAGAGTGTTTCAGAAAGGCTCAATCAAAAGTAAGGTTCAACTCTGTTAGTTGAATGCACAGAACAGAAAGAAGTTTCATACAATGCTTCTGTGTAGTTCATATTTGAACATATTCTTTTTTCCACTATTACCCACTTAGCGCTACGAATGTCCCGTTGCATTTTCTACAGACAGAGTGTTTCAAAACTGCTCAATCAAAAGTATGGTTTAACTCTGTTAGCTGAATGCTCAGATCAGAAAGAAGTTTCACAGAATGCTTCTGTGTAGTTTATATTTGAATATATTCCTTTTTCCACTACTACTCTCTTAGCGCTCCAAATGTCCAGTTGCATTTTCTACAGAAAGAGTGTTCAGATCTGCTCAATCAAAAGTATGGTTTAACTCTGTTAGCTGAATGCACAGATCAGAAAGAAGTTTCACAGAATGATTCTGTGTAGTTTATATTTGGAGACATTCCTTTTTCCACTATTACCCTCTTAGCGCTGCGAATCTCCACTTGCATTTTCTACAGAAAGAGTGTTTCAGAACGGCTCAATCAAAACTAAGGTTCAACTCTTTTAGTTGAACAAACAGAACAGAAAGAAGTTTCACACAATTCTTCTGTGTAGTTTTTATTTGTAGACATTCTTTTTGGCAATATAGGCCTCTTAGCGCTCAGAATGTCCAATTGCAGATTCTACAGAAAGAGTGTTTCAGAACGGCTCAGTCAAAATTAAGGTTCAACTCTGTTAGTTGAATGCACAGAACAGAAAGAAGTTTCATACAATGCTTCTGTGTAGTTTATATTTGAACATATTCTTTTTTCAACTATTACCCACTTAGCGCTACGAATGTCCAGTTGCATTTTCTACAGACAGAGTGTTTCAAAACTGCGCAATCAAAAGTATGTTTTAACTCTGTTAGCTGAAAGCTCAGATCAGAAAGAAGTTTCACAGAATGCTTCTGTGTAGTTTATATTTGAATATATTCCTTTTTCCATTACTACGCTCTTAGCGCTCCAAATGTCCAGTTGCATTTTCTACAGAAAGAGTGTTCAGATCTGCTCAATCAAAAGTATGGTTTAACTCTGTTAGCTGAATGCACAGATCAGAAAGAAGTTTCACCGAATGATTCTGTGTAGTTTATATTTGAAGATATTCCTTTTTCCACTATTACCCTCTTAGCGCTCCGAATCTCCACTTGCATTTTCTACAGAAAGAGTGTTTCAGAACGGCTCAATCAAAACTAAGGTTCAACTCTTTTAGTTGAACAAACAGAACAGAAAGAAGTTTCACACAATTCTTCTGTGTAGTTTTTATTTGTAGACATTCTTTTTCCCAATATAGGCCTCTTAGCGCTCAGAATGTCCAATTGCAGTTTCTACAGAAAGAGTGTTTCAGAACGGCTCAATCAAAAGTAAGGTTCAACTCTGTTAGTTGAATGCACAGAACAGAAAGAAGTTTCATACAATGCTTCTGTGTAGTTTCTATTTGAACATATTCTTTTTTCCACTATTACCCACTTAGCGCTACGAATGTCCAGTTGCATTTTCTACAGACAGAGTGTTTCAAAACTGCGCAATCAAAAGTATGGTTTAACTCTGTTAGCTGAATGCTCAGATCAGAAAGAAGTTTCACAGAATGCTTCTGTGTAGTTTATATTTGAATATATTCCTTTTTCCATTACTACGCTCTTAGCGCTCCAAATGTCCAGTTGCATTTTCTACAGAAAGAGTGTTCAGATCTGCTCAATCAAAAGTATGGTTTAACTCTGTTAGCTGAATGCACAGATCAGAAAGAAGTTTCACCGAATGATTCTGTGTAGTTTATATTTGAAGACATTCCTTTTTCCACTATTACCCTCTTAGCGCTCCGAATCTCCACTTGCATTTTCTACAAAAAGAGTGTTTCATAACTGCTCAATCAAAAATATGTTTTATCTCTGTTAACTGAATTTACAGATCAGAAATAAGTTTCACAGAATGCATCTGTGTAGTTTTTATTTGAAGATATTCTTTTTCCCAATGTAGGCCTCTTAGCGCTTAGCATGTCCAATTGCAGTTTCTACAGAAAGAGTGTTTCAGAACGGCTCAATCAAAAGTAAGGTTCCACTCTGTTAGTTGAATGCACAGAACAGAAAGAATTTTCACAGAATGTTACTGTGTAGTTTATATTTGAATATATTCCTTTTTCCACTATTACCCTCTTAGCGCTCCGAATGTCCACTTGCATTTTCTACAGAAAGAGTGTTCAGAACTGCGCAATCAAAAGTATGGTTTAACTCTGTTAGCTTAATGAACATATCAGAAATAAGTTTCACACAATGCTTCTGTGTAGTTTTTATTTGAAGATATTATTTTTCCCAATAGAGTCCTCTTAGCGCTCAGAATGTCCAATTGCAGTTTCTACAGAAAGAGTGTTTCAGAAAGGCTCAATCAAAAGTAAGGTTCAACACTGTTAGTTGAATGCACAGAACAGAAAGAAGTTTCATACAATGCTTCTGTGTAGTTTATATTTGAACATATTCTTTTTTCCACTATTACCCACTTAGCGCTACGAATGTCCCGTTGCATTTTCTACAGACCGAGTGTTTCAAAACTGCTCCATCAAAAGTATGGTTTAACTCTGTTAGCTGAATGCTCAGATCAGAAAAAAGTTTCACAGAATGCTTCTGTGTAGTTTATATTTGAATATATTCCTTTTTCCACTACTACTCTCTTAGCGCTCCAATTGTCCAGTTGCATTTTCTACAGAAAGAGTGTTCAGATCTGCTCAATCAAAAGTATGGTTTAACTCTGTTAGCTGAATGCACAGATCAGAAAGAAGTTTCACAGAATGATTCTATGTAGTTTATATTTGGAGACATTCCTTTTTCCAATATTACCCTCTTAGCGCTCCGAATCTCCACTTGCATTTTCTACAGAAAGAGTGTTTCAGAACGGCTAAATCAAAACTAAGGTTCAACTCTTTTAGTTGAACAAACAGAACAGAAAGAAGTTTCACAAAATTCTTCTGTGTAGTTTTTATTTGTAGACATTCTTTTTCCCAATATAGGCCTCCTAGCGCTCAGAATGTCCAATTGCAGTTTCTACAGAAAGAGTGTTTCAGAACGGCTCAATCAAAAGTAATGTTCAACTCTGTTAGTTGAATGCACAGAACAGAAAGAAGTTTCATACAATGCTTCTGTGTCGTTTATATTTGAACATATTCTTTTTTCCACTATTACCCACTTAGCGCTACGAATGTCCAGTTGCATTTTCTACAGACAGAGTGTTTCAAAACTGCGCAATCAAAAGTATGGTTTAACTCTGTTAGCTGAATGCTCAGATCAGAAAGAAGTTTCACAGAATGCTTCTGTGTAGTTTATATTTGAATATATTCCTTTTTCCATTACTACGCTCTTAGCGCTCCAAATGTCCAGTTGCATTTTCTACAGAAAGAGTGTTCAGATCTGCTCAATCAAAAGTATGGTTTAACTCTGTTAGCTGAATGCACAGATCAGAAAGAAGTTTCACCGAATGATTCTGTGTAGTTTATATTTGAAGACATTCCTTTTTCCACTATTACCCTCTTAGCGCTCCGAATCTCCACTTGCATTTTCTACAAAAAGAGTGTTTCATAACTGCTCAATCAAAAATATGTTTTATCTCTGTTAACTGAATTTACAGATCAGAAATAAGTTTCACAGAATGCATCTGTGTAGTTTTTATTTGAAGATATTCTTTTTCCCAATGTAGGCCTCTTAGCGCTTAACATGTCCAATTGCAGTTTCTACAGAAAGAGTGTTTCAGAACGGCTCAATCAAAAGTAAGGTTCCACTCTGTTAGTTGAATGCACAGAACAGAAAGAATTTTCACAGAATGCTACTGTGTAGTTTATATTTGAATATATTCCTTTTTCCACTATTACCCTCTTAGCGCTCCGAATGTCCACTTGCATTTTCTACAGAAAGAGTGTTCAGAACTGCGCAATCAAAAGTATGGTTTAACTCTGTTAGCTTAATGAACATATCAGAAATAAGTTTCACACAATGCTTCTGTGTAGTTTTTATATGAAGATATTATTTTTCCCAATAGAGGCCTCTTAGCGCTCAGAATGTCCAATTGCAGTTTCTACAGAAAGAGTGTTTCAGAAAGGCTCAATCAAAAGTAAGGTTCAACACTGTTAGTTGAATGCACAGAACAGAAAGAAGTTTCATACAATGCTTCTGTGTAGTTTATATTTGAACATATTCTTTTTTCCACTATTACCCACTTAGCGCTACGAATGTCCCGTTGCATTTTCTACAGACCGAGTGTTTCAAAACTGCTCCATCAAAAGTATGGTTTAACTCTGTTAGCTGAATGCTCAGATCAGAATGAAGTTTCACAGAATGCTTCTGTGTAGTTTATATTTGAATATATTCCTTTTTCCACTACTACTCTCTTAGCGCTCCAAATGTCCAGTTGCATTTTCTACAGAAAGAGTGTTCAGATCTGCTCAATCAAAAGTATGGTTTAACTCTGTTAGCTGAATGCACAGATCAGAAAGAAGTTTCACAGAATGATTCTATGTAGTTTATATTTGGAGACATTCCTTTTTCCACTATTACCCTCTTAGCGCTCCGAATCTCCACTTGCATTTTCTACAGAAAGAGTGTTTCAGAACGGCTCAATCAAAACTAAGGTTCAACTCTTTTAGTTGAACAAACAGAACAGAAAGAAGTTTCACACAATTCTTCTGTGTAGTTTTTATTTGTAGACATTCTTTTTCCCAATATAGGCCTCCTAGCGCTCAGAATGTCCAATTGCAGTTTCTACAGAAAGAGTGTTTCAGAACGGCTCAATCAAAAGTAATGTTCAACTCTGTTAGTTGAATGCACAGAACAGAAAGAAGTTTCATACAATGCTTCTGTGTCGTTTATATTTGAACATATTCTTTTTTCCACTATTACCCACTTAGCGCTACGAATGTCCAGTTGCATTTTCTACAGACAGAGTGTTTCAAAACTGCGCAATCAAAAGTATGGTTTAACTCTGTTAGCTGAATGCTCAGATCAGAAAGAAGTTTCACAGAATGCTTCTGTGTAGTTTATATTTGAATATATTCCTTTTTCCATTACTACGATCTTAGCGCTCCAAATGTCCAGTTGCATTTTCTACAGAAAGAGTGTTCAGATCTGCTCAATCAAAAGTATGGTTTAACTCTGTTAGCTGAATGCACAGATCAGAAAGAAGTTTCACCGAATGATTCTGTGTAGTTTATATTTGAAGACATTCCTTTTTCCACTATTACCCTCTTAGCGCTCCGAATCTCCACTTGCATTTTCTACAAAAAGAGTGTTTCATAACTGCTCAATCAAAAATATGTTTTATCTCTGTTAACTGAATTTACAGATCAGAAATAAGTTTCACAGAATGCATCTGTGTAGTTTTTATTTGAAGATATTCTTTTTCCCAATGTAGGCCTCTTAGCGCTTAGCATGTCCAATTGCAGTTTCTACAGAAAGAGTGTTTCAGAACGGCTCAATCAAAAGTAAGGTTCCACTCTGTTAGTTGAATGCACAGAACAGAAAGAATTTTCACAGAATGCTACTGTGTAGTTTATATTTGAATATATTCATTTTTCCACTATTACCCTCTTAGCGCTCCGAATGTCCACTTGCATTTTCTACAGAAAGAGTGTTCAGAACTGCGCAATCAAAAGTATGGTTTAACTCTGTTAGCTTAATGAACATATCAGAAATAAGTTTCACACAATGCTTCTGTGTAGTTTTTATTTGAAGATATTATTTTTCCCAATAGAGGCCTCTTAGCGCTCAGAATGTCCAATTGCAGTTTCTACAGAAAGAGTGTTTCAGAAAGGCTCAATCAAAAGTAAGGTTCAACTCTGTTAGTTGAATGCACAGAACAGAAAGAAGTTTCATACAATGCTTCTGTGTAGTTTATATTTGAACATATTCTTTTTTCCACTATTACCCACTTAGCGCTACGAATGTCCCGTTGCATTTTCTACAGACAGAGTGTTTCAAAACTGCTCCATCAAAAGTATGGTTTAACTCTGTTAGCTGAATGCTCAGATCAGAAAGAAGTTTCACAGAATGCTTCTGTGTAGTTTATATTTGAATATATTCCTTTTTCCACTACTACTCTCGTAGCGCTCCAAATGTCCAGTTGCATTTTCTACAGAAAGAGTGTTCAGATCTGCTCTATCAAAGGCATGGTTTAACACTGTTAGCTGAATGCACAGATCAGAAAGAAGTTTCACAGAATGATTCTGTGTAGTTTATATGTGGAGACATTCCTTTTTCCACTATTACCCTCTTAGCGCTCCAAATCTCCACTTGCATTTTCTACAGAAAGAGTGTTTCAGAACGGCTCAATCAAAACTAAGGTTAAACTCTTTTAGAAGAACAAACAGAACAGAGAGAAGTTTCACACAATTCTTCTGTGTAGTTTTTATTTTTAGACATTCTTTTTCCCAATATAGGCCTCTTAGCGCTCAGAATGTCCAACTGCAGTTTCTACAGAAAGAGTGTTTCAGAACGGCTCAATCAAAAGTAAGGTTCAACTCTGTTAGTTGAATGCACAGAACAGAAAGAAGTTTCATACAATGCTTCTGTATAGTTTATATTTGAACATATTCTTTTTTCCACTATTACCCACTTAGCGCTACGAATGTCCAGTTGCATTTCCTACAGACAGAGTGTTTCAAAACTGCTCAATCAAAAGTATGGTTTAACTCTGTTAGCTGAATGCTCAGATCAGAAAGAAGTTTCACAGAATGCTTCTGTGTAGTTTATATTTGAATATATTCCTTTTTCCACTACTACGCTCTTAGCGCTCCAAATGTCCAGTTGCATTTTCTACAGAAAGAGTGTTCAGATCTGCTCAATCAAAAGTATGGTTTAACTCTGTTAGCTGAATGCACAGATCAGAAAGAAGTTTCACCGAATGATTCTGTGTAGTTTATATTTGAAGACACTCCTTTTTCCACTATTACCCTCTTAGCGCTCCGAATCTCCACTTGCATTTTCTACAAAAAGAGTGTTTCATAACTGCTCAATCAAAAATATGTTTTATCTCTGTTAACTGAATTTACAGATCAGAAATAAGTTTCACAGAATGCATCTGTGTAGTTTTTATTTGAAGATATTCTTTTTCCCAATGTAGGCCTCTTAGCGCTTAGCATGTCCAATTGCAGTCTCTACAGAAAGAGTGTTTCAGAACGGCTCAATCAAAAGTAAGGTTCAACTCTGTTAGTTGAATGCACAGAACAGAAAGAATTTTCACAGAATGCTACTGTGTAGTTTATATTTGAATATATTCCTTTTTCCACTATTACCCTCTTAGCGCTCCGAATGTCCACTTGCATTTTCTACAGAAAGAGTGTTCAGAACTGCGCAATCAAAAGTATGGTTTAACTCTGTTAGCTTAATGAACATATCAGAAATAAGTTTCACACAATGCTTCTGTGTAGTTTTTATTTGAAGATATTATTTTTCCCAATAGAGGCCTCTTAGCGCTCAGAATGTCCAATTGCAGTTTCTACAGAAAGAGTGTTTCAGAAAGGCTCAATCAAAAGTAAGGTTCAACTCTGTTAGTTGAATGCACAGAACAGAAAGAAGTTTCATACAATGCTTCTGTGTAGTTTATATTTGAACATATTCTTTTTTCCACTATTACCCACTTAGCGCTACGAATGTCCCGTTGCATTTTCTACAGACAGAGTGTTTCAAAACTGCTCAATCAAAAGTATGGTTTAACTCTGTTAGCTGAATGCTCAGATCAGAAAGAAGTTTCACAGAATGCTTCTGTGTAGTTTATATTTGAATATATTCCTTTTTCCACTACTAATCTCTTAGCGCTCCAAATGTCCAGTTGCATTTTCTACAGAAAGAGTGTTCAGATCTTCTCAATCAAAAGTATGGTTTAACTCTGTTAGCTGAATGCACAGATCAGAAAGAAGTTTCACAGAATGATTCTGTGTAGTTTATATTTGGAGACATTCCTTTTTCCACTATTACCCTCTTAGCGCTCCGAATCTCCACTTGCATTTTCTACAGAAAGAGTGTTTCAGAACGGCTCAATCAAAACTAAGGTTCAACTCTTTTAGTTGAACAAACAGAACAGAAAGAAGTTTCACACAATTCTTCTGTGTAGTTTTTATTTGTAGACATTCTTTTTCCCAATATAGGCCTCTTAGCGCTCAGAATGTCCAATTGCAGTTTCTACAGAAAGAGTGTTTCAGAACGGCTCAATCAAAAGTAAGGTTCAACTCTGTTAGTTGAATGCACAGAACAGAAAGAAGTTTCATACAATGCTTCTGTGTAGTTTATATTTGAACATATTCTTTTTTCCACTATTACCCACTTAGCGCTACGAATGTCCAGTTGCATTTTCTACAGACAGAGTGTTTCAAAACTGCGCAATCAAAAGTATGGTTTAACTCTGTTAGCTGAATGCTCAGATCAGAAAGAAGTTTCACAGAATGCTTCTGTGTAGTTTATATTTGAATATATTCCTTTTTCCATTACTACGCTCTTAGCGCTCCAAATGTCCAGTTGCATTTTCTACAGAAAGAGTGTTCAGATCTTCTCAATCAAAAGCATGGTTTAACTCTGTTAGCTGAATGCACAGATCAGAAAGATGTTTCTCCGAATGATTCTGCGTAGTTTATATTTGAAGACATTCCTGTTTCCACTATTACCCTCTTAGCGCTCCGAATTTCCACTTGCATTTTCTACAAAAAGAGTTTTTCATAACTGCTCAATCAAAAATATGTTTTATCTCTGTTAACTGAATTTACAGATCAGAAATAAGTTTCTCAGAATGCATCTGTGTAGTTTTTATTTGAAGATATTATTTTTCCCAAGGGAGGCCTCTTAGCGCTCAGAATGTCCAATTGCAGTTTCTACAGAAAGAGTGTTTCAGAACGGCTCAATCAAAAGTAAGGTTCAACTCTGTTAGTTGAATGCACAGAACAGAAAGAAGTTTCATACAATGCTTCTGTGTAGTTTATATTTGAACATATTCTTTTTTCCACTATTACCCACTTAGCGCTACGAATGTCCCGTTGCATTGTCTACAGACAGAGTGTTTCAAAACTGCTCAATCAAAAGTATGGTTTAACTCTGTTAGCTGAATGCTCAGATCAGAAAGAAGTTTCACAGAATGCTTCTGTGTAGTTTATGTTTGAATATATTCCTTTTTCCACTACTACTCTCTTAGCGCTCCAAATGTCCAGTTGCATTTTCTACAGAAAGAGTGTTCAGATCTGCTCAATCAAAAGTATGGTTTAACTCTGTTACCTGAATGCACAGATCAGAAAGAAGTTTCACAGAATGATTCTGTGTAGTTTATATTTGGAGACATTCCTTTTTCCACTATTACCCTCTTAGCGCTCCGAATCTCCACTTGCATTTTCGACAGAAAGAGTGTTTCAGAACGGCTCAATCAAAACTAAGGTTCAACTCTTTTAGTTGAACAAACAGAACAGAAAGAAGTTTCACACAATTCTTCTGTGTAGTTTTTATTTGTAGACATTCTTTTTCCCAATATAGGCCTCCTAGCGCTCAGAATGTCCAATTGCAGTTTCTACAGAAAGAGTGTTTCAGAACGGCTCAATCAAAAGTAAGGTTCAACTCTGTTAGTTGAATGCACAGAACAGAAAGAAGTTTCATACAATGCTTCTGTGTAGTTTATAATTGAACATATTCTTTTTTCCACTATTACCCACTTAGCGCTACGAATGTACAGTTGCATTTTCTACAGACAGAGTGTTTCAAAACTGCTCAATCAAAAGTATGGTTTAACTCTGTTAGCTGAATGCTCAGATCAGAAAGAAATTTCACAGAATGCTTCTGTGTAGTTTATATTTGAATATATTCCTTTTTCCACTACTACGCTCTTAGCGCTCCAAATGTCCAGTTGCATTTTCTACAGAAAGAGTGTTCAGATCTGCTCAATCAAAAGTATGGTTTAACTCTGTTAGCTGAATGCACAGATCAGAAAGATGTTTCAGCGAATGATTCTGTGTAGTTTATATTTGAAGACATTCCTTTTTCCACTATTACCCTCTTAGCGCTCCGAATCTCCACTTGCATTTTCTACAAAAAGAGTGTTTCATAACTGCTCAATCAAAAATATGTTTTATCTCTGTTAACTGAATTTACAGATCAGAAATAAGTTTCACAGAATGCATCTGTGTAGTTTTTATTTGAAGATATTCTTTTTCCCAATGTAGGCCTCTTAGCGCTTAGCATGTCCAATTGCAGTTTCTACACAAAGAGTGTTTCAGAACGGCTCAATCAAAAGTAAGGTTCAACTCTGTTAGTTGAATGCACAGAACAGAAAGAATTTTCACAGAATGCTACTGTGTAGTTTATATTTGAATATATATTCCTTTTTCCACTATTACCCTCTTAGCGTTCCGAATGTCCACTTGCATTTTCTACAGAAAGAGTGTTCAGAACTGCGCAATCAAAAGTATGGTTTAACTCTGTTAGCTTAATGAACATATCAGAAATAAGTTTCACACAATGCTTCTGTGTAGTTTTTATTTGAAGATATTATTTTTCCCAATAGAGGCCTGTTAGCGCTCAGAATGTCCAATTGCAGTTTCTACAGAAAGAGTGTTTCAGAAAGGCTCAATCAAAAGTAAGGTTCAACTCTGTTAGTTGAATGCACAGAACAGAAAGAAGTTTCATACAATGCTTCTGTGTAGTTTATATTTGAACATATTCTTTTTTCCACTATTACCCACTTAGCGCTACGAATGTCCCGTTGCATTTTCTACAGACAGAGTGTTTCAAAACTGCTCAATCAAAAGTATGGTTTAACTCTGTTAGCTGAATGCTCAGATCAGAAAGAAGTTTCACAGAATGCTTCTGTGTAGTTTATATTTGAATATATTCCTTTTTCCACTACTACTCTCTTAGCGCTCCAAATGTCCAGTTGCATTTTCTACAGAAAGAGTGTTCAGATCTGCTCAATCAAAAGTATGATTTAACTCTGTTAGCTGAATGCTCAGATCAGAAAGAAGTTTCACAGAATGCTTCTGTGTAGTTTATATTTGAATATATTCCTTTTTCCATTACTACGCTCTTAGCGCTACAAATGTCCAGTTGCATTTTCTACAGAAAGAGTGTTCAGATCTTCTCAATCAAAAGCATGGTTTAACTCTGTTAGCTGAATGCACAGATCAGAAAGATGTTTCTCCGAATGATTCTGTGTAGTTTATATTTGAAGACATTCCTGTTTCCACTATTACCCTCTTAGCGCTCCGAATTTCCACTTGCATTTTCTACAAAAAGAGTTTTTCATAACTGCTCAATCAAAAATATGTTTTATCTCTGTTAACTGAATTTACAGATCAGAAATAAGTTTCTCAGAATGCATCTGTGTAGTTTTTATTTGAAGATATTATTTTTCCCAAGGGAGGCCTCTTAGCGCTCAGAATGTCCAATTGCAGTTTCTACAGAAAGAGTGTTTCAGAACGGCTCAATCAAAAGTAAGGTTCAACTCTGTTAGTTGAATGCACAGAACAGAAAGAAGTTTCATACAATGCTTCTGTGTAGTTTATATTTGAACATATTCTTTTTTCCACTATTACCCACTTAGCGCTACGAATGTCCCGTTGCATTTTCTACAGACAGAGTGTTTCAAAACTGCTCAATCAAAAGTATGGTTTAACTCTGTTAGCTGAATGCTCAGATCAGAAAGAAGTTTCACAGAATGCTTCTGTGTAGTTTATGTTTGAATATATTCCTTTTTCCACTACTACTCTCTTAGCGCTCCAAATGTCCAGTTGCATTTTATACAGAAAGAGTGTTCAGATCTGCTCAATCAAAAGTATGGTTTAACTCTGTTAGCTGAATGCACAGATCAGAAAGAAGTTTCACAGAATGATTCTGTGTAGTTTATATTTGGAGACATTCCTTTTTCCACTATTACCCTCTTAGCGATCCGAATCTCCACTTGCATTTTCTACAGAAAGAGTGTTTCAGAACGGCTCAATCAAAACTAAGGTTCAACTCTTTTAGTTGAACAAACAGAACAGAAAGAAGTTTCACACAATTCTTCTGTGTAGTTTTTATTTGTAGACATTCTTTTTCCCAATATAGGCCTCCTAGCGCTCAGAATGTCCAATTGCAGTTTCTACAGAAAGAGTGTTTCAGAACGGCTCAATCAAAAGTAAGGTTCAACTCTGTTAGTTGAATGCACAGAACAGAAAGTATTTTCACAGAATGCTACTGTGTAGTTTATATTTGAATATATTCCTTTTTCCACTATTACCCTCTTAGCTCTCCGAATGTCCACTTGCATTTTCTACAGAAAGAGTGTTCAGAACTGCGCAATCAAAAGTATGGTTTAACTCTGTTAGCTTAATGAACATATCAGAAATAAGTTTCACACAATGCTTCTGTGTAGTTTTTATTTCAAGATATTATTTTTCCCAATAGAGGCCTCTTAACGCTCAGAATGTCCAATTGCAGTTTCTACAGAAAGAGTGTTTCAGAAAGGCTCAATCAAAAGTAAGGTTCAACTCCGTTAGTTGAATGCACAGAACAGAAAGAAGTTTCATACAATGCTTCTGTGTAGTTTATATTTGAACATATTCTTTTTTCCACTATTACCCACTTAGCGCTACGAATGTCCCGTTGCATTTTCTACAGACAGAGTGTTTCAAAACTGCTCAATCAAAAGTATGGTTTAACTCTGTTAGCTGAATGCTCAGATCAGAAAGAAGTTTCACAGAATGCTTCTGTGTAGTTTATATTTGAATATATTTCTTTTTCCACTGCTACTCTCTTAGCGCTCCAAATGTCCAGTTGCATTTTCTACAGAAAGAGTGTTCAGATCTGCTCAATCAAAAGTATGGTTTAACTCTGTTAGCTGAATGCACACATCAGAAAGAAGTTTCACAGAATGATTCTGTGTAGTTTATATTTGGAGACATTCCTTTTTCCACTATTACCCTCTTAGCGCTCCGAATCTCCACTTGCATTTTCTACAGAAAGAGTGTTTCAGAACGGCTCAATCAAAACTAAGGTTGAACTCTTTTAGTTGAACAAACAGAACAGAAAGAAGTTTCACACAATTCTTCTGTGTAGTTTTTATTTGTAGACATTCTTTTTCCCAATATAGGCCTCTTAGCGCTCAGAATGTCCAATTGCAGTTTCTACAGAAAGAGTGTTTCAGAACGGCTCAATCAAAAGTAAGGTTCAACTCTGTTAGTTGAATGCACAGAACAGAAAGAAGTTTCATACAATGCTTCTGTGTAGTTTATATTTGAACATATTTTTTTCCACTATTACCCACTTAGCGCTACGAATGTCCAGTTGCATTTACTAGAGACAGAGTGTTTCAAAACTGCTCAATCAAAAGTATGGTTTAACTCTGTTAGCTGAATGCTCAGATCAGAAAGAAGTTTCGCAGAATGCTTCTGTGTAGTTTATATTTGAATATATTCCTTTTTCCACTACTACGCTCTTAGCGCTCCAAATGTCCAGTTGCATTTTCTACAGAAAGAGTGTTCAGATCTGCTCAATCAAAAGTATGGTTTAACTCTGTTAGCTGAATGCACAGATCAGAAAGAAGTTTCACCGAATGATTCTGTGTAGTTTATAATTGAAGACATTCCTTTTTCCACTATTACCCTCTTAGCGCTCCGAATCTCCACTTGCATTTTCTACAAAAAGAGTGTTTCATAACTGCTCAATCAAAAATATGTTTTATCTCTGTTAACTGAACTTACAGATCAGAAATAAGTTTCACAGAATGCATCTGTGTAGTTTTTATTTGAAGATATTCTTTTTCCCAATGTAGGCCTCTTAGAGCTTAGCATGTCCAATTGCAGTTTCTACAGAAAGAGTGTTTCAGAACGGCTCAATCAAAAGTAAGGTTCCACTCTGTTAGTTGAATGCACAGAACAGAAAGAATTTTCACAGAATGCTACTGTGTAGTTTATATTTGAATATATTCCTTTTTCCACTATTACCCTCTTAGCGCTCCGAATGTCCACTTGCATTTTCTACAGAAAGAGTGTTCAGAACTGCGCAATCAAAAGTATGGTTTAACTCTGTTAGCTTAATGAACATATCAGAAATAAGTTTCACACAATGCTTCTGTGTAGTTTTTATTTGAAGATATTATTTTTCCCAATAGAGGCCTCTTAGCGCTCAGAATGTCCAATTGCAGTTTCTACAGAAAGAGTGTTTCAGAAAGGCTCAATCAAAAGTAAGGTTCAACTCTGTTAGTTGAATGCACAGAACAGAAAGAAGTTTCATACAATGCTACTGTGTAGTTTATATTTGAACATATTCTTTTTTCCACTATTACCCACTTAGCGCTAAGAATGTCCCGTTGCATTTTCTACAGACAGAGTGTTTCAAAACTGCTCAATCAATAGTATGGTTTAACTCTGTTAGCTGAATGCTCAGATCAGAAAGAAGTTTCACAGAATGCTTCTGTGTAGTTTATATTTGAATATATTCCTTTTTCCACTACTACTCTCTTAGCGCTCCAAATGTCCAGTTGCATTTTCTACAGAAAGAGTGTTCAGATCTGCTCAATCAAAAGTATGGTTTAACTCTGTTACCTGAATGCACAGATCAGAAAGAAGTTTCACAGAATGATTCTGTGTAGTTTATATTTGGAGACATTCCTTTTTCCACTATTACCCTCTTAGCGCTCCGAATCTCCACTTGCATTTTCTACAGAAAGAGTGTTTCAGAACGGCTCAATCAAAACTAAGGTTCAACTCTTTTAGTTGAACAAACAGAACAGAAAGAAGTTTCACACAATTCTTCTGTGTAGTTTTTATTTGTAGACATTCTTTTTCCCAATATAGGCCTCCTAGCGCTCAGAATGTCCAATTGCAGTTTCTACAGAAAGAGTGTTTCAGAACGGCTCAATCAAAAGTAAGGTTCAACTCTGTTAGTTGAATGCACAGAACAGAAAGAAGTTTCATACAATGCTTCTGTGTAGTTTATAATTGAACATATTCTTTTTTCCACTATTACCCACTTAGCGCTACGAATGTCCAGTTGCATTTTCTACAGACAGAGTGTTTCAAAACTGCTCAATCAAAAGTATGGTTTAACTCTGTTAGCTGAATGCTCAGATCAGAAAGAAGTTTCACAGAATGCTTCTGTGTAGTTTATATTTGAATATATTCCTTTTTCCACTACTACGCTCTTAGCGCTCCAAATGTCCAGTTGCATTTTCTACAGAAAGAGTGTTCAGATCTCCTCAATCAAAAGTATGGTTTAACTCTGTTAGCTGAATGCACAGATCAGAAAGAAGTTTCACCGAATGATTCTGTGTAGTTTATATTTGAAGACATTCCTTTTTCCACTATTACCCTCTTAGCGCTCCGAATCTCCACTTGCATTTTCTACAAAAAGAGTGTTTCATAACTGCTCACTCAAAAATATGTTTTATCTCTGTTAACTGAATTTACAGATCAGAAATAAGTTTCACAGAATGCATCTGTGTAGTTTTTATTTGAAGATATTCTTTTTCCCAATGTAGGCCTCTTAGCGCTTAGCATGTCCAATTGCAGTTTCTACACAAAGAGTGTTTCAGAACGGCTCAATCAAAAGTAAGGTTCAACTCTGTTAGTTGAATGCACAGAACAGAAAGAATTTTCACAGAATGCTACTGTGTAGTTTATATTTGAATATATATTCCTTTTTCCACTATTACCCTCTTAGCGCTCCGAATGTCCACTTGCATTTTCTACAGAAAGAGTGTTCAGAACTGCGCAATCAAAAGTATGGTTTAACTCTGTTAGCTTAATGAACATATCAGAAATAAGTTTCACACAATGCTTCTGTGTAGTTTTTATTTGAAGATATTATTTTTCCCAATAGAGGCCTGTTAGCGCTCAGAATGTCCAATTGCAGTTTCTACAGAAAGAGTGTTTCAGAAAGGCTCAATCAAAAGTAAGGTTCAACTCTGTTAGTTGAATGCACAGAACAGAAAGAAGTTTCATACAATGCTTCTGTGTAGTTTATATTTGAACATATTCTTTTTTCCACTATTACCCACTTAGCGCTACGAATGTCCCGTTGCATTTTCTACAGACAGAGTGTTTCAAAACTGCTCAATCAAAAGTATGGTTTAACTCTGTTAGCTGAATGCTCAGATCAGAAAGAAGTTTCACAGAATGCTTCTGTGTAGTTTATATTTGAATATATTACTTTTTCCACTACTACTCTCTTAGCGCTCCAAATGTCCAGTTGCATTTTCTACAGAAAGAGAGTTCAGATCTGCTCAATCAAAAGTATGGTTTAACTCTGTTAGCTGAATGCACAGATCAGAAAGAAGTTTCACAGAATGATTCTGTGTAGTTTATATTTGGAGACATTCCTTTTTCCACTAGTACCCTCTTAGCGATCCGAATCTCCACTTGCATTTTCTACAGAAAGAGTGTTTCAGAACGGCTCAATCAAAACTAAGGTTCAACTCTTTTAGTTGAACAAACAGAACAGAAAGAAGTTTCACACAATTCTTCTGTGTAGTTTTTATTTGTAGACATTCTTTTTCCCAATATAGGCCTCCTAGCGCTCAGAATGTCCAATTGCAGTTTCTACACAAAGAGTGTTTCAGAACGGCTCAATCAAAAGTAAGGTTCAACTCTGTTAGTTGAATGCACAGAACAGAAAGAATTTTCACAGAATGCTACTGTGTAGTTTATATTTGAATATATTCCTTTTTCCACTATTACCCTCTTAGCGCTCCGAATGTCCACTTGCATTTTCTACAGAAAGAGTGTTCAGAACTGCGCAATCAAAAGTATGGTTTAACTCTGTTAGCTTAATGAACATATCAGAAATAAGTTTCACACAATGCTTCTGTGTAGTTTTTATTTCAAGATATTATTTTTCCCAATAGAGGCCTCTTAGCGCTCAGAATGTCCAATTGCAGTTTCTACAGAAAGAGTGTTTCAGAAAGGCTCAATCAAATGTAAGGTTCCACTCTGTTAGTTGAATGCACAGAACAGAAAGAAGTTTCATACAATGCTTCTGTGTAGTTTATATTTGAACATATTCTTTTTTCCACTATTACCCACTTAGCGCTACGAATGTCCCGTTGCATTTTCTACAGACAGAGTGTTTCAAAACTGCTCAATCAAAAGTATGGTTTAACTCTGTTAGCTGAATGCTCACATCAGAAAGAAGTTTCACAGAATGCTTCTGTGTAGTTTATATTTGAATGTATTCCTTTTTCCACTGCTACTCTCTTAGCGCTCCAAATGTCCAGTTGCATTTTCTACAGAAAGAGTGTTCAGATCTGCTCAATCAAAAGTATGGTTTAACTCTGTTAGCTGAATGCACACATCAGAAAGAAGTTTCACAGAATGATTCTGTGTAGTTTATATTTGGAGACATTCCTTTTTCCACTATTACCCTCTTAGCGCTCCGAATCTCCACTTGCATTTTCTACAGAAAGAGTGTTTCAGAACGGCTCAATCAAAACTAAGGTTCAACTCTTTTAGTTGAACAAACAGAACAGAAAGAAGTTTCACACAATTCTTCTGTGTAGTTTTTATTTGTAGACATTCTTTTTCCCAATATAGGCCTCTTAGCGCTCAGAATGTCCAATTGCAGTTTCTACAGAAAGAGTGTTTCAGAACGGCTCAATCAAAAGTAAGGTTCAACTCTGTTAGTTGAATGCACAGAACAGAAAGAATTTTCATACAATGCTTCTGTGTAGTTTATATTTGAACATATTTTTTTCCACTATTACCCACTTAGCGCTACGAATGTCCAGTTGCATTTACTACAGACAGAGTGTTTCAAAACTGCTCAATCAAAAGTATGGTTTAACTCTGTTAGCTGAATGCTCAGATCAGAAAGAAGTTTCGCAGAATGCTTCTGTGTAGTTTATATTTGAATATATTCCTTTTTCCACTACTACGCTCTTAGCGCTCCAAATGTCCAGTTGCATTTTCTACAGAAAGAGTGTTCAGATCTGCTCAATCAAAAGTATGGTTTAACTCTGTTAGCTGAATGCACAGATCAGAAAGAAGTTTCACCGAATGATTCTGTGTAGTTTATAATTGAAGACATTCCTTTTTCCACTATTACCCTCTTAGCGCTCCGAATCTCCACTTGCATTTTCTACAAAAAGAGTGTTTCATAACTGCTCAATCAAAAATATGTTTTATCTCTGTTAACTGAATTTACAGATCAGAAATAAGTTTCACAGAATGCATCTGTGTAGTTTTTATTTGAAGATATTCTTTTTCCCAATGTAGGCCTCTTAGAGCTTAGCATGTCCAATTGCAGTTTCTACAGAAAGAGTGTTTCAGAACGGCTCAATCAAAAGTAAGGTTCCACTCTGTTAGTTGAATGCACAGAACAGAAAGAATTTTCACAGAATGCTACTGTGTAGTTTATATTTGAATATATTCCTTTTTCCACTATTACCCTCTTAGCGCTCCGAATGTCCACTTGCATTTTCTACAGAAAGAGTGTTCAGAACTGCGCAATCAAAAGTATTTTTTAACTCTGTTAGCTTAATGAACATATCAGAAATAAGTTTCACACAATGCTTCTGTGTAGTTTTTATTTGAAGATATTATTTTTCCCAATAGAGTCCTCTTAGCGCTCAGAATGTCCAATTGCAGTTTCTACAGAAAGAGTGTTTCAGAAAGGCTCAATCAAAAGTAAGGTTCAACTCTGTTAGTTGAATGCACAGAACAGAAAGAAGTTTCATACAATGCTTCTGTGTAGTTTATATTTGAACATATTCTTTTTTCCAGTATTACCCACTTAGCGCTACGATTGTCCCGTTGCATTTTCTACAGACAGAGTGTTTCAAAACTCCTCAATCAAAAGTATGGTTTAACTCTGTTAGCTGAATGCTCAGATCAGAAAGAAGTTTCACAGAATGCTTCTGTGTAGTTTATATTTGAATATATTCCTTTTTCCACTACTACTCTCTTAGCGCTCCAAATGTCCAGTTGCATTTTCTACAGAAAGAGTGTTCAGATCTGCTCAATCAAAAGTATCGTTTAACTCTGTTAGCTGAATTCACAGATCAGAAAGAAGTTTCACAGAATGATTCTGTGTAGTTTATATTTGGAGACATTCCTTTTTCCACTATTACCCTCTTAGCGCTCCGAATCTCCACTTGCATTTTCTACAGAAATAGTGTTTCAGAACGGCTCAATCAAAACTAAGGTTCAACTCTTTTAGTTGAACAAACAGAACAGAAAGTAGTTTCACACAATTCTTCTGTGTAGTTTTTATTTGTAGACATTCTTTTTCCCAATATAGGCCTCCTAGCGCTCAGAATGTCCAATTGCAGTTTCTACAGAAAGAGTGTTTCAGAACGGCTCAATCAAAAGTAAGGTTCAACTCTGTTAGTTGAATGCACAGAACAGAAAGTAGTTTCATACAATGCTTCTGTGTAGTTTATATTTGAACATATTCTTTTTTCCACTATTACCCACTTAGCGCTACGAATGTCCAGTTGCATTTTCTACAGACAGAGTGTTTCAAAACTGCTCAATCAAAAGTATGGTTTAACTCTGTTAGCTGAATGCTCAGATCAGAAAGAAGTTTCACAGAATGCTTCTGTGTAGTTTATATTTGAATATATTCCTTTTTCCACTACTACGCTCTTAGGGCTCCAAATGTCCAGTTGCATTTTCTACAGAAAGAGTGTTCAGATCTGCTCAATCAAAAGTATGGTTTAACTCTGTTAGCTGAATGCACAGATCAGAAAGAAGTTTCACCGAATGATTCTGTGTAGTTTATATTTGAAGACATTCCTTTTTCCACTATGACCCTCTTAGCGCTCCGAATCTCCACTTGCATTTTCTACAAAAAGAGTGTTTCATAACTGCTCAATCAAAAATATGTTTTATCTCTGTTAACTGAATTTACAGATCAGAAATAAGTTTCACAGAATGCATCTGTGTAGTTTTTATTTGAAGATATTCTTTTTCGCAATGTAGGCCTCTTAGCGCTTAGCATGTCCAATTGCAGTTTCTACAGAAAGAGTGTTTCAGAACGGCTCAATCAAAAGTAAGGTTCAACTCTGTTAGTTGAATGCACAGAACAGAAAGAATTTATACAGAATGCTACTGTGTAGTTTATATTTGAATATATTCCTTTTTCCACTATTACCCTCTTAGCGCTCCGAATGTCCACTTGCATTTTCTACAGAAAGAGTGTTCAGAACTGCGCAATCAAAAGTATGGTTTAACTCTGTTAGCTTAATGAACATATCAGAAATAAGTTTCACACAATGCTTCTGTGTAGTTTTTATTTGAAGATATTATTTTTTCCAATAGAGGCCTCTTAGCGCTCAGAATATCCAATTGCAGTTTCTACAGAAAGAGCGTTTCAGAAAGGCTCAATCAAAAGTAAGGTTCAACTCTGTTAGTTGAATGCACAGAACAGAAAGAAGTTTCATACAATGCTTCTGTTTAGTGTATATTTGATCATATTCTTTTTTCCACTATTACCCACTTAGCGCTACGAATGTCCAGTTGCATTTTCTACAGACAGAGTGTTTCAAAACTGCTCAATCAAAAGTATGGTTTAACTCTGTTAGCTGAATGCTCAGATCAGAAAGAAGTTTCACAGAATGCTTCTGTGTAGTTTATATTTGAATATATTTCTTTTTCCACTAATACGCTCTTAGCGCTCCAAATGTCCAGTTGCATTTTCTACAGAAAGAGTGTTCAGATCTGCTCAATCAAAAGTATGGTTTAACTCTGTTCGCTGAATGCACAGATCAGAAAGAAGTTTCACCGAATGATTCTGTGTAGTTTATAATTGAAGACATTCCTTTTTCCACTATTACCCTCTTAGCGCTCCGAATCTCCACTTGCATTTTCTACAAAAAGAGTGTTTCATAACTGCTCAATCAAAAATATGTTTTATCTCCGTTAATTGAATTTACACATCAGAAATAAGTTTCACAGAATGCATCTGTGTAGTTTTTATTTGAAGATATTCTTGTTCCCAATGTAGGCCTCTTAGCCCTTAGCATGTCCAATTGCAGTTTCTACAGAAAGAGTGTTTCAGAACGGCTCAATCAAAAGTAAGGTTCAACTCTGTTAGTTGAATGCACAGAACAGAAAGAATTTTCACAGAATGCTACTGTGTAGTTTATATTTGAATATATTCCTTTTTCCACTATTACCCTCTTAGCGCTCCGAATGTCCACTTGCATTTTCTACAGAAAGAGTGTTCAGAACTGCGCAATCAAAAGTATGGTTTAACTCTGTTAGCTTAACGAACATATCAGAAATAAGTTTCACACAATGCTTCTGTGTAGTTTTTATTTGAAGATATTATTTTTCCCAATAGAGGCCTCTTAGCGTTCAGAATGTCCAATTGCAGTTTCTACAGAAAGAGTGTTTCAGAAAGGCTCAATCGAAAGTAAGGTTCAACTCTGTTAATTGAATGCACAGAACAGAAAGAAGTTTCATACAATGCTTCTGTGTAGTTTATATTTGAACATATTCTTTTTTCCACTATTACCCACTTAGCGCTACGAATGTCCCGTTGCATTTTCTACAGACAGAGTGTTTCAAAACTGCTCAATCAAAAGTATGGTTTAACTCTGTTAGCTGAATGCTCAGATCAGAAAGTAGTTTCACAGAATGCTTCTGTGTAGTTTATATTTGAATATATTCCTTTTTCCACTACTACTCTCTTAGCGCTCCAAATGTCCAGTTGCATTTTCTACAGAAAGAGTGTTCAGATCTGCTCAATCAAAAGTATGGTTTAACTCTGTTAGCTGAATGCACAGATCAGAAAGAAGTTTCACAGAATGATTCTGTGTAGTTTATATTTGGAGACATTCCTTTTTCCACTATTACCCTCTTAGCTCTCCGAATCTCCACTTGCATTTTCTACAGAAAGAGTGTTTCAGAACGGCTCAATCAAAACTAAGGTTCAACTCTTTTAGTTGAACAAACAGAACAGAAAGAAGTTTCACACAATTCTTCTGTGTAGTTTTTATTGTAGACATTCCTTTTCCCAATATAGGCCTCCTAGCTCTCAGAATGTCCAATTGCAGTTTCTACAGAAAGAGTGTTTCAGAACGGCTCAATCAAAGTAAGGTTCAACTCTGTTAGTTGAATGCACAGAACAGAAAGAAGTTTCATACAATGCTTCTGTGTAGTTTATATTTGAACATATTCTTTTTTCCACTATTACACACTTAGCGCTACGAATGTCCAGTTGCATTTTCTACAGACAGAGTGTTTCAAAACTGCTCAATCAAAAGTATGGTTTAACTCTGTTAGCTGAATGCTCAGATCAGAAAGAAATTTCACAGAATGCTTCTGTGTAGTTTATATTTGAATATATTCCTTTTTCCACTACTACGCTCTTAGCGCTCCAAATGTCCAGTTGCATTTTCTACAGAAAGAGTGTTCAGATCTGCTCAATCAAAAGTATGGTTTAACTCTGTTAGCTGAATGCACAGATCAGAAAGAAGTTTCACCGAATGATTCTGTGTAGTTTATAATTGAAGACATTCCTTTTTCCACTATTACCCTCTTAGCGCTCCGAATCTCCACTTGCATTTTCTACAAAAAGAGTGTTTCATAACTGCTCAATCAAAAATATGTTTTATCTCTGTTAACTGAATTTACAGATCAGAAATAAGTTTCACAGAATGCATCTGTGTAGTTTTTATTTGAAGATATTCTTTTTCCCAATGTAGGCCTCTTAGAGCTTAGCATGTCCAATTGCAGTTTCTACAGGAAGAGTGTTTCAGAACGGCTCAATCAAAAGTAAGGTTCCACTCTGTTAGTTGAATGCACAGAACAGAAAGAATTTTCACAGAATGCTACTGTGTAGTTTATATTTGAATATATTCCTTTTTCCACTATTACCCTCTTAGCGCTCCGAATGTCCACTTGCATTTTCTACAGAAAGAGTGTTCAGAACTGCGCAATCAAAAGTATTTTTTAACTCTGTTAGCTTAATGAACATATCAGAAATAAGTTTCACACAATGCTTCTGTGTAGTTTTTATTTGAAGATATTATTTTTCCCAATAGAGGCCTCTTAGCGCTCAGAATGTCCAATTGCAGTTTCTACAGAAAGAGTGTTTCAGAAAGGCTCAATCAAAAGTAAGGTTCAACTCTGTTAGTTGAATGCACAGAACAGAAAGAAGTTTCATACAATGCTTCTGTGTAGTTTATATTTGAACATATTCTTTTTTCCAGTATTACCCACTTAGCGCTACGATTGTCCCGTTGCATTTTCTACAGACAGAGTGTTTCAAAACTGCTCAATCAAAAGTATGGTTTAACTCTGTTAGCTGAATGCTCAGATCAGAAAGAAGTTTCACAGAATGCTTCTGTGTAGTTTATATTTGAATATATTCCTTTTTCCACTACTACTCTCTTAGCGCTCCAAATGTCCAGTTGCATTTTCTACAGAAAGAGTGTTCAGATCTGCTCAATCAAAAGTATCCTTTAACTCTGTTAGCTGAATTCACAGATCAGAAAGAAGTTTCACAGAATGATTCTGTGTAGTTTATATTTGGAGACATTCCTTTTTCCACTATTACCCTCTTAGCGCTCCGAATCTCCACTTGCATTTTCTACAGAAATAGTGTTTCAGAACGGCTCAATCAAAACTAAGGTTCAACTCTTTTAGTTCAACAAACAGAACAGAAAGTAGTTTCACACAATTCTTCTGTGTAGTTTTTATTTGTAGACATTCTTTTTCCCAATATAGGCCTCCTAGCGCTCAGAATGTCCAATTGCAGTTTCTACAGAAAGAGTGTTTCAGAACGGCTCAATCAAAAGTAAGGTTCAACTCTGTTAGTTGAATGCACAGAACAGAAAGAAGTTTCATACAATGCTTCTGTGTAGTTTATATTTGAACATATTCTTTTTTCCACTATTACCCACTTAGCGCTACGAATGTCCAGTTGCATTTTCTACAGACAGAGTGTTTCAAAACTGCTCAATCAAAAGTATGGTTTAACTCTGTTAGCTGAATGCTCAGATCAGAAAGAAGTTTCACAGAATGCTTCTGTGTAGTTTATATTTGAATATATTCCTTTTTCCACTACTACGCTCTTAGGGCTCCAAATGTCCAGTTGCATTTTCTACAGAAAGAGTGTTCAGATCTGCTCAATCAAAAGTATGGTTTAACTCTGTTAGCTGAATGCACAGATCAGAAAGAAGTTTCACCGAATGATTCTGTGTAGTTTATATTTGAAGACATTCCTTTTTCCACTATGACCCTCTTAGCGCTCCGAATCTCCACTTGCATTTTCTACAAAAAGAGTGTTTCATAACTGCTCAATCAAAAATATGTTTTATCTCTGTTAACTGAATTTACAGATCAGAAATAAGTTTCACAGAATGCATCTGTGTAGTTTTTATTTGAAGATATTCTTTTTCGCAATGTAGGCCTCTTAGCGCTTAGCATGTCCAATTGCAGTTTCTACAGAAAGAGTGTTTCAGAACGGCTCAATCAAAAGTAAGGTTCAACTCTGTTAGTTGAATGCACAGAACAGAAAGAATTTATACAGAATGCTACTGTGTAGTTTATATTTGAATATATTCCTTTTTCCACTATTACCCTCTTAGCGCTCCGAATGTCCACTTGCATTTTCTACAGAAAGAGTGTTCAGAACTGCGCAATCAAAAGTATGGTTTAACTCTGTTAGCTTAATGAACATATCAGAAATAAGTTTCACACAATGCTTCTGTGTAGTTTTTATTTGAAGATATTATTTTTTCCAATAGAGGCCTCTTAGCGCTCAGAATATCCAATTGCAGTTTCTACAGAAAGAGCGTTTCAGAAAGGCTCAATCAAAAGTAAGGTTCAACTCTGTTAGTTGAATGCACAGAACAGAAAGAAGTTTCATACAATGCTTCTGTTTAGTTTATATTTGATCATATTCTTTTTTCCACTATTACCCACTTAGCGCTACGAATGTCCAGTTGCATTTTCTACAGACAGAGTGTTTCAAAACTGCTCAATCAAAAGTATGGTTTAACTCTGTTAGCTGAATGCTCAGATCAGAAAGAAGTTTCACAGAATGCTTCTGTGTAGTTTATATTTGAATATATTTCTTTTTCCACTAATACGCTCTTAGCGCTCCAAATGTCCAGTTGCATTTTCTACAGAAAGAGTGTTCAGATCTGCTCAATCAAAAGTATGGTTTAACTCTGTTCGCTGAATGCACAGATCAGAAAGAAGTTTCACCGAATGATTCTGTGTAGTTTATAATTGAAGACATTCCTTTTTCCACTATTACCCTCTTAGCGCTCCGAATCTCCACTTGCATTTTCTACAAAAAGAGTGTTTCATAACTGCTCAATCAAAAATATGTTTTATCTCCGTTAATTGAATTTACACATCAGAAATAAGTTTCACAGAATGCATCTGTGTAGTTTTTATTTGAAGATATTCTTTTTCCCAATGTAGGCCTCTTAGCGCTTAGCATGTCCAATTGCAGTTTCTACAGAAAGAGTGTTTCAGAACGGCTCAATCAAAAGTAAGGTTCAACTCTGTTAGTTGAATGCACAGAACAGAAAGAATTTTCACAGAATGCTACTGTGTAGTTTATATTTGAATATATTCCTTTTTCCACTATTACCCTCTTAGCGCTCCGAATGTCCACTTGCATTTTCTACAGAAAGAGTGTTCAGAACTGCGCAATCAAAAGTATGGTTTAACTCTGTTAGCTTAACGAACATATCAGAAATAAGTTTCACACAATGCTTCTGTGTAGTTTTTATTTGAAGATATTATTTTTCCCAATAGAGGCCTCTTAGCGTTCAGAATGTCCAATTGCAGTTTCTACAGAAAGAGTGTTTCAGAAAGGCTCAATCGAAAGTAAGGTTCAACTCTGTTAATTGAATGCACAGAACAGAAAGAAGTTTCATACAATGCTTCTGTGTAGTTTATATTTGAACATATTCTTTTTTCCACTATTACCCACTTAGCGCTACGAATGTCCCGTTGCATTTTCTACAGACAGAGTGTTTCAAAACTGCTCAATCAAAAGTATGGTTTAACTCTGTTAGCTGAATGCTCAGATCAGAATGAAGTTTCACAGAATGCTTCTGTGTAGTTTATATTTGAATATATTCCTTTTTCCACTACTACTCTCTTAGCGCTCCAAATGTCCAGTTGCATTTTCTACAGAAAGAGTGTTCAGATCTGCTCAATCAAAAGTATGGTTTAACTCTGTTAGCTGAATGCACAGATCAGAAAGAAGTTTCACAGAATGATTCTGTGTAGTTTATATTTGGAGACATTCCTTTTTCCACTATTACCCTCTTAGCTCTCCGAATCTCCACTTGCATTTTCTACAGAAAGAGTGTTTCAGAACGGCTCAATCAAAACTAAGGTTCAACTCTTTTAGTTGAACAAACAGAACAGAAAGAAGTTTCACACAATTCTTCTGTGTAGTTTTTATTGTAGACATTCTTTTTCCCAATATAGGCCTCCTAGCTCTCAGAATGTCCAATTGCAGTTTCTACAGAAAGAGTGTTTCAGAACGGCTCAATCAAAGTAAGGTTCAACTCTGTTAGTTGAATGCACAGAACAGAAAGAAGTTTCATACAATGCTTCTGTGTAGTTTATATTTGAACATATTCTTTTTTCCACTATTACACACTTAGCGCTACGAATGTCCAGTTGCATTTTCTACAGACAGAGTGTTTCAAAACTGCTCAATCAAAAGTATGGTTTAACTCTGTTAGCTGAATGCTCAGATCAGAAAGAAATTTCACAGAATGCTTCTGTGTAGTTTATATTTGAATATATTCCTTTTTCCACTACTACGCTCTTAGCGCTCCAAATGTCCAGTTGCATTTTCTACAGAAAGAGTGTTCAGATCTGCTCAATCAAAAGTATGGTTTAACTCTGTTAGCTGAATGCACAGATCAGAAAGAAGTTTCACCGAATGATTCTGTGTAGTTTATAATTGAAGACATTCCTTTTTCCACTATTACCCTCTTAGCGCTCCGAATCTCCACTTGCATTTTCTACAAAAAGAGTGTTTCATAACTGCTCAATCAAAAATATGTTTTATCTCTGTTAACTGAATTTACAGATCAGAAATAAGTTTCACAGAATGCATCTGTGTAGTTTTTATTTGAAGATATTCTTTTTCCCAATGTAGGCCTCTTAGAGCTTAGCATGTCCAATTGCAGTTTCTACAGATAGAGTGTTTCAGAACGGCTCAATCAAAAGTAAGGTTCCACTCTGTTAGTTGAATGCACAGAACAGAAAGAATTTTCACAGAATGCTACTGTGTAGTTTATATTTGAATATATTCCTTTTTCCACTATTACCCTCTTAGCGCTCCGAATGTCCACTTGCATTTTCTACAGAAAGAGTGTTCAGAACTGCGCAATCAAAAGTATTTTTTAACTCTGTTAGCTTAATGAACATATCAGAAATAAGTTTCACACAATGCTTCTGTGTAGTTTTTATTTGAAGATATTATTTTTCCCAATAGAGGCCTCTTAGCGCTCAGAATGTCCAATTGCAGTTTCTACAGAAAGAGTGTTTCAGAAAGGCTCAATCAAAAGTAAGGTTCAACTCTGTTAGTTGAATGCACAGAACAGAAAGAAGTTTCATACAATGCTTCTGTGTAGTTTATATTTGAACATATTCTTTTTTCCAGTATTACCCACTTAGCGCTACGATTGTCCCGTTGCATTTTCTACAGACAGAGTGTTTCAAAACTGCTCAATCAAAAGTATGGTTTAACTCTGTTAGCTGAATGCTCAGATCAGAAAGAAGTTTCACAGAATGCTTCTGTGTAGTTTATATTTGAATATATTCCTTTTTCCACTACTACTCTCTTAGCGCTCCAAATGTCCAGTTGCATTTTCTACAGAAAGAGTGTTCAGATCTGCTCAATCAAAAGTATCGTTTAACTCTGTTAGCTGAATTCACAGATCAGAAAGAAGTTTCACAGAATGATTCTGTGTAGTTTATATTTGGAGACATTCCTTTTTCCACTATTACCCTCTTAGCGCTCCGAATCTCCACTTGCATTTTCTACAGAAATAGTGTTTCAGAACGGCTCAATCAAAACTAAGGTTCAACTCTTTTAGTTGAACAAACAGAACAGAAAGTAGTTTCACACAATTCTTCTGTGTAGTTTTTATTTGTAGACATTCTTTTTCCCAATATAGGCCTCCTAGCGCTCAGAATGTCCAATTGCAGTTTCTACAGAAAGAGTGTTTCAGAACGGCTCAATCAAAAGTAAGGTTCAACTCTGTTAGTTGAATGCACAGAACAGAAAGTAGTTTCATACAATGCTTCTGTGTAGTTTATATTTGAACATATTCTTTTTTCCACTATTACCCACTTAGCGCTACGAATGTCCAGTTGCATTTTC
Source organism: Symphalangus syndactylus (assembly GCF_028878055.3). Classification (NCBI taxonomy): domain Eukaryota; kingdom Metazoa; phylum Chordata; class Mammalia; order Primates; family Hylobatidae; genus Symphalangus; species Symphalangus syndactylus. The sequence continues at coordinate 4,521,314 of NC_072424.2, forward strand.
TACAGACAGAGTGTTTCAAAACTGCTCAATCAAAAGTATGGTTTAACTCTGTTAGCTGAATGCTCAGATCAGAAAGAAGTTTCACAGAATGCTTCTGTGTAGTTTATATTTGAATATATTCCTTTTTCCACTACTACGCTCTTAGGGCTCCAAATGTCCAGTTGCATTTTCTACAGAAAGAGTGTTCAGATCTGCTCAATCAAAAGTATGGTTTAACTCTGTTAGCTGAATGCACAGATCAGAAAGAAGTTTCACCGAATGATTCTGTGTAGTTTATATTTGAAGACATTCCTTTTTCCACTATGACCCTCTTAGCGCTCCGAATCTCCACTTGCATTTTCTACAAAAAGAGTGTTTCATAACTGCTCAATCAAAAATATGTTTTATCTCTGTTAACTGAATTTACAGATCAGAAATAAGTTTCACAGAATGCATCTGTGTAGTTTTTATTTGAAGATATTCTTTTTCGCAATGTAGGCCTCTTAGCGCTTAGCATGTCCAATTGCAGTTTCTACAGAAAGAGTGTTTCAGAACGGCTCAATCAAAAGTAAGGTTCAACTCTGTTAGTTGAATGCACAGAACAGAAAGAATTTATACAGAATGCTACTGTGTAGTTTATATTTGAATATATTCCTTTTTCCACTATTACCCTCTTAGCGCTCCGAATGTCCACTTGCATTTTCTACAGAAAGAGTGTTCAGAACTGCGCAATCAAAAGTATGGTTTAACTCTGTTAGCTTAATGAACATATCAGAAATAAGTTTCACACAATGCTTCTGTGTAGTTTTTATTTGAAGATATTATTTTTTCCAATAGAGGCCTCTTAGCGCTCAGAATATCCAATTGCAGTTTCTACAGAAAGAGCGTTTCAGAAAGGCTCAATCAAAAGTAAGGTTCAACTCTGTTAGTTGAATGCACAGAACAGAAAGAAGTTTCATACAATGCTTCTGTTTAGTTTATATTTGATCATATTCTTTTTTCCACTATTACCCACTTAGCGCTACGAATGTCCAGTTGCATTTTCTACAGACAGAGTGTTTCAAAACTGCTCAATCAAAAGTATGGTTTAACTCTGTTAGCTGAATGCTCAGATCAGAAAGAAATTTCACAGAATGCTTCTGTGTAGTTTATATTTGAATATATTCCTTTTTCCACTACTACGCTCTTAGCGCTCCAAATGTCCAGTTGCATTTTCTACAGAAAGAGTGTTCAGATCTGCTCAATCAAAAGTATGGTTTAACTCTGTTAGCTGAATGCACAGATCAGAAAGAAGTTTCACCGAATGATTCTGTGTAGTTTATAATTGAAGACATTCCTTTTTCCACTATTACCCTCTTAGCGCTCCGAATCTCCACTTGCATTTTCTACAAAAAGAGTGTTTCATAACTGCTCAATCAAAAATATGTTTTATCTCTGTTAACTGAATTTACAGATCAGAAATAAGTTTCACAGAATGCATCTGTGTAGTTTTTATTTGAAGATATTCTTTTTCCCAATGTAGGCCTCTTAGAGCTTAGCATGTCCAATTGCAGTTTCTACAGATAGAGTGTTTCAGAACGGCTCAATCAAAAGTAAGGTTCCACTCTGTTAGTTGAATGCACAGAACAGAAAGAATTTTCACAGAATGCTACTGTGTAGTTTATATTTGAATATATTCCTTTTTCCACTATTACCCTCTTAGCGCTCCGAATGTCCACTTGCATTTTCTACAGAAAGAGTGTTCAGAACTGCGCAATCAAAAGTATTTTTTAACTCTGTTAGCTTAATGAACATATCAGAAATAAGTTTCACACAATGCTTCTGTGTAGTTTTTATTTGAAGATATTATTTTTCCCAATAGAGGCCTCTTAGCGCTCAGAATGTCCAATTGCAGTTTCTACAGAAAGAGTGTTTCAGAAAGGCTCAATCAAAAGTAAGGTTCAACTCTGTTAGTTGAATGCACAGAACAGAAAGGAGTTTCATACAATGCTACTGTGTAGTTTATATTTGAACATATTCTTTTTTCCGCTATTACCCACTTAGCGCTATGAATGTCCCGTTGCATTTTCTACAGACAGAGAGTTTCAAAACTGCTCAATCAATAGTATGGTTTAACTCTGTTAGCTGAATGCTCAGATCAGAAAGAAGTTTCACAGAATGCTTCTGTGTAGTTTATATTTGAATATATTCCTTTTTCCACTACTACTCTCTTAGCGCTCCAAATGTCCAGTTGCATTTTCTACAGAAAGAGTGTTCAGATCTGCTCAATCAAAAGTATGGTTTAACTCTGTTACCTGAATGCACAGATCAGAAAGAAGTTTCACAGAATGATTCTGTGTAGTTTATATTTGGAGACATTCCTTTTTCCACTATTACCCTCTTAGCGCTCCGAATCTCCACTTGCATTTTCTACAGAAAGAGTGTTTCAGAACGGCTCAATCAAAACTAAGGTTCAACTCTTTTAGTTGAACAAACAGAACAGAAAGAAGTTTCACACAATTCTTCTGTGTAGTTTTTATTTGTAGACATTCTTTTTCCCAATATAGGCCTCCTAGCGCTCAGAATGTCCAATTGCAGTTTCTACAGAAAGAGTGTTTCAGAACGGCTCAATCAAAAGTAAGGTTCAACTCTGTTAGTTGAATGCACAGAACAGAAAGAAGTTTCATACAATGCTTCTGTGTAGTTTATAATTGAACATATTCTTTTTTCCACTATTACCCACTTAGCGCTACGAATGTCCAGTTGCATTTTCTACAGACAGAGTGTTTCAAAACTGCTCAATCAAAAGTATGGTTTAACTCTGTTAGCTGAATGCTCAGATCAGAAAGAAGTTTCACAGAATGCTTCTGTGTAGTTTATATTTGAATATATTCCTTTTTCCACTACTACGCTCTTAGCGCTCCAAATGTCCAGTTGCATTTTCTACAGAAAGAGTGTTCAGATCTGCTCAATCAAAAGTATGGTTTAACTCTGTAGGCTGAATGCACAGATCAGAAAGAAGTTTCACCGAATGATTCTGTTTAGTTTATATTTGAAGACATTCCTTTTTCCACTATTACCCTCTTAGCGCTCCGAATCTCCACTTGCATTTTCTACAAAAAGAGTGTTTCATAACTGCTCAATCAAAAATATGTTTTATCTCTGTTAACTGAATTTACAGATCAGAAATAAGTTTCACAGAATGCATCTGTGTAGTTTTTATTTGAAGATATTCTTTTTCCCAATGTAGGCCTCTTAGCGCTTAGCATGTCCAATTGCAATTTCTACAGAAAGAGGGTTTCAGAACGGCTCAATCAAAAGTAAGGTTCAACTCTGTTAGTTGAATGCACAGAACAGAAAGAATTTTCACAGAATGCTACTGTGTAGTTTATATTTGAATATATTCCTTTTTCCACTATTACCCTCTTAGCGCTCCGAATGTCCACTTGCATTTTCTACAGAAAGAGTGTTCAGAACTGCGCAATCAAAAGTATGGTTTAACTCTGTTAGCTTAACGAACATATCAGAAATAAGTTTCACACAATGCTTCTGTGTAGTTTTTATTTGAAGATATTATTTTTCCCAATAGAGACCTCTTAGCGCTCAGAATGTCCAATTGCAGTTTCTACAGAAAGAGTGTTTCAGAAAGGCTCAATCGAAAGTAAGGTTCAACTCTGTTAATTGAATGCACAGAACAGAAAGAAGTTTCATACAATGCTTCTGTGTAGTTTATATTTGAACATATTCTTTTTTCCACTATTACCCACTTAGCGCTACGAATGTCCCGTTGCATTTTCTACAGACAGAGTGTTTCAAAACTGCTCAATCAAAAGTATGGTTTAACTCTGTTAGCTGAATGCTCAGATCAGAAAGAAGTTTCACAGAATGCTTCTGTGTAGTTTATATTTGAATATATTCCTTTTTCCACTACTATTCTCTTAGCACTCCAAATGTCCAGTTGCATTTTCTACAGAAAGAGTGTTCAGATCTGCTCAATCAAAAGTATGGTTTAACTCTGTTAGCTGAATGCACAGATCAGAAAGAAGTTTCACAGAATGATTCTGTGTAGTTTATATTTGGAGACATTCCTTTTTCCACTATTACCCTCTTAGCGCTCCGAATCTCCACTTGCATTTTCTACAGAAAGAGTGTTTCAGAACGGCTCAATCAAAACTAAGGTTCAACTCTTTTAGTTGAACAAACAGAACAGAAAGAAGTTTCACACAATTCTTTTGTGTAGTTTTTATTTGTAGACATTATTTTTCCCAATATAGGCCTCCTAGCGCTCAGAATGTCCAATTGCAGTTTCTACAGAAAGAGTGTTTCAGAACGGCTCAATCAAAAGTAAGGTTCAACTCTGTTAGTTGAATGCACAGAACAGAAAGAATTTTCACAGAATGCTACTGTGTAGTTTATATTTGAATATATTCCTTTTTCCACTATTACCCTATTAGCGCTCCGAATGTCCACTTGCATTTTCTACAGAAAGAGTGTTCAGAACTGCGCAATCAAAAGTATGGTTTAACTCTGTTAGCTTAATGAACATATCAGAAATAAGTTTCACACAATGCTTCTGTGTAGTTTTTGTTTGAAGATAATATTTTTCCCAATAGAGGCCTCTTAGCGCTCAGAATGTCCAATTGCAGTTTCTACAGAAAGAGTGTTTCAGAAAGGCTCAATCAAAAGTAAGGTTCAACTCTGTTAGTTGCATGCACAGAACAGAAAGAAGTTTCATACAATGCTTCTGTGTAGTTTATATTTGAACATATTCTTTTTTCCACTATTACCCACTTAGCGCTGCGAATGTCCCGTTGCATTTTCTACAGACAGAGTGTTTCAAAACTGCTCCATCAAAAGTATGGTTTAACTCTGTTAGCTGAATGCTCAGATCAGAAAGAAGTTTCACAGAATGCTTCTGTGTAGTTTATATTTGAATATATTCCTTTTTCCACTACTACTCTCTTAGCGCTCCAAATGTCCAGTTGCATTTTCTACAGAAAGAGTGTTCAGATCTGCTCCATCAAAAGTATGGTTTAACTCTGTTAGCTGAATGCACAGATCAGACAGAAGTTTCAGAGAATGATTCTGTGTAGTTTATATTTGGAGACATTCCTTTTTCCACTATTACCCTCTTAGCGCTCCGAATCTCCACCTGCATTTTCTACAGAAAGAGTGTTTCAGAACGGCTCAATCAAAACTAAGGTTCAACTCTTTTAGTTGAACAAACAGAACAGAAAGAAGTTTCACACAATTCTTCTGTGTAGTTTTTATTTGTAGACATTCTTTTTCCCAATATAGGCCTCTTAGCGCTCAGAATGTCCAATTGCAGTTTCTACAGAAAGAGTGTTTCAGAACGGCTCAATCAAAAGTAAGGTTCAACTCTGTTAGTTGAATGCACAGAACAGAAAGAAGTTTCATACAATGCTTCTGTGTAGTTTATATTTGAACATATTCTTTTTTCCACTATTACCCACTTAGCGCTACGAATGTCCAGTTGCATTTTCTACAGACGGAGTGTTTCAAAACTGCTCAATCAAAAGTATGGTTTAACTCTGTTAGCTGAATGCTCAGATCAGAAAGAAGTTTCGCGGAATGCTTCTGTGTAGTTTATATTTGTATATATTCCTTTTTCCACTACTACGCTCTTAGCGCTCCAAATGTCCAGTTGCATTTTCCACAGAAAGAGTGTTCAGATCTGCTCAATCAAAAGTATGGTTTAACTCTGTTAGCTGAATGCACAGATCAGAAAGAAGTTTCACCGAATGATTCTGTGTAGTTCATAATTGAAGACATTCCTTTTTCCACTATTACCCTCTTAGCGCTCCGAATCTCCACTTGCATTTTCTACAAAAAGAGTGTTTCATAACTGCTCAATCAAAAATATGTTTTATCTCTGTTAACTGAATTTACAGATCAGAAATAAGTTTCACAGAATGCATCTGTGTAGTTTTTATTTGAAGATATTCTTTTTCCCAATGTAGGCTTCTTAGCGCTTAGCATGTCTAATTGCAGTTTCTACAGAAAGAGTGTTTCAGAACGGCTCAATCAAAAGTAAGGTTCAACTCTGTTAGTTGAATGAACAGAACAGAAAGAATTTTCACAGAATGCTACTGTGTAGTTTATATTTGAATATATTACTTTTTCCACTATTACCCTCTTAGCGCTCCGAATGTCCACTTGCATTTTCTACAGAAAGAGTGTTCAGAACTGCGCAATCAAGAGTATGGTTTAACTCTGTTAGCTTAATGAACATATCAGAAATAAGTTTCACACAATGCTTCTGTGTAGTTTTTATTTGAAGATATTATTTTTCCCAAGAGAGGCCTCTTAGCGCTCAGAATGTCCAATTGCAGTTTCTACAGAAAGAGTGTTTCAGAAAGGCTCAATCAAAAGTAAGGTTCAACTCTGTTAGTTGAATGCACAGAACAGAAAGAAGTTTCATACAATGCTTCTGTGTAGTTTATATTTGAACATATTCTTTTTTCCAGTATTACCCACTTAGCGCTACGATTGTCCCGTTGCATTTTCTACAGACAGAGTGTTTCAAAACTGCTCAATCAAAAGTATGGTTTAACTCTGTTAGCTGAATGCTCAGATCAGAAAGAAGTTTCACAGAATGCTTCTGTGTAGTTTATATTTGAATATATTCCTTTTTCCACTACTACTCTCTTAGCGCTCCAAATGTCCAGTTGCATTTTCTACAGAAAGAGTGTTCAGATCTGCTCAATCAAAAGTATGGTTTAACTCTGTTAGCTGAATGCACAGATCAGACAGAAGTTTCAGAGAATGATTCTGTGTAGTTTATATTTGGAGACATTCCTTTTTCCACTATTACCCTCTTAGCGCTCCGAATCTCCACCTGCATTTTCTACAGAAAGAGTGTTTCAGAACGGCTCAATCAAAACTAAGGTTCAACTCTTTTAGTTGAACAAACAGAACAGAAAGAAGTTTCACACAATTCTTCTGTGTAGTTTTTATTTGTAGACATTCTTTTTCCCAATATAGGCCTCTTAGCGCTCAGAATGTCCAATTGCAGTTTCTACAGAAAGAGTGTTTCAGAACGGCTCAATCAAAAGTAAGGTTCAACTCTGTTAGTTGAATGCACAGAACAGAAAGAAGTTTCATACAATGCTTCTGTGTAGTTTATATTTGAACATATTCTTTTTTCCACTATTACCCACTTAGCGCTACGAATGTCCAGTTGCATTTTCTACAGACGGAGTGTTTCAAAACTGCTCAATCAAAAGTATGGTTTAACTCTGTTAGCTGAATGCTCAGATCAGAAAGAAGTTTCGCGGAATGCTTCTGTGTAGTTTATATTTGTATATATTCCTTTTTCCACTACTACGCTCTTAGCGCTCCAAATGTCCAGTTGCATTTTCCACAGAAAGAGTGTTCAGATCTGCTCAATCAAAAGTATGGTTTAACTCTGTTAGCTGAATGCACAGATCAGAAAGAAGTTTCACCGAATGATTCTGTGTAGTTCATAATTGAAGACATTCCTTTTTCCACTATTACCCTCTTAGCGCTCCGAATCTCCACTTGCATTTTCTACAAAAAGAGTGTTTCATAACTGCTCAATCAAAAATATGTTTTATCTCTGTTAACTGAATTTACAGATCAGAAATAAGTTTCACAGAATGCATCTGTGTAGTTTTTATTTGAAGATATTCTTTTTCCCAATGTAGGCTTCTTAGCGCTTAGCATGTCTAATTGCAGTTTCTACAGAAAGAGTGTTTCAGAACGGCTCAATCAAAAGTAAGGTTCAACTCTGTTAGTTGAATGAACAGAACAGAAAGAATTTTCACAGAATGCTACTGTGTAGTTTATATTTGAATATATTACTTTTTCCACTATTACCCTCTTAGCGCTCCGAATGTCCACTTGCATTTTCTACAGAAAGAGTGTTCAGAACTGCGCAATCAAGAGTATGGTTTAACTCTGTTAGCTTAATGAACATATCAGAAATAAGTTTCACACAATGCTTCTGTGTAGTTTTTATTTGAAGATATTATTTTTCCCAAGAGAGGCCTCTTAGCGCTCAGAATGTCCAATTGCAGTTTCTACAGAAAGAGTGTTTCAGAAAGGCTCAATCAAAAGTAAGGTTCAACTCTGTTAGTTGAATGCACAGAACAGAAAGAAGTTTCATACAATGCTTCTGTGTAGTTTATATTTGAACATATTCTTTTTTCCAGTATTACCCACTTAGCGCTACGATTGTCCCGTTGCATTTTCTACAGACAGAGTGTTTCAAAACTGCTCAATCAAAAGTATGGTTTAACTCTGTTAGCTGAATGCTCAGATCAGAAAGAAGTTTCACAGAATGCTTCTGTGTAGTTTATATTTGAATATATTCCTTTTTCCACTACTACTCTCTTAGCGCTCCAAATGTCCAGTTGCATTTTCTACAGAAAGAGTGTTCAGATCTGCTCAATCAAAAGTATCGTTTAACTCTGTTAGCTGAATTCACAGATCAGAAAGAAGTTTCACAGAATGATTCTGTGTAGTTTATATTTGGAGACATTCCTTTTTCCACTATTACCCTCTTAGCGCTCCGAATCTCCACTTGCATTTTCTACAGAAATAGTGTTTCAGAACGGCTCAATCAAAACTAAGGTTCAACTCTTTTAGTTGAACAAACAGAACAGAAAGTAGTTTCACACAATTCTTCTGTGTAGTTTTTATTTGTAGACATTCTTTTTCCCAATATAGGCCTCCTAGCGCTCAGAATGTCCAATTGCAGTTTCTACAGAAAGAGTGTTTCAGAACGGCTCAATCAAAAGTAAGGTTCAACTCTGTTAGTTGAATGCACAGAACAGAAAGTAGTTTCATACAATGCTTCTGTGTAGTTTATATTTGAACATATTCTTTTTTCCACTATTACCCACTTAGCGCTACGAATGTCCAGTTGCATTTTCTACAGACAGAGTGTTTCAAAACTGCTCAATCAAAAGTATGGTTTAACTCTGTTAGCTGAATGCTCAGATCAGAAAGAAGTTTCACAGAATGCTTCTGTGTAGTTTATATTTGAATATATTCCTTTTTCCACTACTACGCTCTTAGGGCTCCAAATGTCCAGTTGCATTTTCTACAGAAAGAGTGTTCAGATCTGCTCAATCAAAAGTATGGTTTAACTCTGTTAGCTGAATGCACAGATCAGAAAGAAGTTTCACCGAATGATTCTGTGTAGTTTATAATTGAAGACATTCCTTTTTCCACTATTACCCTCTTAGCGCTCCGAATCTCCACTTGCATTTTCTACAAAAAGAGTGTTTCATAACTGCTCAATCAAAAATATGTTTTATCTCTGTTAACTGAATTTACAGATCAGAAATAAGTTTCACAGAATGCATCTGTGTAGTTTTTATTTGAAGATATTCTTTTTCGCAATGTAGGCCTCTTAGCGCTTAGCATGTCCAATTGCAGTTTCTACAGAAAGAGTGTTTCAGAACGGCTCAATCAAAAGTAAGGTTCAACTCTGTTAGTTGAATGCACAGAACAGAAAGAATTTATACAGAATGCTACTGTGTAGTTTATATTTGAATATATTCCTTTTTCCACTATTACCCTCTTAGCGCTCCGAATGTCCACTTGCATTTTCTACAGAAAGAGTGTTCAGAACTGCGCAATCAAAAGTATGGTTTAACTCTGTTAGCTTAATGAACATATCAGAAATAAGTTTCACACAATGCTTCTGTGTAGTTTTTATTTGAAGATATTATTTTTCCCAATAGAGGCCTCTTAGCGCTCAGAATATCCAATTGCAGTTTCTACAGAAAGAGCGTTTCAGAAAGGCTCAATCAAAGTAAGGTTCAACTCTGTTAGTTGAATGCACAGAACAGAAAGAAGTTTCATACAATGCTTCTGTTTAGTTTATATTTGAACATATTCTTTTTTCCACTATTACCCACTTAGCGCTACGAATGTCCAGTTGCATTTTCTACAGACAGAGTGTTTCAAAACTGCTCAATCAAAAGTATGGTTTAACTCTGTTAGCTGAATGCTCAGATCAGAAAGAAGTTTCACAGAATGCTTCTGTGTAGTTTATATTTGAATATATTTCTTTTTCCACTAATACGCTCTTAGCGCTCCAAATGTCCAGTTGCATTTTCTACAGAAAGAGTGTTCAGATCTGCTCAATCAAAAGTATCGTTTAACTCTGTTCGCTGAATGCACAGATCAGAAAGAAGTTTCACCGAATGATTCTGTGTAGTTTATAATTGAAGACATTCCTTTTTCCACTATTAACCTCTTAGCGCTCCGAATCTCCACTTGCATTTTCTACAAAAAGAGTGTTTCATAACTGCTCAATCAAAAATATGTTTTATCTCCGTTAATTGAATTTACACATCAGAAATAAGTTTCACAGAATGCATCTGTGTAGTTTTTATTTGAAGATATTCTTTTTCCCAATGTAGGCCTCTTAGCGCTTAGCATGTCCAATTGCAGTTTCTACAGAAAGAGTGTTTCAGAACGGCTCAATCAAAAGTAAGGTTCAACTCTGTTAGTTGAATGCACAGAACAGAAAGAATTTTCACAGAATGCTACTGTGTAGTTTATATTTGAATATATTCCTTTTTCCACTATTACCCTCTTAGCGCTCCGAATGTCCACTTGCATTTTCTACAGAAAGAGTGTTCAGAACTGCGCAATCAAAAGTATGGTTTAACTCTGTTAGCTTAACGAACATATCAGAAATAAGTTTCACACAATGCTTCTGTGTAGTTTTTATTTGAAGATATTATTTTTCCCAATAGAGGCCTCTTAGCGTTCAGAATGTCCAATTGCAGTTTCTACAGAAAGAGTGTTTCAGAAAGGCTCAATCGAAAGTAAGGTTCAACTCTGTTAATTGAATGCACAGAACAGAAAGAAGTTTCATACAAGGCTTCTGTGTAGTTTATATTTGAACATATTCTTTTTTCCACTATTACCCACTTAGCGCTACGAATGTCCCGTTGCATTTTCTACAGACAGAGTGTTTCAAAACTGCTCAATCAAAAGTATGGTTTAACTCTGTTAGCTGAATGCTCAGATCAGAATGAAGTTTCACAGAATGCTTCTCTGTAGTTTATATTTGAATATATTCCTTTTTCCACTACTACTCTCTTAGCGCTCCAAATGTCCAGTTGCATTTTCTACAGAAAGAGTGTTCAGATCTGCTCAATCAAAAGTATGGTTTAACTCTGTTAGCTGAATGCACAGATCAGAAAGAAGTTTCACAGAATGATTCTGTGTAGTTTATATTTGGAGACATTCCTTTTTCCACTATTACCCTCTTAGCTCTCCGAATCTCCACTTGCATTTTCTACAGAAAGAGTGTTTCAGAACGGCTCAATCAAAACTAAGGTTCAACTCTTTAGTTGAACAAACAGAACAGAAAGTAGTTTCACACAATTCTTCTGTGTAGTTTTTATTGTAGACATTCTTTTTCCCAATATAGGCCTCCTAGCTCTCAGAATGTCCAATTGCAGTTTCTACAGAAAGAGTGTTTCAGAACGGCTCAATCAAAGTAAGGTTCAACTCTGTTAGTTGAATGCACAGAACAGAAAGAAGTTTCATACAATGCTTCTGTGTAGTTTATATTTGAACATATTCTTTTTTCCACTATTACACACTTAGCGCTACGAATGTCCAGTTGCATTTTCTACAGACAGAGTGTTTCAAAACTGCTCAATCAAAAGTATGGTTTAACTCTGTTAGCTGAATGCTCAGATCAGAAAGAAGTTTCACAGAATGCTTCTGTGTAGTTTATATTTGAATATATTCCTTTTTCCACTACTACGCTCTTAGCGATCCAAATGTCCAGTTGCATTTTCTACAGAAAGAGTGTTCAGATCTGCTCAATCAAAAGTATGGTTTAACTCTGTTAGCTGAATGCACAGATCAGAAAGATGTTTCAGCGAATGATTCTGTGTAGTTTATATTTGAAGACATTCCTTTTTCCACTATTACCCTCTTAGCGCTCCGAATCTCCACTTGCATTTTCTACAAAAAGAGTGTTTCATAACTGCTCAATCAAAAATATGTTTTATCTCTGTTAACTGAATTTACAGATCAGAAATAAGTTTCACAGAATGCATCTGTGTAGTTTTTATTTGAAGATATTCTTTTTCCCAATGTAGGCCTCTTAGCGCTTAGCATGTCCAATTGCAGTTTCTACAGAAAGAGTGTTTCAGAACGGCTCAATCAAAAGTAAGGTTCAACTCTGTTAGTTGAATGCACAGAACAGAAAGAATTTTCACAGAATGCTACTGTGTAGTTTATATTTGAATATATATTCCTTTTTCCACTATTACCCTCTTAGCGCTCCGAATGTCCACTTGCATTTTCTACAGAAAGAGTGTTCAGAACTGCGCAATCAAAAGTATGGTTTAACTCTGTTAGCTTAATGAACATATCAGAAATAAGTTTCACACAATGCTTCTGTGTAGTTTTTATTTGAAGATATTATTTTTCCCAATAGAGGACTGTTAGCGCTCAGAATGTCCAATTGCAGTTTCTACAGAAAGAGTGTTTCAGAAAGGCTCAATCAAAAGTAAGGTTCAACTCTGTTAGTTGAATGCACAGAACAGAAAGAAGTTTCATACAATGCTTCTGTGTAGTTTATATTTGAACATATTCTTTTTTCCACTATTACCCACTTAGCGCTACGAATGTCCCGTTGCATTTTCTACAGACAGAGTGTTTCAAAACTGCTCAATCAAAAGTATGGTTTAACTCTGTTAGCTGAATGCTCAGATCAGAAAGAAGTTTCACAGAATGCTTCTGTGTAGTTTATATTTGAATATATTCCTTTTTCCACTACTACTCTCTTAGCGCTCCAAATGTCCAGTTGCATTTTCTACAGAAAGAGTGTTCAGATCTGCTCAATCAAAAGTATGGTTTAACTCTGTTAGCTGAATGCACAGATCAGAAAGAAGTTTCACAGAATGATTCTGTGTAGTTTATATTTGGAGACATTCCTTTTTCCACTATTACCCTCTTAGCGATCCGAATCTCCACCTGCATTTTCTACAGAAAGAGTGTTTCAGAACGGCTCAATCAAAACTAAGGTTCAACTCTTTTAGTTGAACAAACAGAACAGAAAGAAGTTTCACACAATTCTTCTGTGTAGTTTTTATTTGTAGACATTCTTTTTCCCAATATAGGCCTCCTAGCGCTCAGAATGTCCAATTGCAGTTTCTACAGAAAGAGTGTTTCAGAACGGCTCAATCAAAAGTAAGGTTCAACTCTGTTAGTTGAATGCACAGAACAGAAAGTATTTTCACAGAATGCTACTGTGTAGTTTATATTTGAATATATTCCTTTTTCCACTATTACCCTCTTAGCGCTCCGAATGTCCACTTGCATTTTCTACAGAAAGAGTGTTCAGAACTGCGCAATCAAAAGTATGGTTTAACTCTGTTAGCTTAATGAACATATCAGAAATAAGTTTCACACAATGCTTCTGTGTAGTTTTTATTTCAAGATATTATTTTTCCCAATAGAGGCCTCTTAGCGCTCAGAATGTCCAATTGCAGTTTCTACAGAAAGAGTGTTTCAGAAAGGCTCAATCAAAAGTAAGGTTCAACTCTGTTAGTTGAATGCACAGAACAGAAAGAAGTTTCATACAATGCTTCTGTGTAGTTTATATTTGAACATATTCTTTTTTCCACTATTACCCACTTAGCGCTACGAATGTCCAGTTGCATTTTCTACAGACAGAGTGTTTCAAAACTGCTCAATCAAAAGTATGGTTTAACTCTGTTAGCTGAATGCTCAGATCAGAAAGAAGTTTCACAGAATGCTTCTGTGTAGTTTATATTTGAATATATTCCTTTTTCCACTGCTACTCTCTTAGCGCTCCAAATGTCCAGTTGCATTTTCTACAGAAAGAGTGTTCAGATCTGCTCAATCAAAAGTATGGTTTAACTCTGTTAGCTGAATGCACACATCAGAAAGAAGTTTCACAGAATGACTCTGTGTAGTTTATATTTGGAGACATTCCTTTTTCCACTATTACCCTCTTAGCGCTCCGAATCTCCACTTGCATTTTCTACAGAAAGAGTGTTTCAGAACGGCTCAATCAAAACTAAGGTTCAACTCTTTTAGTTGAACAAACAGAACAGAAAGAAGTTTCACACAATTCTTCTGTGTAGTTTTTATTTGTAGACATTCTTTTTCCCAATATACGCCTCTTAGCGCTCAGAATGTCCAATTGCAGTTTCTACAGAAAGAGGGTTTCAGAACGGCTCAATCAAAAGTAAGGTTCAACTCTGTTAGTTGAAAGCACAGAACAGAAAGAAGTTTCATACAATGCTTCTGTGTAGTTTATATTTGAACATATTTTTTTCCACTATTACCCACTTAGCGCTACGAATGTCCAGTTGCATTTACTACAGACAGAGTGTTTCAAAACTGCTCAATCAAAAGTATGGTTTAACTCTGTTAGCTGAATGCTCAGATCAGAAAGAAGTTTCGCAGAATGCTTCTGTGTAGTTTATATTTGAATATATTCCTTTTTCCACTACTACGCTCTTAGCGCTCCAAATGTCCAGTTGCATTTTCTACAGAAAGAGTGTTCAGATCTGCTCAATCAAAAGTATGGTTTAACTCTGTTAGCTGAATGCACAGATCAGAAAGAAGTTTCACCGAATGATTCTGTGTAGTTTATAGTTGAAGACATTCCTTTTTCCACTATTACCCTCTTAGCGCTCCGAATCTCCACTTGCATTTTCTACAAAAAGAGTGTTTCATAACTGCTCAATCAAAAATATGTTTTATCTCTGTTAACTGAATTTACAGATCAGAAATAAGTTTCACAGAATGCATCTGTGTAGTTTTTATTTGAAGATATTCTTTTTCCCAATGTAGGCCTCTTAGAGCTTAGCATGTCCAATTGCAGTTTCTACAGAAAGAGTGTTTCAGAACGGCTCAATCAAAAGTAAGGTTCCACTCTGTTAGTTGAATGCACAGAACAGAAAGAATTTTCACAGAATGCTACTGTGTAGTTTATATTTGAATATATTCCTTTTTCCACTATTACCCTCTTAGCGCTCCGAATGTCCACTTGCATTTTCTACAGAAAGAGTGTTCAGAACTGCGCAATCAAAAGTATGGTTTAACTCTGTTAGCTTAATGAACATATCAGAAATAAGTTTCACACAATGCTTCTGTGTAGTTTTTATTTGAAGATATTATTTTTCCCAATAGAGGCCTCTTAGCGCTCAGAATGTCCAATTGCAGTTTCTACAGAAAGAGTGTTTCAGAAAGGCTCAATCAAAAGTAAGGTTCAACTCTGTTAGTTGAATGCACAGAACAGAAAGAAGTTTCATACAATGCTACTGTGTAGTTTATATTTGAACATATTCTTTTTTCCACTATTACCCACTTAGCGCTATGAATGTCCCGTTGCATTTTCTACAGACAGAGTGTTTCAAAACTGCTCAATCAATAGTATGGTTTAACTCTGTTAGCTGAATGCTCAGATCAGAAAGTAGTTTCACAGAATGCTTCTGTGTAGTTTATATTTGAATATATTCCTTTTTCCACTACTACTCTCTTAGCGCTCCAAATGTCCAGTTGCATTTTCTACAGAAAGAGTGTTCAGATCTGCTCAATCAAAAGTATGGTTTAACTCTGTTACCTGAATGCACAGATCAGAAAGAAGTTTCACAGAATGATTCTGTGTAGTTTATATTTGGAGACATTCCTTTTTCCACTATTACCCTCTTAGCGCTCCGAATCTCCACTTGCATTTTCTACAGAAAGAGTGTTTCAGAACGGCTCAATCAAAACTAAGGTTCAACTCTTTTAGTTGAACAAACAGAACAGAAAGAAGTTTCACACAATTCTTCTGTGTAGTTTTTATTTGTAGACATTCTTTTTCCCAATATAGGCCTCCTAGCGCTCAGAATGTCCAATTGCAGTTTCTACAGAAAGAGTGTTTCAGAACGGCTCAATCAAAAGTAAGGTTCAACTCTGTTAGTTGAATGCACAGAACAGAAAGAATTTTCACAGAATGCTACTGTGTAGTTTATATTTGAATATATTCCTTTTTCCACTATTACCCTCTTAGCGCTCCGAATGTCCACTTGCATTTTCTACAGAAAGAGTGTTCAGAACTGCGCAATCAAAAGTATGGTTTAACTCTGTTAGCTTAATGAACATATCAGAAATAAGTTTCACACAATGCTTCTGTGTAGTTTTTATTTCAAGATATTATTTTTCCCAATAGAGGCCTCTTAGCGCTCAGAATGTCCAATTGCAGTTTCTACAGAAAGAGTGTTTCAGAAAGGCTCAATCAAAAGTAAGGTTCACCTCTGTTAGTTGAATGCACAGAACAGAAAGAAGTTTCATACAATGCTTCTGTGTAGTTTATATTTGAACATATTGTTTTTTCCACTATTACCCACTTAGCGCTACGAATGTCCCGTTGCATTTTCTACAGACAGAGTGTTTCAAAACTGCTCAATCAAAAGTATGGTTTAACTCTGTTAGCTGAATGCTCAGATCAGAAAGAAGTTTCACAGAATGCTTCTGTGTAGTTTATATTTGAATATATTCCTTTTTCCACTGCTACTCTCTTAGCGCTCCAAATGTCCAGTTGCATTTTCTACAGAAAGAGTGTTCAGATCTGCTCAATCAAAAGTATGGTTTAACTCTGTTAGCTGAATGCACACATCAGAAAGAAGTTTCACAGAATGATTCTGTGTAGTTTATATTTGGAGACATTCCTTTTTCCACTATTACCCTCTTAGCGCTCCGAATCTCCACTTGCATTTTCTACAAAAAGAGTGTTTCATAACTGCTCAATCAAAAATATGTTTTATCTCTGTTAACTGAATTTACAGATCAGAAATAAGTTTCACAGAATGCATCTGTGTAGTTTTTATTTGAAGATATTCTTTTTCCCAATGTAGGCCTCTTAGAGCTTAGCATGTCCAATTGCAGTTTCTACAGAAAGAGTGTTTCAGAACGGCTCAATCAAAAGTAAGCTTCCACTCAGTTAGTTGAATGCACAGAACAGAAAGAATTTTCACAGAATGCTACTGTGTAGTTTATATTTGAATATATTCCTTTTTCCACTACTACGCTCTTAGCGCTCCAAATGTCCAGTTGCATTTTCTACAGAAAGAGTGTTCAGATCTGCTCAATCAAAAGTATGGTTTAACTCTGTAGGCTGAATGCACAGATCAGAAAGAAGTTTCACCGAATGATTCTGTGTAGTTTATATTTGAAGACATTCCTTTTTCCACTATTACCCTCTTAGCGCTCCGAATCTCCACTTGCATTTTCTACAAAAAGAGTGTTTCATAACTGCTCAATCAAAAATATGTTTTATCTCTGTTAACTGAATTTACAGATCAGAAATAAGTTTCACAGAATGCATCTGTGTAGTTTTTATTTGAAGATACTCTTTTTCCCAATGTAGGCCTCTTAGCGCTTAGCATGTCCAATTGCAATTTCTACAGAAAGAGTGTTTCAGAACGGCTCAATCAAAAGTAAGGTTCAACTCTGTTAGTTGAATGCACAGAACAGAAAGAATTTTCACAGAATGCTACTGTGTAGTTTATATTTGAATATATTCCTTTTTCCACTATTACCCTCTTAGCGCTCCGAATGTCCACTTGCATTTTCTACAGAAAGAGTGTTCAGAACTGCGCAATCAAAAGTATGGTTTAACTCTGTTAGCTTAACGAACATATCAGAAATAAGTTTCACACAATGCTTCTGTGTAGTTTTTATTTGAAGATATTATTTTTCCCAATAGAGGCCTCTTAGCGCTCAGAATGTCCAATTGCAGTTTCTACAGAAAGAGTGTTTCAGAAAGGCTCAATCGAAAGTAAGGTTCAACTCTGTTAATTGAATGCACAGAACAGAAAGAAGTTTCATACAATGCTTCTGTGTAGTTTATATTTGAACATATTCTTTTTTCCACTATTACCCACTTAGCGCTACGAATGTCCCGTTGCATTTTCTACAGACAGAGTGTTTCAAAACTGCTCAATCAAAAGTATGGTTTAACTCTGTTAGCTGAATGCTCAGATCAGAAAGAAGTTTCACAGAATGCTTCTGTGTAGTTTATATTTGAATATATTCCTTTTTCCACTACTACTCTCTTAGCACTCCAAATGTCCAGTTGCATTTTCTACAGAAAGAGTGTTCAGATCTGCTCAATCAAAAGTATGGTTTAACTCTGTTAGCTGAATGCACAGATCAGAAAGAAGTTTCACAGAATGATTCTGTGTAGTTTATATTTGGAGACATTCCTTTTTCCACTATTACCCTCTTAGCGCTCCGAATCTCCACTTGCATTTTCTACAGAAAGAGTGTTTCAGAACGGCTCAATCAAAACTAAGGTTCAACTCTTTTAGTTGAACAAACAGAACAGAAAGAAGTTTCACACAATTCTTCTGTGTAGTTTTTATTTGTAGACATTATTTTTCCCAATATAGGCCTCCTAGCGCTCAGAATGTCCAATTGCAGTTTCTACAGAAAGAGTGTTTCAGAACGGCTCAATCAAAAGTAAGGTTCAACTCTGTTAGTTGAATGCACAGAACAGAAAGAATTTTCACAGAATGCTACTGTGTAGTTTATATTTGAATATATTCCTTTTTCCACTATTACCCTCTTAGCGCTCCGAATGTCCACTTGCATTTTCTACAGAAAGAGTGTTCAGAACTGCGCAATCAAAAGTATGGTTTAACTCTGTTAGCTTAATGAACATATCAGAAATAAGTTTCACACAATGCTTCTGTGTAGTTTTTGTTTGAAGATATTATTTTTCCCAATAGAGGCCTCTTAGCGCTCAGAATGTCCAATTGCAGTTTCTACAGAAAGAGTGTTTCAGAAAGGCTCAATCAAAAGTAAGGTTCAACTCTGTTAGTTGCATGCACAGAACAGAAAGAAGTTTCATACAATGCTTCTGTGTAGTTTATATTTGACCATATTCTTTTTTCCACTATTACCCACTTAGCACTACGAATGTCCCGTTGCATTTTCTACAGACAGAGTGTTTCAGAACGGCTCAATCAAAACTAAGGTTCAACTCTTTTAGTTGAACAAACAGAACAGAAAGAAGTTTCACACAATTCTTCTGTGTAGTTTTTATTTGTAGACATTCTTTTTCCCAATATAGGCCTCCTAGCGCTCAGAATGTCCAATTGCAGTTTCTACAGAAAGAGTGTTTCAGAACGGCTCAATCAAAAGTAAGGTTCAACTCTGTTAGTTGAATGCACAGAACAGAAAGAATTTTCACAGAATGCTACTGTGTAGTTTATATTTGAATATATTCCTTTTTCCACTATTACCCTCTTAGCGCTCCGAATGTCCACTTGCATTTTCTACAGAAAGAGTGTTCAGAACTGCGCAATCAAAAGTATGGTTTAACTCTGTTAGCTTAATGAACATATCAGAAATAAGTTTCACACAATGCTTCTGTGTAGTTTTTATTTCAAGATATTATTTTTCCCAATAGAGGCCTCTTAGCGCTCAGAATGTCCAATTGCAGTTTCTACAGAAAGAGTGTTTCAGAAAGGCTCAATCAAAAGTAAGGTTCACCTCTGTTAGTTGAATGCACAGAACAGAAAGAAGTTTCATACAATGCTTCTGTGTAGTTTATATTTGAACATATTGTTTTTTCCACTATTACCCACTTAGCGCTACGAATGTCCCGTTGCATTTTCTACAGACAGAGTGTTTCAAAACTGCTCAATCAAAAGTATGGTTTAACTCTGTTAGCTGAATGCTCAGATCAGAAAGAAGTTTCACAGAATGCTTCTGTGTAGTTTATATTTGAATATATTCCTTTTTCCACTGCTACTCTCTTAGCGCTCCAAATGTCCAGTTGCATTTTCTACAGAAAGAGTGTTCAGATCTGCTCAATCAAAAGTATGGTTTAACTCTGTTAGCTGAATGCACACATCAGAAAGAAGTTTCACAGAATGATTCTGTGTAGTTTATATTTGGAGACATTCCTTTTTCCACTATTACCCTCTTAGCGCTCCGAATCTCCACTTGCATTTTCTACAAAAAGAGTGTTTCATAACTGCTCAATCAAAAATATGTTTTATCTCTGTTAACTGAATTTACAGATCAGAAATAAGTTTCACAGAATGCATCTGTGTAGTTTTTATTTGAAGATATTCTTTTTCCCAATGTAGGCCTCTTAGAGCTTAGCATGTCCAATTGCAGTTTCTACAGAAAGAGTGTTTCAGAACGGCTCAATCAAAAGTAAGCTTCCACTCAGTTAGTTGAATGCACAGAACAGAAAGAATTTTCACAGAATGCTACTGTGTAGTTTATATTTGAATATATTCCTTTTTCCACTACTACGCTCTTAGCGCTCCAAATGTCCAGTTGCATTTTCTACAGAAAGAGTGTTCAGATCTGCTCAATCAAAAGTATGGTTTAACTCTGTAGGCTGAATGCACAGATCAGAAAGAAGTTTCACCGAATGATTCTGTGTAGTTTATATTTGAAGACATTCCTTTTTCCACTATTACCCTCTTAGCGCTCCGAATCTCCACTTGCATTTTCTACAAAAAGAGTGTTTCATAACTGCTCAATCAAAAATATGTTTTATCTCTGTTAACTGAATTTACAGATCAGAAATAAGTTTCACAGAATGCATCTGTGTAGTTTTTATTTGAAGATACTCTTTTTCCCAATGTAGGCCTCTTAGCGCTTAGCATGTCCAATTGCAATTTCTACAGAAAGAGTGTTTCAGAACGGCTCAATCAAAAGTAAGGTTCAACTCTGTTAGTTGAATGCACAGAACAGAAAGAATTTTCACAGAATGCTACTGTGTAGTTTATATTTGAATATATTCCTTTTTCCACTATTACCCTCTTAGCGCTCCGAATGTCCACTTGCATTTTCTACAGAAAGAGTGTTCAGAACTGCGCAATCAAAAGTATGGTTTAACTCTGTTAGCTTAACGAACATATCAGAAATAAGTTTCACACAATGCTTCTGTGTAGTTTTTATTTGAAGATATTATTTTTCCCAATAGAGGCCTCTTAGCGCTCAGAATGTCCAATTGCAGTTTCTACAGAAAGAGTGTTTCAGAAAGGCTCAATCGAAAGTAAGGTTCAACTCTGTTAATTGAATGCACAGAACAGAAAGAAGTTTCATACAATGCTTCTGTGTAGTTTATATTTGAACATATTCTTTTTTCCACTATTACCCACTTAGCGCTACGAATGTCCCGTTGCATTTTCTACAGACAGAGTGTTTCAAAACTGCTCAATCAAAAGTATGGTTTAACTCTGTTAGCTGAATGCTCAGATCAGAAAGAAGTTTCACAGAATGCTTCTGTGTAGTTTATATTTGAATATATTCCTTTTTCCACTACTACTCTCTTAGCACTCCAAATGTCCAGTTGCATTTTCTACAGAAAGAGTGTTCAGATCTGCTCAATCAAAAGTATGGTTTAACTCTGTTAGCTGAATGCACAGATCAGAAAGAAGTTTCACAGAATGATTCTGTGTAGTTTATATTTGGAGACATTCCTTTTTCCACTATTACCCTCTTAGCGCTCCGAATCTCCACTTGCATTTTCTACAGAAAGAGTGTTTCAGAACGGCTCAATCAAAACTAAGGTTCAACTCTTTTAGTTGAACAAACAGAACAGAAAGAAGTTTCACACAATTCTTCTGTGTAGTTTTTATTTGTAGACATTATTTTTCCCAATATAGGCCTCCTAGCGCTCAGAATGTCCAATTGCAGTTTCTACAGAAAGAGTGTTTCAGAACGGCTCAATCAAAAGTAAGGTTCAACTCTGTTAGTTGAATGCACAGAACAGAAAGAATTTTCACAGAATGCTACTGTGTAGTTTATATTTGAATATATTCCTTTTTCCACTATTACCCTCTTAGCGCTCCGAATGTCCACTTGCATTTTCTACAGAAAGAGTGTTCAGAACTGCGCAATCAAAAGTATGGTTTAACTCTGTTAGCTTAATGAACATATCAGAAATAAGTTTCACACAATGCTTCTGTGTAGTTTTTGTTTGAAGATATTATTTTTCCCAATAGAGGCCTCTTAGCGCTCAGAATGTCCAATTGCAGTTTCTACAGAAAGAGTGTTTCAGAAAGGCTCAATCAAAAGTAAGGTTCAACTCTGTTAGTTGCATGCACAGAACAGAAAGAAGTTTCATACAATGCTTCTGTGTAGTTTATATTTGACCATATTCTTTTTTCCACTATTACCCACTTAGCACTACGAATGTCCCGTTGCATTTTCTACAGACAGAGTGTTTCAAAACTGCTCCATCAAAAGTATGGTTTAACTCTGTTAGCTGAATGCTCAGATCAGAAAGAAGTTTCACAGAATGCTTCTGTGTAGTTTATATTTGAATATATTCCTTTTTCCACTACTACTCTCTTAGCGCTCCAAATGTCCAGTTGCATTTTCTACAGAAAGAGTGTTCAGATCTGCTCAATCAAAAGTATGGTTTAACTCTGTTACCTGAATGCACAGATCAGAAAGAAGTTTCACAGAATGATTCTGTGTAGTTTATATTTGGAGACATTCCTTTTTCCACTATTACCCTCTTAGCACTCCGAATCTCCACTTGCATTTTCTACAGAAAGAGTGTTTCAGAACGGCTCAATCAAAACTAAGGTTCAACTCTTTTAGTTGAACAAACAGAACAGAAAGAAGTTTCACACAATTCTTCTGTGTAGTTTTTATTTGTAGACATTCTTTTTCCCAATATAGGCCTCCTAGCGCTCAGAATGTCCAATTGCAGTTTCTACAGAAAGAGTGTTTCAGAACGGCTCAATCAAAAGTAAGGTTCAACTCTGTTAGTTGAATGCACAGAACAGAAAGAAGTTTCATACAATGCTTCTGTGTAGTTTATATTTGAACATATTCTTTTTTCCACTATTACCCACTTAGCGCTACGAATGTCCAGTTGCATTTTCTACAGACAGAGTGTTTCAAAACTGCTCAATCAAAAGTCTGGTTTAACTCTGTTAGCTGAATGCTCAGATCAGAAAGAAGTTTCACAGAATGCTTCTGTGTAGTTTATATTTGAATATATTCCTTTTTCCACTACTACGCTCTTAGCGCTCCAAATGTCCAGTTGCATTTTCTACAGTAAAGAGTGTTCAGATCTGCTCAATCAAAAGTATGGTTTAACTCTGTTAGCTGAATGCACAGATCAGAAAGAAGTTTCACAGAATGATTCTGTGTAGTTTATATTTGAAGACATTCCTTTTTCCACTATTACCCTCTTAGCGCTCCGAATCTCCACTTGCATTTTCTACAAAAAGAGTGTTTCATAACTGCTCAATCAAAAATATGTTTTATCTCTGTTAACTGAATTTACAGATCAGAAATAAGTTTCACAGAATGCATCTGTGTAGTTTTTATTTGAAGATATTCTTTTTCCCAATGTAGGCCTCTTAGCGCTTAGCATGTCCAATTGCAATTTCTACAGAAAGAGTGTTTCAGAACGGCTCAATCAAAAGTAAGGTTCAACTCTGTTAGTTGAATGCACAGAACAGAAAGAATTTTCACAGAATGCTACTGTGTAGTTTATATTTGAATATATTCCTTTTTCCACTATTACCCTCTTAGCGCTCCGAATGTCCACTTGCATTTTCTACAGAAAGAGTGTTCAGAACTGCGCAATCAAAAGTATGGTTTAACTCTGTTAGCTTAACGAACATATCAGAAATAAGTTTCACACAATGCTTCTGTGTAGTTTTTATTTGAAGATATTATTTTTCCCAATAGAGGCCTCTTAGCGCTCAGAATGTCCAATTGCAGTTTCTACAGAAAGAGTGTTTCAGAAAGGCTCAATCAAAAGTAAGGTTCAACTCTGTTAGTTGAATGCACAGAACAGAAAGAAGTTTCATACAATGCTTCTGTGTAGTTTATATTTGAACATATTCTTTTTTCCACTATTACCCACTTAGCGCTACGAATGTCCCGTTGCATTTTCTACAGACAGAGTGTTTCAAAACTGCTCAATCAAAAGTATGGTTTAACTCTGTTAGCTGAATGCTCAGATCAGAAAGAAGTTTCACAGAATGCTTCTGTGTAGTTTATATTTGAATATATTACTTTTTCCACTACTACTCTCTTAGCGCTCCAAATGTCCAGTTGCATTTTCTACAGAAAGAGTGTTCAGATCTGCTCAATCAAAAGTATGGTTTAACTCTGTTAGCTGAATGCACAGATCAGAAAGAAGTTTCACAGAATGATTCTGTGTAGTTTATATTTGGAGACATTCCTTTTTCCACTATTACCCTCTTAGCGATCCGAATCTCCACTTGCATTTTCTACAGAAAGAGTGTTTCAGAACGGCTCAATCAAAACTAAGGTTCAACTCTTTTAGTTGAACAAACAGAACAGAAAGAAATTTCACACAATTCTTCTGTGTAGTTTTTATTTGTAGACATTCTTTTTCCCAATATAGGCCTCCTAGCGCTCAGAATGTCCAATTGCAGTTTCTACAGAAAGAGTGTTTCAGAACGGCTCAATCAAAAGTAAGGTTCAACTCTGTTAGTTGAATGCACAGAACAGAAAGAATTTTCACAGAATGCTACTGTGTAGTTTATATTTGAATATATTCCTTTTTCCACTATTACCCTCTTAGCGCTCCGAATGTCCACTTGCATTTTCTACAGAAAGAGTGTTCAGAACTGCGCAATCAAAAGTATGGTTTAACTCTGTTAGCTTAATGAACATATCAGAAATAAGTTTCACACAATGCTTCTGTGTAGTTTTTATTTCAAGATATTATTTTTCCCAATAGAGGCCTCTTAGCGCTCAGAATGTCCAATTGCAGTTTCTACAGAAAGAGTGTTTCAGAAAGGCTCAATCAAAAGTAAGGTTCACCTCTGTTAGTTGAATGCACAGAACAGAAAGAAGTTTCATACAATGCTTCTGTGTAGTTTATATTTGAACATATTGTTTTTTCCACTATTACCCACTTAGCGCTACGAATGTCCCGTTGCATTTTCTACAGACAGAGTGTTTCAAAACTGCTCAATCAAAAGTATGGTTTAACTCTGTTAGCTGAATGCTCAGATCAGAAAGAAGTTTCACAGAATGCTTCTGTGTAGTTTATATTTGAATATATTCCTTTTTCCACTGCTACTCTCTTAGCGCTCCAAATGTCCAGTTGCATTTTCTACAGAAAGAGTGTTCAGATCTGCTCAATCAAAAGTATGGTTTAACTCTGTTAGCTGAATGCACACATCAGAAAGAAGTTTCACAGGATGATTCTGTGTAGTTTATATTTGGAGACATTCCTTTTTCCACTATTACCCTCTTAGCGCTCCGAATCTCCACTTGCATTTTCTACAAAAAGAGTGTTTCATAACTGCTCAATCAAAAATATGTTTTATCTCTGTTAACTGAATTTACAGATCAGAAATAAGTTTCACAGAATGCATCTGTGTAGTTTTTATTTGAAGATATTCTTTTTCCCAATGTAGGCCTCTTAGAGCTTAGCATGTCCAATTGCAGTTTCTACAGAAAGAGTGTTTCAGAACGGCTCAATCAAAAGTAAGCTTCCACTCTGTTAGTTGAATGCACAGAACAGAAAGAATTTTCAGAGAATGCTACTGTGTAGTTTATATTTGAATATATTCCTTTTTCCACTATTACCCTCTTAGCGCTCCGAATGTCCACTTGCATTTTCTACAGAAAGAGTGTTCAGAACTGCGCAATCAAAAGTATGGTTTAACTCTGTTAGCTTAATGAACATATCAGAAATAAGTTTCACACAATGCTTCTGTGTAGTTTTTATTTGAAGATATTATTTTTCCCAATAGAGGCCTCCTAGCGCTCAGAATGTCCAATTGCAGTTTCTACAGAAAGAGTGTTTCAGAAAGGCTCAATCAAAAGTAAGGTTCAACTCTGTTAGTTGAATGCACAGAACAGAAAGAAGTTTCATACAATGCTACTGTGTAGTTTATATTTGAACATATTCTTTTTTCCACTATTACCCACTTAGCGCTATGAATGTCCCGTTGCATTTTCTACAGACAGAGTGTTTCAAAACTGCTCAATCAATAGTATGGTTTAACTCTGTTAGCTGAATGCTCAGATCAGAAAGAAGTTTCACAGAATGCTTCTGTGTAGTTTGTATTTGAATATATTCCTTTTTCCACTACTACTCTCTTAGCGCTCCAAATGTCCAGTTGCATTTTCTACAGAAAGAGTGTTCAGATCTGCTCAATCAAAAGTATGGTTTAACTCTGTTACCTGAATGCACAGATCAGAAAGAAGTTTCACAGAATGATTCTGTGTAGTTTATATTTGGAGACATTCCTTTTTCCACTATTACCCTCTTAGCGCTCCGAATCTCCACTTGCATTTTCTACAGAAAGAGTGTTTCAGAACGGCTCAATCAAAACTAAGGTTCAACTCTTTTAGTTGAACAAACAGAACAGAAAGAAGTTTCACACAATTCTTCTGTGTAGTTTTTATTTGTAGACATTCTTTTTCCCAATATAGGCCTCCTAGCGCTCAGAATGTCCAATTGCAGTTTCTACAGAAAGAGTGTTTCAGAACGGCTCAATCAAAAGTAAGGTTCAACTCTGTTAGTTGAATGCACAGAACAGAAAGAAGTTTCATACAATGCTTCTGTGTAGTTTATAATTGAACATATTCTTTTTTCCACTATTACCCACTTAGCGCTACGAATGTCCAGTTGCATTTTCTACAGACAGAGTGTTTCAAAACTGCTCAATCAAAAGTATGGTTTAACTCTGTTAGCTGAATGCTCAGATCAGAAAGAAGTTTCACAGAATGCTTCTGTGTAGTTTATATTTGAATATATTCCTTTTTCCACTACTACGCTCTTAGCGCTCCAAATGTCCAGTTGCATTTTCTACAGAAAGAGTGTTCAGATCTGCTCAATCAAAAGTATGGTTTAACTCTGTTAGCTGAATGCACAGATCAGAAAGAAGTTTCACCGAATGATTCTGTGTAGTTTATAATTGAAGACATTCCTTTTTCCACTATTACCCTCTTAGCGCTCCGAACCTCCACTTGCATTTTCTACAAAAAGAGTGTTTCATAACTGCTCAATCAAATATATGTTTTATCTCTGTTAACTGAATTTACAGATCAGAAATAAGTTTCACAGAATGCATCTGTGTAGTTTTTATTTGAAGATATTCTTTTTCCCAATGTAGGCTTCTTAGCGCTTACATGTCTAATTGCAGTTTCTACAGAAAGAGTGTTTCAGAACGGCTCAATCAAAAGTAAGGTTCAACTCTGTTAGTTGAATGAACAGAACAGAAAGAATTTTCACAGAAGGCTACTGTGTAGTTTATATTTGAATATATTCCTTTTTCCACTATTACCCTCTTAGCGCTCAGAATGTCCACTTGCATTTTCTACAGAAAGAGTGTTCAGAACTGCGCAATCAAAAGTATGGTTTAACTCTGTTAGCTTAATGAACATATCAGAAATAAGTTTCACACAATGCTTCTGTGTAGTTTTTATTTGAAGATATTTTTTTTCCCAAGAGAGGCCTCTTAGCGCTCAGAATGTCCAATTGCAGTTTCTACAGAAAGAGTGTTTCAGAAAGGCTCAATCAAAAGTAAGGTTCAACTCTGTTAGTTGAATGCACAGAACAGAAAGAAGTTTCATACAATGCTTCTGTGTAGTTTATATTTGAACATATTCTTTTTTCCAGTATTACCCACTTAGCGCTACGATTGTCCCGTTGCATTTTCTACAGACAGAGTGTTTCAAAACTGCTCAATCAAAAGTATGGTTTAACTCTGTTAGCTGAATGCTCAGATCAGAAAGAAGTTTCACAGAATGCTTCTGTGTAGTTTATATTTGAATATATTCCTTTTTCCACTACTACTCTCTTAGCGCTCCAAATGTCCAGTTGCATTTTCTACAGAAAGAGTGTTCAGATCTGCTCAATCAAAAGTATCGTTTAACTCTGTTAGCTGAATTCACAGATCAGAAAGAAGTTTCACAGAATGATTCTGTGTAGTTTATATTTGGAGACATTCCTTTTTCCACTATTACCCTCTTAGCGCTCCGAATCTCCACTTGCATTTTCTACAGAAATAGTGTTTCAGAACGGCTCAATCAAAACTAAGGTTCAACTCTTTTAGTTGAACAAACAGAACAGAAAGTAGTTTCACACAATTCTTCTGTGTAGTTTTTATTTGTAGACATTCTTTTTCCCAATATAGGCCTCCTAGCGCTCAGAATGTCCAATTGCAGTTTCTACAGAAAGAGTGTTTCAGAACGGCTCAATCAAAAGTAAGGTTCAACTCTGTTAGTTGAATGCACAGAACAGAAAGTAGTTTCATACAATGCTTCTGTGTAGTTTATATTTGAACATATTCTTTTTTCCACTATTACCCACTTAGCGCTACGAATGTCCAGTTGCATTTTCTACAGACAGAGTGTTTCAAAACTGCTCAATCAAAAGTATGGTTTAACTCTGTTAGCTGAATGCTCAGATCAGAAAGAAGTTTCACAGAATGCTTCTGTGTAGTTTATATTTGAATATATTCCTTTTTCCACTACTACGCTCTTAGGGCTCCAAATGTCCAGTTGCATTTTCTACAGAAAGAGTGTTCAGATCTGCTCAATCAAAAGTATGGTTTAACTCTGTTAGCTGAATGCACAGATCAGAAAGAAGTTTCACCGAATGATTCTGTGTAGTTTATATTTGAAGACATTCCTTTTTCCACTATGACCTTCTTAGCGCTCCGAATCTCCACTTGCATTTTCTACAAAAAGAGTGTTTCATAACTGCTCAATCAAAAATATGTTTTATCTCTGTTAACTGAATTTACAGATCAGAAATAAGTTTCACAGAATGCATCTGTGTAGTTTTTATTTGAAGATATTCTTTTTCGCAATGTAGGCCTCTTAGCGCTTAGCATGTCCAATTGCAGTTTCTACAGAAAGAGTGTTTCAGAACGGCTCAATCAAAAGTAAGGTTCAACTCTGTTAGTTGAATGCACAGAACAGAAAGAATTTATACAGAATGCTACTGTGTAGTTTATATTTGAATATATTCCTTTTTCCACTATTACCCTCTTAGCGCTCCGAATGTCCACTTGCATTTTCTACAGAAAGAGTGTTCAGAACTGCGCAATCAAAAGTATGGTTTAACTCTGTTAGCTTAATGAACATATCAGAAATAAGTTTCACAAAATGCTTCTGTGTAGTTTTTATTTGAAGATATTATTTTTCCCAATAGAGGCCTCTTAGCGCTCAGAATATCCAATTGCAGTTTCTACAGAAAGAGCGTTTCAGAAAGGCTCAATCAAAAGTAAGGTTCAACTCTGTTAGTTGAATGCACAGAACAGAAAGAAGTTTCATACAATGCTTCTGTTTAGTTTATATTTGATCATATTCTTTTTTCCACTATTACCCACTTAGCGCTACGAATGTCCAGTTGCATTTTCTACAGACAGAGTGTTTCAAAACTGCTCAATCAAAAGTATGGTTTAACTCTGTTAGCTGAATGCTCAGATCAGAAAGAAGTTTCACAGAATGCTTCTGTGTAGTTTATATTTGAATATATTTCTTTTTCCACTAATACGCTCTTAGCGCTCCAAATGTCCAGTTGCATTTTCTACAGAAAGAGTGTTCAGATCTGCTCAATCAAAAGTATGGTTTAACTCTGTTCGCTGAATGCACAGATCAGAAAGAAGTTTCACCGAATGATTCTGTGTAGTTTATAATTGAAGACATTCCTTTTTCCACTATTACCCTCTTAGCGCTCCGAATCTCCACTTGCATTTTCTACAAAAAGAGTGTTTCATAACTGCTCAATCAAAAATATGTTTTATCTCCGTTAATTGAATTTACACATCAGAAATAAGTTTCACAGAATGCATCTGTGTAGTTTTTATTTGAAGATATTCTTTTTCCCAATGTAGGCCTCTTAGCGCTTAGCATGTCCAATTGCAGTTTCTACAGAAAGAGTGTTTCAGAACGGCTCAATCAAAAGTAAGGTTCAACTCTGTTAGTTGAATGCACAGAACAGAAAGAATTTTCACAAAATGCTACTGTGTAGTTTATATTTGAATATATTCCTTTTTCCACTATTACCCTCTTAGCGCTCCGAATGTCCACTTGCATTTTCTACAGAAAGAGTGTTCAGAACTGCGCAATCAAAAGTATGGTTTAACTCTGTTAGCTTAACGAACATATCAGAAATAAGTTTCACAAAATGCTTCTGTGTAGTTTTTATTTGAAGATATTATTTTTCCCAATAGAGGCCTCTTAGCGTTCAGAATGTCCAATTGCAGTTTCTACAGAAAGAGTGTTTCAGAAAGGCTCAATCGAAAGTAAGGTTCAACTCTGTTAATTGAATGCACAGAACAGAAAGAAGTTTCATAGAATGCTTCTGTGTAGTTTATATTTGAACATATTCTTTTTTCCACTATTACCCACTTAGCGCTACGAATGTCCCGTTGCATTTTCTACAGACAGAGTGTTTCAAAACTGCTCAATCAAAAGTATGGTTTAACTCTGTTAGCTGAATGCTCAGATCAGAAAGAAGTTTCACAGAATGCTTCTGTGTAGTTTATATTTGAATATATTCCTTTTTCCACTACTACTCTCTTAGCACTCCAAATGTCCAGTTGCATTTTCTACAGAAAGAGTGTTCAGATCTGCTCAATCAAAAGTATGGTTTAACTCTGTTAGCTGAATGCACAGATCAGAAAGAAGTTTCACAGAATGATTCTGTGTAGTTTATATTTGGAGACATTCCTTTTTCCACTATTACCCTCTTAGCGCTCCGAATCTCCACTTGCATTTTCTACAGAAAGAGTGTGTCAGAACGGCTCAATCAAAACTAAGGTTCAAATCTTTTAGTTGAACAAACAGAACAGAAAGAAGTTTCACACAATTCTTCTGTGTAGTTTTTATTTGTAGACATTCTTTTTCCCAATATAGGCCTCCTAGCGCTCAGAATGTCCAATTGCAGTTTCTACAGAAAGAGTGTTTCAGAACGGCTGAATCAAAAGTAAGGTTCAACTCTGTTAGTTGAATGCACAGAACAGAAAGAATTTTCACAGAATGCTACTGTGTAGTTTATATTTGAATATATTCCTTTTTCCACTATTACCCGCTTAGCGCTCCGAATGTCCACTTGCATTTTCTACAGAAAGAGTGTTCAGAACTGCGCAATCAAAAGTATGGTTTAACTCTGTTAGCTTAATGAACATATCAGAAATAAGTTTCACACAATGCTTCTGTGTAGTTTTTGTTTGAAGATATTATTTTTCCCAATAGAGGCCTCTTAGCGCTCAGAATGTCCAATTGCAGTTTCTACAGAAAGAGTGTTTCAGAAAGGCTCAATCAAACGTAAGGTTCAACTCTGTTAGTTGCATGCACAGAACAGAAAGAAGTTTCATACAATGCTTCTGTGTAGTTTATATTTGAACATATTCTTTTTTCCACTATTACCCACTTAGCGCTACGAATGTCCCGTTGCATTTTCTACAGACAGAGTGTTTCAAAACTGCTCCATCAAAAGTATGGTTTAACTCTGTTAGCTGAATGCTCAGATCAGAAAGAAGTTTCACAGAATGCTTCTGTGTAGTTTATATTTGAATATATTCCTTTTTCCACTACTACTCTCTTAGCGCTCCAAATGTCCAGTTGCATTTTCTACAGAAAGAGTGTTCAGATCTGCTCAATCAAAAGTATGGTTTAACTCTGTTAGCTGAATGCACAGATCAGAAAGAAGTTTCACAGAATGATTCTGTGTAGTTTATATTTGGAGACATTCCTTTTTCCACTATTACCCTCTTAGCGCTCCGAATCTCCACTTGCATTTTCTACAGAAAGAGTGTTTCAGAACGGCTCAATCAAAACTAAGGTTCAACTCTTTTAGTTGAACAAACAGAACAGAAAGAAGTTTCACACAATTCTTCTGTGTAGTTTTTATTTGTAGACATTCTTTTTCCCAATATAGGCCTCTTAGCGCTCAGAATGTCCAATTGCAGTTTCTACAGAAAGAGTGTTTCAGAACGGCTCAATCAAAAGTAAGGTTCAACTCTGTTAGTTGAATGCACAGAACAGAAAGAAGTTTCATACAATGCTTCTGTGTAGTTTATATTTGAACATATTCTTTTTTCCACTATTACCCACTTAGCGCTACGAATGTCCAGTTGCATTTTCTACAGACAGAGTGTTTCAAAACTGCTCAATCAAAAGTATGGTTTAACTCTGTTAGCTGAATGCTCAGATCAGAAAGAAGTTTCGCGGAATGCTTCTGTGTAGTTTATATTTGAATATATTCCTTTTTCCACTACTACGCTCTTAGCGCTCCAAATGTCCAGTTGCATTTTCTACAGAAAGAGTGTTCAGATCTGCTCAATCAAAAGTATGGTTTAACTCTGTTAGCTGAATGCACAGATCAGAAAGAAGCTTCACCGAATGATTCTGTGTAGTTTATAATTGAAGACATTCCTTTTTCCACTATTACCCTCTTAGCGCTCCGAATCTCCACTTGCATTTTCTACAAAAAGAGTGTTTCATAACTGCTCAATCAAAAATATGTTTTATCTCTGTTAACTGAATTTACAGATCAGAAATAAGTTTCACAGAATGCATCTGTGTAGTTTTTATTTGAAGATATTCTTTTTCCCAATGTAGGCTTCTTAGCGCTTAGCATGTCCAATTGCAGTTTCTACAGAAAGAGTGTTTCAGAACGGCTCAATCAAAAGTAAGGTTCAACTCTGTTAGTTGAATGCACAGAACAGAAAGAATTTTCACAGAATGCTACTGTGTAGTTTATATTTGAATATATTCCTTTTTCCACTATTACCCTCTTAGCGCTCCGAATGTCCACTTGCATTTTCTACAGAAAGACTGTTCAGAACTGCGCAATCAAAAGTATGGTTTAACTCTGTTAGCTTAATGAACATATCAGAAATAAGTTTCACACAATGCTTCTGTGTAGTTTTTATTTGAAGATATTATTTTTCCCAAGAGAGGCCTCTTAGCGCTCAGAATGTCCAATTGCAGTTTCTACAGAAAGAGTGTTTCAGAAAGGCTCAATCAAAAGTAAGGTTCAACTCTGTTAGTTGAATGCACAGAACAGAAAGAAGTTTCATACAATGCTTCTGTGTAGTTTATATTTGAACATATTCTTTTTTCCAGTATTACCCACTTAGCGCTACGATTGTCCCGTTGCATTTTCTACAGACAGAGTGTTTCAAAACTGCTCAATCAAAAGTATGGTTTAACTCTGTTAGCTGAATGCTCAGATCAGAAAGAAGTTTCACAGAATGCTTCTGTGTAGTTTATATTTGAATATATTCCTTTTTCCACTACTACTCTCTTAGCGCTCCAAATGTCCAGTTGCATTTTCTACAGAAAGAGTGTTCAGATCTGCTCAATCAAAAGTATCGTTTAACTCTGTTAGCTGAATTCACAGATCAGAAAGAAGTTTCACAGAATGATTCTGTGTAGTTTATATTTGGAGACATTCCTTTTTCCACTATTACCCTCTTAGCGCTCCGAATCTCCACTTGCATTTTCTACAGAAACAGTGTTTCAGAACGGCTCAATCAAAACTAAGGTTCAACTCTTTTAGTTG
Source organism: Symphalangus syndactylus (assembly GCF_028878055.3). Lineage (NCBI taxonomy): Eukaryota > Metazoa > Chordata > Mammalia > Primates > Hylobatidae > Symphalangus > Symphalangus syndactylus. Next base: position 4,554,822 of record NC_072424.2, read on the forward strand.
AACAAACAGAACAGAAAGTAGTTTCACACAATTCTTCTGTGTAGTTTTTATTTGTAGACATTCTTTTTCCCAATATAGGCCTCCTAGCGCTCAGAATGTCCAATTGCAGTTTCTACAGAAAGAGTGTTTCAGAACGGCTCAATCAAAAGTAAGGTTCAACTCTGTTAGTTGAATGCACAGAACAGAAAGTAGTTTCATACAATGCTTCTGTGTAGTTTATATTTGAACATATTCTTTTTTCCACTATTACCCACTTAGCGCTACGAATGTCCAGTTGCATTTTCTACAGACAGAGTGTTTCAAAACTGCTCAATCAAAAGTATGGTTTAACTCTGTTAGCTGAATGCTCAGATCAGAAAGAAGTTTCACAGAATGCTTCTGTGTAGCTTATATTTGAATATATTCCTTTTTCCACTACTACGCTCTTAGGGCTCCAAATGTCCAGTTGCATTTTCTACAGAAAGAGTGTTCAGATCTGCTCAATCAAAAGTATGGTTTAACTCTGTTAGCTGAATGCACAGATCAGAAAGAAGTTTCACCGAATGATTCTGTGTAGTTTATATTTGAAGACATTCCTTTTTCCACTATGACCCTCTTAGCGCTCCGAATCTCCACTTGCATTTTCTTCAAAAAGAGTGTTTCATAACTGCTCAATCAAAAATATGTTTTATCTCTGTTAACTGAATTTACAGATCAGAAATAAGTTTCACAGAATGCATCTGTGTAGTTTTTATTTGAAGATATTCTTTTTCGCAATGTAGGCCTCTTAGCGCTTAGCATGTCCAATTGCAGTTTCTACAGAAAGAGTGTTTCAGAACGGCTCAATCAAAAGTAAGGTTCAACTCTGTTAGTTGAATGCACAGAACAGAAAGAATTTATACAGAATGCTACTGTGTAGTTTATATTTGAATATATTCCTTTTTCCACTATTACCCTCTTAGCGCTCCGAATGTCCACTTGCATTTTCTACAGAAAGAGTGTTCAGAACTGCGCAATCAAAAGTATGGTTTAACTCTGTTAGCTTAATGAACATATCAGAAATAAGTTTCACACAATGCTTCTGTGTAGTTTTTATTTGAAGATATTATTTTTCCCAATAGAGGCCTCTTAGCGCTCAGAATATCCAATTGCAGTTTCTACAGAAAGAGCGTTTCAGAAAGGCTCAATCAAAAGTAAGGTTCAACTCTGTTAGTTGAATGCACAGAACAGAAAGAAGTTTCATACAATGCTTCTGTTTAGTTTATATTTGATCATATTCTTTTTTCCACTATTACCCACTTAGCGCTACGAATGTCCAGTTGCATTTTCTACAGACAGAGTGTTTCAAAACTGCTCAATCAAAAGTATGGTTTAACTCTGTTAGCTGAATGCTCAGATCAGAAAGAAGTTTCACAGAATGCTTCTGTGTAGTTTATATTTGAATATATTACTTTTTCCACTAATACGCTCTTAGCGCTCCAAATGTCCTGTTGCATTTTCTACAGAAAGAGTGTTCAGATCTGCTCAATCAAAAGTATGGTTTAACTCTGTTCGCTGAATGCACAGATCAGAAAGAAGTTTCACCGAATGATTCTGTGTAGTTTATAATTGAAGACATTCCTTTTTCCACTATTACCCTCTTAGCGCTCCGAATCTCCACTTGCATTTTCTACAAAAAGAGTGTTTCATAACTGCTCAATCAAAAATATGTTTTATCTCCGTTAATTGAATTTACACATCAGAAATAAGTTTCACAGAATGCATCTGTGTAGTTTTTATTTGAAGATATTCTTTTTCCCAATGTAGGCCTCTTAGCGCTGAGCATGTCCAATTGCAGTTTCTACAGAAAGAGTGTTTCAGAACGGCTCAATCAAAAGTAAGGTTCAACTCTGTTAGTTGAATGCACAGAACAGAAAGAATTTTCACAGAATGCTACTGTGTAGTTTATATTTGAATATATTCCTTTTTCCACTATTACCCTCTTAGCGCTCCGAATGTCCACTTGCATTTTCTACAGAAAGAGTGTTCAGAACTGCGCAATCAAAAGTATGGTTTAACTCTGTTAGCTTAACGAACATATCAGAAATAAGTTTCACACAATGCTTCTGTGTAGTTTTTATTTGAAGATATTATTTTTCCCAATAGAGGCCTCTTAGCGTTCAGAATGCCCAATTGCAGTTTCTACAGAAAGAGTGTTTCAGAAAGGCTCAATCGAAAGTAAGGTTCAACTCTGTTAATTGAATGCACAGAACAGAAAGAAGTTTCATACAATGCTTCTGTGTAGTTTATATTTGAACATATTCTTTTTTCCACTATTACCCACTTAGCGCTACGAATGTCCCGTTGCATTTTCTACAGACAGAGTGTTTCAAAACTGCTCAATCAAAAGTATGGTTTAACTCTGTTAGCTGAATGCTCAGATCAGAAAGAAGTTTCACAGAATGCTTCTGTGTAGTTTATATTTGAATATATTCCTTTTTCCACTACTACTCTCTTAGCACTCCAAGTGTCCAGTTGCATTTTCTACAGAAAGAGTGTTCAGATCTGCTCAATCAAAAGTATGGTTTAACTCTGTTAGCTGAATGCACAGATCAGAAAGAAGTTTCACAGAATGATTCTGTGTAGTTTATATTTGGAGACATTCCTTTTTCCACCATTACCCTCTTAGCGCTCCGAATCTCCACTTGCATTTTCTACAGAAAGAGTGTTTCAGAACGGCTCAATCAAAACTAAGGTTCAACTCTTTTAGTTGAACAAACAGAACAGAAAGAAGTTTCACACAATTCTTCTGTGTAGTTTTTATTTTTAGACATTCTTTTTCCCAATATAGGCCTCCTAGCGCTCAGAATGTCCAATTGCAGTTTCTACAGAAAGAGTGTTTCAGAACGGCTGAATCAAAAGTAACGTTCAACTCTGTTAGTTTAATGCACAGAACAGAAAGAATTTTCACAGAATGCTACTGTGTAGTTTATATTTGAATATATTCCTTTTTCCACTATTACCCTCTTAGCGCTCCGAATGTCCACTTGCATTTTCTACAGAAAGAGTGTTCAGAACTGCGCAATCAAAAGTATGGTTTAACTCTGTTAGCTTAATGAACATATCAGAAATAAGTTTCACACAATGCTTCTGTGTAGTTTTTGTTTGAAGATATTATTTTTCCCAATAGAGGCCTCTTAGCGCTCAGAATGTCCAATTGCAGTTTCTACAGAAAGAGTGTTTCAGAAAGGCTCAATCAAAAGTAAGGTTCAACTCTGTTAGTTGCATGCACAGAACAGAAAGAAGTTTCATACAATGCTTCTGTGTAGTTTATATTTGAACATATTCTTTTTTCCACTATTACCCACTTAGCGCTACGAATGTCCCGTTGCATTTTCTACAGACAGAGTGTTTCAAAACTGCTCCATCAAAAGTATGGTTTAACTCTGTTAGCTGAATGCTCAGATCAGAAAGAAGTTTCACAGAATGCTTCTGTGTAGTTTATATTTGAATATATTCCTTTTTCCACTACTACTCTCTTAGCGCTCCAAATGTCCAGTTGCATTTTCTACAGAAAGAGTGTTCAGATCTGCTCAATCAAAAGTATGGTTTAACTCTGTTAGCTGAATGCACAGATCAGAAAGAAGTTTCACAGAATGATTCTGTGTAGTTTATATTTGGAGACTTTCCTTTTTCCACTATTACCCTCTTAGCGCTCCGAATCTCCACTTGCATTTTCTACAGAAAGAGTGTTTCAGAACGGCTCAATCAAAACTAAGGTTCAACTCTTTTAGTTGAACAAACAGAACAGAAAGAAGTTTCACACAATTCTTCGGTGTAGTTTTTATTTGTAGACATTCTTTTTCCCAATATAGGCCTCTTAGCGCTCAGAATGTCCAATTGCAGTTTCTACAGAAAGAGTGTTTCAGAACGGCTCAATCAAAAGTAAGGTTCAACTCTGTTAGTTGAATGCACAGAACAGAAAGAAGTTTCATACAATGCTTCTGTGTAGTTTATATTTGAAAATATTCTTTTTTCCACTATTACCCACTTAGCGCTACGAATGTCCAGGTGCATTTTCTACAGACAGAATGTTTCAAAACTGCTCAATCAAAAGTATGGTTTAACTCTGTTAGCTGAATGCTCAGATCAGAAAGAAGTTTCACAGAATTCTTCTGTGTAGTTTATATTTGAATATATTCCTTTTTCCACTACTACGCTCTTAGCGCTCCAAATGTCCAGTTGCATTTTCTACAGAAAGAGTGTTCAGATCTGCTCAATCAAAAGCATGTTTTAACTCTGTTAGCTGAATGCACAGATCAGAAAAAAGTTTCACCGAATGATTCTGTGTAGTTTATATTTGAAGACATTCCTTTTTCCACTATTACCCTCTTAGCGCTCCGAATCTCCACTTGCATTTTCTACAAAAAGAGTGTTTCATAACTGCTCAATCAAAAATATGTTTTATCTCTGTTAACTGAATTTACAGATCAGAAATAAGTTTCACAGAATGCATCTGTGTAGTTTTTATTTGAAGATATTCTTTTTCCCAACGTAGGCCTCTTAGCGCTTAGCCTGTCCAATTGCAGTTTCTACAGAAAGAGTGTTTCAGAACGGCTCAGACAAAAGTAAGGTTCAACTCTGTTAGTTGAATGCACAGAACAGAAAGAATTTTCACAGAATGCTACTGTGTAGTTTATATTTGAATATATTCCTTTTTCCACTATTACCCTCTTAGCGCTCCGAATGTCCACTTACATTTTCTACAGAAAGAGCGTTCAGAACTGCCCAATCAAAAGTATGGTTTAACTCTGTTAGCTTAATGAACATATCAGAAATAAGTTTCACACAATGCCTCTGTGTAGTTTTTATTTGAAGATATTATTTTTCCCAATAGAGGCCTCTTAGCGCTCAGAATGTCCAATTGCAGTTTCTACAGAAAGAGTGTTTCAGAAAGGCTCAATCAAAAGTAAGGTTCAACTCTGTTAGTTGAATGCACAGAACAGAAAGAAGTTTCATACAATGCTTCTGTGTAGTTTATATTTCAACATATTCTTTTTTCCACTATTACCCACTTAGCGCTACGAATGTCCAGTTGCATTTTCTACAGACAGAGTGTTTCAAAACTGCTCAATCAAAAGTATGGTTTAACTCTGTTAGCTGAATGCTCAGATCAGAAAGAAGTTTCACAGAATGCTTCTGTGTAGTTTATATTTGAATATATTCCTTTTTCCACTACTACTCTCTTAGCGCTCCAAATGTCCAGTTGCATTTTCTACAGAAAGAGTGTTCAGATCTGCTCAATCAAAAGTATGGTTTAACTCTGTTAGCTGAATGCACACATCAGAAAGAAGTTTCACAGAATGATTCTGTGTAGTTTATATTTGGAGACATTCCTTTTTCCACTATTACCCTCTTAGCGCTCCGAATCTCCACTTGCATTTTCTACAGAAAGAGTGTTTCAGAACGGCTCAATCAAAACTAAGGTTCAACTCTTTTAGTTGAACAAACAGAACAGAAAGAAGTTTCACACAATTCTTCTGTGTAGTTTTTATTTGTAGACATTCTTTTTCCCAATATAGGCCTCTTAGCGCTCAGAATGTCCAATTGCAGTTTCTACAGAAAGAGTGTTTCAGAACGGCTCAATCAAAAGTAAGGTTCAACTCTGTTAGTTGAATGCACAGAACAGAAAGAAGTTTCATACAATGCTTCTGTGTAGTTTATATTTGAAAATATTCTTTTTTCCACTATTACCCACTTAGCGCTACGAATGTCCAGGTGCATTTTCTACAGACAGAGTGTTTCAAAACTGCTCAATCAAAAGTATGGTTTAACTCTGTTAGCTGAATGCTCAGATCAGAAAGAAGTTTCACAGAATTCTTCTGTGTAGTTTATATTTGAATATATTCCTTTTTCCACTACTACGCTCTTAGCGCTCCAAATGTCCAGTTGCATTTTCTACAGAAAGAGTGTTCAGATCTGCTCAATCAAAAGCATGTTTTAACTCTGTTAGCTGAATGCACAGATCAGAAAAAAGTTTCACCGAATGATTCTGTGTAGTTTATATTTGAAGACATTCCTTTTTCCACTATTACCCTCTTAGCGCTCCGAATCTCCACTTGCATTTTCTACAAAAAGAGTGTTTCATAACTGCTCAATCAAAAATATGTTTTATCTCTGTTAACTGAATTTACAGATCAGAAATAAGTTTCACAGAATGCATCTGTGTAGTTTTTATTTGAAGATATTCTTTTTCCCAACGTAGGCCTCTTAGCGCTTAGCCTGTCCAATTGCAGTTTCTACAGAAAGAGTGTTTCAGAACGGCTCAGACAAAAGTAAGGTTCAACTCTGTTAGTTGAATGCACAGAACAGAAAGAATTTTCACAGAATGCTACTGTGTAGTTTATATTTGAATATATTCCTTTTTCCACTATTACCCTCTTAGCGCTCCGAATGTCCACTTACATTTTCTACAGAAAGAGCGTTCAGAACTGCCCAATCAAAAGTATGGTTTAACTCTGTTAGCTTAATGAACATATCAGAAATAAGTTTCACACAATGCCTCTGTGTAGTTTTTATTTGAAGATATTATTTTTCCCAATAGAGGCCTCTTAGCGCTCAGAATGTCCAATTGCAGTTTCTACAGAAAGAGTGTTTCAGAAAGGCTCAATCAAAAGTAAGGTTCAACTCTGTTAGTTGAATGCACAGAACAGAAAGAAGTTTCATACAATGCTTCTGTGTAGTTTATATTTCAACATATTCTTTTTTCCACTATTACCCACTTAGCGCTACGAATGTCCAGTTGCATTTTCTACAGACAGAGTGTTTCAAAACTGCTCAATCAAAAGTATGGTTTAACTCTGTTAGCTGAATGCTCAGATCAGAAAGAAGTTTCACAGAATGCTTCTGTGTAGTTTATATTTGAATATATTCCTTTTTCCACTACTACTCTCTTAGCGCTCCAAATGTCCAGTTGCATTTTCTACAGAAAGAGTGTTCAGATCTGCTCAATCAAAAGTATGGTTTAACTCTGTTAGCTGAATGCACACATCAGAAAGAAGTTTCACAGAATGATTCTGTGTAGTTTATATTTGGAGACATTCCTTTTTCCACTATTACCCTCTTAGCGCTCCGAATCTCCACTTGCATTTTCTACAGAAAGAGTGTTTCAGAACGGCTCAATCAAAACTAAGGTTCAACTCTTTTAGTTGAACAAACAGAACAGAAAGAAGTTTCACACAATTCTTCTGTGTAGTTTTTATTTGTAGACATTCTTTTTCCCAATATAGGCCTCTTAGCGCTCAGAATGTCCAATTGCAGTTTCTACAGAAAGAGTGTTTCAGAACGGCTCAATCAAAAGTAAGGTTCAACTCTGTTAGTTGAATGCACAGAACAGAAAGAAGTTTCATACAATGCTTCTGTGTAGTTTATATTTGAAAATATTCTTTTTTCCACTATTACCCACTTAGCGCTACGAATGTCCAGGTGCATTTTCTACAGACAGAGTGTTTCAAAACTGCTCAATCAAAAGTATGGTTTAACTCTGTTAGCTGAATGCTCAGATCAGAAAGAAGTTTCACAGAATTCTTCTGTGTAGTTTATATTTGAATATATTCCTTTTTCCACTACTACGCTCTTAGCGCTCCAAATGTCCAGTTGCATTTTCTACAGAAAGAGTGTTCAGATCTGCTCAATCAAAAGCATGTTTTAACTCTGTTAGCTGAATGCACAGATCAGAAAAAAGTTTCACCGAATGATTCTGTGTAGTTTATATTTGAAGACATTCCTTTTTCCACTATTACCCTCTTAGCGCTCCGAATCTCCACTTGCATTTTCTACAAAAAGAGTGTTTCATAACTGCTCAATCAAAAATATGTTTTATCTCTGTTAACTGAATTTACAGATCAGAAATAAGTTTCACAGAATGCATCTGTGTAGTTTTTATTTGAAGATATTCTTTTTCCCAACGTAGGCCTCTTAGCGCTTAGCCTGTCCAATTGCAGTTTCTACAGAAAGAGTGTTTCAGAACGGCTCAGACAAAAGTAAGGTTCAACTCTGTTAGTTGAATGCACAGAACAGAAAGAATTTTCACAGAATGCTACTGTGTAGTTTATATTTGAATATATTCCTTTTTCCACTATTACCCTCTTAGCGCTCCGAATGTCCACTTACATTTTCTACAGAAAGAGCGTTCAGAACTGCCCAATCAAAAGTATGGTTTAACTCTGTTAGCTTAATGAACATATCAGAAATAAGTTTCACACAATGCCTCTGTGTAGTTTTTATTTGAAGATATTATTTTTCCCAATAGAGGCCTCTTAGCGCTCAGAATGTCCAATTGCAGTTTCTACAGAAAGAGTGTTTCAGAAAGGCTCAATCAAAAGTAAGGTTCAACTCTGTTAGTTGAATGCACAGAACAGAAAGAAGTTTCATACAATGCTTCTGTGTAGTTTATATTTCAACATATTCTTTTTTCCACTATTACCCACTTAGCGCTACGAATGTCCAGTTGCATTTTCTACAGACAGAGTGTTTCAAAACTGCTCAATCAAAAGTATGGTTTAACTCTGTTAGCTGAATGCTCAGATCAGAAAGAAGTTTCACAGAATGCTTCTGTGTAGTTTATATTTGAATATATTCCTTTTTCCACTACTACTCTCTTAGCGCTCCAAATGTCCAGTTGCATTTTCTACAGAAAGAGTGTTCAGATCTGCTCAATCAAAAGTATGGTTTAACTCTGTTAGCTGAATGCACAGATCAGAAAGAAGTTTCACAGAATGATTCTGTGTAGTTTATATTTGGAGACATTCCTTTTTCCACTATTACCCTCTTAGCGCCCCGAATCTCCACTTGCATTTTCTACAGAACGAGTGTTTCAGAACGGCTCAATCAAAACTAAGGTTCAAATCTTTTAGTTGAACAAACAGAACAGAAAGAAGTTTCACACAATTCTTCTGTGTAGTTTTTATTTGTAGACATTCTTTTTCCCAATATAGGCCTCTTAGCGCAAGAATGTCCAATTGCAGTTTCTACAGAAAGAGTGTTTCAGAACGGCTCAATCAAAAGTAAGGTTCAAATCTGTTAGTTGAATGCACAGAACAGAAAGAAGTTTCATACAATGCTTCTGTGTAGTTTATATTTGAACATATTCTTTTTTCCACTATTACCCACTTAGCGCTACGAATGTCCAGTTGCATTTTCTACAGACAGAGTGTTTCAAAACTGCTCAATCAAAAGTATGGTTTAACTCTGTTAGCTGAATGCTCAGATCAGAAAGAAGTTTCACACAATGCTTCTGTGTAGTTTATATTTGAATATATTCCTTTTTCCACTACTACGCTCCTACCGCTCCAAATGTCCAGTTGCATTTTCTACAGAAAGAGTGTTCAGATCTGCTCAATCAAAAGTATGGTTTAACTCTGTTAGCTGAATGCACAGATCAGAAAGAAGTTTCACCGAATGATTCTGTGTAGTTTATATTTGAAGACATTCCTTTTTCCACTATTACCCTCCTAGCGCTCCGAATCTCCACTTGCATTTTCTACAAAAAGAGTGTTTCATAACTGCTCAATCAAAAATATGTTTTATCTCTGCTAACTGAATTTACACATCAGAAATAAGTTTCACAGAATGCATCTGTGTAGCTTTTATTTGAAGATATTCTTTTTCCCAATGTAGGCCTCTTAGCGCTTAGCATGTCCAATTGCAGTTTCTACAGAAAGAGTGTTTCAGAACGGCTCAATCAAAAGTAAGGTTCAACTCTGTTAGTTGAATGCACAGAACAGAAAGAATTTTCACAGAATGCTACTGTGTAGTTTATATTTGAATATATTCCTTTTTCCACTATTACCCTCTTAGCGCTCCGAATGTCCACTTGCATTTTCTACAGAAAGAGTGTTCAGAACTGCGCAATCAAAAGTATGGTTTAATTCTGTTAGCTTAATGAACATATCAGAAATAAGTTTCACACAATGCTTCTGTGTAGTTTTTATTTGAAGATATTATTTTTCCCAATAGAGGCCTCTTAGCGCTCAGAATGTCCAATTGCAGTTTCTACAGAAAGAGTGTTTCAGAACGGCTCAATCAAAAGTAAGGTTCAACTCTCGTAGTTGAATGCACAGAACAGAAAGAAGTTTCATACAATGCTTCTGTGTAGTTTATATTTGAACATATTCTTTTTTCCACTATTACCCACTTAGCGCTACGAATGTCCAGTTGCATTTTCTACAGACAGAGTGTTTCAAAACTGCTCAATCAAAAGTATGGTTTAACTCTGTTTGCTGAATGCTCAGATCAGAAATAAGTTTCACAGAATGCTTCTGTGTAGTTTATATTTGAATATATTCCTTTTTCCACTACTACGCTCTTAGCGCTCCAAATGTCCAGTTGCATTTTCTACAGAATGAGTGTTCAGATCTGCTCAATCAAAAGTATGGTTTAACTCTGTTAGCTGAATGCACAGATCAGAAAGAAGTTTCACCGAATGATTCTGTGTAGTTTATATTTGAAGACATTCCTTTTTCCACTATTACCATCTTAGCGCTCCGAATCTCCACTTGCATTTTCTACAAAAAGAGTGTTTCATAACTGCTCAATCAAAAATATGTTTTATCTCTTTTAACTGAATTTACAGATCAGAAATAAGTTTCACAGAATGCATCTGTGTAGTTTTTATTTGAAGATATTCTTTTTCCCAACGTAGGCCTCTTAGCGCTTAGCATGTCCAATTGCAGTTTCTACAGAAAGAGTGTTTCAGAACGGCTCAATCAAAAGTAAGGTTCAACTCTGTTAGTTGAATGCACAGAACAGAAAGAATTTTCACAGAATGCTACTGTGTAGTTTATATTTGAATATATTCCTTTTTCCACTATTACCCTCTTAGCGCTCCGAATGTCCACTTGCATTTTCTACAGAAAGAGCGTTCAGAACTGCCCAATCAAAAGTATGGTTTAACTCTGTTAGCTTAATGAACATATCAGAAATAAGTTTCACACAATGCTTCTGTGTAGTTTTTATTTGAAGTTATTATTTTTCCCAATAGAGGCCTCTTAGCGCTCAGAATGTCCAATTGCAGTTTCTACAGAAAGAGTGTTTCAGAAAGGCTCAATCAAAAGTAAGGTTCAACTCTGTTAGTTGAATGCACAGAACAGAAAGAAGTTTCATACAATGCTTCTGTGTAGTTTATATTTGAACATATTCTTTTTTCCACTATTACCCACTTAGCGCTACGAATGTCCAGTTGCATTTTCTACAGACAGAGTGTTTCAAAACTGCTCAATCAAAAGTATGGTTTAACTCTGTTAGCTGAATGCTCAGATCAGAAAGAAGTTTCACAGAATGCTTCTGTGTAGTTTATATTTGAATATATTCCTTTTTCCACTACTACTTTCTTAGCGCTCCAAATGTCCAGTTGCATTTTCTACAGAAAGAGTGTTCAGATCTGCTCAATCAAATGTATGGTTTAACACTGTTAGCTGAATGCACAGATCAGAAAGAAGTTTCACAGAATGATTCTGTGTAGTTTATATTTGGAGACATTCCTTTTTCCACTATTACCCTCTTAGCGCTCCGAATCTCCACTTGCATTTTCTACAGAAAGAGTGTTTCAGAACGGCTCAATCAAAACTAATGTTCAACTCTTTTAGTTGAACAAACAGAACAGAAAGAAGTTTCACACAATTCTTCTGTGTAGTTTTTATTTGTAGACATTCTTTTTCCCAATATAGGCCTCTTAGCGCTCAGAATGTCCAATTGCAGTTTCTACAGAAAGAGTGTTTCAGAACGGCTCAATCAAAAATAAGGTTCAACTCTGTTAGTTGAATGCACAGAACAGAAAGAAGTTTCATACAATGCTTCTGTGTAGTTTATATTTGAACATATTCTTTTTTCCACTATTACCCACTTAGAGCTACGAATGTCCAGTTGCATTTTCTACAGACAGAGTGTTTCAAAACTGCTCAATCAAAAGTATGGTTTAACTCTGTTAGCTGAATGCTCAGATCAGAAAGAAGTTTCACAGAATGCTTCTGTGTAGTTTATATTTGAATATATTCCTTTTTCCACTACTACGCTCTTAGCGCTCCAAATGTCCAGTTGCATTTTCTACAGAAAGAGTGTTCAGATCTGCTCAATCAAAACTATGGTTTAACTCTGTTAGCTGAATGCACAGATCAGAAAGAAATTTCACCGAATGATTCTGTGTAGTTTATATTTGAAGACATTCCTTTTTCCACTATTACCCTCTTAGCGCTCCGAATCTCCACTTGCATTTTCTACAAAAAGAGTGTTTCATAACTGCTCAATCAAAAATATGTTTTATCTCTGTTAACTGAATTTACACATCAGAAATAAGTTTCACAGAATGCATCTGTGTAGTTTTTATTTGAAGATATTCTTTTTCCCAATGTAGGCCTCTTAGCGCTTAGCATGTCCAATTGCAGTTTCTACAGAAAGAGTGTTTCAGAACGGCTCAATCAAAAGTAAGGTTCAACTCTGTTAGTTGAATGCACAGAACAGAAAGGATTGTCACAGAATGCTACTGTGTAGTTTATATTTGAATATATTCCTTTTTCCACTATTACCCTCTTAGCGCTCCGAATGTCCACTTGCATTTTCTACAGAAAGAGTGTTCAGAAATGCGCAATCAAAAGTATGGCTTAACTCTGTTAGCTTAATGAACATATCAGAAATAAGTTTCACACAATGCTTCTGTGTAGTTTTTATTTGAAGATATTATTTTTCCCAATAGAGGCCTCTTAGCGCTCAGAATGTCCAATTGCAGTTTCTACAGAAAGAGTGTTTCAGAACGGCTCAATCAAAAGTAAGGTTCAACTCTGTTAGTTGAATGCACAAAACAGAAAGAAGTTTCATACAATGCTTCTGTGTAGTTTATAATTGAACATATTCTTTTTTCCACTATTACGCACTTAGCCCTACGAATGTCCAGTTGCATTTTCTACAGACAGAGTGTTTCAAAACTGCTCAATCAAAAGTATGGTTTAACTCTGTTTGCTGAATGCTCAGATCAGAAAGAAGTTTCACAGAATGCTTCTGTGTAGTTTATATTTGAATATATTCCTTTTTCCACTACTACGCTCTTAGCGCTCCAAATGTCCAGTTGCATTTTCTACAGAAAGAGTGTTCAGATCTGCTCAATCAAAAGTATGGTTTAACTCTGTTAGCTGAATGCACAGATCAGAAAGAAGTTTCACCGAATGATTCTGTGTAGTTTATATTTGAAGACATTCCTTTTTCCACTATTACCCTCTTAGCGCTCCGAATCTCCACTTGCATTTTCTACAAAAAGAGTGTTTCATAACTGCTCAATCAAAAATATGTTTTATCTCTGTTAACTGAATTTACAGATCAGAAATAAGTTTCACAGAATGCATCTGTGTAGTTTTTCTTTGAAGATATTCTTTTTCCCAACGTAGGCCTCTTAGCGCTTAGCATGTCCAATTGCAGTTTCTTCGGAAAGAGTGTTTCAGAACGGCTCAATCAAAAGTAAGGTTCAACTCTGTTAGTTGAATGCACAGAACAGAAAGAATTTTCACAGAATGCTACTGTGTAGTTTATATTTGAATATATTCCTTTTTCCACTATTACCCTCTTAGCGCTCCGAATGTCCACTTGCATTTTCTACAGAAAGATTGTTCAGAACTGCGCAATCAAAAGTATGGTTTAACTCTGTTAGCTTAATGAACATATCAGAAATAAGTTTCACACAATGCTTCTGTGTAGTTTTTATTTGAAGATATTATTTTTCCCAATAGAGGCCTCTTAGCGCTCAGAATGTCCAATTGCAGTTTCTACAGAAAGAGTGTTTCAGAAAGGCTCAATCAAAAGTAAGGTTCAACTCTGTTAGTTGAATGCACAGAACAGAAAGAAGTTTCATACAATGCTTCTGTGTAGTTTATATTTGAACATATTCCTTTTTCCACTATTACCCACTAAGCGTTACGAATGTCCAGTTGCATTTTCTACAGACAGAGTGTTTCAAAACTGCTCAATCAAAAGTATGGTTTAACTCTGTTAGCTGAATGCTCAGGACAGAAAGAAGTTTCACAGAATGCTTCTGTGTAGTTTATATTTGAATATATTCCTTTTTCCACTACTACTCTCTTAGCGCTCAAAATGTCCAGTTGCATTTTCTACAGAAAGAGTGTTCAGATCTGCTCAATCAAAAGTATGGTTTAACTCTGTTAGCTGAATGCAGAGATCAGAAAGAAGTTTCACAGAATGATTCTGTGTAGTTTATATTTGGAGACATTCCTTTTTCCACTATTACCCTCTTAGCGCTCCGAATCTCCACTTGCATTTTCTACAGAAAGAGTGTTTCAGAACGGCTCAATCAAAACTAAGGTTCAACTCTTTTAGTTGAACAAACAGAACCGAAAGAAGTTTCACACAATTCTTCTGTGTAGTTTTTATTTGTAGACATTCTTTTTCCCAATATAGGCCTCTTAGCGCTCAGAATGTCCAATTGCAGTTTCTACAGAAAGAGTGTTTCAGAACGGCTCAATCAAAAGTAAGGTTCAACTCTGTTAGTTGAATGCACAGAACAGAAAGAAGTTTCATACAATGCTTCTGTGTAGTTTATATTTGAACATATTCTTTTTTCCACTATTACCCACTTAGCGCTACGAATGTCCCGTTGCATTTTCTACAGACAGAGTGTTTCAAAACTGCTCAATCAAAAGTATGGTTTAACTCTGTTAGCTGAATGCTCAGATCAGAAAGAAGTTTCTCAGAATGCTTCTGTGTAGTTTATATTTGAATATATTCCTTTTTCCACTACTACGCTCTTAGCGCTCCAAATGTCCAGTTGCATTTTCTACAGAAAGAGTGTTCAGATCTGCTCAATCAAAAGTATGGTTTAACTCTGTTAGCTGAATGCACAGATCAGAAAGAAGTTTCACCGAATGATTCTGTGTAGTTTATATTTGAAGACATTCCTTTTTCCACTATTACCATCTTAGCGCTCCGAATCTCCACTTGCATTTTCTACAAAAAGAGTGTTTCATAACTGCTCAATCAAAAATATGTTTTATCTCTGTTAACTGAATTTACAGATCAGAAATAAGTTTCACAGAATGCATCTGTGTAGTTTTTATTTGAAGATATTCTTTTTCCCAATGTAGGCCTCTTAGCGCTTAGCATGTCCAATTGCAGTTTCTACAGAAAGAGTGTTTCAGAACGGCTCAATCAAAAGTAAGGTTCAACTCTGTTAGTTGAATGCACAGAACAGAAAGAATTTTCACAGAATGCTACTGTGTAGTTTATATTTGAATATATTCCTTTTTCCACTATTACCCTCTTAGCGCTCCGAATCTCCACTTGCATTTTCTACAGAAAGAGTGTTCAGAACTGCGCAATCAAAAGTATGGTTTAACTCTGTTAGCTTAATGAACATATCAGAAATAAGTTTCACACAATGCTTCTGTGTAGTTTTTATTTGAAGATATTATTTTTCCCAATAGAGGCCTCTTAGCGCTCAGAATGTCCAATTGCAGTTTTTACAGAAAGAGTGTTTCAGAACTGCTCAATCAAAAGTAAGGTTGAACTCTGTTAGTTGAATGCACAGAACAGAAAGAAGTTTCATACAATGCTTCTGTGTAGTTTATATTTGAACATATTCTTTTTTCCACTATTACCCTCTTAGCGCTCCGAATCTCCACTTGCATTTTCTACAGAAAGAGTGTTTCAGAACGGCTCAATCAAAACTAAGGTTCAACTCTTTTAGTTGAACAAACAGAACAGAAAGAAGTTTCACACAATTCTTCTGTGTAGTTTTTATTTGTAGACATTCTTTTTCCCAATATAGGCCTCTTAGCGCTCAGAATGTCCAATTGCAGTTTCTACAGAAAGAGTGTTTCAGAACGGCTCAATCAAAAGTAAGGTTCAACTCTGTTAGTTGAATGCACAGAACAGAAAGAAGTTTCATACCATGCTTCTGTGTAGTTTATATTTGAACATATTCTTTTTTCCACTATTACCCACTTAGCGCTACGAATGTCCAGTTGCATTTTCTACAGACAGAGTGTATCAAATCTGCTCAATCAAAAGTATGGTTTAACTCTGTTAGCTGAATGCTCAGATCAGAAAGAAGTTTCTCAGAATGCTTCTGTGTAGTTTATATTTGAATATATTCCTTTTTCCACTACTACGCTCTTAGCGCTCCAAATGTCCAGTTGCATTTTCTACAGAAAGAGTGTTCAGATCTGCTCAATCAAAAGTATGGTTTAACTCTGTTAGCTGAATGCACAGATCAGAAAGAAGTTTCACCGAATGATTCTGTGTAGTTTATATTTGAAGACATTCCTTTTTCCACTATTACCCTCTTAGCGCTCCGAATCTCCACTTGCATTTTCTACAAAAAGAGTGTTTCATAACTGCTCAATCAAAAATATGTTTTATCTCTGTTAACTGAATTTACAGATCAGAAATAAGTTTCACAGAATGCATCTGTGTAGTTTTTATTTGAAGATATTCTTTTTCCCAATGTAGGCCTCTTAGCGCTTAGCATGTCCAATCGCAGTTTCTACAGAAAGAGTGTTTCAGAACGGCTCAATCAAAAGTTAGGTTCAACTCTGTTAGTTCAATGCACAGAACAGAAAGAATTTTCACAGAATGCTACTGTGTAGTTTATATTTGAATATATTTCTTTTTCCACTATTACCCTCTTAGCGCTCCGAATCTCCACTTGCATTTTCTACAGAAAGAGTGTTCAGAACTGCGCAATCAAAAGTATGGTTTAACTCTGTTAGCTTAATGAACATATCAGAAATAAGTTTCACACAATGCTTCTGTGTAGTTTTTATTTGAAGATATTATTTTTCCCAATAGAGGCCTCTTAGCGCTCAGAATGTCCAATTGCAGTTTCTACAGAAAGAGTGTTTCAGAACGGCTCAATCAAAAGTAAGGTTCAACTCAGTTAGTTGAATGCACAGAACAGAAAGAAGTTTCATACAATGCTTCTGTGTAGTTTATATTTGAACATATTCTATTTTCCACTATTACCCACTTAGCGCTACGAATGTCCAGTTGCATTTTCTACAGACAGAGTGTTTCAAAACTGCTCAATCAAAAGTATGGTTTAACTCTGTTAGCTGAATGCTCAGATCAGAAAGAAGTTTCACAGAATGCTTCTGTGTAGTTTATATTTGAATATATTCCTTTTTCTACTACTACTCTCTTAGCGCTCCAAATGTCCAGTTGCATTTTCTACAGAAAGAGTGTTCAGATCTGCTCAATCAAAAGTATGGTTTAACTCTGTTAGCTGAATGCACAGATCAGAAAGAAGTTTCACAGAATGATTCTGTGTAGTTTATATTTGGAGACATTCCTTTTTCCACTATTACCCTCTTAGCGCTCCGAATCTCCACTTGCATTTTCTACAGAAAGAGTGTTTCAGAACGGCTCAATCAAAACTAAGGTTCAACTCTTTTAGTTGAACAAACAGAACAGAAAGAAGTTTCACACAATTCTTCTGTGTAGTTTTTATTTTTAGACATTCATTTTCCCAATATAGGCCTCTTAGCGCTCAGAATGTCCAATTGCAGTTTCTACAGAAAGAGTGTTTCAGAACGGCTCAATCAAAAGTAAGGTTCAACTCTGTTAGTTGAATGCACAGAACAGAAAGAAGTTTCATACAATGCTTCTGTGTAGTTTATATTTGAACAAATTCTTTTTTCCACTATTACCCACTTAGCGCTACGAATGTCCAGTTGCATTTTCTACAGACAGAGTGTTTCAAAACTGCTCAATCAAAAGTATGGTTTAACTCTGTTAGCTGAATGCTCAGATCAGAAGGAAGTTTCACAGAATGCTTCTGTGTAGTTTATATTTGAATATATTCCTTTTTCCACTACTACGCTCTTAGCGCTCCAAATGTCCAGTTGCATTTTCTACAGAAAGAGTGTTCAGATCTGCTCAATCAAAAGTATGGTTTAACTCTGTTAGCTGAATGCACAGATCAGAAAGATGTTTCACCGAATGATTCTGTGTAGTTTATATTTGAAGACATTCCTTTTTCCACTATTACTCTCTTAGCGCTCCGAATCTCCACTTGCATTTTCTACAAAAAGAGTGTTTCATAACTGCTCAATCAAAAATATGTTTTATCTCTGTTAACTGAATTTACAGATCAGAAATAAGTTTCACAGAATGCATCTGTGTAGTTTTTATTTGAAGATATTCTTTTTCCCAATGTAGGCCTCTTAGCGCTTAGCATGTCCAATTGCAGTTTCTACAGAAAGGGTGTTTCAGAACGGCTCAATCAAAAGTAAGGTTCAACTCTGTTAGTTGAATGCACAGAACAGAAAGAATTTTCACAGAATGCTACTGTGTAGTTTATATTTGAATATATTCCTTTTTCCACTATTACCCTCTTAGCGCTCCGAATGTCCACTTGCATTTTCTACAGAAAGAGTGTTCAGAACTGCGCAATCAAAAGTATGGTTTAACTCTGTTAGCTTAATGAACATATCAGAAATAAGTTTCACACAATGCTTCTGTGTAGTTTTTATTTGAAGATATTATTTTTCACAATAGAGGCCTCTTAGCGCTCAGAATGTCCAATTGCAGTTTGTACAGAAAGAGTGTTTCAGAAAGGCTCAATCAAAAGTAAGGTTCAACTCTGTTAGTTGAATGCACAGAACAGAAAGAAGTTTCATACAATGCTTCTGTGTAGTTTATATTTGAACATATTCTTTTTTCCACTATTACCCACTTAGCGCTTCGAATGTCCAGTTGCATTTTCTACAGACAGAGTGTTTCAAAACTGCTCAATCAAAAGTATGGTTTAAGTCTGTTAGCTGAATGCTCAGATCAGAAAGAAGTTTCACAGAATGCTTCTGTGTAGTTTATATTTGAATATATTCCTTTTTCCACTACTACTCTCTTAGCGCTCAAAATGTCCAGTTGCATTTTCTACAGAAAGAGTGTTCAGATCTGCTCAATCAAAAGTATGGTATAACTCTGTTAGCTGAATGCACAGATCAGAAAGAAGTTTCACAGAATGATTCTGTGTAGTTTATATTTGGAGACATTCCTCTTTCCACTATTACCCTCTTTGCGCTCCGAATCTCCACTTGCATTTTCTACAGAAAGAGTGTTTCAGAACGGCACAATCAAAACTAAGGTTCAACTCTTTTAGTTGAACAAACAGAACAGAAAGAAGTTTCACACAATTCTTCTGTGTAGTTTTTATTTGTAGACATTCTTTTTCCCTATATAGGCCTCTTACCGCTCAGAATGTCCAATTGCAGTTTCTACAGAAAGAGTGTTTCAGAACGGCTCAATCAAAAGTAAGGTTCAACTCTGTTAGTTGAATGCACAGAACAGAAAGAAGTTTCATACAATGCTTCTGTGTAGTTTATATTTGAACAAATTCTTTTTTCCACTATTACCCACTTAGCGCTACGAATGTCCAGTTGCATTTTCTACAGACAGAGTGTTTCAAAACTGCTCAATCAAAAGTATGGTTTAACTCTGTTAGCTGAATGCTCAGATCAGAAGGAAGTTTCACAGAATGTTTCTGTGTAGTTTATATTTGAATATATTCCTTTTTCCACTACTACGCTCTTAGCGCTCAAAATGTCCAGTTGAATTTTCTACAGAAAGAGTGTTCAGATCTGCTCAATCAAAAGTATGGTTTAACTCTGTTAGCTGAATGCACAGATCAGAAAGAAGTTTCAAAGAATGATTCTGTGTAGTTTATATTTGGAGACATTCCTTTTTCCACTATTACCCTCTTAGCGCTCCGAATCTCCACTTGCATTTTCTACAGAAAGAGTGTTTCAGAACGGCTCAATCAAAACTATGGTTCAACTCTTTTCGTTGAACAAACAGAACAGAAAGAAGTTTCACACAATTCTTCTGTGTAGTTTTTATTTTTAGACATTCTTTTTCCCAATATAGGCCTCTTAGCGCTCAGAATGTCCAATTGCAGTTTCTACAGAAAGAGTGTTTCAGAACGGCTCAATCAAAAGTAAGGTTCAACTCTGTTAGTTGAATGCACAGAACAGAAAGAAGTTTCATACAATGCTTCTGTGTAGTTTATATTTGAACATATTCTTTTTTCCATTATTACCCACTTAGCGCTACGAATGTCCAGTTGCATTTTCTACAGACAGAGTGTTTCAAAACTGCTCAATCAAAAGTATGGTTTAACTCTGTTAGCTGAATGCTCAGATCAGAAAGAAGTTTCACAGAATGCTTCTGTGTAGTTTATATTTGAATATATTTCTTTTTCCACTACTACGCTCTTAGCGCTCCAAATGTCCAGTTGCATTTTCTACAGAAAGAGTGTTCAGATCTGCTCAATCAAAAGTATGGTTTAACTCTGTTAGCTGAATGCACAGATCAGAAAGAAGTTTCACCGAATGATTCTGTGTAGTTTATATTTGAAGACATTCCTTTTTCCACTATTACCCTCTTAGCGCTCCGAATCTCCACTTGCATTTTCTACAAAAAGAGAGTTTCATAACTGCTCAATCAAAAATATGTTTTATCTCTGTTAACTGAATTTACAGATCAGAAATAAGTTTCACAGAATGCATCTGTGTAGTTTTTATTTGAAGATATTCTTTTTCCCAATGTAGGCCTCTTAGCGCTTAGCATGTCCAATTGCAGTTTCTACAGAAAGAGTGTTTCAGAACGGCTCAATCAAAAGTAAGGTTCAACTCTGTTAGTTGAATGCACAGAACAGAAAGAATTTTCACAGAATGCTACTGTGTAGTTTATATTTGAATATATTCCTTTTTCCACTATTACCCTCTTAGCGCTCCGAATGTCCACTTGCATTTTCTACAGAAAGAGTGTTCAGAACTGCGCAATCAAAAGTATGGTTTAACTCTGTTAGCTTAATGAACATATCAGAAATAAGTTTCACACAATGCTTCTGTGTAGTTTTTATTTGAAGATATTATTTTTCCCAATAGAGGCCTCTTAGCGCTCAGAATGTCCAATTGCAGTTTCTACAGAAAGAGTGTTTCAGAAAGGCTCAATCAAAAGTAAGGTTCAACTCTGTTAGTTGAATGCACAGAACAGAAAGAAGTTTCATACAATGCTTCTGTGTAGTTTATATTTGAACATATTCTTTTTTCCACTATTACCCACTTAGCGCTATGAATGTCCAGTTGCATTTTCTACAGACAGAGTGTTTCAAAACTGCTCAATCAAAACTATGGTTTAACTCTGTTAGCTGAATGCTCAGATCAGAAAGTAGTTTCACAGAATGCTTCTGTGTAGTTTATATTTGAATATATTCCTTTTTCCACTACTACTCTCTTAGCGCTCCAAATGTCCAGTTGCATTTTCTACAGAAAGAGTGTTCAGATCTGCTCAATCAAAAGTATGGTTTAACTCTGTTAGCTGAATGCACAGATCAGAAAGAAGTTTCACAGAATGATTCTGTGTAGTTTATATTTGGAGACATTCCTTTTTCCACTATTACCCTCTTAGTGCTCCGAATCTCCACTTGCATTTTCTACAGAAAGAGTGTTTCAGAACTGCTCAATCAAAACTAAGGTTCAACTCTTTTAGTTGAACAAACAGAACAGAAAGAAGTTTCACACAATTCTTCTGTGTAGTTTTTATTTGTAGACATTCTTTTTCCCAATATAGGCCTCTTAGCGCTCAGAATGTCCAATTGCAGTTTCTACAGAAAGAGTGTTTCAGAACGGCTCAATCAAAAGTAAGGTTCAACTCTGTTAGTTGAATGCACAGAACAGAAAGAAGTTTCATACAATGCTTCTGTGTAGTTTATATTTGAACATATTCTTTTTTCCACTATTACCCACTTAGCGCTACGAATGTCCAGTTGCATTTTCTACAGACAGAGTGTTTCAAAACTGCTCAATCAAAAGTATGGTTTAACTCTGTTAGCTGAATGCTCAGATCAGAAAGAAGTTTCACAGAATGCTTCTGCGTAGTTTATATTTGAATATATTCCTTTTTCCACTACTACGCTCTTAGCGCTCCAAATGTCCAGTTGCATTTTCTACAGAAAGAGTGTTCAGATCTGCTCAATCAAAAGTATGGTTTAACTACGTTAGCTGAATGCACAGATCAGAAAGAAGTTTCACCGAATGATTCTGTGTAGTTTATATTTGAAGACATTCCTTTTTCCACTATTACCCTCTTAGCGCTCCGAATCTCCACTTGCATTTTCTACAAAAAGTGTGTTTCATAACTGCTCAATCAAAAATATGTTTTATCTCTGTTAACTGAATTTACAGATCAGAAATAAGTTTCACAGAATGCATCTGTGTAGTTTTTATTTGAAGATATTCTTTTTCCCAATGTAGGCCTCTTAGCGCTTTGCATGTCCAATTGCAGTTTCTACAGAAAGAGTGTTTCAGAACGGCTCAATCAAAAGTAAGGTTCAACTCTGTTAGTTGAATGCACAGAACAGAAAGAATTTTCACAGAATGCTACTGTGTAGTTTATATTTGAATATATTCCTTTTTCCACTATTACCCTCTTAGCGCTCGGAATGTCCACTTGCATTTTCTACAGAAAGAGTGTTCAGATCTGCTCAATCAAAAGTATGGTTTAACTCTGTTAGCTGAATGCACAGATCAGAAAGAAGTTTCACAGAATGATCCTGTGTAGTTTATATTTGGAGACATTCCTTTTTCCACTATTACCCTCTTAGCGCTCCGAATCTCCACTTGCATTTTCTACAGAAAGAGTGTTTCAGAACGGCTCAATCAAAACTAAGGTTCAACTCTTTTAGTTGAACAAACAGAACAGAAAGAAGTTTCACACAATTCTTCTGTGTAGTTTTTATTTGTAGACATTCTTTTTCCCAATATAGGCCTCTTAGCGCTCAGAATGTCCAATTGCAGTTTCTACAGAAAGAGTGTTTCAGAACGGCTCAATCAAAAGTAAGGTTCAACTCTGTTAGTTGAATGCACAGAACAGAAAGAAGTTTCATACAATGCTTCTGTGTAGTTTATATTTGAACATATTCTTTTTTCCACTATTACCCACTTAGCGCTACAAATGTCCAGTTGCATTTTCTACAGACAGAGTGTTTCAAAACTGCTCAATCAAAAGTATGGTTTAACTCTGTTAGCTGAATACTCAGATCGGAAAGATGTTTCACAGAATGCTTCTGTGTAGTTTATATTTGAATATATTCCTTTTTCCACTACTACGCTCTTAGCGCTCCAAATGTCCAGTTGCATTTTCTACAGAAAGAGTGTTCAGATCTGCTCAATCAAAAGTATGGTTTAACTCTGTTAGCTGAATGCACAGAGCAGAAAGAAGTTTCACCGATTGATTCTGTGTAGTTTATATTTGAAGACATTCCTTTTTCCACTATTACCCACTTAGCCCTCCGAATCTCCACTTGCATTTTCTACAAAAAGAGTGTTTCATAACTGCTCAATCAAAAATATGTTTTATCTCTGTTAACTGAATTTACAGATCAGAAATAAGTTTCACAGAATGCATCTGTGTAGTTTTTATTTGAAGATATTCTTTTTCCCAATGTAGGCCTCTTAGCGCTTAGCATGTCCAATTGCAGTTTCTACAGAAAGAGTGTTTCAGTACGGCTCAATCAAAAGTAAGGTTCAACTCTGTTAGTTGAATGCACAGAACAGAAAGTATTTTCACAGAATGCTACTGTGTAGTTTATATTTGAATATATTCCTTTTTCCACTATTACCCTCTTAGCGCTCCGAATGTCCACTTGCATTTTCTACAGAAAGAGTGTTCAGAACTGCGCAATCAAAAGTATGGTTTAACTCTGTTAGCTTAAAGAACATATCAGAAATTAGTTTCACACAATGCTTCTGTGTAGTTTTTATTTGAAGATATTATTTTTCCCAATAGAGGCCTCTTAACGCTCAGAATGTCCAATTGCAGTTTCTACAGAAAGAGTGTTTCAGAAAGGCTCAATCAAAAGTAAGGTTCAACTTTGTTAGTTGAATGCACATAACAGAAAGAAGTTTCATACAATGCTTCTGTGTAGTTTATATTTGAACATATTCTTTTTTCCACTCTTACCCACTTAGCGCTACGAATGTCCAGTTGCATTTTCTACAGACAGAGTGTTTCAAAACTGCTCAATCAAAAGTATGGTTTAACTCTGTTAGCTGAATGCTCAGATCAGAAAGAAGTTTCACAGAATGCTTCTGTGTAGTTTATATTTGAATATATTCCTTTTTCCACTACTACTCTCTTAGCGCTCCAAATGTCCAGTTGCATTTTCTACAGAAAGAGTGTTCAGATCTGCTCCATCAAAAGTATGGTTTAACTCTGTTAGCTGAATGCACAGATCAGAAAGAAGTTTCACAGAATGATTCTGTGTAGTTTATATTTGGAGACATTCCTTTTTCCACTATTACCCTCTTAGCGCTCCGAATCTCCACTTGCATTTTCTACACAAAGAGTGTTTCAGAACGGCTCAATCAAAACTAAGGTTCAACTCTTTTAGTTGAACAAACAGAACAGAAAGAAGTTTCACACAATTCTTCTGTGTAGTTTTTATTTGTAGACATTCTTTTTCCCAATATAGGCCTCTTAGCGCTCAGAATGTCCAATTGCAGTTTCTACAGAAAGAGTGTTTCAGAACGGCTCAATCAAAAGTAAGGTTCAACTTTGTTAGTTGAATGCACAGAACAGAAAGAAGTTTCATACAATGCTTCTGTGTAGTTTATATTTGAACATATTCTTTTTTCCACTATTACCCACTTAGCGCTACGAATGTCCAGTTGCATTTTCTACAGACCGAGTGTTTCAAAACTGCTCAATCAAAAGTATGGTTTAACTCTGTTAGCTGAATGCTCAGATCAGAAAGAAGTTTCACAGAATGCTTCTGTGTAGTTTATATTTGAATATATTCCTTTTTCCACTACTACGCTCTTAGCGCTCCAAATGTCCAGTTGCATTTTCTACAGAAAGAGTGTTCAGATCTGCTCAATCAAAAGTATGGTTTAACTCTGTTAGCTGAATGCACAGATCAGAAAGAAGTTTCACCGAATGATTCTGTGTAGTTTATATTTGAAGACATTCCTTTTTCCACTATTACCCTCTTAGCGCTCCGAATCTCCACTTGCATTTTCTACAAAAAGAGTGTTTCATAACTGCTCAATCAAAAATATGTTTTATCTCTGTTAACTGAATTTACAGATCAGAAATAAGTTTCACAGAATGCATCTGTGTAGTTTTTATTTGAAGATATTCTTTTTCCCAATGTAGGCCTCTTAGCGCTTAGCATGTCCAATTGCAGTTTCTACAGAAAGAGTGTTTCAGAACGGCTCAATCAAAAGTAAGGTTCAACTCTGTTAGTTGAATGCACAGAACAGAAAGAAGTTTCATACAATGCTTCTGTGTAGTTTATATTTGAACATATTCTTTTTTCCACTATTACCCACTTAGCGCTACGAATGTCCAGTTGCATTTTCTACAGACAGAGTGTTTCAAAACTGCTCAATCAAAAGTATGGTTTAACTTTGTTAGCTGAATGCTCAGATCAGAAAGAAGTTTCACAGAATTCTTCTGCGTACTTTATATTTGAATATATTCCTTTTTCCACTACTACGCTCTTAGCGCTCCGAATGTCCAGTTGCATTTTCTACGGAAAGAGTGTTCAGATCTGCTCAATCAAAAGTATGGTTTAACTACGTTAGCTGAATGCACAGATCAGAAAGAAGTTTCACCGAATGATTCTGTGTAGTTTATATTTGAAGACATTCCTTTTTCCACTATTACCCTCTTAGCGCTCCGAATCTCCACTTGCATTTTCTACAAAAAGTGTGTTTCATAACTGCTCAATCAAAAATATGTTTTATCTCTGTTAACTGAATTTACAGATCAGAAATAAGTTTCACAGAATGCATCTGTGTAGTTTTTATTTGAAGATATTCTTTTTCCCAATGTAGGCCTCTTAGCGCTTTGCATGTCCAATTGCAGTTTCTACAGAAAGAGTGTTTCAGAACGGCTCAATCAAAAGTAAGGTTCAACTCTGTTAGTTGAATGCACAGAACAGAAAGAATTTTCACAGAATGCTACTGTGTAGTTTATATTTGAATATATTCCTTTTTCCACTATTACCCTCTTAGCGCTCGGAATGTCCACTTGCATTTTCTACAGAAAGAGTGTTCAGATCTGCTCAATCAAAAGTATGGTTTAACTCTGTTAGCTGAATGCACAGATCAGAAAGAAGTTTCACAGAATGATCCTGTGTAGTTTATATTTGGAGACATTCCTTTTTCCACTATTACCCTCTTAGCGCTCCGAATCTCCACTTGCATTTTCTACAGAAAGAGTGTTTCAGAACGGCTCAATCAAAACTAAGGTTCAACTCTTTTAGTTGAACAAACAGAACAGAAAGAAGTTTCACACAATTCTTCTGTGTAGTTTTTATTTGTAGACATTCTTTTTCCCAATATAGGCCTCTTAGCGCTCAGAATGTCCAATTGCAGTTTCTACAGAAAGAGTGTTTCAGAACGGCTCAATCAAAAGTAAGGTTCAACTCTGTTAGTTGAATGCACAGAACAGAAAGAAGTTTCATACAATGCTTCTGTGTAGTTTATATTTGCACATATTCTTTTTTCCACTATTACCCACTTAGCGCTACAAATGTCCAGTTGCATTTTCTACAGACAGAGTGTTTCAAAACTGCTCAATCAAAAGTATGGTTTAACTCTGTTAGCTGAATACTCAGATCGGAAAGATGTTTCACAGAATGCTTCTGTGTAGTTTATATTTGAATATATTCCTTTTTCCACTACTACGCTCTTAGCGCTCCAAATGTCCAGTTGCATTTTCTACAGAAAGAGTGTTCAGATCTGCTCAATCAAAAGTATGGTTTAACTCTGTTAGCTGAATGCACAGATCAGAAAGAAGTTTCACCGATTGATTCTGTGTAGTTTATATTTGAAGACATTCCTTTTTCCACTATTACCCACTTAGCCCTCCGAATCTCCACTTGCATTTTCTACAAAAAGAGTGTTTCATAACTGCTCAATCAAAAATATGTTTTATCTCTGTTAACTGAATTTACAGATCAGAAATAAGTTTCACAGAATGCATCTGTGTAGTTTTTATTTGAAGATATTCTTTTTCCCAATGTAGGCCTCTTAGCGCTTAGCATGTCCAATTGCAGTTTCTACAGAAAGAGTGTTTCAGTACGGCTCAATCAAAAGTAAGGTTCAACTCTGTTAGTTGAATGCACAGAACAGAAAGTATTTTCACAGAATGCTACTGTGTAGTTTATATTTGAATATATTCCTTTTTCCACTATTACCCTCTTAGCGCTCCGAATGTCCACTTGCATTTTCTACAGAAAGAGTGTTCAGAACTGCGCAATCAAAAGTATGGTTTAACTCTGTTAGCTTAATGAACATATCAGAAATTAGTTTCACACAATGCTTCTGTGTAGTTTTTATTTGAAGATATTATTTTTCCCAATAGAGGCCTCTTAACGCTCAGAATGTCCAATTGCAGTTTCTACAGAAAGAGTGTTTCAGAAAGGCTCAATCAAAAGTAAGGTTCAACTTTGTTAGTTGAATGCACATAACAGAAAGAAGTTTCATACAATGCTTCTGTGTAGTTTATATTTGAACATATTCTTTTTTCCACTCTTACCCACTTAGCGCTACGAATGTCCAGTTGCATTTTCTACAGACAGAGTGTTTCAAAACTGCTCAATCAAAAGTATGGTTTAACTCTGTTAGCTGAATGCTCAGATCAGAAAGAAGTTTCACAGAATGCTTCTGTGTAGTTTATATTTGAATATATTCCTTTTTCCACTACTACTCTCTTAGCGCTCCAAATGTCCAGTTGCATTTTCTACAGAAAGAGTGTTCAGATCTGCTCCATCAAAAGTATGGTTTAACTCTGTTAGCTGAATGCACAGATCAGAAAGAAGTTTCACAGAATGATTCTGTGTAGTTTATATTTGGAGACATTCCTTTTTCCACTATTACCCTCTTAGCGCTCCGAATCTCCACTTGCATTTTCTACACAAAGAGTGTTTCAGAACGGCTCAATCAAAACTAAGGTTCAACTCTTTTAGTTGAACAAACAGAACAGAAAGAAGTTTCACACAATTCTTCTGTGTAGTTTTTATTTGTAGACATTCTTTTTCCCAATATAGGCCTCTTAGCGCTCAGAATGTCCAATTGCAGTTTCTACAGAAAGAGTGTTTCAGAACGGCTCAATCAAAAGTAAGGTTCAACTTTGTTAGTTGAATGCACAGAACAGAAAGAAGTTTCATACAATGCTTCTGTGTAGTTTATATTTGAACATATTCTTTTTTCCACTATTACCCACTTAGCGCTACGAATGTCCAGTTGCATTTTCTACAGACCGAGTGTTTCAAAACTGCTCAATCAAAAGTATGGTTTAACTCTGTTAGCTGAATGCTCAGATCAGAAAGAAGTTTCACAGAATGCTTCTGTGTAGTTTATATTTGAATATATTCCTTTTTCCACTACTACGCTCTTAGCGCTCCAAATGTCCAGTTGCATTTTCTACAGAAAGAGTGTTCAGATCTGCTCAATCAAAAGTATGGTTTAACTCTGTTAGCTGAATGCACAGATCAGAAAGAAGTTTCACCGAATGATTCTGTGTAGTTTATATTTGAAGACATTCCTTTTTCCACTATTACCCTCTTAGCGCTCCGAATCTCCACTTGCATTTTCTACAAAAAGAGTGTTTCATAACTGCTCAATCAAAAATATGTTTTATCTCTGTTAACTGAATTTACAGATCAGAAATAAGTTTCACAGAATGCATCTGTGTAGTTTTTATTTGAAGATATTCTTTTTCCCAATGTAGGCCTCTTAGCGCTTAGCATGTCCAATTGCAGTTTCTACAGAAAGAGTGTTTCAGAACGGCTCAATCAAAAGTAAGGTTCAACTCTGTTAGTTGAATGCACAGAACAGAAAGAAGTTTCATACAATGCTTCTGTGTAGTTTATATTTGAACATATTCTTTTTTCCACTATTACCCACTTAGCGCTACGAATGTCCAGTTGCATTTTCTACAGACAGAGTGTTTCAAAACTGCTCAATCAAAAGTATGGTTTAACTCTGTTAGCTGAATGCTCAGATCAGAAAGAAGTTTCACAGAATGCTTCTGCGTAGTTTATATTTGAATACATTGCTTTTTCCACTACTACGCTCTTAGCGCTCCAAATGTCCAGTTGCATTTTCTACAGAAAGAGTGTTCAGATCTGCTCAATCAAAAGTATGGTTTAACTATGTTAGCTGAATGCACAGATCAGAAAGAAGTTTCACCGAATGATTCTGTGTAGTTTATATTTGAAGACATTCCTTTTTCCACTATTACCCTCTTAGCGCTCCGAATCTCCACTTGCATTTTCTACAAAAAGAGTGTTTCATAACTGCTCAATCAAAAATATGTTTTATCTCTGTTAACTGAATTTACAGATCAGAAATAAGTTTCACAGAATGCATCTGTGTAGTTTTTATTTGAAGATATTATTTTTCCCAATGTAGGCCTCTTAGCGCTTTGCATGTCCAATTGCAGTTTCTACAGAAAGAGTGTTTCAGAACGGCTCAATCAAAAGTAAGGTTCAACTCTGTTAGTTGAATGCACAGAACAGAAAGTATTTTCACAGAATGCTACTGTGTAGTTTATATTTGAATATATTACTTTTTCCACTATTACCCTCTTAGCGCTCCGAATGTCCACTTGCATTTTCTACAGAAAGAGTGTTCAGAACTGCGCAATCAAAAGTATGGTTTAACTCTGTTAGCTAAATGAACATATCAGAAATAAGTTTCACACAATGCTTCTGTGTAGTTTTTATTTGAAGATATTATTTTTCCCAATATAGGCCTCTTAGCGCTCAGAATGTCCAATTGCAGTTTCTACAGAAAGAGTGTTTCAGAAAGGCTCAATCAAAAGTAAGGTTCAAGTCTGTTAGTTGAATGCACAGAACAGAAAGAAGTTTCATACAATGCTTCTGTGTAGTTTATATTTGAACATATTCTTTTTTCCACTATTACCCACTTAGCGCTACGAATGTCCAGTTGCATTTTCTACAGACAGAGTGTTTCAAAACTGCTCAATCAAAAGTATGGTTTAACTCTCTTAGCTGAATGCTCAGATCAGAAAGAAGTTTCACAGAATGCTTCTGTGTAGTTTATATTTGAATATATTCCTTTTTCCACTACTACTCTCTTAGCGCTCCAAATGTCCAGTTGCATTTTCTACAGAAAGAGTGTTCAGATCTGCTCAATCAAAAGTATGGTTTAACTCTGTTAGCTGAATGCACAGATCAGAAAGAAGTTTCACAGAATGATCCTGTGTAGTTTATATTTGGAGACATTCCTTTTTCCACTATTACCCTCTTAGCGCTCCGAATCTCCACTTGCATTTTCTACAGAAAGAGTGTTTCAGAACGACTCAATCAAAACTAAGGTTCAACTCTTTTAGTTGAACAAACAGAACAGAAAGAAGTTTCACACAATTCTTCTGTGTAGTTTTTATTTGTAGACATTCTTTTTCCCAATATAGGCCTCTTAGCGCTCAGAATGTCCAATTGCAGTTTCTACAGAAAGAGTGTTTCAGAACGGCTCAATCAAAAGTAAGGTTCAACTCTGTAAGTTGAATGCACAGAACAGAAAGAAGTTTCATACAATGCTTCTGTGTAGTTTATATTTGAACATATTCTTTTTTCCACTATTACCCACTTAGCGCTACAAATGTCCAGTTGCATTTTCTACAGACAGAGTGTTTCAAAACTGCTCAATCAAAAGTATGGTTTAACTCTGTTAGCTGAATGCTCAGATCGGAAAGATGTTTCACAGAATGCTTCTGTGTAGTTTATATTTGAATATATTCCTTTTTCCACTACTACGCTCTTAGCGCTCCAAATGTCCAGTTGCATTTTCTACAGAAAGAGTGTTCAGATCTGCTCAATCAAAAGTATGGTTTAACTCTGTTAGCTGAATGCACAGATCAGAAAGAAGTTTCACCGATTGATTCTGTGTAGTTTATATTTGAAGACATTCCTTTTTCCACTATTACCCACTTAGCCCTCCGAATCTCCACTTGCATTTTCTACAAAAAGAGTGTTTCATAACTGCTCAATCAAAAATATGTTTTATCTCTGTTAACTGAATTTACAGATCAGAAATAAGTTTCACAGAATGCATCTGTGTAGTTTTTATTTGAAGATATTCTTTTTCCCAATGTAGGCCTCTTAGCGCTTAGCATGTCCAATTGCAGTTTCTACAGAAAGAGTGTTTCAGTACGGCTCAATCAAAAGTAAGGTTCAACTCTGTTAGTTGAATGCACAGAACAGAAAGTATTTTCACAGAATGCTACTGTGTAGTTTATATTTGAATATATTCCTTTTTCCACTATTACCCTCTTAGCGCTCCGAATGTCCACTTGCATTTTCTACAGAAAGAGTGTTCAGAACTGCGCAATCAAAAGTATGGTTTAACTCTGTTAGCTTAATGAACATATCAGAAATTAGTTTCACACAATGCTTCTGTGTAGTTTTTATTTGAAGATATTATTTTTCCCAATAGAGGCCTCTTAACGCTCAGAATGTCCAATTGCAGTTTCTACAGAAAGAGTGTTTCAGAAAGGCTCAATCAAAAGTAAGGTTCAACTTTGTTAGTTGAATGCACATAACAGAAAGAAGTTTCATACAATGCTTCTGTGTAGTTTATATTTGAACATATTCTTTTTTCCACTCTTACCCACTTAGCGCTACGAATGTCCAGTTGCATTTTCTACAGACAGAGTGTTTCAAAACTGCTCAATCAAAAGTATGGTTTAACTCTGTTAGCTGAATGCTCAGATCAGAAAGAAGTTTCACAGAATGCTTCTGTGTAGTTTATATTTGAATATATTCCTTTTTCCACTACTACTCTCTTAGCGCTCCAAATGTCCAGTTGCATTTTCTACAGAAAGAGTGTTCAGATCTGCTCCATCAAAAGTATGGTTTAACTCTGTTAGCTGAATGCACAGATCAGAAAGAAGTTTCACAGAATGATTCTGTGTAGTTTATATTTGGAGACATTCCTTTTTCCACTATTACCCTCTTAGCGCTCCGAATCTCCACTTGCATTTTCTACACAAAGAGTGTTTCAGAACGGCTCAATCAAAACTAAGGTTCAACTCTTTTAGTTGAACAAACAGAACAGAAAGAAGTTTCACACAATTCTTCTGTGTAGTTTTTATTTGTAGACATTCTTTTTCCCAATATAGGCCTCTTAGCGCTCAGAATGTCCAATTGCAGTTTCTACAGAAAGAGTGTTTCAGAACGGCTCAATCAAAAGTAAGGTTCAACTTTGTTAGTTGAATGCACAGAACAGAAAGAAGTTTCATACAATGCTTCTGTGTAGTTTATATTTGAACATATTCTTTTTTCCACTATTACCCACTTAGCGCTACGAATGTCCAGTTGCATTTTCTACAGACCGAGTGTTTCAAAACTGCTCAATCAAAAGTATGGTTTAACTCTGTTAGCTGAATGCTCAGATCAGAAAGAAGTTTCACAGAATGCTTCTGTGTAGTTTATATTTGAATATATTCCTTTTTCCACTACTACGCTCTTAGCGCTCCAAATGTCCAGTTGCATTTTCTACAGAAAGAGTGTTCAGATCTGCTCAATCAAAAGTATGGTTTAACTCTGTTAGCTGAATGCACAGATCAGAAAGAAGTTTCACCGAATGATTCTGTGTAGTTTATATTTGAAGACATTCCTTTTTCCACTATTACCCTCTTAGCGCTCCGAATCTCCACTTGCATTTTCTACAAAAAGAGTGTTTCATAACTGCTCAATCAAAAATATGTTTTATCTCTGTTAACTGAATTTACAGATCAGAAATAAGTTTCACAGAATGCATCTGTGTAGTTTTTATTTGAAGATATTCTTTTTCCCAATGTAGGCCTCTTAGCGCTTAGCATGTCCAATTGCAGTTTCTACAGAAAGAGTGTTTCAGAACGGCTCAATCAAAAGTAAGGTTCAACTCTGTTAGTTGAATGCACAGAACAGAAAGAAGTTTCATACAATGCTTCTGTGTAGTTTATATTTGAACATATTCTTTTTTCCACTATTACCCACTTAGCGCTACGAATGTCCAGTTGCATTTTCTACAGACAGAGTGTTTCAAAACTGCTCAATCAAAAGTATGGTTTAACTCTGTTAGCTGAATGCTCAGATCAGAAAGAAGTTTCACAGAATGCTTCTGCGTAGTTTATATTTGAATACATTGCTTTTTCCACTACTACGCTCTTAGCGCTCCAAATGTCCAGTTGCATTTTCTACAGAAAGAGTGTTCAGATCTGCTCAATCAAAAGTATGGTTTAACTATGTTAGCTGAATGCACAGATCAGAAAGAAGTTTCACCGAATGATTCTGTGTAGTTTATATTTGAAGACATTCCTTTTTCCACTATTACCCTCTTAGCGCTCCGAATCTCCACTTGCATTTTCTACAAAAAGAGTGTTTCATAACTGCTCAATCAAAAATATGTTTTATCTCTGTTAACTGAATTTACAGATCAGAAATAAGTTTCACAGAATGCATCTGTGTAGTTTTTATTTGAAGATATTATTTTTCCCAATGTAGGCCTCTTAGCGCTTTGCATGTCCAATTGCAGTTTCTACAGAAAGAGTGTTTCAGAACGGCTCAATCAAAAGTAAGGTTCAACTCTGTTAGTTGAATGCACAGAACAGAAAGTATTTTCACAGAATGCTACTGTGTAGTTTATATTTGAATATATTACTTTTTCCACTATTACCCTCTTAGCGCTCCGAATGTCCACTTGCATTTTCTACAGAAAGAGTGTTCAGAACTGCGCAATCAAAAGTATGGTTTAACTCTGTTAGCTAAATGAACATATCAGAAATAAGTTTCACACAATGCTTCTGTGTAGTTTTTATTTGAAGATATTATTTTTCCCAATATAGGCCTCTTAGCGCTCAGAATGTCCAATTGCAGTTTCTACAGAAAGAGTGTTTCAGAAAGGCTCAATCAAAAGTAAGGTTCAAGTCTGTTAGTTGAATGCACAGAACAGAAAGAAGTTTCATACAATGCTTCTGTGTAGTTTATATTTGAACATATTCTTTTTTCCACTATTACCCACTTAGCGCTACGAATGTCCAGTTGCATTTTCTACAGACAGAGTGTTTCAAAACTGCTCAATCAAAAGTATGGTTTAACTCTCTTAGCTGAATGCTCAGATCAGAAAGAAGTTTCACAGAATGCTTCTGTGTAGTTTATATTTGAATATATTCCTTTTTCCACTACTACTCTCTTAGCGCTCCAAATGTCCAGTTGCATTTTCTACAGAAAGAGTGTTCAGATCTGCTCAATCAAAAGTATGGTTTAACTCTGTTAGCTGAATGCACAGATCAGAAAGAAGTTTCACAGAATGATCCTGTGTAGTTTATATTTGGAGACATTCCTTTTTCCACTATTACCCTCTTAGCGCTCCGAATCTCCACTTGCATTTTCTACAGAAAGAGTGTTTCAGAACGACTCAATCAAAACTAAGGTTCAACTCTTTTAGTTGAACAAACAGAACAGAAAGAAGTTTCACACAATTCTTCTGTGTAGTTTTTATTTGTAGACATTCTTTTTCCCAATATAGGCCTCTTAGCGCTCAGAATGTCCAATTGCAGTTTCTACAGAAAGAGTGTTTCAGAACGGCTCAATCAAAAGTAAGGTTCAACTTTGTTAGTTGAATGCACAGAACAGAAAGAAGTTTCATACAATGCTTCTGTGTAGTTTATATTTGAACATATTCTTTTTTCCACTATTACCCACTTAGCGCTACGAATGTCCAGTTGCATTTTCTACAGACCGAGTGTTTCAAAACTGCTCAATCAAAAGTATGGTTTAACTCTGTTAGCTGAATGCTCAGATCAGAAAGAAGTTTCACAGAATGCTTCTGTGTAGTTTATATTTGAATATATTCCTTTTTCCACTACTACGCTCTTAGCGCTCCAAATGTCCAGTTGCATTTTCTACAGAAAGAGTGTTCAGATCTGCTCAATCAAAAGTATGGTTTAACTCTGTTAGCTGAATGCACAGATCAGAAAGAAGTTTCACCGAATGATTCTGTGTAGTTTATATTTGAAGACATTCCTTTTTCCACTATTACCCTCTTAGCGCTCCGAATCTCCACTTGCATTTTCTACAAAAAGAGTGTTTCATAACTGCTCAATCAAAAATATGTTTTATCTCTGTTAACTGAATTTACAGATCAGAAATAAGTTTCACAGAATGCATCTGTGTAGTTTTTATTTGAAGATATTCTTTTTCCCAATGTAGGCCTCTTAGCGCTTAGCATGTCCAATTGCAGTTTCTACAGAAAGAGTGTTTCAGAACGGCTCAATCAAAA
Source organism: Symphalangus syndactylus (assembly GCF_028878055.3). NCBI lineage: Eukaryota > Metazoa > Chordata > Mammalia > Primates > Hylobatidae > Symphalangus > Symphalangus syndactylus. Next base: position 4,590,134 of record NC_072424.2, read on the forward strand.
GTAAGGTTCAACTCTGTTAGTTGAATGCACAGAACAGAAAGAAGTTTCATACAATGCTTCTGTGTAGTTTATATTTGAACATATTCTTTTTTCCACTATTACCCACTTAGCGCTACGAATGTCCAGTTGCATTTTCTACAGACAGAGTGTTTCAAAACTGCTCAATCAAAAGTATGGTTTAACTCTGTTAGCTGAATGCTCAGATCAGAAAGAAGTTTCACAGAATGCTTCTGCGTAGTTTATATTTGAATACATTGCTTTTTCCACTACTACGCTCTTAGCGCTCCAAATGTCCAGTTGCATTTTCTACAGAAAGAGTGTTCAGATCTGCTCAATCAAAAGTATGGTTTAACTATGTTAGCTGAATGCACAGATCAGAAAGAAGTTTCACCGAATGATTCTGTGTAGTTTATATTTGAAGACATTCCTTTTTCCACTATTACCCTCTTAGCGCTCCGAATCTCCACTTGCATTTTCTACAAAAAGAGTGTTTCATAACTGCTCAATCAAAAATATGTTTTATCTCTGTTAACTGAATTTACAGATCAGAAATAAGTTTCACAGAATGCATCTGTGTAGTTTTTATTTGAAGATATTATTTTTCCCAATGTAGGCCTCTTAGCGCTTTGCATGTCCAATTGCAGTTTCTACAGAAAGAGTGTTTCAGAACGGCTCAATCAAAAGTAAGGTTCAACTCTGTTAGTTGAATGCACAGAACAGAAAGTATTTTCACAGAATGCTACTGTGTAGTTTATATTTGAATATATTACTTTTTCCACTATTACCCTCTTAGCGCTCCGAATGTCCACTTGCATTTTCTACAGAAAGAGTGTTCAGAACTGCGCAATCAAAAGTATGGTTTAACTCTGTTAGCTAAATGAACATATCAGAAATAAGTTTCACACAATGCTTCTGTGTAGTTTTTATTTGAAGATATTATTTTTCCCAATATAGGCCTCTTAGCGCTCAGAATGTCCAATTGCAGTTTCTACAGAAAGAGTGTTTCAGAAAGGCTCAATCAAAAGTAAGGTTCAAGTCTGTTAGTTGAATGCACAGAACAGAAAGAAGTTTCATACAATGCTTCTGTGTAGTTTATATTTGAACATATTCTTTTTTCCACTCTTACCCACTTAGCGCTACGAATGTCCAGTTGCATTTTCTACAGACAGAGTGTTTCAAAACTGCTCAATCAAAAGTATGGTTTAACTCTCTTAGCTGAATGCTCAGATCAGAAAGAAGTTTCACAGAATGCTTCTGTGTAGTTTATATTTGAATATATTCCTTTTTCCACTACTACTCTCTTAGCGCTCCAAATGTCCAGTTGCATTTTCTACAGAAAGAGTGTTCAGATCTGCTCAATCAAAAGTATGGTTTAACTCTGTTAGCTGAATGCACAGATCAGAAAGAAGTTTCACAGAATGATCCTGTGTAGTTTATATTTGGAGACATTCCTTTTTCCACTATTACCCTCTTAGCGCTCCGAATCTCCACTTGCATTTTCTACAGAAAGAGTGTTTCAGAACGACTCAATCAAAACTAAGGTTCAACTCTTTTAGTTGAACAAACAGAACAGAAAGAAGTTTCACACAATTCTTCTGTGTAGTTTTTATTTGTAGACATTCTTTTTCCCAATATAGGCCTCTTAGCGCTCAGAATGTCCAATTGCAGTTTCTACAGAAAGAGTGTTTCAGAACGGCTCAATCAAAAGTAAGGTTCAACTCTGTAAGTTGAATGCACAGAACAGAAAGAAGTTTCATACAATGCTTCTGTGTAGTTTATATTTGAACATATTCTTTTTTCCACTATTACCCACTTAGCGCTACAAATGTCCAGTTGCATTTTCTACAGACAGAGTGTTTCAAAACTGCTCAATCAAAAGTATGGTTTAACTCTGTTAGCTGAATGCTCAGATCAGAAAGAAGTTTCACAGAATGCTTCTGTGTAGTTTATATTTGAATATATTCCTTTTTCCACTACTACGCTCTTAGCACTCCAAATGTCCAGTTGCATTTTCTACAGAAAGAGTGTTCAGATCTGCTCAATCAAAAGTATGGTTTAATTCTGTTAGCTGAATGCACAGATCAGAAAGAAGTTTCACCGAATGATTCTGTGTAGTTTATATTTGAAGACATTCCTTTTTCCACTATTACCCTCTTAGCGCTCGGAATCTCCACTTGCATTTTCTACAAAAAGACTGTTTCATAACTGCTCAATCAAAAATATGTTTTATCTCTGTTAACTGAATTTACAGATCAGAAGTAAGTTTCACAGAATGCATCTGTGTAGTTTTTATTTGAAGATATTCTTTTTCCCAATGTAGGCCTCTTAGCGCTTAGCATGTCCAATTGCAGTTTCTACAGAAAGAGTGTTTCATAACGGCTCAATCAAAAGTAAGGTTCAACTCTGTTAGTTAAATGCACAGAACAGAAAGTATTTTCACAGAATGCTACTGTGTAGTTTATATTTGAATATATTCTTTTTCCACAATTACCCTCTTAGCGCTCCGAATGTCCACTTGCATTTTCTACAGAAAGAGTGTTCAGAACTGCGCAATCAAAAGTATGGTTTAACTCTGTTAGCTTGATGAACATATCAGAAATAAGTTTCACACAATGCTTCTGTGTAGTTTTTATTTGAAGATATTATTTTTCCCAATAGAGGCCTCTTAGCGCTCAGAATGTCCAATTGCAGTTTCTACAGAAAGAGTGTTTCAGAAAGGCTCAATCAAAAGTAAGGTTCAACTTTGTTAGTTGAATGCACATAACAGAAAGAAGTTTCATACAATGCTTCTGTGTAGTTTATATTTGAACATATTCTTTTTTCCACTCTTACCCACTTAGCGCTACGAATGTCCAGTTGCATTTTCTACAGACAGAGTGTTTCAAAACTGCTCAATCAAAAGTATGGTTTAACTCTGTTAGCTGAATGCTCAGATCAGAAAGAAGTTTCACAGAATGCTTCTGTGTAGTTTATATTTGAATATATTCCTTTTTCCACTACTACTCTCTTAGCGCTCCAAATGTCCAGTTGCATTTTCTACAGAAAGAGTGTTCAGATCTGCTCAATCAAAAGTATGGTTTAACTCTGTTAGCTGAATGCACAGATCAGAAAGAAGTTTCACAGAATGATCCTGTGTAGTTTATATTTGGAGACATTCCTTTTTCCACTATTACCCTCTTAGCGCTCCGAATCTCCACTTGCATTTTCTACAGAAAGAGTGTTTCAGAACGACTCAATCAAAACTAAGGTTCAACTCTTTTAGTTGAACAAACAGAACAGAAAGAAGTTTCACACAATTCTTCTGTGTAGTTTTTATTTGTAGACATTCTTTTTCCCAATATAGGCCTCTTTGCGCTCAGAATGTCCAATTGCAGTTTCTACAGAAAGAGTGTTTCAGAACGGCTCAATCAAAAGTAAGGTTCAACTCTGTAAGTTGAATGCACAGAACAGAAAGAAGTTTCATACAATGCTTCTGTGTAGTTTATATTTGAACATATTCTTTTTTCCACTATTACCCACTTAGCGCTACAAATGTCCAGTTGCATTTTCTACAGACAGAGTGTTTCAAAACTGCTCAATCAAAAGTATGGTTTAACTCTGTTAGCTGAATGCTCAGATCAGAAAGAAGTTTCACAGAATGCTTCTGTGTAGTTTATATTTGAATATATTCCTTTTTCCACTACTACGCTCTTAGCACTCCAAATGTCCAGTTGCATTTTCTACAGAAAGAGTGTTCAGATCTGCTCAATCAAAAGTATGGTTTAATTCTGTTAGCTGAATGCACAGATCAGAAAGAAGTTTCACCGAATGATTCTGTGTAGTTTATATTTGAAGACATTCCTTTTTCCACTATTACCCTCTTAGCGCTCGGAATCTCCACTTGCATTTTCTACAAAAAGACTGTTTCATAACTGCTCAATCAAAAATATGTTTTATCTCTGTTAACTGAATTTACAGATCAGAAGTAAGTTTCACAGAATGCATCTGTGTAGTTTTTATTTGAAGATATTCTTTTTCCCAATGTAGGCCTCTTAGCGCTTAGCATGTCCAATTGCAGTTTCTACAGAAAGAGTGTTTCAGAACGGCTCAATCAAAAGTAAGGTTCAACTCTGTTAGTTAAATGCACAGAACAGAAAGTATTTTCACAGAATGCTACTGTGTAGTTTATATTTGAATATATTCTTTTTCCACAATTACCCTCTTAGCGCTCCGAATGTCCACTTGCATTTTCTACAGAAAGAGTGTTCAGAACTGCGCAATCAAAAGTATGGTTTAACTCTGTTAGCTTAATGAACATATCAGAAATAAGTTTCACACAATGCTTCTGTGTAGTTTTTATTTGAAGATATTATTTTTCCCAATAGAGGCCTCTTAGCGCTCAGAATGTCCAATTGCAGTTTCTACAGAAAGAGTGTTTCAGAAAGGCTCAATCAAAAGTAAGGTTCAACTTTGTTAGTTGAATGCACATAACAGAAAGAAGTTTCATACAATGCTTCTGTGTAGTTTATATTTGAACATATTCTTTTTTCCACTCTTACCCACTTAGCGCTACGAATGTCCAGTTGCATTTTCTACAGACAGAGTGTTTCAAAACTGCTCAATCAAAAGTATGGTTTAACTCTGTTAGCTGAATGCTCAGATCAGAAAGAAGTTTCACAGAATGCTTCTGTGTAGTTTATATTTGAATATATTCCTTTTTCCACTACTACTCTCTTAGCGCTCCAAATGTCCAGTTGCATTTTCTACAGAAAGAGTGTTCAGATCTGCTCCATCAAAAGTATGGTTTAACTCTGTTAGCTGAATGCACAGATCAGAAAGAAGTTTCACAGAATGATTCTGTGTAGTTTATATTTGGAGACATTCCTTTTTCCACTATTACCCTCTTAGCGCTCCGAATCTCCACTTGCATTTTCTACACAAAGAGTGTTTCAGAACGGCTCAATCAAAACTAAGGTTCAACTCTTTTAGTTGAACAAACAGAACAGAAAGAAGTTTCACACAATTCTTCTGTGTAGTTTTTATTTGTAGACATTCTTTTTCCCAATATAGGCCTCTTAGCGCTCAGAATGTCCAATTGCAGTTTCTAGAGAAAGAGTGTTTCCGAACGGCTCAATCAAAAGTAAGGTTCAACTCTGTTAGTTGAATGCACAGAACAGAAAGAAGTTTCATACAATGCTTCTGTGTAGTTTATATTTGAACATATTCTTTTTTCCACTATTACCCACTTAGCGCTACGAATGTCCAGTTGCATTTTCTACAGACCGAGTGTTTCAAAACTGCTCAATCAAAAGTATGGTTTAACTCTGTTAGCTGAATGCTCAGATCAGAAAGAAGTTTCACAGAATGCTTCTGTGTAGTTTATATTTGAATATATTCCTTTTTCCACTACTACGCTCTTAGCACTCCAAATGTCCAGTTGCATTTTCTACAGAAAGAGTGTTCAGATCTGCTCAATCAAAAGTATGGTTTAATTCTGTTAGCTGAATGCACAGATCAGAAAGAAGTTTCACCGAATGATTCTGTGTAGTTTATATTTGAAGACATTCCTTTTTCCACTATTACCCTCTTAGCGCTCGGAATCTCCACTTGCATTTTCTACAAAAAGACTGTTTCATAACTGCTCAATCAAAAATATGTTTTATCTCTGTTAACTGAATTTACAGATCAGAAGTAAGTTTCACAGAATGCATCTGTGTAGTTTTTATTTGAAGATATTCTTTTTCCCAATGTAGGCCTCTTAGCGCTTAGCATGTCCAATTGCAGTTTCTACAGAAAGAGTGTTTCAGAACGGCTCAATCAAAAGTAAGGTTCAACTCTGTTAGTTAAATGCACAGAACAGAAAGTATTTTCACAGAATGCTACTGTGTAGTTTATATTTGAATATATTCTTTTTCCACAATTACCCTCTTAGCGCTCCGAATGTCCACTTGCATTTTCTACAGAAAGAGTGTTCAGAACTGCGCAATCAAAAGTATGGTTTAACTCTGTTAGCTTAATGAACATATCAGAAATAAGTTTCACACAATGCTTCTGTGTAGTTTTTATTTGAAGATATTATTTTTCCCAATAGAGGCCTCTTAGCGCTCAGAATGTCCAATTGCAGTTTCTACAGAAAGAGTGTTTCAGAAAGGCTCAATCAAAAGTAAGGTTCAACTTTGTTAGTTGAATGCACATAACAGAAAGAAGTTTCATACAATGCTTCTGTGTAGTTTATATTTGAACATATTCTTTTTTCCACTCTTACCCACTTAGCGCTACGAATGTCCAGTTGCATTTTCTACAGACAGAGTGTTTCAAAACTGCTCAATCAAAAGTATGGTTTAACTCTGTTAGCTGAATGGTCAGATCAGAAAGAAGTTTCACAGAATGCTTCTGTGTAGTTTATATTTGAATATATTCCTTTTTCCACTACTACTCTCTTAGCGCTCCAAATGTCCAGTTGCATTTTCTACAGAAAGAGTGTTCAGATCTGCTCCATCAAAAGTATGGTTTAACTCTGTTAGCTGAATGCACAGATCAGAAAGAAGTTTCACAGAATGATTCTGTGTAGTTTATGTTTGGAGACATTCCTTTTTCCACTATTACCCTCTTAGCGCTCCGAATCTCCACTTGCATTTTCTACACAAAGAGTGTTTCAGAACGGCTCAATCAAAACTAAGGTTCAACTCTTTTAGTTGAACAAACAGAACAGAAAGAAGTTTCACACAATTCTTCTGTGTAGTTTTTATTTGTAGACATTCTTTTTCCCAATATAGGCCTCTTAGCGCTCAGAATGTCCAATTGCAGTTTCTAGAGAAAGAGTGTTTCCGAACGGCTCAATCAAAAGTAAGGTTCAACTCTGTTAGTTGAATGCACAGAACAGAAAGAAGTTTCATACAATGCTTCTGTGTAGTTTATATTTGAACATATTCTTTTTTCCACTATTACCCACTTAGCGCTACGAATGTCCAGTTGCATTTTCTACAGACCGAGTGTTTCAAAACTGCTCAATCAAAAGTATGGTTTAACTCTGTTAGCTGAATGCTCAGATCAGAAAGAAGTTTCACAGAATGCTTCTGTGTAGTTTATATTTGAATATATTCCTTTTTCCACTACTACGCTCTTAGCGCTCCAAATGTCCAGTTGCATTTTCTACAGAAAGAGTGTTTCAGAACTGCTCCTTCAAAAGTAAGGATCAACTCTGTTAGTTGAATGCGGAGAAGAGAAAGGGGTTTCAGAGAATGCTTCTGTGTAGTTTTTAATTGGAGATATTCCTTTTTCCTCTATTAAAATCTTAGCGCTCCGAATGTCCACTTGCATTTTCTACAAAAAGAGTGTTTCACAACTGCTCAATCAAAAATATGGTTTAGCTCTGTTAACTGAATTTACAGATCAGAAATAAGTTTCACAGAATGCATCTGTGTAGTTTTTATTTGAAGATATTCTTTTTCCCAATGTAGGCCTCTTAGCGCTCAGAATGTCCAATTGCAGTTTCTACAGAAACAGTGTTTCAGAACGGCTCAATCAAAAGTATGGTTCAACACTGTTAGTTGAATGCACAGAAGAGAAAGAAGTTTCACAGAATGCTACTGTGTAGTTTATATTTGAAGACATTCCTTTTTCCACTATTACCCTCTTAGCGCTCCGAATCTACACTTGCATTTTCTACAGAAAGAGTGTTTCAGAACGGATCAATCAAAACTAAGGTTCAACTCTTTTAGTTGAATGAACAGAACAGAAAGAAGTTTCACAGAATGCTTCTGTGTAGTTTTTATTTGCAGATATTCTTTTTTACAATATAGGCCTCTTAGCGCTCAGAATGTCCAATTGCAGTTTCTACAGAAAGAGTGTTTCAGAACGGCTCAATCAAAAGTAAGGTTCAACCCTGGTAGTTGAATGCACAGAACAGAAAGAAGTTTCACAGAATGCTTCTGTGTAGTTTATATTTGAATATATTCCGTTTTCCACTATTACCCCCTTAGCGCTCTGAATGTCCACTTGCATTTTCTACAGAAAGAGTGTTCGGAACTGCGCAATCAAAAGTATGGTTTAACTCTGTTAGCTGAATGCACATATCAGAAATGAGTTTCACACAATGCTTCTGTGTAGTTTATATTTGAAGATATTATTGTTCCCAATATAGGTCTCTTAGCGCTCAGAATGTCCAATTGCAGTTTGTACGGAAAGAGTGTTTCAGAACGGCTCAATCAAAAGTAAGGTTCAACTCTGTTAGTTGAATGCACAGAACAGAAAGAAGTTTCATACAATGCTTCTGTGTAGTTTATATTTGAACATATTCTTTTTTCCACTATTACCCACTTAGCGCTACGAATGTCCAGTTGCATTTTCTACAGACAGAGTGTTTCAAAACTGCTCAATCAAAAGTATGGTTTAAGTCTGTTCGCTGATGCTCAGATCAGAAAGAAGTTTCACAGAATGCTTCTGTGTAGTTTATATTGGAATATATTCCTTTTTCCACTACTACCCTCTAAGCGCTCCAAATGACCAGTTGCATTTTCTACAGAAAGAGTGTTCAGATCTGCTCAATCAAAAGTATAGTTTAACTCTGTTAGCTGAATGCACAGATCAGAAAGAAGTTTCACACAATGATTCTGTGTAGTTTATATTTGAAGACATTCCTTTTTCCACTATTACCCTCTTAGCGCTCCGAATCTCCACTTGCATTTTCTACAGAAAGAGTGTTTCAGAACGGATCAATCAAAACTAAGGTTCAACTCTTTTAGTTGAATGAACAGAAGAGAAAGAAGTTTCACAGAATGCTTCTGTGTAGTTTTTATTTGTAGATATTCTTTTTCCCAATATGGGCCTCTTAGCGCTCAGAATGTCCAATTGCAGTTTCTACAGAAAGAGTGTTTCAGAACGGCTCAATCAAAAGTAAGGTTCAACCCTGGTAGTTGAATGCACAGAACAGAAAGAAGTTTCACAGAATGCTTCTGTGTAGTTTATATTTGAATATATTCCTTTTTCCACTATTACCCTCTTAGCGCTCCGAATGTCCACTTGCATTTTCTACAGAAAGAGTGTTCGGAACTGTGCAATCAAAAGTATGGTTTAACTCTGTTAGCTGAATGCACATATCAGAAATAAGTTTCACACAATGCTTCTGTGTAGTTTTTATTTGAAGATATTATTTTTCCCAATATAGGCCACTTAGCGCTCAGAATGTCCAATTGCAGTTTCTACGGAAAGAGTGTTTCAGAACGGCTCAATCAAAAGTTAGTTTCAACACTGTTAGTTGAATGCACAGAACAGAAAGAAGTTTCATACAATGCTTCTGTGTAGTTTATATTTGAACATATTATTTTTTCCACTATTACCCACTTAGCGCTACGAATGTACAGTTGCATTTTCTACAGACAGAGTGTTTCAAAACTGCTCAATCAAAACTATGGTTTAACTCTGTTAACTGAATGCTCAGATCAGAAAAAGTTTCACAGAATGCTTCTGTGTAGTTTATATTTGAATATATTCCTTTTTCCATTACTACACTCTTAGCGCTCCAAATGTCCAGTAGCATTTTCTACAGAAAGAGTGTTCAGATCTGCTCAATCAAAAGCATAGTTTAACTCTGTTAGCTTAATGCACAGATCAGAAAGAAGTTTCACAGAACGATTCTGTGTAGTTTATATTTGAAGATATTCCTTTTTCCACTATTACCCACTTACCGCTCCGAATCTCCAATTGCATTTTCTACAGAAAGAGTGTTTCAGAACGGATCAATCAAAACTAATGTTCAACTCTTTTAGTTGAATGAACAGAACAGAAAGAAGTATCACAGAATGCTTCTGTGTAGTTTTTATTTGTAGATATTCTTTTTCCCAATATAGGCCTCTTAGCGCTCAGAATGTCCAATTGCAGTTTCTACAGAAAGAGTGTTTCAGAACGGCTCAATCAAAAGTTAGGTTCAATCCTGGTAGTTGAATGCACAGAACAGAAAGAAGTTTCACAGAATGCTTCTGTGTAGTTTATATTTGAATATATTCCTTTTTCCACAATTACCCTCTTAGCGCTCCGAATGTCCACTTGCATTTTCTACAGAAAGAGTGTTCGGAACTGCGCAATCAAAAGTATGGTTTAACTCTGATAGCTGAATGCACATATCAGAAATAAGTTTCACACAATGCTTCTGTGTAGTTTTTATTTGAAGATATTATTTTTCCCAATATAGGCCTCTTAGCGCTCAGAATGTCCAATTGTAGTTTCTACGGAAAGAGTGTTTCAGAACGGCTCAATCAAAATTAAGGTTCAACACTGTTAGTTGAATGCACAGAACAGAAAGAAGTTTCATACAATGCTTCTGTGTAGTTTATATTTAAACATATTATTTTTTCCACTATTACCCACTTAGCGCTACGAATGTCCAGTTGCATTTTCTACAGACAGAGTGTTTCAAAACTGCTCAATCAAAAGTATGGTTTAACTCTGTTAGCTGAATGCTCAGATCAGAAAAAGTTTAACAGAATGCTTCTGTGTAGTTTATATTTGAATATATTCCTTTTTCCACTACTACCCTCTTAGCGCTCCAAATGTCCAGTTACATTTTCTACAGAAAGAGTGTTCCGATCTGCTCAATCAAAAGTATGGTTTAACTCTGTTACCTGAATGCACAGATCAGAAAGAAGTTTCACAGAATGATTCTATGTATTTTATATTTGAAGACATTCCTTTTTCCACTATTACCCTCTTAGCGCTCCGAATCTCCACTTGCATTTTCTACAGAAAGAGTGTTTCAGAACGGCTCAATCAAAACTAAGGTTCAACTCTTTTAGTTGAATGAACAGAACAGAAAGAAGTTTCACAGAATGCTTCTGTGTAGTTTTTATTTGTAGATATTCTTTTTCCCAATATAGGCCTCTTAGCGCTCAGAATGTCCAATTGCAGTTTCTACAGAAAGAGTGTTTCAGAATGGCTCAATCAAAATTAAGGTTCAAACCTGGTAGTTGAATGCACAGAACAGAAAGAAATTTCACAGAATGCTTCTGTGTAGTTTTTATTTGAATATATTCCTTTTTCCACTATTACACTCTTAGCGCTCCGAATGTCCACTTGCATTTTTTACAGAAAGAGTGTTCTGAACTGCGCAATCAAAAGTATGGTTTAACTCTGTTAGCTGAATGCACATATCAGAAATAAGTTTCAAACAATGTTTCTGTGTAGTTTTTATTTGAAGATATTATTATTCCCAATATAGGCCTCTTAGCGCTCAGAATGTCCAATTGCAGTTTCTACAGAAAGAGTGTTTCAGAACGGCTCAATCAAAACTAAGGTTCAACTCTTTTAGTAGAATGAACAGAACAGAAAGAAGTTTCACAGAATGCTTCTGTGTAGTTTTTATTTGTAGATATTCTTTTTCCCAATATAGGCCTCTTAGCGCTCAGAATGTCCAATTGCAGTTTCTACAGAAAGAGTGTTTCAGAACGGCTCAATCAAAATTAAGGTTCAAACCTGGTAATTGAATGCACAGAACAGAAAGAAGTTTCACAGAATGCTTCTGTGTAGTTTATATTTGAATATATTCCTTTTTCCACTATTACCCTCTTAGCGCTCCGAATGTCCACTTACATTTTCTACAGAAAGAGTGTTCTGAACTGAGCAATCAAAAGTATGCTTTAACTCTGTTAGCTGAATGCACATATCAGAAATAAGTTTCAAACAATGCTTCTGTGTAGTTTTTATTTGAAGATATTATTATTCCCAATATAGGCCTCTTATCGCTCAGAATGTCCAATTGCAGTTTCTACAGAAAGAGTGTTTCAGAACGGCTCAATCAAAACTAAGTTTCAACTCTTTTAGTTGAATGAACAGAACAGAAAGAAGTTTCATACAATGCTTCTGTGTAGTTTATATTTGAACATATTATTTTTTCCACTATTACCCACTTAGCGCTACGAATGTACAGTTCCATTTTCTACAGACAGAGTGTTTCAAAACTGCTCAATCAAAAGTATGGTTTAACTCTGTTAACTGAATGCTCAGATCAGAAAAATTTCACAGAATGCTTCTGTGTAGTTTATATTTGAATATATTCCTTTTTCCATTACTACACTCTTAGCGCTCAAATTGTCCAGTGGCATTTTCTACAGAAAGAGTGTTCAGATCTGCTCAATCAAAAGCATAGTTTAACTCTGTTAGCTTAATGCACAGATCAGAAAGAAGTTTCACAGAATGATTCTGTGTAGTTTATATTTGAAGATATTCCTTTTTCCACTATTACCCTCTTAGCGCTCCGAATCTCCACTTGAATTTTCTACAGAAAGAGTGTTTCAGAACGGCTCAATCAAAACTGAGGTTCAACACTTTTAGTTGAATGAACAGAGCAGAAAGAAGTTTCACAGAATGCTTCTGTGTAGTTTTTATTTGTAGATATTCTTTTTCCCAATATACGCCTCTTAGCACTCAGAATGTCCAATTGCAGTTTCTACAGAAAGAGTGTTTCAGAACGGCTCAATCAAAATTAAGGTTCAAACCTGGTAGTTGAATGCACAGAACAGAAAGAAATTTCACAGAATGCTTCTGTGTAGTTTATATTTGAATATATTCCTTTTTCCACTATTACCTTCTTAGTGCTCCGAATGTCCACTTGCATTTTTTACAGAAAGAGTGTTCTTAACTGCACAATCAAAAGTATGGTTTAACTCTGTTAGCTGAATGCACATATCGGAAATAAGTTTCAAACAATGATTCTGTGTAGTTTTTATTTGAAGATATTATTATTCCCAATATAGGCCTCTCAGCGCTCAGAATGTCCAATTGCAGTTTCTACAGAAAGAGTGTTTCAGAACGCCTCAATCAAATGTCAGGTTCAACTCTCTTAGTTGAATGCACAGAACAGAAAGAAGTTTCACAGAATGCTTCTGTGTAGTATTTAGTTGAAGATACTCCTTTTTGGACTATTACCCACTTAGCGCTCCGAATATCAACTGGTAGTTTCTACACAAAGTGTGTTTCAGAACTGCTCCTTCGAAAGTAAGGCTCAACTCTGTTAGTTGAATGCGGAGAACAGAAAGGGGTTTCAGAGAACGCTTCTGTGTAGTTTTTAATTGGAGATATTCCTTTTTCCTCTATTACAATCTTAGCGCTCCCAATGTCCACTTGCATTTTCTACAAAAAGAGTGTTTCATAACTGCTCAATCAAAAATATGGTTTAGCTCTGTTAACTGAATTTACAGATCAGAAATAAGTTTCAGAGAATATATCTGTGTAGTTTTTATTTGAAGATATTCTTTTTCCCAATGTAGGCCTCTTAGCGCTTAGAATGTCCAATTGCAGTCTCTACAGAAAGAGTGTTTCAGAACGGTTCAATCAAAAGTAAGGTTCAACTCTGTTAGTTGAATGCACAGAACAGAAAGAATTTTCACAGAATGCTACTGTGTAGTTTGTATTTGAATATATTCCTTTTTCCACTATTACCCTCTTAGCGCTCCGAATGTCCACTTGCATTTTCTACAGAAAGAGTGTTCGGAACTGCGCAATCAAAAGTATGGTTTAACTCTGTTAGCTGAATGCACATATCAGAAATAAGTTTAACACAATTCTTCTGTGTAGTTTTTATTTGAAGATATTATTTTTCCCAATATAGGCCTCTTAGCGCTCAGAATGTCCAATTGCAGTTTCTACGGAAAGAGTGTTTCAGAACGGCTCAATCAAAAGTAAGGTTCAACTCTGTTAGTTGAATGCACAGAACAGAAAGAAGTTTCATACAATGCTTCTGTGTAGTTTATATTTGAACATATTCTTTTTTCCACTATTACACACTTAGCGCTACGAATGTCCAGTTGCATTTTCTACAGACAGAGTGTTTCAAAACTGCTCAATCAAAAGTATGGTTTAACTCTCTTAGCTGAATGCTCAGATCAGAAAGAAGTTTCACAGAATGCTTCTGTGTAGTTTATATTTGAATATATTCCTTTTTCCACTACTACTCTCTTAGCGCTCCAAATGTCCAGTTGCATTTTCTACAGAAAGAGTGTTCAGATCTGCTCAATCAAAAGTATGGTTTAACTCTGTTAGCTGAATGCACAGATCAGAAAGAAGTTTCACAGAATGATCCTGTGTAGTTTATATTTGGAGACATTCCTTTTTCCACTATTACCCTCTTAGCGCTCCGAATCTCCACTTGCATTTTCTACAGAAAGAGTGTTTCAGAACGACTCAATCAAAACTAAGGTTCAACTCTTTTAGTTGAACAAACAGAACAGAAAGAAGTTTCACACAATTCTTCTGTGTAGTTTTTATTTGTAGACATTCTTTTTCCCAATATAGGCCTCTTAGCGCTCAGAATGTACAATTGCAGTTTCTACAGAAAGAGTGTTTCAGAACGGCTCAATCAAAAGTAAGGTTCAACTCTGTAAGTTGAATGCACAGAACAGAAAGAAGTTTCATACAATGCTTCTGTGTAGTTTATATTTGAACATATTCTTTTTTCCACTATTACCCACTTAGCGCTACAAATGTCCAGTTGTATTTTCTACAGACAGAGTGTTTCAAAACTGCTCAATCAAAAGTATGGTTTAACTCTGTTAGCTGAATGCTCAGATCAGAAAGAAGTTTCACAGAATGCTTCTGTGTAGTTTATATTTGAATATATTCCTTTTTACACTACTACGCTCTTAGCACTCCAAATGTCCAGTTGCATTTTCTACAGAAAGAGTGTTCAGATCTGCTCAATCAAAAGTATGGTTTAATTCTGTTAGCTGAATGCACAGATCAGAAAGAAGTTTCACCGAATGATTCTGTGTAGTTTATATTTGAAGACATTCCTTTTTCCACTATTACCCTCTTAGCGCTCGGAATCTCCACTTGCATTTTCTACAAAAAGACTGTTTCATAACTGCTCAATCAAAAATATGTTTTATCTCTGTTAACTGAATTTACAGATCAGAAGTAAGTTTCACAGAATGCATCTGTGTAGTTTTTATTTGAAGATATTCTTTTTCCCAATGTAGGCCTCTTAGCGCTTAGCATGTCCAATTGCAGTTTCTACAGAAAGAGTGTTTCAGAACGGCTCAATCAAAAGTAAGGTTCAACTCTGTTAGTTAAATGCACAGAACAGAAAGTATTTTCACAGAATGCTACTGTGTAGTTTATATTTGAATATATTCTTTTTCCACAATTACCCTCTTAGCGCTCCGAATGTCCACTTGCATTTTCTACAGAAAGAGTGTTCAGAACTGCGCAATCAAAAGTATGCTTTAACTCTGTTAGCTTAATGAACATATCAGAAATAAGTTTCACACAATGCTTCTGTGTAGTTTTTATTTGAAGATATTATTTTTCCCAATAGAGGCCTCTTAGCGCTCAGAATGTCCAATTGCAGTTTCTACAGAAAGAGTGTTTCAGAAAGGCTCAATCAAAAGTAAGGTTCAACTTTGTTAGTTGAATGCACATAACAGAAAGAAGTTTCATACAATGCTTCTGTGTAGTTTATATTTGAACATATTCTTTTTTCCACTCTTACCCACTTAGCGCTACGAATGTCCAGTTGCATTTTCTACAGACAGAGTGTTTCAAAACTGCTCAATCAAAAGTATGGTTTAACTCTGTTAGCTGAATGCTCAGATCAGAAAGAAGTTTCACAGAATGCTTCTGTGTAGTTTATATTTGAATATATTCCTTTTTCCACTACTAATCTCTTAGCGCTCCAAATGTCCAGTTGCATTTTCTACAGAAAGAGTGTTCAGATCTGCTCCATCAAAAGTATGGTTTAACTCTGTTAGCTGAATGCACAGATCAGAAAGAAGTTTCACAGAATGATTCTGTGTAGTTTATATTTGGAGACATTCCTTTTTCCACTATTACCCTCTTAGCGCTCCGAATCTCCACTTGCATTTTCTACACAAAGAGTGTTTCAGAACGGCTCAATCAAAACTAAGGTTCAACTCTTTTAGTTGAACAAACAGAACAGAAATAAGTTTCACACAATTCTTCTGTGTAGTTTTTATTTGTAGACATTCTTTTTCCCAATATAGGCCTCTTAGCGCTCAGAATGTCCAATTGCAGTTTCTAGAGAAAGAGTGTTTCCGAACGGCTCAATCAAAAGTAAGGTTCAACTCTGTTAGTTGAATGCACAGAACAGAAAGAAGTTTCATACAATGCTTCTGTGTAGTTTATATTTGAACATATTCTTTTTTCCACTATTACCCACTTAGCGCTACGAATGTCCAGTTGCATTTTCTACAGACCGAGTGTTTCAAAACTGCTCAATCAAAAGTATGGTTTAACTCTGTTAGCTGAATGCTCAAATCAGAAAGAAGTTTCACAGAATGCTTCTGTGTAGTTTATATTTGAATATATTCCTTTTTCCACTACTACGCTCTTAGCGCTCCAAATGTCCAGTTGCATTTTCTACAGAAAGAGTGTTTCAGAACTGCTCCTTCAAAAGTAAGGATCAACTCTGTTAGTTGAATGCGGAGAAGAGAAAGGGGTTTCAGAGAATGCTTCTGTGTAGTTTTTAATTGGAGATATTCCTTTTTCCTCTATTACAATCTTAGCGCTCCGAATGTCCACTTGCATTTTCTACAAAAAGAGTGTTTCACAACTGCTCAATCAAAAATATGGTTTAGCTCTGTTAACTGAATTTACAGATCAGAAATAAGTTTCACAGAATGCATCTGTGTAGTTTTTATTTGAAGATATTCTTTTTCCCAATGTAGGCCTCTTAGCGCTCAGAATGTCCAATTGCAGTTTCTACAGAAACAGTGTTTCAGAACGGCTCAATCAAAAGTATGGTTCAACACTGTTAGTTGAATGCACAGAAGAGAAAGAAGTTTCACAGAATGCTACTGTGTAGTTTATATTTGAAGACATTCCTTTTTCCACTATTACCCTCTTAGCGCTCCGAATCTACACTTGCATTTTCTACAGAAAGAGTGTTTCAGAACGGATCAATCAAAACTAAGGTTCAACTCTTTTAGTTGAATGAACAGAACAGAAAGAAGTTTCACAGAATGCTTCTGTGTAGTTTTTATTTGCAGATATTCTTTTTTTCAATATAGGCCTCTTAGCGCTCAGAATGCCCAATTGCAGTTTCTACAGAAAGAGTGTTTCAGAACAGCTCAATCAAAAGTAAGGTTCAACCCTGGTAGTTGAATGCACAGAACAGAAAGAAGTTTCACAGAATGCTTCTGTGTAGTTTATATTTGAATATATTCCGTTTTCCACTATTACCCCCTTAGCGCTCCGAATGTCCACTTGCATTTTCTACAGAAAGAGTGTTCGGAACTGCGCAATCAAAAGTATGGTTTAACTCTGTTAGCTGAATGCACATATCAGAAATGAGTTTCACACAATGCTTCTGTGTAGTTTATATTTGAAGATATTATTGTTCCCAATATAGGTCTCTTAGCGCTCAGAATGTCCAATTGCAGTTTGTACGGAAAGAGTGTTTCAGAACGGCTCAATCAAAAGTAAGGTTCAACTCTGTTAGTTGAATGCACAGAACAGAAAGAAGTTTCATACAATGCTTCTGTGTAGGTTATATTTGAACATATTCTTTTTTCCACTATTACCCACTTAGCGCTACGAATATCCAGTTGCATTTTCTACAGACAGAGTGTTTCAAAACTGCTCAATCAAAAGTATGGTTTAAGTCTGTTCGCTGATGCTCAGATCAGAAAGAAGTTTCACAGAATGCTTCTGTGTAGTTTATATTGGAATATATTCCTTTTTCCACTACTACCCTCTAAGCGCTCCAAATGACCAGTTGCATTTTCTACAGAAAGAGTGTTCAGATCTGCTCAATCAAAAGTATAGTTTAACTCTGTTAGCTGAATGCACAGATCAGAAAGAAGTTTCACACAATGATTCTGTGTAGTTTATATTTGAAGACATTCCTTTTTCCACTATTACCCTCTTAGCGCTCCGAATCTCCACTTGCATTTTCTACAGAAAGAGTGTTTCAGAACGGATCAATCAAAACTAAGGTTCAACTCTTTTAGTTGAATGAACAGAAGAGAAAGAAGTTTCACAGAATGCTTCTGTGTAGTTTTTATTTGTAGATATTCTTTTTCCCAATATGGGCCTCTTAGCGCTCAGAATGTCCAATTGCAGTTTCTACAGAAAGAGTGTTTCAGAACGGCTCAATCAAAAGTAAGGTTCAACCCTGGTAGTTGAATGCACAGAACAGAAAGAAGTTTCACAGAATGCTTCTGTGTAGTTTATATTTGAATATATTCCTTTTTCCACTATTACCCTCTTAGCGCTCCGAATGTCCACTTGCATTTTCTACAGAAAGAGTGTTCGGAACTGTGCAATCAAAAGTATGGTTTAACTCTGTTAGCTGAATGCACATATCAGAAATAAGTTTCACACAATGCTTCTGTGTAGTTTTTATTTGAAGATATTATTTTTCCCAATATAGGCCACTTAGCGCTCAGAATGTCCAATTGCAGTTTCTACGGAAAGAGTGTTTCAGAACGGCTCAATCAAAAGTTAGTTTCAACACTGTTAGTTGAATGCACAGAACAGAAAGAAGTTTCATACAATGCTTCTGTGTAGTTTATATTTGAACATATTATTTTTTCCACTATTACCCACTTAGCGCTACGAATGTACAGTTGCATTTTCTACAGACAGAGTGTTTCAAAACTGCTCAATCAAAACTATGGTTTAACTCTGTTAACTGAATGCTCAGATCAGAAAAAGTTTCACAGAATGCTTCTGTGTAGTTTATATTTGAATATATTCCTTTTTCCATTACTACACTCTTAGCGCTCCAAATGTCCAGTAGCATTTTCTACAGAAAGAGTGTTCAGATCTGCTCAATCAAAAGCATAGTTTAACTCTGTTAGCTTAATGCACAGATCAGAAAGAAGTTTCACAGAATGATTCTGTGTAGTTTATATTTGAAGATATTCCTTTTTCCACTATTACCCTCTTACCGCTCCGAATCTCCAATTGCATTTTCTACAGAAAGAGTGTTTCAGAACGGATCAATCAAAACTAATGTTCAACTCTTTTAGTTGAATGAACAGAACAGAAAGAAGTATCACAGAATGCTTCTGTGTAGTTTTTATTTGTAGATATTCTTTTTCCCAATATAGGCCTCTTAGCGCTCAGAATGTCCAATTGCAGTTTCTACAGAAAGAGTGTTTCAGAACGGCTCAATCAAAAGTTAGGTTCAATCCTGGTAGTTGAATGCACAGAACAGAAAGAAGTTTCACAGAATGCTTCTGTGTAGTTTATATTTGAATATATTCCTTTTTCCACAATTACCCTCTTAGCGCTCCGAATGTCCACTTGCATTTTCTACAGAAAGAGTGTTCGGAACTGCGCAATCAAAAGTATGGTTTAACTCTGATAGCTGAATGCACATATCAGAAATAAGTTTCACACAATGCTTCTGTGTAGTTTTTATTTGAAGATATTAATTTTCCCAATATAGGCCTCTTAGCGCTCAGAATGTCCAATTGTAGTTTCTACGGAAAGAGTGTTTCAGAACGGCTCAATCAAAATTAAGGTTCAACACTGTTAGTTGAATGCACAGAACAGAAAGAAGTTTCATACAATGCTTCTGTGTAGTTTATATTTAAACATATTATTTTTTCCACTATTACCCACTTAGCGCTACGAATGTCCAGTTGCATTTTCTACAGACAGAGTGTTTCAAAACTGCTCAATCAAAAGTATGGTTTAACTCTGTTAGCTGAATGCTCAGATCAGAAAAAGTTTAACAGAATGCTTCTGTGTAGTTTATATTTGAATATATTCCTTTTTCCACTACTACCCTCTTAGCGCTCCAAATGTCCAGTTACATTTTCTACAGAAAGAGTGTTCCGATCTGCTCAATCAAAAGTATGGTTTAACTCTGTTACCTGAATGCACAGATCAGAAAGAAGTTTCACAGAATGATTCTATGTATTTTATATTTGAAGACATTCCTTTTTCCACTATTACCCTCTTAGCGCTCCGAATCTCCACTTGCATTTTCTACAGAAAGAGTGTTTCAGAACGGCTCAATCAAAACTAAGGTTCAACTCTTTTAGTTGAATGAACAGAACAGAAAGAAGTTTCACAGAATGCTTCTGTGTAGTTTTTATTTGTAGATATTCTTTTTCGCAATATAGGCCTCTTAGCGCTCAGAATGTCCAATTGCAGTTTCTACAGAAAGAGTGTTTCAGAATGGCTCAATCAAAATTAAGGTTCAAACCTGGTAGTTGAATGCACAGAACAGAAAGAAATTTCACAGAATGCTTCTGTGTAGTTTTTATTTGAATATATTCCTTTTTCCACTATTACACTCTTAGCGCTCCGAATGTCCACTTGCATTTTTTACAGAAAGAGTGTTCTGAACTGCGCAATCAAAAGTATGGTTTAACTCTGTTAGCTGAATGCACATATCAGAAATAAGTTTCAAACAATGTTTCTGTGTAGTTTTTATTTGAAGATATTATTATTCCCAATATAGGCCTCTTAGCGCTCAGAATGTCCAATTGCAGTTTCTACAGAAAGAGTGTTTCAGAACGGCTCAATCAAAACTAAGGTTCAACTCTTTTAGTAGAATGAACAGAACAGAAAGAAGTTTCACAGAATGCTTCTGTGTAGTTTTTATTTGTAGATATTCTTTTTCCCAATATAGGCATCTTAGCGCTCAGAATGTCCAATTGCAGTTTCTACAGAAAGAGTGTTTCAGAACGGCTCAATCAAAATTAAGGTTCAAACCTGGTAATTGAATGCACAGAACAGAAAGAAGTTTCACAGAATGCTTCTGTGTAGTTTATATTTGAATATATTCCTTTTTCCACTATTACCCTCTTAGCGCTCCGAATGTCCACTTACATTTTCTACAGAAAGAGTGTTCTGAACTGAGCAATCAAAAGTATGCTTTAACTCTGTTAGCTGAATGCACATATCAGAAATAAGTTTCAAACAATGCTTCTGTGTAGTTTTTATTTGAAGATATTATTATTCCCAATATAGGCCTCTTATCGCTCAGAATGTCCAATTGCAGTTTCTACAGAAAGAGTGTTTCAGAACGGCTCAATCAAAACTAAGTTTCAACTCTTTTAGTTGAATGAACAGAACAGAAAGAAGTTTCATACAATGCTTCTGTGTAGTTTATATTTGAACATATTATTTTTTCCACTATTACCCACTTAGCGCTACGAATGTACAGTTCCATTTTCTACAGACAGAGTGTTTCAAAACTGCTCAATCAAAAGTATGGTTTAACTCTGTTAACTGAATGCTCAGATCAGAAAAATTTCACAGAATGCTTCTGTGTAGTTTATATTTGAATATATTCCTTTTTCCATTACTACACTCTTAGCGCTCAAATTGTCCAGTGGCATTTTCTACAGAAAGAGTGTTCAGATCTGCTCAATCAAAAGCATAGTTTAACTCTGTTAGCTTAATGCACAGATCAGAAAGAAGTTTCACAGAATGATTCTGTGTAGTTTATATTTGAAGATATTCCTTTTTCCACTATTACCCTCTTAGCGCTCCGAATCTCCACTTGCATTTTCTACAGAAAGAGTGTTTCAGAACGGATCAATCAAAACTAAGGTTCAACTCTTTTAGTTGAATGGACAGAACAGAAAGAAGTATCACAGAATGCTTCTGTGTAGTTTTTATTTGTAGATATTCTTTTTCCCAATATAGGCCTCTTAGCGCTCAGAATGTCAAATTGCAGTTTCTACAGAAAGAGTGTTTCAGAACGGCTCAGTCAAAAGTATGGTTCAACCCTGGTAGTTGAATGCACAGAACAGAAAGAAGTTTCACAGAATGCTTCTGTGTAGTTTATATTTGAATATATTCCTTTTTCCACTATTACCCTCTTAGCGCTCCGAATGTCCACTTGCATTTTCTACAGAAAGAGTGTTCGGAACTGCGCAATCAAAAGTATGGTTTAACTCTGTTAGCTGAATCCACATATCAGAAATAAGTTTCACACAATGCTTCTGTGTAGTTTTTATTTGAAGATATTATTTTTCCCAATATAGGCCTCTTAGCGCTCAGAATGTCCAATTGCAGTTTCCACGAAAAGAGTGTTTCAGAACGGCTCAATCAAAAGTAAGGTTCAACACTGTTAGTTGAATGCACAGAACAGAAAGAAGTTTCATACAATGCTTCTGTGTAGTTTATATTTGAACATATTCTTTTTTCCACTATTACCCACTTAGCGCTACGAATATCCAGTTGCATTTTCTACAGACAGAGTGTTTCAAAACTGCGCAATCAAAAGTATGGTTTAACTCTGTTAACTGAATGCTCAGATCAGAAAGAAGTTTCACAGAATGCTTCTGTGTAGTTTATATTTGAATATATTCCTTTTTCCACTACTACCCTCTTAGCGCTCCAAATGTCCAGTTGCATTTTCTACAGAAAGAGTGTTCAGATCTGCTCAATCAAAAGTATGGTTTAACTCTGTTACCTGAATGCACAGATCAGAAAGAAGTTTCACAGAATGATTCTGTGTAGTTTATATTTGAAGACATTCCTTTTTCCACTATTACCCTCTTAGCGCTCCGAATCTCCACTTGCATTTTCTACAGAAAGAGTGTTTCAGAACGGCTCAGTCAAAACTAATGTTCAACTCTTTTAGTTGAATGAACAGAACAGAAAGAAGTTTCACAGAATGCTTCTGTGTAGTTTTTATTTGTAGATATTCTTTTTCCCAATATAGGCCTCTTAGCACTCAGAATGTCCAATTGCAGTTTCTACAGAAAGAGTGTTTCAGAACGGCTCAATCAAAATTAAGGTTCAAACCTGGTAGTTGAATGCACAGAACAGAAAGAAATTTCACAGAATGCTTCTGTGTAGTTTATATTTGAATATATTCCTTTTTCCACTATTACCTTCTTAGTGCTCCGAATGTCCACTTGCATTTTTTACAGAAAGAGTGTTCTTAACTGCACAATCAAAAGTATGGTTTAACTCTGTTAGCTGAATGCACATATCGGAAATAAGTTTCAAACAATGCTTCTGTGTAGTTTTTATTTGAAGATATTATTATTCCCAATATAGGCCTCTCAGCGCTCAGAATGTCCAATTGCAGTTTCTACAGAAAGAGTGTTTCAGAACGCCTCAATCAAATGTCAGGTTCAACTCTCTTAGTTGAATGCACAGAACAGAAAGAAGTTTCACAGAATGCTTCTGTGTAGTATTTAGTTGAAGATACTCCTTTTTGGACTATTACCCACTTAGCGCTCCGAATATCAACTGGTAGTTTCTACACAAAGTGTGTTTCAGAACTGCTCCTTCGAAAGTAAGGCTCAACTCTGTTAGTTGAATGCGGAGAACAGAAAGGGGTTTCAGAGAATGCTTCTGTGTAGTTTTTAATTGGAGATATTCCTTTTTCCTCTATTACAATCTTAGCGCTCCCAATGTCCACTTGCATTTTCTACAAAAAGAGTGTTTCATAACTGCTCAATCAAAAATATGGTTTAGCTCTGTTAACTGAATTTACAGATCAGAAATAAGTTTCAGAGAATATATCTGTGTAGTTTTTATTTGAAGATATTCTTTTTCCCAATGTAGGCCTCTTAGCGCTTAGAATGTCCAATTGCAATTTCTACAGAAAGAGTGTTTCAGAACGGTTCAATCAAAAGTAAGGTTCAACTCTGTTAGTTGAATGCACAGAACAGAAAGAATTTTCACAGAATGCTACTGTGTAGTTTATATTTGAATATATTCCTTTTTCCACTATTACCCTCTTAGCGCTCCGAATGTCCACTTGCATTTTCTACAGAAAGAGTGTTCGGAACTGCGCAATCAAAAGTATGGTTTAACTCTGTTAGCTGAATGCACATATCAGAAATAAGTTTCACACAATTCTTCTGTGTAGTTTTTATTTGAAGATATTATTTTTCCCAATATAGGCCTCTTGGCGCTCAGAATGTCCAATTGCAGTTTCTACGGAAAGAGTGTTTCAGAACGGCTCAATCAAAAGTAAGGTTCAACTCTGTTAGTTGAATGCACAGAACAGAAAGAAGTTTCATACAATGCTTCTGTGTAGTTTATATTTGAACATATTCTTTTTTCCACTATTACACACTTAGCGCTACGAATGTCCAGTTGCATTTTCTACAGACAGAGTGTTTCAAAACTGCTCAATCAAAAGTATGGTTTAAGTCTGTTAGCTGATGCTCAGATCAGAAAGAAGTTTCACAGAATGCTTCTGTGTAGTTTATATTTGAATATATTCCTTTTTCCACTACTACCCTCTAAGCGCTCCAAATGTCCAGTTGTATTTTCTACAGAAAGAGTGTTCAGATCTGCTCAATCAAAAGTATGGTTTAACTCAGTTAGCTGAATGCACAGATCAGAAAGAAGTTTCACAGAATGATTCTGTGTAGTTTATATTTGAAGACATTCCTTTTTCCACTATTACCCTCTTAGCGCTCCGAATCTCCACTTGCATTTTCTACAGAAGGAGTGTTTCAGAACGGATCAATCAAAACTAAGGTTCAACTCTTTTAGTTGAATGAACAGAACAGAAACAAGTTTCACAAAATGCTTCTGTGTAGTTTTCATTTGTAGATATTCTTTTTCCCAATATAGGCCTCTTAGCGCTCAGAATGTCCAATTGCAGTTTTTACAGAAAGAGTGTTTCAGAACGGCTCAATCAAAATTAAGGTTCAACCCTGGTAGTTGAATGCACAGAACAGAAAGAAGTTTCACAGAATGGTTCTGTGTAGTTTATATTTGAATATATTCCTTTTTCCACTATTACCCTCTTAGCGCTCCGATTGTCCACTTGCATTTTCTACAGAAAGAGTGTTCTGAACTGCGCAATCAAAAGTATGGTTTAACTCTGTTAGCTGAATGCACATATCGGAAATAAGTCTCAAACAATGCTTCTGTGTAGTTTTTATTTGAAGATATTATTATTCCCAATATAGGCCTCTTAGCGCTCAGAATGTCCAATTGCAGTTTCTACAGAAAGAGTGTTTCAGAAAGGCTCAATCAAATGTCAGGTTCAACTCTCTTAGTTGAATGCACAGCACAGAAAGAAGTTTCACAGAATGCTTCTGTGTAGTATTTAGTTGAAGATACTCCTTTTTGGACTGTTACCCACTTAGCGTTCCGAATATCCACTGGCAGTTTCTACACAAAGAGTGTCTCAGAACTGCTCCTTCGAAAGTAAGGCTCAACTCTGTTAGTTGAATGCGGAGAACAGAAAGGGGTTTCAGAGAATGCTTCTGTGAGGTTTTTAATTGGAGATATTCCTTTTTCCTCTATTAAAATCTTAGCGCTCCCAATGTCCCCTTGCATTTTCTTCAAAAAGAGTGTTTCATAACTGCTCAATCAAAAATATGGTTTAGCTCTGTTAACTGAATTTACAGATCAGAAATAAGTTTCAGAGAATGTATCGGTGTAGTTTTTATTTGAAGATATTCTTTTTCCCAATGTAGGCCTCTTAGCGCTTAGAATGTCCAATTGCAGTTTCTACAGAAAGAGTGTTTCAGAACGGCTCAATCAATAGTAAGGTTCAACTCTGTTAGTTGAATGCACAGAACAGAAAGAAGTTTCACAGAATGCTACTGTGTAGTTTATATTTGAATATATTCCCTTTTACACTATTACCCTCTTAGCGCTCCGAATGTCCACTTGCATTTTCTACAGAAAGAGTGTTCGGAACTACGCAATCAAAAGTATGGTTTAACTCTGTTAGCTGAATGCACATATCAGAAATAAGTTTCACACAATGCTTCTGTGTAGTTTTTATTTGAAGATATTATTTTTCCCAATATAGGCCTCTTAGGGCTCAGAATGTCCAATTGCAGTTTCTACGGAAAGAGAGTTTCAGAACGGCTCAATCAAAAGTAAGGTTCAACTCTGTTAGTTGAATGCACAGAACAGAAAGGAGTTTCATACAATGTTTCTGTGTAGTTTATATTTGAACATATTATTTTTTCCACTATTCCCCACTTAGCGCTACGAATGTCTAGTTGCATTTTCTACAGACACAGTGTTTCAAAACTGCTCAATCAAAAGTATGGTTTAACTCTGTTAGCTGAATGCTCAGATCAGAAAGAAGTTTCACAGAATGCTTCTGTGTAGTTTATATTTGAATATATTCCTTTTTCCACTAATACCCTCTTAGCGCTCCAAATGTCCAGTTGCATTTTCTACAGAAAGAGTGTTCAGATCTGCTCAATCAAATGTATAGTTTAACTCTGTTAGCTGAATGCACAGATCAGAAAGAAGTTTCACAGAATGACTCTGTGTAGTTTATATTTGAAGACATTCCTTTTTCCACTATTACCCTCTTAGCGCTCCGAATCTCCACTTGCATTTTCTACAGAAAGAGTGTTTCAGAATGCATCAATCAATACTAAGGTTCAACTCTTTTAGTTGAATGAACAGAACAGAAAGAAGTTTCACAGAATGCTTCTGTGTAGTTTTTATTTGTAGATATTCTTTTTCCCAATATAGGCCTCTTAGCACTCAGAATGTCCAATTGCATTTTCTACAGAAAGAGTGTTTCAGAACGGCTCAATCAAAATTAAGCTTCAAACCTGGTAGTTGAATGCACAGAACAGAAAGAAATTTCACAGAATGCTTCTGTGTAGTTTATATTTGAATATATTCCTTTTTCCACTATTACCCTCTTAGCGCTCCGAATGTCCACTTGCATTTTTTACAGAAAGAGTGCTCTGAACTGCGCAATCAAAAGTATGGTTTAACTCTGTTAGCTGAATGCACATATCAGAAATAAGTTTCAAACAATGCTTCTGTGTAGTTTTTATTTGAAGATAATATTATTCCCAATATAGGCCTCTTAGCGCTCAGAATGTCCAATTGCAGTTTCTACAGAAAGAGTGTTTCAGAACGGCTCAATCAAAATTAAGGTTCAACCCTGGTAGTTGAATGCACAGAACAGAAAGAAGTTTCACAGAATGCTTCTGTGTAGTTTATATTTGAATATATTCCTTTTTCCACTATTACCCCCTTAGCGCTCCGAATGTCCACTTACATTTTCTACAGAATGAGTGTTCTGAACTGAGCAATCAACAGTATGGTTTAACTCTGTTAGCTGAATGCACATATCAGAAATAAGTTTCAAACAATGCTTCTGTGTAGTTTTTATTTGAAGATATTATTATTCCCAATATAGGCCTCTCAGCGCTCAGAATGTCCAATTGCAGTTTCTACAGAAAGAGTGTTTCAGAACGCCTCAATCAAATGTCAGGTTCAACTCTCGTAGTTGAATGCACAGAACAGAAAGAAGTTTCACAGAATGCTTCTGTGTAGTATTTAGTTGAACATACTCCTTTTTGGACTATTACCCACTTAGCGCTCCGAATATCCACTGGCAGTTTCTACACAAAGTGGGTTTCAGAGCTGCTCCTTCGAAAGTAAGGCTCAACTCTGTTAGTTGAATGCGGAGAACAGAAAGGGGTTTCAGAGAATGCTTCTGTGTAGTTTTTAATTGGAGATATTCCTTTTTCCTCTATTACAATCTTAGCGCTCCCAATGTCCACTTGCATTTTCGACAAAAAGAGTGTTTCATAACTGCTCAATCAAAAATATGGTTTAGCTCTGTTAACTGAATTTACAGATCAGAAATAAGTTTCAGAGAATGTATCTGTGTAGTTTTTATTTGAAGATATTCTTTTTCCCAATATAGGCCTCTTAGCGCTTAGAATGTCCAATTGCAGTTTCTACAGAAAGAGTGTTTCAGAACGGCTCAATCAAAAGTAAGGTTCAACTCTGTTAGTTGAATGCACAGAACAGAAAAAAGTTTCACAGAATGCTACTGTGTAGTTTATATTTGAATATATTCCTTGTTCCACTATTACCTTCTTAGCGCTCCGAATGTCCACTTGCATTTTCTACAGAAAGAGTGTTCGGAACTGCGCAATCAAAAGTATGGTTTAACTCTGTTTGCTGAATGCACATATCAGAAATACGTTTCACACAATGCTTCTGTGTAGTTTTTATTTGAAGATATTATTTTTCCCAATATAGGCCTCTTAGCGCTCAGAATGTCCAATTGCAGTTTCTACGGAAAGAGATTTTCAGAACGGCTCAATCAAAAGTAAGGTTCAACTCTGTTAGTTGAATGCACAGAACAGAAAGAAGTTTCATACAATGTTTCTGTGTAGTTTATATTTGAACATATCATTTTTTCCACTATTACCCACTTAGCGCTACGAATGTCCAGTTGCATTTTCTACAGACAGAGTGTTTCAAAACTGCTCAATCAAAAGTATGGATTAACTCTGTTAGCTGAATGCTCAGATCAGAAATAAGTTTCACAGAATGCTTCTGTGTAGTTTATATTTGAATATATTCCTTTTTCCACTACTACCCTCTTAGCGATCCAAATGTCCAGTTGCATTTTCTACAGAAAGAGTGTTCAGATCTGCTCAATCAAAAGTATAGTTTAACTCTGTTAGCTGAATGCACAGATCAGAAAGAAGTTTCACAGAATGATTCTGTGTAGTTTATATTTGAAGACATTCCTTTTTCCACTATTACCCTCTTAGCGCTCCGAATCTCCACTTGCATTTTCTACAGAAAGAGTGTTTCAGAACGGATCAATCAAAACTAAGGTTCAACTCTTTTAGTTGAATGAACAGAAGAGAAAGAAGTTTCACAGAATGCTTCTGTGTAGTTTTTATTTGTAGATATTCTTTTTCCCAATATGGGCCTCTTAGCGCTCAGAATGTCCAATTGCAGTTTCTACAGAAAGAGTGTTTCAGAACGGCTCAATCAAAAGTAAGGTTCAACCCTGGTAGTTGAATGCACAGAACAGAAAGAAGTTTCACAGAATGCTTCTGTGTAGTTTATATTTGAATATATTCCTTTTTCCACTATTACCCTCTTAGCGCTCCGAATGTCCACTTGCATTTTCTACAGAAAGAGTGTTCGGAACTGTGCAATCAAAAGTATGGTTTAACTCTGTTAGCTGAATGCACATATCAGAAATAAGTTTCACACAATGCTTCTGTGTAGTTTTTATTTGAAGATATTATTTTTCCCAATATAGGCCACTTAGCGCTCAGAATGTCCAATTGCAGTTTCTACGGAAAGAGTGTTTCAGAACGGCTCAATCAAAAGTTAGTTTCAACACTGTTAGTTGAATGCACAGAACAGAAAGAAGTTTCATACAATGCTTCTGTGTAGTTTATATTTGAACATATTATTTTTTCCACTATTACCCACTTAGCGCTACGAATGTACAGTTGCATTTTCTACAGACAGAGTGTTTCAAAACTGCTCAATCAAAACTATGGTTTAACTCTGTTAACTGAATGCTCAGATCAGAAAAAGTTTCACAGAATGCTTCTGTGTAGTTTATATTTGAATATATTCCTTTTTCCATTACTACACTCTTAGCGCTCCAAATGTCCAGTAGCATTTTCTACAGAAAGAGTGTTCAGATCTGCTCAATCAAAAGCATAGTTTAACTCTGTTAGCTTAATGCACAGATCAGAAAGAAGTTTCACAGAATGATTCTGTGTAGTTTATATTTGAAGATATTCCTTTTTCCACTATTACCCACTTACCGCTCCGAATCTCCAATTGCATTTTCTACAGAAAGAGTGTTTCAGAACGGATCAATCAAAACTAATGTTCAACTCTTTTAGTTGAATGAACAGAACAGAAAGAAGTATCACAGAATGCTTCTGTGTAGTTTTTATTTGTAGATATTCTTTTTCCCAATATAGGCCTCTTAGCGCTCAGAATGTCCAATTGCAGTTTCTACAGAAAGAGTGTTTCAGAACGGCTCAATCAAAAGTTAGGTTCAATCCTGGTAGTTGAATGCACAGAACAGAAAGAAGTTTCACAGAATGCTTCTGTGTAGTTTATATTTGAATATATTCCTTTTTCCACAATTACCCTCTTAGCGCTCCGAATGTCCACTTGCATTTTCTACAGAAAGAGTGTTCGGAACTGCGCAATCAAAAGTATGGTTTAACTCTGATAGCTGAATGCACATATCAGAAATAAGTTTCACACAATGCTTCTGTGTAGTTTTTATTTGAAGATATTATTTTTCCCAATATAGGCCTCTTAGCGCTCAGAATGTCCAATTGTAGTTTCTACGGAAAGAGTGTTTCAGAACGGCTCAATCAAAATTAAGGTTCAACACTGTTAGTTGAATGCACAGAACAGAAAGAAGTTTCATACAATGCTTCTGTGTAGTTTATATTTAAACATATTATTTTTTCCACTATTACCCACTTAGCGCTACGAATGTCCAGTTGCATTTTCTACAGACAGAGTGTTTCAAAACTGCTCAATCAAAAGTATGGTTTAACTCTGTTAGCTGAATGCTCAGATCAGAAAAAGTTTAACAGAATGCTTCTGTGTAGTTTATATTTGAATATATTCCTTTTTCCACTACTACCCTCTTAGCGCTCCAAATGTCCAGTTACATTTTCTACAGAAAGAGTGTTCCGATCTGCTCAATCAAAAGTATGGTTTAACTCTGTTACCTGAATGCACAGATCAGAAAGAAGTTTCACAGAATGATTCTATGTATTTTATATTTGAAGACATTCCTTTTTCCACTATTACCCTCTTAGCGCTCCGAATCTCCACTTGCATTTTCTACAGAAAGAGTGTTTCAGAACGGCTCAATCAAAACTAAGGTTCAACTCTTTTAGTTGAATGAACAGAACAGAAAGAAGTTTCACAGAATGCTTCTGTGTAGTTTTTATTTGTAGATATTCTTTTTCGCAATATAGGCCTCTTAGCGCTCAGAATGTCCAATTGCAGTTTCTACAGAAAGAGTGTTTCAGAATGGCTCAATCAAAATTAAGGTTCAAACCTGGTAGTTGAATGCACAGAACAGAAAGAAATTTCACAGAATGCTTCTGTGTAGTTTTTATTTGAATATATTCCTTTTTCCACTATTACACTCTTAGCGCTCCGAATGTCCACTTGCATTTTTTACAGAAAGAGTGTTCTGAACTGCGCAATCAAAAGTATGGTTTAACTCTGTTAGCTGAATGCACATATCAGAAATAAGTTTCAAACAATGTTTCTGTGTAGTTTTTATTTGAAGATATTATTATTCCCAATATAGGCCTCTTAGCGCTCAGAATGTCCAATTGCAGTTTCTACAGAAAGAGTGTTTCAGAACGGCTCAATCAAAACTAAGGTTCAACTCTTTTAGTAGAATGAACAGAACAGAAAGAAGTTTCA
Source organism: Symphalangus syndactylus (assembly GCF_028878055.3). Taxonomy (NCBI): domain Eukaryota; kingdom Metazoa; phylum Chordata; class Mammalia; order Primates; family Hylobatidae; genus Symphalangus; species Symphalangus syndactylus. The sequence continues at coordinate 4,621,235 of NC_072424.2, forward strand.
CAGAATGCTTCTGTGTAGTTTTTATTTGTAGATATTCTTTTTCCCAATATAGGCATCTTAGCGCTCAGAATGTCCAATTGCAGTTTCTACAGAAAGAGTGTTTCAGAACGGCTCAATCAAAATTAAGGTTCAAACCTGGTAATTGAATGCACAGAACAGAAAGAAGTTTCACAGAATGCTTCTGTGTAGTTTATATTTGAATATATTCCTTTTTCCACTATTACCCTCTTAGCGCTCCGAATGTCCACTTACATTTTCTACAGAAAGAGTGTTCTGAACTGAGCAATCAAAAGTATGCTTTAACTCTGTTAGCTGAATGCACATATCAGAAATAAGTTTCAAACAATGCTTCTGTGTAGTTTTTATTTGAAGATATTTTTATTCCCAATATAGGCCTCTTATCGCTCAGAATGTCCAATTGCAGTTTCTACAGAAAGAGTGTTTCAGAACGGCTCAATCAAAACTAAGTTTCAACTCTTTTAGTTGAATGAACAGAACAGAAAGAAGTTTCATACAATGCTTCTGTGTAGTTTATATTTGAACATATTATTTTTTCCACTATTACCCACTTAGCGCTACGAATGTACAGTTCCATTTTCTACAGACAGAGTGTTTCAAAACTGCTCAATCAAAAGTATGGTTTAACTCTGTTAACTGAATGCTCAGATCAGAAAAATTTCACAGAATGCTTCTGTGTAGTTTATATTTGAATATATTCCTTTTTCCATTACTACACTCTTAGCGCTCAAATTGTCCAGTGGCATTTTCTACAGAAAGAGTGTTCAGATCTGCTCAATCAAAAGCATAGTTTAACTCTGTTAGCTTAATGCACAGATCAGAAAGAAGTTTCACAGAATGATTCTGTGTAGTTTATATTTGAAGATATTCCTTTTTCCACTATTACCCTCTTAGCGCTCCGAATCTCCACTTGCATTTTCTACAGAAAGAGTGTTTCAGAACGGATCAATCAAAACTAAGGTTCAACTCTTTTAGTTGAATGGACAGAACAGAAAGAAGTATCACAGAATGCTTCTGTGTAGTTTTTATTTGTAGATATTCTTTTTCCCAATATAGGCCTCTTAGCGCTCAGAATGTCAAATTGCAGTTTCTACAGAAAGAGTGTTTCAGAACGGCTCAGTCAAAAGTATGGTTCAACCCTGGTAGTTGAATGCACAGAACAGAAAGAAGTTTCACAGAATGCTTCTGTGTAGTTTATATTTGAATATATTCCTTTTTCCACTATTACCCTCTTAGCGCTCCGAATGTCCACTTGCATTTTCTACAGAAAGAGTGTTCGGAACTGCGCAATCAAAAGTATGGTTTAACTCTGTTAGCTGAATCCACATATCAGAAATAAGTTTCACACAATGCTTCTGTGTAGTTTTTATTTGAAGATATTATTTTTCCCAATATAGGCCTCTTAGCGCTCAGAATGTCCAATTGCAGTTTCTACGAAAAGAGTGTTTCAGAACGGCTCAATCAAAAGTAAGGTTCAACACTGTTAGTTGAATGCACAGAACAGAAAGAAGTTTCATACAATGCTTCTGTGTAGTTTATATTTGAACATATTCTTTTTTCCACTATTACCCACTTAGCGCTACGAATGTCCAGTTGCATTTTCTACAGACAGAGTGTTTCAAAACTGCGCAATCAAAAGTATGGTTTAACTCTGTTAACTGAATGCTCAGATCAGAAAGAAGTTTCACAGAATGCTTCTGTGTAGTTTTTATTTGAATATATTCCTTTTTCCACTACTACCCTCTTAGCGCTCCAAATGTCCAGTTGCATTTTCTACAGAAAGAGTGTTCAGATCTGCTCAATCAAAAGTATGGTTTAACTCTGTTACCTGAATGCACAGATCAGAAAGAAGTTTCACAGAATTATTCTGTGTAGTTTATATTTGAAGACATTCCTTTTTCCACTATTACCCTCTTAGCGCTCCGAATCTCCACTTGCATTTTCTACAGAAAGAGTGTTTCAGAACGGCTCAGTCAAAACTAATGTTCAACTCTTTTAGTTGAATGAACAGAACAGAAAGAAGTTTCACAGAATGCTTCTGTGTAGTTTTTATTTGTAGATATTCTTTTTCCCAATATAGGCCTCTTAGCACTCAGAATGTCCAATTGCAGTTTCTACAGAAAGAGTGTTTCAGAACGGCTCAATCAAAATTAAGGTTCAAACCTGGTAGTTGAATGCACAGAACAGAAAGAAATTTCACAGAATGCTTCTGTGTAGTTTATATTTGAATATATTCCTTTTTCCACTATTACCTTCTTAGTGCTCCGAATGTCCACTTGCATTTTTTACAGAAAGAGTGTTCTTAACTGCACAATCAAAAGTATGGTTTAACTCTGTTAGCTGAATGCACATATCGGAAATAAGTTTCAAACAATGCTTCTGTGTAGTTTTTATTTGAAGATATTATTATTCCCAATATAGGCCTCTCAGCGCTCAGAATGTCCAATTGCAGTTTCTACAGAAAGAGTGTTTCAGAACGCCTCAATCAAATGTCAGGTTCAACTCTCTTAGTTGAATGCACAGAACAGAAAGAAGTTTCACAGAATGCTTCTGTGTAGTATTTAGTTGAAGATACTCCTTTTTGGACTATTACCCACTTAGCGCTCCGAATATCAACTGGTAGTTTCTACACAAAGTGTGTTTCAGAACTGCTCCTTCGAAAGTAAGGCTCAACTCTGTTAGTTGAATGCGGAGAACAGAAAGGGGTTTCAGAGAATGCTTCTGTGTAGTTTTTAATTGGAGATATTCCTTTTTCCTCTATTACAATCTTAGCGCTCCCAATGTCCACTTGCATTTTCTACAAAAAGAGTGTTTCATAACTGCTCAATCAAAAATATGGTTTAGCTCTGTTAACTGAATTTACAGATCAGAAATAAGTTTCAGAGAATATATCTGTGTAGTTTTTATTTGAAGATATTCTTTTTCCCAATGTAGGCCTCTTAGCGCTTAGAATGTCCAATTGCAATTTCTACAGAAAGAGTGTTTCAGAACGGTTCAATCAAAAGTAAGGTTCAACTCTGTTAGTTGAATGCACAGAACAGAAAGAATTTTCACAGAATGCTACTGTGTAGTTTATATTTGAATATATTCCTTTTTCCACTATTACCCTCTTAGCGCTCCGAATGTCCACTTGCATTTTCTACAGAAAGAGTGTTCGGAACTGCGCAATCAAAAGTATGGTTTAACTCTGTTAGCTGAATGCACATATCAGAAATAAGTTTCACACAATTCTTCTGTGTAGTTTTTATTTGAAGATATTATTTTTCCCAATATAGGCCTCTTGGCGCTCAGAATGTCCAATTGCAGTTTCTACGGAAAGAGTGTTTCAGAACGGCTCAATCAAAAGTAAGGTTCAACTCTGTTAGTTGAATGCACAGAACAGAAAGAAGTTTCATACAATGCTTCTGTGTAGTTTATATTTGAACATATTCTTTTTTCCACTATTACACACTTAGCGCTACGAATGTCCAGTTGCATTTTCTACAGACAGAGTGTTTCAAAACTGCTCAATCAAAAGTATGGTTTAAGTCTGTTAGCTGATGCTCAGATCAGAAAGAAGTTTCACAGAATGCTTCTGTGTAGTTTATATTTGAATATATTCCTTTTTCCACTACTACCCTCTAAGCGCTCCAAATGTCCAGTTGTATTTTCTACAGAAAGAGTGTTCAGATCTGCTCAATCAAAAGTATGGTTTAACTCAGTTAGCTGAATGCACAGATCAGAAAGAAGTTTCACAGAATGATTCTGTGTAGTTTATATTTGAAGACATTCCTTTTTCCACTATTACCCTCTTAGCGCTCCGAATCTCCACTTGCATTTTCTACAGAAGGAGTGTTTCAGAACGGATCAATCAAAACTAAGGTTCAACTCTTTTAGTTGAATGAACAGAACAGAAACAAGTTTCACAAAATGCTTCTGTGTAGTTTTCATTTGTAGATATTCTTTTTCCCAATATAGGCCTCTTAGCGCTCAGAATGTCCAATTGCAGTTTTTACAGAAAGAGTGTTTCAGAACGGCTCAATCAAAATTAAGGTTCAACCCTGGTAGTTGAATGCACAGAACAGAAAGAAGTTTCACAGAATGGTTCTGTGTAGTTTATATTTGAATATATTCCTTTTTCCACTATTACCCTCTTAGCGCTCCGATTGTCCACTTGCATTTTCTACAGAAAGAGTGTTCTGAACTGCGCAATCAAAAGTATGGTTTAACTCTGTTAGCTGAATGCACATATCGGAAATAAGTCTCAAACAATGCTTCTGTGTAGTTTTTATTTGAAGATATTATTATTCCCAATATAGGCCTCTTAGCGCTCAGAATGTCCAATTGCAGTTTCTACAGAAAGAGTGTTTCAGAAAGGCTCAATCAAATGTCAGGTTCAACTCTCTTAGTTGAATGCACAGCACAGAAAGAAGTTTCACAGAATGCTTCTGTGTAGTATTTAGTTGAAGATACTCCTTTTTGGACTGTTACCCACTTAGCGTTCCGAATATCCACTGGCAGTTTCTACACAAAGAGTGTCTCAGAACTGCTCCTTCGAAAGTAAGGCTCAACTCTGTTAGTTGAATGCGGAGAACAGAAAGGGGTTTCAGAGAATGCTTCTGTGAGGTTTTTAATTGGAGATATTCCTTTTTCCTCTATTAAAATCTTAGCGCTCCCAATGTCCCCTTGCATTTTCTTCAAAAAGAGTGTTTCATAACTGCTCAATCAAAAATATGGTTTAGCTCTGTTAACTGAATTTACAGATCAGAAATAAGTTTCAGAGAATGTATCGGTGTAGTTTTTATTTGAAGATATTCTTTTTCCCAATGTAGGCCTCTTAGCGCTTAGAATGTCCAATTGCAGTTTCTACAGAAAGAGTGTTTCAGAACGGCTCAATCAATAGTAAGGTTCAACTCTGTTAGTTGAATGCACAGAACAGAAAGAAGTTTCACAGAATGCTACTGTGTAGTTTATATTTGAATATATTCCCTTTTACACTATTACCCTCTTAGCGCTCCGAATGTCCACTTGCATTTTCTACAGAAAGAGTGTTCGGAACTACGCAATCAAAAGTATGGTTTAACTCTGTTAGCTGAATGCACATATCAGAAATAAGTTTCACACAATGCTTCTGTGTAGTTTTTATTTGAAGATATTATTTTTCCCAATATAGGCCTCTTAGGGCTCAGAATGTCCAATTGCAGTTTCTACGGAAAGAGAGTTTCAGAACGGCTCAATCAAAAGTAAGGTTCAACTCTGTTAGTTGAATGCACAGAACAGAAAGGAGTTTCATACAATGTTTCTGTGTAGTTTATATTTGAACATATTATTTTTTCCACTATTCCCCACTTAGCGCTACGAATGTCTAGTTGCATTTTCTACAGACACAGTGTTTCAAAACTGCTCAATCAAAAGTATGGTTTAACTCTGTTAGCTGAATGCTCAGATCAGAAAGAAGTTTCACAGAATGCTTCTGTGTAGTTTATATTTGAATATATTCCTTTTTCCACTAATACCCTCTTAGCGCTCCAAATGTCCAGTTGCATTTTCTACAGAAAGAGTGTTCAGATCTGCTCAATCAAATGTATAGTTTAACTCTGTTAGCTGAATGCACAGATCAGAAAGAAGTTTCACAGAATGACTCTGTGTAGTTTATATTTGAAGACATTCCTTTTTCCACTATTACCCTCTTAGCGCTCCGAATCTCCACTTGCATTTTCTACAGAAAGAGTGTTTCAGAACGGATCAATCAAAACTAAGGTTCAACTCTTTTAGTTGAATGAACAGAACAGAAAGAAGTTTCACAGAATGCTTCTGTGTAGTTTTTATTTGTAGATATTCTTTTTCCCAATATAGGCCTCTTAGCACTCAGAATGTCCAATTGCATTTTCTACAGAAAGAGTGTTTCAGAACGGCTCAATCAAAATTAAGCTTCAAACCTGGTAGTTGAATGCACAGAACAGAAAGAAATTTCACAGAATGCTTCTGTGTAGTTTATATTTGAATATATTCCTTTTTCCACTATTACCCTCTTAGCGCTCCGAATGTCCACTTGCATTTTTTACAGAAAGAGTGCTCTGAACTGCGCAATCAAAAGTATGGTTTAACTCTGTTAGCTGAATGCACATATCAGAAATAAGTTTCAAACAATGCTTCTGTGTAGTTTTTATTTGAAGATAATATTATTCCCAATATAGGCCTCTTAGCGCTCAGAATGTCCAATTGCAGTTTCTACAGAAAGAGTGTTTCAGAACGGCTCAATCAAAATTAAGGTTCAACCCTGGTAGTTGAATGCACAGAACAGAAAGAAGTTTCACAGAATGCTTCTGTGTAGTTTATATTTGAATATATTCCTTTTTCCACTATTACCCCCTTAGCGCTCCGAATGTCCACTTACATTTTCTACAGAATGAGTGTTCTGAACTGAGCAATCAACAGTATGGTTTAACTCTGTTAGCTGAATGCACATATCAGAAATAAGTTTCAAACAATGCTTCTGTGTAGTTTTTATTTGAAGATATTATTATTCCCAATATAGGCCTCTCAGCGCTCAGAATGTCCAATTGCAGTTTCTACAGAAAGAGTGTTTCAGAACGCCTCAATCAAATGTCAGGTTCAACTCTCGTAGTTGAATGCACAGAACAGAAAGAAGTTTCACAGAATGCTTCTGTGTAGTATTTAGTTGAACATACTCCTTTTTGGACTATTACCCACTTAGCGCTCCGAATATCCACTGGCAGTTTCTACACAAAGTGGGTTTCAGAGCTGCTCCTTCGAAAGTAAGGCTCAACTCTGTTAGTTGAATGCGGAGAACAGAAAGGGGTTTCAGAGAATGCTTCTGTGTAGTTTTTAATTGGAGATATTCCTTTTTCCTCTATTACAATCTTAGCGCTCCCAATGTCCACTTGCATTTTCGACAAAAAGAGTGTTTCATAACTGCTCAATCAAAAATATGGTTTAGCTCTGTTAACTGAATTTACAGATCAGAAATAAGTTTCAGAGAATGTATCTGTGTAGTTTTTATTTGAAGATATTCTTTTTCCCAATATAGGCCTCTTAGCGCTTAGAATGTCCAATTGCAGTTTCTACAGAAAGAGTGTTTCAGAACGGCTCAATCAAAAGTAAGGTTCAACTCTGTTAGTTGAATGCACAGAACAGAAAAAAGTTTCACAGAATGCTACTGTGTAGTTTATATTTGAATATATTCCTTGTTCCACTATTACCTTCTTAGCGCTCCGAATGTCCACTTGCATTTTCTACAGAAAGAGTGTTCGGAACTGCGCAATCAAAAGTATGGTTTAACTCTGTTTGCTGAATGCACATATCAGAAATACGTTTCACACAATGCTTCTGTGTAGTTTTTATTTGAAGATATTATTTTTCCCAATATAGGCCTCTTAGCGCTCAGAATGTCCAATTGCAGTTTCTACGGAAAGAGATTTTCAGAACGGCTCAATCAAAAGTAATGTTCAACTCTGTTAGTTGAATGCACAGAACAGAAAGAAGTTTCATACAATGTTTCTGTGTAGTTTATATTTGAACATATCATTTTTTCCACTATTACCCACTTAGCGCTACGAATGTCCAGTTGCATTTTCTACAGACAGAGTGTTTCAAAACTGCTCAATCAAAAGTATGGATTAACTCTGTTAGCTGAATGCTCAGATCAGAAATAAGTTTCACAGAATGCTTCTGTGTAGTTTATATTTGAATATATTCCTTTTTCCACTACTACCCTCTTAGCGATCCAAATGTCCAGTTGCATTTTCTACAGAAAGAGTGTTCAGATCTGCTCAATCAAAAGTATAGTTTAACTCTGTTAGCTGAATGCACAGATCAGAAAGAAGTTTCACAGAATGATTCTGTGTAGTTTATATTTGAAGACATTCCTTTTTCCACTATTACCCTCTTAGCGCTCCGAATCTCCACTTGCATTTTCTACAGAAAGAGTGTTTCAGAACGGATCAATCAAAACTAAGGTTCAGCTCTTTTAGTTGAATGAACAGAACAGAAAGAAGTTTCACAGAATGCTTCTGTGTAGTTTTTATTTGTAGATATTCTTTTTCCCAATATAGGCCTCTTAGCGCTCAGAATGTCCAATTGCAGTTTCTACAGAAAGAGTGTTTCAGAACGGCTCAATCAAAAGTAAGGTTGAACCCTGGTAGTTGAATGCACAGAACAGAAAGAAGTTTCACAGAATGCTTCTGTGTAGTTTATATTTGAATATATTCCTTTTTCCACTATTACCCTCTTAGCGCTCCGAATGTCCACTTGCATTTTCTACAGAAAGAGTGTTCGGAACTGCGCAATCAAAAGTATGGTTTAACTCTGTTAGCTGAATGCACATATCAGAAATAAGTTTCACACAATGCTTCTGTGTAGTTTTTATTTGAAGATATTATTTTTCCCAATATAGGCCTGTTAGGGCTCAGAATGTCCAATTGCATTTTCTACGGAAAGAGAGTTTCAGAACGGCTCAATCAAAAGTAAGGTTCAACTCTGTTAGTTGAATGCACAGAACAGAAAGGAGTTTCATACAATGTTTCTGTGTAGTTTATATTTGAACATATTATTTTTTCCACTATTCCCCACTTAGCGCTACGAATGTCTAGTTGCATTTTCTACAGACACAGTGTTTCAAAACTGCTCAATCAAAAGTATGGTTTAACTCTGTTAGCTGAATGCTCAGATCAGAAAGAAGTTTCACAGAATGCTTCTGTGTAGTTTATATTTGAATATATTCCTTTTTCCACTAATACCCTCTCAGCGCTCCAAATGTCCAGTTGCATTTTCTACAGAAAGAGTGTTCAGATCTGCTCAATCAAATGTATAGTTTAACTCTGTTAGCTGAATGCACAGATCAGAAAGAAGTTTCACAGAATGACTCTGTGTAGTTTATATTTGAAGACATTCCTTTTTCCACTATTACCCACTTAGCGCTCCGAATCTCCACTTGCATTTTCTACAGAAAGAGTGTTTCAGAACGGATCAATCAAAACTAAGGTTCAACTCTTTTAGTTGAATGAACAGAACAGAAAGAAGTTTCACAGAATGCTTCTGTGTAGTTTTTATTTGTAGATATTCTTTTTCCCAATATAGGCCTCTTAGCACTCAGAATGTCCAATTGCAGTTTCTACAGAAAGAGTGTTTCAGAACGGCTCAATCAAAATTAAGCTTCAAACCTGGTAGTTGAATGCACAGAACAGAAAGAAATTTCACAGAATGCTTCTGTGTAGTTTATATTTGAATATATTTCTTTTTCCACTATTACCCTCTTAGCGCTCCGAATGTCCACTTGCATTTTTTACAGAAAGAGTGCTCTGAACTGCGCAATCAAAAGTAGGGTTTAACTCTGTTAGCTGAATGCACATATCAGAAATAAGTTTCAAACAATGCTTCTGTGTAGTTTTTATTTGAAGATAATATTATTCCCAATATAGGCCTCTTAGCGCTCAGAATGTCCAATTGCAGTTTCTACAGAAAGAGTGTTTCAGAACGGCTCAATCAAAATTCAGGTTCAACCCTGGTAGTTGAATGCACAGAACAGAAAGAAGTTTCACAGAATGCTTCTGTGTCGTTTATATTTGAATATATTCCTTTTTCCACTATTACCCCCTTAGCGCTCCGAATGTCCACTTACATTTTCTACAGAATGAGTGTTCTGAACTGAGCAATCAACAGTATGGTTTAACTCTGTTAGCTGAATGCACATATCAGAAATAAGTTTCAAACAATGCTTCTGTGTAGTTTTTATTTGAAGATATTATTATTCCCAATATAGGCCTCTCAGCGCTCAGAATGTCCAATTGCAGTTTCTACAGAAAGAGTGTTTCAGAACGCCTCAATCAAATGTCAGGTTCAACTCTCTTAGTTGAATGCACAGAACAGAAAGAAGTTTCACAGAATGCTTCTGTGTAGTATTTAGTTGAACATACTCCTTTTTGGACTATTACCCACTTAGCGCTCCGAATATCCACTGGCAGTTTCTACACAAAGTGGGTTTCAGAGCTGCTCCTTCGAAAATAAGGCTCAACGCTGTTAGTTGAATGCGGAGAACAGAAAGGGGTTTCAGAGAATGCTTCTGTGTAGTTTTTAATTGGAGATATTCCTTTTTCCTCTATTACAATCTTAGCGCTCCCAATGTCCACTTGCATTTTCGACAAAAAGAGTGTTTCATAACTGCTCAATCAAAAATATGGTTTAGCTCTGTTAACTGAATTTACAGATCAGAAATAAGTTTCAGAGAATGTATCTGTGTAGTTTTTATTTGAAGATATTCTTTTTCCCAATGTAGGCCTCTTAGCGCTTAGAATGTCCAATTGCAGTTTCTACAGAAAGAGTGTTTCAGAACGGCTCAATCAAAAGTAAGGTTCAACTCTGTTAGTTGAATGCACAGAACAGAAAAAAGTTTCACAGAATGCTACTGTGTAGTTTATATTTGAATATATTCCTTGTTCCACTATTACCCTCTTAGCGCTCCGAATGTCCACTTGCATTTTCTACAGAAAGAGTGTTCGGAACTGCGCAATCAAAAGTATGGTTTAACTCTGTTTGCTGAATGCACATATCAGAAATAAGTTTCACCCAATGCTTCTGTGTAGTTTTTATTTGAAAATATTATTTTTCCCAATATAGGCCTCTTAGCGCTCAGAATGTCCAATTGCAGTTTCTACGGAAAGAGATTTTCAGAACGGCTCAATCAAAAGTAAGGTTCAACTCTGTTAGTTGAATGCACAGAACAGAAAGAAGTTTCATACAATGTTTCTGTGTAGTTTATATTTGAACATATCATTTTTTCCACTATTACCCACTTAGCGCTACGAATGTCCAGTTGCATTTTCTACAGACAGAGTGTTTCAAAACTGCTCAATCAAAAGTATGGATTAACTCTGTTAGCTGAATGCTCAGATCAGAAAGAAGTTTCACAGAATGCTTCTGTGTAGTTTATATTTGAATATATTCCTTTTTCCACTACTACCCTCTTAGCGATCCAAATGTCCAGTTGCATTTTCTACAGAAAGAGTGTTCAGATCTGCTCAATCAAAAGTATAGTTTAACTCTGTTAGCTGAATGCACAGATCAGAAAGAAGTTTCACAGAATGATTCTGTGTAGTTTATATTTGAAGACATTCCTTTTTCCACTATTACCCTCTTAGCGCTCCGAATCTCCACTTGCATTTTCTACAGAAAGAGTGTTTCAGAACGGATCAATCAAAACTAAGGTTCAGCTCTTTTAGTTGAATGAACAGAACAGAAAGAAGTTTCACAGAATGCTTCTGTGTAGTTTTTATTTGTAGATATTCTTTTTCCCAATATAGGCCTCTTAGCGCTCAGAATGTCCAATTGCAGTTTCTACAGAAAGAGTGTTTCAGAACGGCTCAATCAAAAGTAAGGTTCAACCCTGGTAGTTGAATGCACAGAACAGAAAGAAGTTTCACAGAATGCTTCTGTGTAGTTTATATTTGAATATATTCCTTTTTCCACTATTACCCTCTTAGTGCTCCGAATGTCCACTTGCATTTTCTACAGAAAGGATGTTCGGAACTGCGCAATCAAAAGTATGGTTTAACTCTGTTAGCTGAATGCACATATCAGAAATAAGTTTCACACAATGCTTCTGTGTAGTTTTTATTTGAAGATATTATTTTTCCCAATATAGGCCTCTTAGCGCTCAGAATGTCCAATTGCAGTTTCTACGGAAAGAGTGTTTCAGAACGGCTCAATCAAAACTAAGGTTCAACACTGTTAGTTGAATGCACAGAACAGAAAGAAGTTTCATACAATGCTTCTGTGTAGTTTATATTTGAACATATTATTTTTTCCACTATTACCCACTTAGCGCTACGAATGTCCAGTTGCATTTTCTACAGACAGAGTGTTTCAAAACTGCTCAATCAAAAGTATGGTTTAACTCTGTTAGCTGAATGCTCAGATCAGAAAAAATTTTCACAGAATGCTTCTGTGTAGTTTATATTTGAATATATTCCTTTTTCCACTACTAGCCTCTTAGCGCTCCAAATGTCCAGTTGCATTTTCTACAGAAAGAGTGTTCAGATCTGCTCAATCAAAAGTATAGTTTAACTCTGTTAGCTGAATGCACAGATCAGAAAGAAGTTTCACAGAATGATTCTGTGTAGTTTATATTTGAAGACATTCCTTTTTCCACTATTACCCTCTTAGCGCTCCGAGTCTCCACTTGCATTTTCTACAGAAAGAGTGTTTCAGAACGGATCAATCAAAACTAAGGTTCAACTCTTTTAGTTGAATGAACAGAAGAGAAAGAAGTTTCACAGAATGCTTCTGTGTAGTTTTTATTTGTAGATATTCTTTTTCCCAATATGGGCCTCTTAGCGCTCAGAATGTCCAATTGCAGTTTCTACAGAAAGAGTGTTTCAGAACGGCTCAATCAAAAGTAAGGTTCAACCCTGGTAGTTGAATGCACAGAACAGAAAGAAGTTTCACAGAATGCTTCTGTGTAGTTTATATTTGAATATATTCCTTTTTCCACTATTACCCTCTTAGCGCTCCGAATGTCCACTTGCATTTTCTACAGAAAGAGTGTTTCAGAACGGCTCAATCAAAACTAAGGTTCAACTCTTTTAGTTGAACAAACAGAACAGAAAGAAGTTTCACACAATTCTTCTGTGTAGTTTTTATTTGTAGACATTCTTTTTCCCAACATAGGCCTCTTAGCGCTCAGAATGTCCAATTGCAGTTTCTACAGAAAGAGTGTTTCAGAACGGCTCAATCAAAAGTTAGTTTCAACACTGTTAGTTGAATGCACAGAACAGAAAGAAGTTTCATACAATGCTTCTGTGTAGTTTATATTTGAACATATTATTTTTTCCACTATTACCCACTTAGCGCTACGAATGTACAGTTGCATTTTCTACAGACAGAGTGTTTCAAAACTGCTCAATCAAAAGTATGGCTTAACTCTGTTAACTGAATGCTCAGATCAGAAAAAGTTTCACAGAATGCTTCTGTGTAGTTTATATTTGAATATATTCCTTTTTCCATTACTACACTCTTAGAGCTCCAAATGTCCAGTTGCATTTTCTACAGAAAGAGTGTTCAGATCTGCTCAATCAAAAGCATAGTTTAACTCTGTTAGCTTAATGCACAGATCAGAAAGAAGTTTCACAGAATGATTCTGTGTAGTTTATATTTGAAGATATTCCTTTTTCCACTATTACCCTCTTAGCGCTCCGAATCTCCAATTGCATTTTCTACAGAAAGAGTGTTTCAGAACGGATCAATCAAAACTAATGTTCAACTCTTTTAGTTGAATGAACAGAACAGAAAGAAGTATCACAGAATGCTTCTGTGTAGTTTTTATTTGTAGATATTCTTTTTCCCAATATAGGCCTCTTAGCGCTCAGAATGTCAAATTGCAGTTTCTACAGAAAGAGTGTTTCAGAACGGCTCAATCAAAAGTATGGTTCAACCCTGGTAGTTGAATGCACAGAACAGAAAGAAGTTTCACAGAATGCTTCTGTGTAGTTTATATTTGAATATATTCCTTTTTCCACTATTACCCTCTTAGTGCTCCGAATGTCCACTTGCATTTTCTACAGAAAGGATGTTCGGAACTGCGCAATCAAAAGTATGGTTTAACTCTGTTAGCTGAATGCACATATCAGAAATAAGTTTCAAACAATGCTTCTGTGTAGTTTTTATTTGAAGATATTATTTTTCCCAATATAGGCCTCTTAGGGCTCAGAATGTCCAATTGCAGTTTCTACGGAAAGAGAGTTTCAGAACGGCTCAATAAAAAGTAAGGTTCAACTCTGTTAGTTGAATGCACAGAACAGAAAGGAGTTTCATACAATGTTTCTTTGTAGTTTATATTTGAACATATTATTTTTTCCACTATTCCCCACTTAGCGCTACGAATGTCTAGTTGCATTTTCTACAGACACAGTGTTTCAAAACTGCTCAATCAAAAGTATGGTTTAACTCTGTTAGCTGAATGCTCAGATCAGAAAGAAGTTTCACAGAATGCTTCTGTGTAGTTTATATTTGAATATATTCCTTTTTCCACTAATACCCTCTTAGCGCTCCAAATGTCCAGTTGCATTTTCTACAGAAAGAGTGTTCAGATCTGCTCAATCAAATGTATAGTTTAACTCTGTTAGCTGAATGCACAGATCAGAAAGAAGTTTCACAGAATAACTCTGTGTAGTTTATATTTGAAGACATTCCTTTTTCCACTATTACCCTCTTAGCGCTCCGAATCTCCACTTGCATTTTCTACAGAAAGAGTGTTTCAGAACGGATCAATCAAAACTAAGGTTCAACTCTTTTAGTTGAATGAACAGAACAGAAAGAAGTTTCACAGAATGCTTCTGTGTAGTTTTTATTTGTAGATATACTTTTTCCCAATATAGGCCTCTTAGCACTCAGAATGTCCAATTGCAGTTTCTACAAAAAGAGTGTTTCAGAACGGCTCAATCAAAATTAAGCTTCAAACCTGGTAGTTGAATGCACAGAACAGAAAGAAATTTCACAGAATGCTTCTGTGTAGTTTATATTTGAATATATTCCTTTTTCCACTATTACCCTCTTAGCGCTCCGAATGTCCACTTGCATTTTTTACAGAAAGAGTGTTCTGAACTGCGCAATCAAAAGTATGGTTTAACTCTGTTAGCTGAATGCACATATCAGAAATAAGATTCAAACAATGCTTCTGTGTAGTTTTTATTTGAAGATAATATTATTCCCAATATAGGCCTCTTAGCGCTCAGAATGTCCAATTGCAGTTTCTACAGAAAGAGTGTTTCAGAACGGCTCAATCAAAATTAAGGTTCAACCCTGGTAGTTGAATGCACAGAACAGAAAGAAGTTTCACAGAATGCTTCTGTGTAGTTTATATTTGAATATATTCCTTTTTCCACTATTACCCCCTTAGCGCTCCGAATGTCCACTTACATTTTCTACAGAATGAGTGTTCTGAACTGAGCAATCAACAGTATGGTTTAACTCTGTTAGCTGAATGCACATATCAGAAATAAGTTTCAAACAATGCTTCTGTGTAGTTTTTATTTGAAGATATTATTATTCCCAATATAGGCCTCTCAGCGCTCAGAATGTCCAATTGCAGTTTCTACAGAAAGAGTGTTTCAGAACGCCTCAATCAAATGTCAGGTTCAACTCTCTTAGTTGAATGCACAGAACAGAAAGAAGTTTCACAGAATGCTTCTGTGTAGTATTTAGTTGAACATACTCCTTTTTGGACTATTACCCACGTAGCGCTCCGAATATCCACTGGCAGTTTCTACACAAAGTGTGTTTCAGAACTGCTCCTTCGAAAGTAAGGCTCAACTCTGTTAGTTGAATGCGGAGAACAGAAAGGGGTTTCAGAGAATGCTTCTGTGTAGTTTTTAATTGGAGATATTCCTTTTTCCTCTATTACAATCTTAGCGCTCCCAATGTCCACTTGCATTTTCGACAAAAAGAGTGTTTCATAACTGCTCAATCAAAAATATGGTTTAGCTCTGTTAACTGAATTTACAGATCAGAAATAAGTTTCAGAGAATGTATCTGTGTAGTTCTTATTTGAAGATATTCTTTTTCCCAATGTAGGCCTCTTAGCGCTTAGAATGTCCAATTGCAGTTTCTACAGAAAGAGTGTTTCAGAACGGCTCAATCAAAAGTAAGGTTCAACTCTTTTAGTTGAATGCACAGAACAGAAAGAAGTTTCATACAATGCTTCTGTGTAGTTTATATTTGAACATATTCTTTTTTCCAATATTACCCACTTAGCGCTACGAATGACCAGTTGCATTTTCTACAGACAGAGTGTTTCAAAACTGCTCAATCAAAAGTATGGTTTAACTCTGTTAGCTGAATGCTCAGATCAGAAAGAAGTTTCACAGAATGCTTCTGTGTAGTTTATATTTGAATATATTCCTTTTTCCACTACTACCCTCTTAGCGCTCCAAATGTCCAGTTGCATTTTCTACAGAAAGAGTGTTCAGATCTGCTGAATCAAAAGTATGGTTTAACTCTGTTAGCTTAATGCACAGATCAGAAAGAAGTTTCACAGAATCATTCTGTGCAGTTTATATTTGAAGACATTCCATTTTCCACTATTACCCTCTTAGCGCTCCGAATCTCCACTTGCATTTTCTACAAAAAGAGTGTTTCATAACTGCTCAATCAAAAATATGTTTTATCTCTGTTAACTGAATTTACAGATCAGAAATAAGTTTCAGAGAATATATCTGTGTAGTTTTTATTTGAAGATATTCTTTTTCCCAATGTAGGCCTCTTAGCGCTTAGAATGTCCAATTGCAGTTTCTACAGAAAGAGTGTTTCAGAACGGCTCAATCAAAAGTAAGGTTCAACTCTGTTACTTGAATGCACAGAACAGCAAGAAGTTTCACAGAATGCTTCTGTGTAGTTTATATTTGAATATATTCCTTTTTCCAGTATTACCCTCTTAGTGCTCCGAATGTCCACTTGCATTTTCTACAGAAAGAGTGTTCAGAACGGCTCAATCAAAAGTATGGTTTTACTCTGTTATTTGAATGCACATATCAGAAATAAGTTTCACAGAATCCTTCCGTGTAGTATTTTGTTGAAGATATTCCTTTTTCGACTATTATCCTCTTAGCTCTCCGAATGTCCAATTTCAGTTTCTACACAAAGAGTGTTTCAGAACTGCTCCTTCAAAAGTAGGGCTCAACTCTGTTAGTTGAATGCAGAGAACAGAAAGGAGTTACACAGAATGCCTCTGTGTAGTTTATATTTGAATATATTCCCTTTTTCAGTATTACCCTCTTAGCGCTCCGAATGCCCACTTGCATTTTCTACAGAAAGTGTGTTCAGATCTGCTCAATCAAAAGTATGGTTTAACTCTGTTAGCTGAATGCACAGATCAGAAAGAATTTTCACAGAATGCTTCTGTGTACTTTTTATTTGAAGATATTCCTTTCTCCAATATAGGAGTCTTAGCGCTCAGTATGTCCAATTGCAGTATCTACAGAAAGAGTGTTTCTGAACTGCTCAATCAAATGTAAGGTTCAACTCTGTTAGTTGAATGAACGGAACAAAAAGAAGTTTCATAGAATGCTTCTGTGTAGTTTATATTTGAAGATGTTCCTTTTTCCACTATTACCTTCTAAGCGCTCCGAATGTCCACTTGCATTTTCTACAGAAAGAGTGTTTCCGAACTGCTCAATCAAAAGTATGGTTTAATTCTGTTAGCTGAATGCACAGATCAGTACGAAGTTTCACGGAATGCTTCTGTGTAGTTTTTATTTGAAGATAGTCCTTTTTCCAATATATGCCTCTTAGCGCTCCGAATATCCAATTGCAGTTTCTACAGAAAGAGTGTTTCAGAATGGCTCAATCAAAAGTAGGGTTCAACTCCTTTAGTTGAATGCACAGAACAGAAAGTAGTTTCACAGAATGCTTCTGTGTAGTATTTATTTGAATATATTCCTTTTTCCACTATTACCCTCTTAGCGCTCCGAATGTCCACTTGCAGTTTCTACAGAAAGAGTGTTTCAGGACTGCTCCTTCAAAAATAAGGCTCAACCCTGTTAGTTGAAAGCAGAGAACAGAAACAAGTTTCAGAGAATGCCTCTGTGTAGTTTTTATTTGAAGATATTCCTTTTTCCACAATTACCATCTTAGCGCACCGAATGACCACTTGCATTTTCTACAGAAAGAGTGTTTCAGAACTGCTAAATCAAAAGTATCGTTTAACTCTGTTAGCTGAATGCACAGATAAGAAAGAAGTTTCACAGAATGCATCTGTTTAGTTTTTATTTTAAGATATTCTTTATCCCAATATAGGCATCATAGCGCTCAGTATGTTAAATTGCAGTTTCTACAGAAAGAGTGTTTCAGAATGGCTCAATCAAAAGTAAGGTTCAACTCTGTTAGTTGAATGCACAGAACAAAAAGAAGTTTCACAGAATGCTTCTCAGTAGTTTATATTTGAATATATTCCTTTTTCCACTATTACCCTCTTAGCGCTCCGAATGTCCACTTGCATTTTCTACATAAAGAGTGTTCAGAACGGCTCAATCAAAAATATGGTTTTACTCTGTTAGTTAAATGCACATATCAGAAATAAGTTTCAGAGAAGGCTTCTGTGTGGTATTTAGTTGAAGATATTCCTTTTTTGAATATTAACCTCTTAGCGCTCCGAATGTCCACTGGCAGTTTCTACACAAAGAGTTTTTCAGAACTGTTCCTTCAAAAGTAATGCTCAACACTGTAAGTTGAATGCAGAGAACAGAAAGAAGTTTCACAGAATGCTTCTGTGTAGTTTGTATTTGAATATATTCCTTTTTTCAGTATTACCCTCTTAGCGCTCCGAATGTCCACCTGCATTTTCTACAAAAAGAGTGTTCAGAACTGCTCAATCAAAAGTATGGTTTATCTCTGTTAGCTGAATGCACATATCAGTACGAAGTTTCACAGAATGCTTCTGTGTAGTTTTTATTTGAAGATAGTCCTTTTTCAAATATAGGCCTCTTAGCGCTCCGAATATCCAATTGCAGTTTCTACAGAAAGAGTGTTTCAGAACGGCAAAATGAAAAGTAGGGTTCAACACTTTTAGTTGAATTCACAGAACAGAAAGTAGTTTCACAGATTGCTTCTGTGTAGTATTTATTTGAAGGTATTCCTTTTTCCACTATTACCCTAGTAGCGCTCGGAATGTCCACTTGCAGTTTCTACAGAAAGTGTGTTTCAGGGCTGCTCCTTCAAAAATAAGGCTCAACTCTGTTAGTTGAATGCAGAGAACAGAAAGAAGTTTCAGAGAATGCCTCTGTGTAGTTTTTATTTGAAGATATTACTTTTTCCACAATTACCAACTTAGCGCACCGAATGTCCACTTGCATTTTCTACAGAAAGAGTGTTTCAGAACTGCTAAATCAAATGTATCATTTAATTCTGTTAGCTGAATGCACAGATCAGAAAGTAGTTTCAGAGAATGCATCTCTGTAGTTTTTATTTGAAGATATTATTTTTCTCAATATAGGACTCTTAGCGTTCAGAAATCCAATTACACTTTCTACAGAAAGAGTGTTTCAGAACTGCTCAATCAAAATTAAGGTTCAACTCTGTTAGTTGAATGCACAGAACAGAATGTAGTTTCACAGAATGCTTCTGTGTAGTTTATATTTGAATATATTCCATTTTCCACTATTACCCACTTAGCGCTCTGAATGTCCAGTTGCATTTTCTACAGAAAGAGTGTTTCAGAACTGCTCAATCAGAAGTATGGTTTAACTCTGTTAGCTGAATGCACAGATCAGAAAGAAGCTTCACAGAATGCTGCTGTGTAGTGTTTATATGAAGATATTCTTTTTACCAATATAGGCCTCTTAGATCTCCGAATGTCCACTTGCATTTTCTACAGAAAGTGTGTTCAGAACTGCTCTATCAAAAGTATGGTTTAACTGTGTTAGGTGAATGCACAGATCAGAAATAAGTTTCACAGAATTCTTCTGTGTAGTTTATATTTGAAGATATTCCATTTTCCACTATTAACCTCTTAGCGCTCTGAATGTCCAGTTGCATTTTCTACAGAAAGAGTGTTTCAGAACTGCTCAATCAAAAGTATGGTTTAACTCTGTTAGCTGAATGCACAGATCAGAAAGAAGTTTCACAGAATGCTGCTGTGTAGTGTTTATATGAAGATATTCTTTTTACCAATATAGGCCTCTTAGCGCTCAGAATGTTCAATTGCATTTTCTACAGAAAGAGTGTTTCAGAAAGGCTCAATCAAAAGTAAGGTTCAACTATGTTAGTTGAATGCACAGAACAGAAACAAGTTTCACAGAATGCTTCTGTGTAGTTTATATTTGAATATATTCCTTTTTGCACTACTACCCTCTTAGCGCTCCAAATGTCCAGTTGTATTTTCTACAGAAAGAGTGTTCAGAACTGATCAATCAAATGTATGATTTAACTCTGTTAGCTGAATGCACAGATCAGAAAAAGTGTCACAGAATGCTTCTGTGTAGTTTTTATTTGAAGATATTCTTTTTCCCAATATAGGCCTCTTATCGCTCAGATTGTCCAATTGAATTTTCTACAGAAAGAGTGTTTCAGAATGGCTCTATCAAAAGTAAGGTTCAACTCTGTTATTTGAATGCACAGAACAGAAAGTAGTTTCACAGAATGCTTGTCTGTAGTTCTTATTTGACGATATTACTTTTTCCACTATTACCCTCTTAGAGCTCCGAATGTCCACTTGCATTTTCTACAGAAAGAGTGTTCAGAACTGCTCAATCAAAAGTATGGTTTAACTCTGTTAGTTGAATGCACAGATCAGAAAGAAGTTTCACAGAATTCTTCTGTGTAGTTTTTATTTGAAGATATTCCTTTTTCCAATATAGGACTCTTAGCGTTCAGAATTTCCAATTGCAGTATCTACAGAAAGAGATTTTCAGAACTGGTCAATCAAAAGTAAGGTTCAATATTGTTAGTTGAATGCAAGGAACGGAAAGAAGTTCTACAGAATGCTTCTGTGTAGTTTATATTTGAAGATATTCCTTTTTCCTCTATTACCCTCTTAGCGCTCCGAATCACCACTTGCATTTTCTACAGAAAGAGTGTTTCAGAACGGCTCAATCAAAAGTAAGGTTCAACTCTTTTAGTTGAATGCACAGAAAAGAAAGAAGTTTCACAGAATGCTTCTGTTTAGTATTTAGTTGAAGATATTCCTTTTTCGACTATTACCCTCTTAGCGTTCCGAATGTCCACTGGCAGTTTCTACACAAAGAGTGTTTCAGAACAGCTCCTTCAAAAGTAAGGCTCAACTCTGTTAGTTTAATGCAGAGAACAGAAAGGAGTTTCCGAGAATGCTTCTGTGTAGTTTTTATTTGGGGATATTCCTTTTTCCACTATTACAATCTTAGCGCTCCTAATGTCCACTTGCATTTCCTACAGAAACAGTGTTTAATAACTGCTCAATCAAAAGTATGGTTTAACTCTGTTAGCTGAATGCACAGATCAGAAATAAGTTTCACAGAATTCTTCTGAGTAGTTTTTATTTGGAGATATTCTTTTTCCCAATATAGGCCACTTAGCGCTCAGAATGTCCAATTGCAGTTTCTACAGAATGAGTGTTTCAGGACGGCTCAATCAAAAGTAAGGTTCAACTCTGTTAGTTGAATGCACAGAACAGAAAGAAGTTTCACAGAATTCTTCTGTGTAGTTTATATTTGAATATATTCCTTTTTCCTGTATTACCTTCTTAGTGCTCCGAATGTCCACTTGCATTTTCTTCAGGAAGAGTGTTCATAATGGCTCAATCAAAAGTATGGTTTTACTCTGTTAGTTGAATGCACATATCAGAAATACGTTTCACAGAATGCTTCTGTGTAGTATTTAGCTGAAGATATTCCTTTTTCGACTTTTATCCTCTTAGCTCTCCGAATGTCCAATTTCAGTTTCTACACAAAGAGTGTTTCGGAACTGCTCCTTCAAAAGTAAGGCTCAACTCTGTTAGTTGAATGCAGAGAACAGAAAGAAGTTGCAGAGAACAGAAAGAAATTTCACAGAATGCTTCTGTTTACTTTATATTTGAATATATTCCTTTTTCCACTACTACCCTCTTAGCGCTGCAAATGTCCAGTTGCATTTTCTACAGAAAGAGTGTTCAGAACTGCTCAATCAAAAGTACGGTTTAACTCTGTTAGCTGAATGCACAGATCAGAAAGATGTTTCACAGAATGATTCTGTGTAGTTTATATTTGAAGATATTCCTTTCT
Source organism: Symphalangus syndactylus (assembly GCF_028878055.3). Taxonomy (NCBI): domain Eukaryota; kingdom Metazoa; phylum Chordata; class Mammalia; order Primates; family Hylobatidae; genus Symphalangus; species Symphalangus syndactylus. Next base: position 4,642,972 of record NC_072424.2, read on the forward strand.
GTTCTCTGCATTAAAATCAATCAAAAAATTATATTGAAATTGAAATACTGAATTTTATACTAAAGACAAGGCATACACCTGAAAATGAAATTTTCCAGGTGAAAATTTCCAAATCATACATATGTAGGGACAAAAAACTTTATTTATAAAGAAAAAGATAATTCTAATTAATTGATGATTCAAAGGTTTACAACTTTAAAAGTAAATATTATCTTTGAAGTAAAGTCCATTTAAATTATTTATGCCGCCAAAATTTTAGTAATTGTATATGTATATCATGTAAACTTTTTCGAGAAAGATGGAATTGGAAATGTTAGAGTATTATGCGGAAAAAATCACCTAAAGGAAAAAATTATCTCCTCATGAAATATTACTTTAGCCACTTTGACAGGTGTAGGTAAAAGAACACTTAATGCACATCAATATGATTAGGAGATGCGCGCTTAGAAATACGTTATCATTGAAAAGAGAATTGTATTATCAGGTTTGCAGGGGCCCTTCTTATCCTTCATATTTATGTAACTTTGTCATCTATAGAAAGATTATAAGAATTTTAAAAATAGCTGATAGTTAAGAAACATCATCATAACACTGTGCTGAATGCATAATAAAACATTTCCCTTCTCTCTAAAAGCCTTTTAAAATTATGTACCATAATCAGTATGGCCAGCAGAGGGTCATTTCCATGTTCAAGTTCCTCTGTTTCTCGAGGGTGAGAATCCTTCTATAGTCTTCTGAGGGTGACACTGTAGTGTTTTCTTAGCCTGATTATTTTTATCTATTTTTTCCGATCCTTTCCTTTGTATATTTACATTTTACATATTGAAAGTTATTTTTTCAAATATTTTATATGCAAATTTACAAAGTACAACGACTGTACATTAAAATAACTTATTTATGCCATATGGAAGATTAAATATAATTTTACAATATCTAATATTGATTGTTTAGTTTCTAATCATTGATACTTGACATGATTTTTCCCAGCATACCTCAAAATATTCTTCAAAATCCTGCGAATTAATTCCTGTAACACTTCTGAGGTGTATTAATAAGCTAGAGATGTAAAGAAGATTTGCAGAGAAAATTAGGTTCCCAAATTAGAAATTTTGTCCCACTATCGACTAGAAACCTCTTGAAATGATCAAAAACAATAATAATGCATGTCATAGAGGAAAACCAATAAGGCTGCTGCAGCATGACTACCTCTGTGACCTCATACAAGTTACGTGTGGGTCCCTACTTCTGTGACCTCAGACAAGTTACGTGTGGGTCCGCACTTATTTTCTTCATCTCTAATAAATATTTGACAAATCTCATTTTCAAAAGTCTTTTAAGGCCTTTCCACCTTTATTTTTCAGATGGAGTTTTGCTCTCATTGCCCAGGCTGCAGTGCAATGTCATGGTCTCGGCTCACACAACCTCCGACTCCCGGGTTCATGTGATTCTCCTGCCTCCACCTCCTGAGTAGCTGGGATTACAGGTGCGCAACACAACGCCCAGCTAATTTTTTGTATTTTTAGTAGAGATGGGGTTTCACCATGTTGGTCAGGCTGGTCTTGAACTCCCGACCTCAGGTGATCTGCACGCCTCGGCCTCTCAAAGTGCTGGGATTACAGGCATGAGCAACCGCGGCCTGTGAGGGCTTTCTACTTTTAAGATGTCAGGACGTATAGCCTGGGAGGTAAATGGTAGTATATATATACATATATATATATATATGTATATATATATACACACACACACTGTATATATATACATATATACGGTATATTATACTATATATACATATATACTGAATATTATACTCTATATATACATATCTACTGTATATTATATGTATATATATATATACACATACACACATACACACATACACACATGAGACAGAGAGAAGAGATAGACAATTTCATGTGAAAATATAAACTGTTAACATAATATTTTGCTTCTCTGAGGAATATTTAGCATTGTTCTCAATCTTCCCTGCAGAATTTAAGCATTTTTCTCAGAACTCACCAGATAGAATGAGGGAGGGGCCATATGATACGAGCCAGAGATGAAGGGAGAACAATAGAGAGGGTGCTTTGGGAAAAATAGTACAGTAAGGCTAGGGAATACTTCTCTCCAACAAAAAGACCAAGGTCACAGCTGTATCTCTTCAGAAGCCAAACTTTCTTTTAAAATGTCAATTTCCATCTATTTCTTGCTTCACAGACATTCCATTCATTGCTGGATTTCAAATAAAGCCTTTCCATGTGCAACCTTTCTATAGAAAAAGAGAAATATGGGGGACAGTACAGTCTAAGAAGTGATTAAGAATATCTAGTGGACTTTCCCAGACTGTAAATCTTTACATATATCTGAGCCTAATGAGGTGATTTATTGTGCTATAATGCACAGTGAACTATACAGATGCTTCTTTTTGATCATGCTGCAGAATGGAACTAAATACTAAATACCAAATAGCACTCCCATGATTCTTATACATGTCATTCATATGGCATATTTATGCTTTTTTATATAGCAATTCTTATTCTTAGCTCTTAGGCAATTACGGAATCTTTTTGTCATTTTAATAATCATGCTCCATTTGAGTTATGCAAGGTAGAAATTCTAAGTAGAAAATCTTGTTTTTATTGAAAGTTTTTAGTAAACATTTTGGAAAAAGTCTGTTTTTTGATGCTACTTCTGCACGCTTTCTCAACATGATATTACTTGGTATTGTCCTTATTAACCATAGTACACCATATTCTGCAAATGTTAGAGAGGGTTAAAAATCAGTCATGTATAAGTAAAGCTAATGAAATAGAAAGGAAACCATATTTAGGAAATGGAAGGCAGAAGCAAATGTATTAACCGTGAGTTAGAAACGGTTTAGTCTTTGGAATGAAGCAGCAAGAGTTTAAAAATCTGGTTTGTGATTCACTAGCTTTGTGACCTTGGAGAATTACTTCAGATTTCTGAGTATCAGTTTAGTAGGTGATATCAATTGCAACTTCGCAGAAATATCACAAGTATTAAATAAAGGACTTAGTATCTGGGAGAGCATAGAAAATTACTAATAGTTACATTTTTGTTAATATTACCGTTATTATTATCATACGTATAGTATTTTCTTTCACTGACAATGCATTTAGGACATAAGGAGAACTATAGAACAGTGCTTCTCCAACTTAAATGCAGAGCATGAATCACCTGGAGTTTTGTCAAAATGCGAATTCTGACTCAGTAGCCCTGCAAACTAAGGAAATCTTGATAATGCTGGTGCTGCTAGTTCACCAACAGACCACACGTTTTGCAACAGCTATATAGAATGTCCTGTTTCTTTTTTTAATCACAAAACATGGCAAGCTCTAAAATAAAGCAGAATAACAGATTTAAATGTTAATACTCATGTCCTCAATTTATAATTTCTCCCTCCCTAACAATGGTATAATTCTGATTAAAAATTAGCAAAGAAAAAAATGGAAATTAATCTTCCTATGTTTATTCTTTTAACAAATTCTGTGTGATTACTACTGGGTTACTTGCTGTAGGAAATAGAAAAATTGCTTTGACATAGATCCTCAAGAATCTGTCCCACTACAAGCTTATTTTTGTAGGAAGCTAAAAGATTTATATAAATAACCGTAATTAAAGAGACAAATGAAGAAGTGCAATGAAAGACGTAGGGAAAGTGCTAGAGGAGTTCGGGGTGGAGGAAAATTATCCTATAATAATATCTATGCGTAACATTATGCTATCTTCCCTAACCAGCGCTTGACCAGATTGTCACAGTGAACTTTGGTCCTTTCTTATATCTTAGTTTTGGTTCCCACATCCTTCTGTTTGGGGAAGTTCTTGTTTTCCTCATGTAATGACAACAACACTTAAACAATGTATACTAGATAAAAGGAACTATATTGCTTTATTTACATAGTTAATTTAATTTGTACAATGAACTATGAAGTAATCAGCATTATTTCCTTCATTTTACATATGAGAAAATGGAGAATCAGCGACATTGAATCATCTCAAGTTTCTAAAATATCCACTCTCACCAGGCTGTTTACCCTGTTTTTGTCTGTATGCTGCTATAACAAAATGCCACAGATTGAGTAATTCATAAAAAACAGAAATGTATTTCTCACAGTTCTGGGGCTGAGAAGTCCGAAATCAAGGCAGTGGAGATTTGGCAGTTGGTCCCAAGGTGGCACCTTCTTGCTTCGTCTTCACGTGACAAAAGTGGGCAAAAACGGACAATGTGACGACATGGCAGAAGAGACTGAGGAGCCCGGCATTCCTCTAAAGCATCTTTTACGAGGACGTTTATCTCATTCATGAGGGTGGATCCTTCTTCATTTAATCACTTAACCAAAAGCCCCATCTCTTGATGTCATTGTCCTGGGATTTTAGTTTCAACATACAAACTTTGGATGGGCACATAGGTTCAAATCATAGCACCCTCCAAATTATAATGCCTCTCTCATGCCTGTTCTCCTTGAAGTACCCTCTGGTTTTGCTCTCTTCATTCTTGCCATCACAGTTAACCCTTCAGTTCCATTTCTTTAAGTAATCTCTAAATTTGTAAGATGGTTCCATCTTTTTTTTTTGTATATGGCAGTCTCTCAAACATATTTGTCATATGAACTAAGCAGGTAAATATGTAAATGCCAGCTAAATTTTAGTGAATGATATAATGGCCTAAAGTTGTATCTACCCTTCAGCCAAATATATTTACTTTTAGTAGCAATCTCCTGTCATATACAAAGTCACGACTCTAGGGGTAAACATTTTAGCCTGTGGGTAAGATGTAAAGCAGTGGTATGTTATAGTGACAACTCACTGTCATAGCACTGGGACATGCTCCTCTATCTGCTACAAATTGAATCAACAAAATATATATGATTTTGTCAGATTTAAATGTATGCTCCTGTTAGTAAAATAAAAGTATGGGAAAACTTTACGGAGTAGATTTAATAGAAATGTTTTCCTGAGTTATCTGCCTTCTTTATTTTTATGTTATGCTTTAAGTCTATGGTCAATGTATAGAGCTGTGATTGATGTGCTTTTCCAATTCTGTTCAGATCAGACAGGTTAATTTTCTTCTTTTAAATCTTCTTGAATTTTGTCTAACACTTTTTGTTCCAATTTCTTACTAGATTATACTCCCTTCCCTAACTGCTTCATGATTACTTATACACAAACAATATTATGATATTGACACATTGAATTCATTTTAGGTGATGATTTTGGTCATAAACATGAGCAGGTTGTGAAGTGTTTCAGCCATCCCAGGGCATGGCTGTGAGTCCCTTGTCTAATGTTTCAAAAAAATCTTGAATTTGTGATGATGCTGTGATGGTCCCTCAGATATTCTTACACACATCTTTGCCCCTTGTTCCCTCTAACTTTCCTCTTCTGATAAAAAAGCAAACACTGCCAAGCTCAAATGGAATTACATTTGGATGCAAGTGTCACTATGCAATGGTTGCCAATAAAAGTACACAAGGAATTTCATTATGGTGAATTAAAGGCAAACAGACTTCAGAGAAATGAGCACGAACATGAAAATGGCGCATGGTACGCGGATCTCACTGGAAAGTCATTCGGTACACAATGTTTTCACTAGAAAAATCCATTAGCTTTAGCTAGAAATTGAAATTACTTTGTAGGAAATCAGAATAAAATATGTGAAAACATTATATTCTGTGCAAGATTAATACCACGCCTGGTGTTGAAAGGTTTGTGGTCTTGCTTCGACGATGCTAAAAGGTCAGAAACCACAAAGATGCATATGTGTTGTCGTTTGCACAGTTACTAATTTTTCTCATTATTTCCATAATGCGATGTGCTGTTTCAACAGAGAAACCCTCTGGAGAGTGGCTTGCACTGTTTTCAGGCAGCTCTTTTGCTTTCATGTTTTGGCCTTGGCCAGGGAATTCAGACAGACTTTTCAGTTATTTTCGACAAGAATGTATTCATTGATTGTTTTAAATAATAATAAATAGATTTTAAAATTACTGTACATTACTGCACTTTAAACGCCATGAGGTCAAGGACTCTAAAGTCTGGACATCATTGTATACCCTACATCTTGCACAAGGTTTAGAAAAAATGGCATGGACACCTATTTTTTGAATCAATAAATGAATACATAAAAGAATTCCAAACTCTAGTCCAAGGTTTTAGATTAATAATGTATTAAAATGCGTAAAATTTATAGACAAAACTCTTCTTATTTAGAAGTTTATTCTTTAGTTGGAGAGATAAAATATATGCACATAAAAGCTTAAGGAAAAATAATAAGGGTTTTGAAGTACTTACTATGTGAAAAATTTAGCATAAATCTTACATCCATTTATTTAACACATTTTATACGTTGCATTATTTATATATAGTGCTGATTGGTAGAATTCATATGTGAACGGAACTATAAAAATTTTGAGGATAAGCACTAGAAACACAGAATAAATAGAGTGTTAACATGCAAAACACAGAAATACTTAAATTGACTAGGTGAAAGAAAAGATTTCTGGTTCCATGTACACTGATTATTGAGGGATGAGTATGACATTATTATGCCAGAATCAATAAATATTTTAAATAGGGAGAAAACTATAATTATATATCTTTGTGTTCAACAGGAGTAGCAGTACTGATAAAGTAGAAGTTTGTTATACCTTTTTTATAGTCTTTTAAAGTTGTTTATAAATAAAATCTACTCTTAGTTAATTAATGGTTGATGTTCATTGAAGTGTTTTCAAATTTTTGACCTCTGAATTGCCTTGTACATATGGAGAAATAAAGCTTGCCTAGCATAATTTCTTGAGTGGAGAATGAATGATCTGGATAGATTTGTTGACAATATGTCTGTACTTATTTTATTAATTCTTTAATCTTCATGAAGAAAAATATAAAAGTCATATTCTAGTATTTTATACCATGGAAAAAATGTCTTATCCTTTTCCTAAGGAAAAATACATCATGACACAAAAGTAAAGTTAATTAAATTACTTACTTTATTAATTAACTGTCTATTATTTCTATGGGTTGAAGTAAATTTGATACTCAATGCTATTTAATCTAATTCTAAAAGCTTGAATGAGTAATGATTTTTTCATGTAAGGTTAGTTGAAATAAATTATCACTGATTTTCAGATTTAATATTAATTAGCTATTGCATATTCTTAATGGGAAATAAGTGTTTAAAAAGCCCTTTTTGGTTGCGAAAAGACCACGCCCATTGTAGACTTCTTAGAATACATCACATCTGGCCTCCTTTTTAGAGTGGGGAATTCAACTCATAAGTGGCTGGACATTGATTCTGAACATTTTGAACATTATTTGCCTGTCTTCACTCATACTGGTTGCTGTTCTTTTATAAGTAATCACCATGTTTAGCATGCACTTGAACTATTGTTACTTAGGGTGCTTGACTATTTACAAGTCTCACTAGGATTCTAGGTATTCATTAGTCTCGTGGTGTGTATTTGCTGATGGTCCTATTATCTTTGTTGGTTCAGTTACACAGTACCATCCAAGATGCTGCAACACATTATACACAGGCTATGGGTTGTGGGAGCTACAGATTTCAGTTATTATTTAGGCTCAGAAACTTAGAATCTCTGCAAGGTTGGACATGATCCTTAGTCTTGTTTTAAGACCGTCTTGTTTTAAAAGTTAAACCCAAATTCTTAAAATATAGAATAGGGGTGCTAGTAGTGCTCACAGAATTGTAGTAAAGATCAGCTGGGAAAGAAGAGCCTATTAAACAGAGCCTGGTATTTAATAAGTATCAGCTGCCTTCAATTAGGAATCTGTGTTGTCATGATTAGAAGATTGCTGGTTTATTTTACAGATCTGTAAGTATAGCCAAAATATGTCAAAATAACCACCAGAAAGAATCATATACCGTCCCTTGAACATTTCATCCCTAGAATCTAGCCAGATTAGCATGTCTATACTGGCAATACTGTTAACACAGATTGTGCTCAAACCCCTCATTGACTTTTCAGCACCTGTAAATTACTGGAGATTTAGGAAGAAGTCTGGGGTTATGGCTTAGTTAAGCTGAGTGGCCAGAAAGTGTGAGATGCTGGATGCCTCCTCCAGTTCATTTCTCCAGCGGCCGCACCAGGCGTATCCATAGCTCCGCTCCCGGGAGCTCGTCTCCGGCGTGGGGTGTGTGCGCACCCCTGGCCGGGCGGAGCCTGGAGCCTGCTCATTAGCAGCGCGGGCAGCTCGTGCGCCCGCAGGAGGGAGGCGGAAGCACAGCCCTGAGCCGCCAGCAGGAGGAGGGAGCGCGGCGGCTGCAGGCAGGGGAGGGAGAGGAAAGAACGGAGGGACGGTTCCCGGACAGAGCGGGAGGAATCGGGGAGCGGCCAGTCCAGGGGGAGCTGCTCCGCTGCGCTGCGCTCGTTATTCACAGGACGCGGCGGCGCTTCCCGGGGCCGCTTCCCGGTCCCCTGGGTGGAGGCTGCCATCTAAACCTGACTCCAGGTGAGTTCCCCAAAGAGGCGAAGCGAGGGGTCTCGAACCAGAGACTTGGAACTGGCGAGGCTGCTCGGCTCCCCAAGCGCTGCTGCCTTGACATTTCCCGATTCACGGGAGGTTTTGGGGGCGGCTGCACAGGCTGGAGGGGCGGATGGGCGGTTGCGATCCTCAGCCGGCGTGGGGGCGTTCGGGAGGAATTAGCTTCAGTGAACGGGGTTTTAGGAGATGTCCGCAAGGCACGCGCTATGTACGCGTTTCTAGACGAGCTTTTGAGACAGAAATTTGGCTTCCCGGATGCCCGTTTTGGCCTTCTGTCCTTCCTTTTGCTTGCCTCATGCCCAATTTTCCAAGCCGAGGAAAGGACTGGAAGGGCGTGGAAGTAGGAGGTCTGGGCACAGCATTCGGCAGGGCAGCCCTGGTCTCCAAGTTTGGGGGTGGGGGGTGGGACTCTTTTCCTTTCAGCCTAATTTACCAGGGGAAAACCCGCAGAGCACCTTGAGGTGCCTTTGCTCCGCACCCTCCATAAGCTTATTAGAGGGAACTTGAGGCTCGCTAGACAACCTGTGACAGGTGACGGCAATTTAGCTTAAAAGCCATGTTGGTTCACTTCGTCTCCTCTTTATCCTTTGTTGCAAAATTGATACCTTTTTGGATTTCTTTAACAGCACAAAGTTTAAGTGGCCGGCTGACAGGAAATATTTCTTTTGAAAATGCTATGAGAAAAGTGATGAGTTAACGTTGAGAGAAAGGCAACTTTATTTTCTCGGAAGAACTTTGGGGAAAGAGATTGATAGGGAAATTCTGGGCATGAAATTATGGACATTTCCCACAGAACTTCCTTCATTTATTTATTTTTTTACATTTCCTTCATTTTTTTTTTTAATCGTGTGTGTGTGTATCAGAGAGACAAAATTCGTTGGAGGTATTAGGACTTTATTTGGTTTAGAAGTTTCTTTCTTACTAATAGCACTAATTTGTGATCTTCATGATTATAAGAATTTACTAAGTGTTTTGCTTTTAGGTGTTTTGGGTCTGTTTTTTAAAAAAATTCAATACCTACTTTGTGGGCCTTGCTGAATACCTCTCAATAAAATCGGTGGGCATACAGTTAGTGACATGACCCCTGTGGATTTAATAGCAGGTAAGTATACAAATGATAAGTTTAGGAAATAAATGTCAGAATCAACATTTAGGTGTGAAATTGAAATATCTTTCAAATATTTACCAAACTCTCTTATAGGATCCAATGTCATTTTATGGTCAAGAGAGCTTAAAGGTTTCTCAGATTGAGATATATGTATCTACTTTGTTAATCCAAATGTAATGTTTTATTTTGTTCTTTAATGACTGTTTGAATTCAACAAATAAAACTTGCATATTTAATGTAAGGTTCTTTCACATATATTACTTCTCCAATTTTTAATATAAATTTAAGGAGAAAAGCAATATTCCATTTTGTAGATGAAGAGACTGTGTCACAGAAGTATTACTTTACCTAGATTTCTGTAATTATTATGTTATAAACTTAGAAATTACATATTATTCTGGAACATATAAAATATATGAATGTTATAAACCATAAGAATTCAGACCTATGCTATTTAACTTCAAGTTTAGTTCTTTACCCAAACAATTGCATGACTACATTGAGACTACTGAAGTAATTATATATGAACACGCTATACGAAAAAATACTTAAAACATTTCTTATTTTTGTCGTTTCTCTTTGATATAAAATATACTATAATTTAATGGAGTTATATTCCATATTTAGATGCTCCTAACTTCCAAATAACACCTAAACTCCTAAAAACTGACCTGTGTCCTTCTTAATAGAAGTGGCTTGACCGGGAGACCCAATTTTTACTAAGAATATTCTTGGGATAATTTATGTCTTATAATCAAGATAAAGACAGGCCACATTTAGTTGTATTTTTAAACCACTTAGTGTGAAGTTGCAACGCAGACATAACTTGCTTTCAGGCTACACTGCCAGCTTTGCAGTGAATAGTCTTTAAGATTCCGTGGAAACATTGGCAGATATAGCTAATGTCTATCTGATGTAGGATTTATGAGAAAAGGAGAGGTAGAAACTGAATGCTCTTATATTTCATATGTGACCACATTCATAAAACTTTATTGATAAGTACTTTGTTGTCTGACACGGGCTGATACAAATAGGCTTCTTCAAGAGTTGAGGAAGAAAACTAAATCCCTATAATACAGCCTTTTTCCTCCTTTTCTTTCTTAAGCGGTAATAGTTGATCCTAGCTTTTGTGTGTCTATGCATGCTCAATACAGTTAGGGGTATAAGGAGAAGTTAAGCAAGAATATTGAATGCTAGCTAGGAAAGTTTTTGGAGTCTCAAATACTTTGGAACGATTTTTCACATTATATACATAAAATTCCTAGTTACATTTGGGAACTAAGTATATTATACACAACTTTGCATCTGATTACAGGATTCCCTGTACATTTATAGCTCAGGTATTCTGGAAAGAGTCAAGATAATTAGTTTTATGGCTCTTGCCCGTGTGACCTGTTTCTTTCTGGTCCTGATATTAAAAGGATGACTTAAATTTTCTGGAATGTCAAAATTTTCTCTTCCCTTGGATCCTACAAAATACTTCAAGCAGTGTATGTGTGATACTCGCTGTCATTCCAACATTTCCAATCCTCCTGAGAATGCTAAACAATGCCCTAGATTTCTTCCTTTGTAATTCTTTCAGATAGAGGGTTAGCTGAGTTAGGAAGAAAGGAGAGAGGGAGAGAAGAAGAGAGATGACATTTTATCCCTCAGGAAAGAACAAGACCAATTGTATTCCTAATTTAGAAATATTATTCTACAAACATTCCTGAACAAGAGGGCTTTGCATATACATTAAAGCAGAATACCTAGTCAACTTCTAGTTATGCCATGTAGTGAAATGGAAGTAAGATGAGCAGGCCGAGATCATTTTTGTTGGAGAACTGAGACCACATGAAATAGGTAACAGAGTTACCCCAACTGGGGGGCAAGAGGACTTGAAAGTTTCCTCCATAAATTTGCAGTTAGTACAGGGCTGCTCCAGTGATCAGAGTCATGAATGCCCTAGAGTGTCTGTATAACCCTGTACACAGGCTGAGACAGCTCTAACGGCCCAGAAAAGCCTCTGGACAGAATCACTGCACCCTTGGACATTGTCCGACCGCATGTATGAGAATAGTGAGTGCTGAGGAGTTGTGGGTAGCTCGGTACAACTCTTGCTAAAGGAGTGTCATCAACATTCATTGCTGAAAGTGAATTTTTTCATTCACATATGTGATGCCTATTAGGTCATGATTTCTTGGATACCAATTTGTACAAGATATGAATTAATTTTTGAACATCCTTTCTTAAAAGTACCATGTTCATATAGTTGCTCATTTTAATATGAGTAGTTCAGATGGGACATAATAGAGTAAGGAAATGATTGAACATCCTAAGATCTAGTGTATATACCTTTGTTCATGATGAGATTCATCCCCTGTCCCCCTTTGTAGTGACACTGATGGCATAAGGAGTATTAGATGAAATTTAATGCAGAAAACAATGGGATATATGAATGGTAGATATGGTTGACAACCACCATTTTCACTGAAGTTGTTTCAAAGCAAAGAAATTTGGGATAAATTCATTTTATTTGCTCCTGAAGGGTAATTAGGAATAAGTAGGAATTGTGAAGAGGCTGTAGTGTTGACATTAAGAGAAGTTTTTGATTCTTAAAATAGGATATATTACACAAGAGTGAACAAACAGAAGATACTGAACAAATATTCTGTCATAAGTAAGTGATGGATTATTCGGACTTGTTGAACTATGTTTTTAAATGTATTATTTAAATATTTAAATATTATTAAAACCTTAAATAATATTTAAATATTATAAAAGTTGTAGAAAATTATGTTTTCAATACAAATATACACTTATAAGCTATATTGTAGATATGGGAGTAAACAATGCAATTTTTTTTAACTGAGTGAAAAATTTAGTTTTTTAAAATTCCAAATGGAGCTAACAGCTTAGTGTGATACATATTTTGAATTTCAAAATTTGTAACCAAATAGGACAAATGTGTTGAACTGTACTTTTCTTGAAGAACCGTGATAAGAATGAGCGGTGAAAAAATTACAGCATACTTACCAGGGATCAAATACTTGCTTAGGGTTAATAAGAAAAATCTCAGCAAACGCTAGAAATGAGGTACACGATCTATCAGAGACCCGTGATTAAAGTGGTATCTTGTTAGGTATATGAGCTTGAAAAGAAACGGCATAGCTTCACTTTACCCCAGTTGCTTCTTTTGTAAAACGGGGAGACTAAGAGTGTGGTAACTCAAAATCCTTTGTTAATGATTTTCTTCTTAGAACAGTGCCAGGTCCAATTAGGATTAGATTGCTATTTTTATTATTGATATTTGCCCTAGTTCTGCCTTTTATTGACTGTGTGAAATTGGTGAAGATCCCTTTCTGAAGCTTTGTTTCTTACCTACAAGCTGGGAATAGAATACTTGCTATGAAGAGTGGTTGTTAGTACATTAGAAAGGCTGGATATTTGTTGATATAAGGGGCTCAGCGCATGGTAGAAATTTGATAGCATTTTTTTCTTGCCCTCCCATGTATTACTGTGGAGACATCCCACATATTATGTCCAAGTTTTTATTTTCCCCTCAAATGCAATGTCAAGCACAAAACATTCCCATCTCCCAATTCTCTTCTGATGTTCTACAACCATTAAAGTATAGAAAACTAGAATGAGTGTTTTTATAACTTTTGCTGTACTTAAGCATGTGGAGAGAAGAGCGCTAGATCACAGGACACACTTTGATAGGAAAAGGGAAATATTTACACTGCAAACAACTTTCTCCTCATGCTTAACAGTTTTATGCTGTCATTCTGTCAGCACCAAGTGAGATTTTTCTATTTAAATAGTTTTCTATTTGTGGTATGATAATTCATGTATGGACTTCATGTAACTAACATAAATATAATGGATGGTTGAGAAGTGGTTTATTTTTACCAAGAGGAAAAAATGTGTACACGATTTTTTAAAATATTGCTTTGAAAATATTTAAAATTAATTTTGATTCAGTTGGTGGAAGATAGCGTCACAAATTCACTGCTAGTGGTATTCTTGAGAAGTAATGTTTGAATTTTCTAGGTATTGTCCCCAGACTGGCTTAAAAGAATTTAATTTTAGATGTAAATTTTCTGCTTAACATGGAAGATTTTCCCTGAAAATATTAGCTTCATCAGATACATAGTTGCTTAGGGGTAGCTGCATGGAATTATGGGAAGAGTGAAATAGAAAAAAATTTTCATGTCTAAGTTATACATACTGGTGTAATCATATTGATTGGATGATAATGATAATTACAGCAATAATGTGATTGAAAGGGTAAGCAAGTAACATATACTACAGTTACTAATATAATCCTGTGATTGAGTTTACCACTTCATTTCTCTTTCCTGGAAACCCTTAAGTTTGTCACTATTGCACTTTATTTCCTTTGCTTATTGTAGTGGTGTATTAGTTGTATTACTGCTGCTATAACAAATTACGACACATTTACATAACTTAACACATATTTATTGTCTTGCAGTTTCAAAGGTCAGAAGTCCAAAATCACTTTAATATGGCTAAGTCAATGTGTCTGCAGTGTGGGTTCCTTCTGGTGGTGCTGAGGGGAGAATCCATTCTCTTGCATTTTCTGCTTCTGGTGGCACCTGTCTTCATTGTCTTTTCCCCATTCCTCCATTTTCAAGGTGCGTTGCTTTTATTTCTGTTTCTGTCTCCGCGCTGTCTCCTCCTTTAACTTTGAGTCCTTCTCTCCACTTCATCTAAGGACTCCTGTGATTACTTTGGACTCACGTGGATGATCTGGGATAATCACCTTGTCTCCAGATCCTTAAATGAATCGTATCTACAAGTCCTTTGGCTGTGTAAGGCAGCACATTCCCAGGGCCGGGAGATTAGGTGAAGAACATCTTTTGGGACTATTATGCAGCCTATCACAAGTGGTAATATCACTTTTATGCCTTGAGACCCTGAAATTAATGTACTTGCTTACGCATGGAAAAACAATGTATCTGTGGGGGTAACAGTTTATTTTTGAACCATTAGAAGGTATTGATGGGGAAGTTTTCATCTGACAACAGATACTGATAAATTAAATACCCTTAGATTTGTCAAAACTAGCTTTAGTAAAATATAAGTAAAAGTATTTGCACTGCTAGGGTCAAAAATATTAATTAAACCCATTATTTATCAAGGCCAAGTCCTGGATTAGTTAGGTTTAAATTAACCTAGAACATTATCTTCCATAGTGCTTAATTGTGAAGCTTAGTTCTTGTTGACAAAAGCTCATCCATATAAGAAAGCATCGAAAGGTTGGTGTTTTTTAACCTTTGCAGAATATAACTTTTCAAAGGGATGTTAGACAGTAGTTCCATCACAATTGATGCAGTTCACAGACATTCTTTGTGAATATTTTATCTCATGAGTTATATCTATGACACTAATCATAGACTTCTAGAAGAAATTTAGCAATGGTCATGTCAGCCTTTCAAATCTTTCTGTAACCTAGAAGAGGATCATTGCATAAGATAGATTCATTTTCCCCTTTATTCCATTGTTGCCAGAGAGAACTTGAAATGCCCTGTTCAAATTAATTTAATGCAAATGAATTCTTGCTGCCTCACAAGTAGTTTGTCCTTCATTTTTCTTAAAATTAGATTGAAAATGGATGTGACCTGCTTTACTGGTTGTTGTGCAGGAAGCGTTGTCCTTCCTGAAAGCTCCCTCAGTTGTCAAAATGAAGCCATTAAGAGTAAAGTAAATTATATTATCTGATCATAGTATCACAATTGACCTTAAAACAATAAATTTTATAATCAGTGCAAATTGCTGAATAGTGTTTGCAGTTGTAGAAATTTCAAAGGAAACCCTGGTTGAGATACAAAGCTGCTATAATCATTTTTAAAATCTTTGTTTTTCTTTTACTTTGGAACAGTAGTGCAGTAAGTACTTTTGCCTTATTGTTCTCTCTGCCTTCCAGAAACCCTCATTCAAATATTCTAAGTTTTTAAGTCTTTTTCATTTCTTTTAATATTGTAACATTTAACAATGTCAAAGAAAGTATAATTTTTCTGGAAATCAAGCTAAAAATAAAGAGAAGCCGATGTAAATGAACATCAAATTAACAAGATTGATTAGGAAAAGTAATTTTTGAAAAGGGCCCAAAATCCCTTTGCACATAAATGCAAAAGAATTTAGTGAAAGAAGGTGAAACTGGAGTAAAGAACTCTACGGATGCGTAAGGAACTCTTAATAAGAATGAGTAACGTACATGCATATCTTTAGCTCCCAGTTTCAGAGATACAGTAGTTGTACAACAAATGGTCCTTTCCTGCTCTTAAGGAAGCCTCTCCTCCTCCAGCCATGCCATTCCTCAGAGCAAGCTCTTCCACTGAGTTTTCAGCAACCATAAGTAAGAAGGATGGTACGATAGGCTGCGTGTACATATGGCCCTCATTAGCAGGCCAACTGTTCCTTTTGCCCACCCACATCACTGGGGACATATGGCGTTACTTTGACTGTTGAAACAAGTGTGTGTGGACATATCTTGGTATGAGTAAAAGACTGTTGATTGTCTTTCTCTTGTCGCTCGTGCAACCGTCTCCTTGTGGAGATCGTATTATCCATAACACTAGATTTGAGGATGATAAATGACGTTGTTATTATTAACTGAATTTGCCTCTCTAGTTTGATCACAAAACCAGCGAATGTTTGCTTATGGAACATGTAAAGCTTATAGAAGACGGAAAGCTTACAGAAAGAAATGATGGCTTTTCTAAGCATAAGAGTCAGGTCTTTTTCAATCAAAAACTAACTCATTCAAAAATTCAAGAGTTCTGTAAAACCAGAACAGCAGAGGTTTCAGAAATGCTATTGAGATCATTTATTATAAAATAGCCATTAATGAAATGTAATAGTGAGTCTG
This sequence comes from Symphalangus syndactylus, assembly GCF_028878055.3. Taxonomy (NCBI): domain Eukaryota; kingdom Metazoa; phylum Chordata; class Mammalia; order Primates; family Hylobatidae; genus Symphalangus; species Symphalangus syndactylus. The sequence goes on from NC_072424.2 coordinate 4,659,468, forward strand.
TTGTTGTGACTATGTGGAGAAATGAATGAGAAAATATAAGATAGGCTGGAATGAAGAGAGTCATCGGATCCCAGCAAAATTCATTTTGTATAGTTCACAGTATTGTAACTTTAAAAAATTATGAATTTTTTCAGTACTGTGAATTCTGAATTTGCAAAATGAGGCTTTTCAATCCTTGCAACAAGTGTGTATTTTTCAGTGGTTCTAGAATTATCGGGGCTTTCGAGCTGCTTCTGATAAGAAGGCAAGGCTAGAGGACTTGTGTTGAGGTGGCATTTGCACAGGACTTTAGATAACATACATCGATGATGTAGAGAGAAGAGCGGGTGATGTTGCTGTGGATTATAGGGGAAAGGCACCTTTTGCTCCCTCTGCTGACCTCTTTGTGTATTCAGCTGTGTAGCATATTTCTTGTATAATTACATAGTAATTTCACACACTACATTAAGAAAATCTGAACAATTTTTACTAAACTCATGTTTTCTAAATATTAAGTAAATAAAACCAATATTTGGCTAGGTAACATTTATAAAAACAGGATTTCTAGATAGATGATGATAAATTTTCATCTATATCTATAGAGCTGATAAATTTTCAAAACCCTTTGAATATCACTTGTACTACAAAGTCTCGTTTCAGTTTCAGTGCCATGGCACATTGATTAATCACCACTAAAGCGGTACATGAAATATTTGGCAATATAGGTATTTGGTAATGGTGATTGATGCACAGAATACGGCACCATTATTATGCACTGGCCTTGAGAACTTTAGTTTTCATCTTCGATCACCTGATAGAGAACAAACTAACAGCTTTTTTCTTTCACCTTGCTGGAGAATAAACTAACAACTTCAAATTATCTGATCCATCCAAAAACTTATTTCCGTGAAACTCACTGATTTATTTATTATTTCGTGGGGATCACTATTATTTGCTGTAGTAAAATATCAAATGATCGATGTTTTATACCAACATGGCAGCTCACATGGTAGGCAACAGAATGAAAACAAACAGGTTTACTACCAAGAATTATACTATATTGCTTTTATTGACAGAAAAAGCATACAGATAATTTTATTCAGAGATTTTATGTGAATTATTTTGATAAGTGTACACATATATTTATAACTGACCTTTCTTTGTCAAGTGTGTGCCCACACACGTATTCATACTAAATCAATCTTAGAGATCTTATCCAAAGATTGAATTTTTTAAAGTGACTGTTCCAAATATGTATAATTTATGGCAAAAAAGTCACAAAATGGCAATACAAGGAGGCATAAAACTGAAGATAAAGGGGGAGATGATGGTTAAAAACACCTGTAAATGAATAATTGATTTTGATTTAAATTCTTTTTAGTTCTTAGCTGATGAAATGAATATAAATGAAATTATTATGCAAAACACCTCTATTTGTTGTATATGCATGTACATATATGTGTTACAAATACAAAACTGATAGGATATTATTTAACATATATTCACACTCATAATGTGCATATATGTACAAAATGAAAATGAGTGCTTGTTTTATATGTATGTATACACACACATACACATATTGCATACTTTCATTTTTTAAAATTTTACTTTAAGTTCTGGGATACATGTGCTGAACATGCAGGTTTGTTACATAGGTATACTTGTGCCATGGTAATTTGCTGCACCCATCAACCCGTCATCTAGGTTTTAAGCTCCACATGCATTAGCTATTTGTCCTAATGCTCTCCCTCCCCTTTCCCCACACCCACCTACAGACCCCAGTGTGTGATGTTCCTCTCCCTGTGTCAACATGTTCTCATTGTTCAGCACCCACTTATGAGTGAGAACATGCAGTGTTTGGTTTTCTGTTCCTGTGTTAGTTTGCTGAGGATGATGGTTTCCAGCTTCATCCATATCCCCGCAAAGGACGTGAACTCATCCTTTTTTATGGCTGTGTAGTATTCCATGGTGAATATGTGCCACATTTTCTTCATCCAGTCTATCATTGATGGGCATTATGTTGGTTCCAAGTCTTTGCTATTGTAAATAGTCCCATGATAAACATATATGTACATGTGTCTTTAGAGTAGAATGATGTATAATCCTTTGGTATATACCCAGTAATGGGATTGCTGGGTCAAATGGTATTTCTGGTTTTATATCCTTGAGGAATCACCACATTGTATTCCACAATGGTTGAACTATTTTACAAGCCCACCAACAGTGTAAAAGTGTTCCTATTTCTCTGCATCTTCTCCAGCATCTGCTGTTTCCAGAATTTTTAATGATCACCATTCTAACTGGTGTGAGATGGTATGTCATTGTGGTTTTGATTTGCATTTCTCTAATGAACAGTGATAATGAGCTTTTTTCATATGTTTATTGGCCATATACATATCTTCTTTTGAGGAGTGTCTGTTCATATCCTTTGCCCACTTTTTGATGGGGTTGTTTGTTTTTTTTTTCTTGTAAATTTGTTTAAGTTCCTTCTAGATTCTGGATATTAGACCTTTGTCAGATGGATAGATTGCAAAAATTTTCTCATATTTTGTAGGTTGCCTGTTCACTCTTGTGATAGTTTATTTTACTGAGCAGAAGCTCTTTAGTTTGATTAGATTCCATCTGTCAATTTTGGCTGTTGTTTCAAGTGCTGTTGGTGATTTAGTCATGAAGTCTTTGCCCACACCTATGTCCTGAATCATATTGCCTAGGTTTTCTTCTAGGGTTTTTATAGTTTTAGGTTTTACATTTATGTTTTTAATCCACCTTGAGTTAATTCTTTTATAAGGTATAATGAAGGGGTCTAGTTTCTCTTTTCTGCATATGGCTACCCAGTTTTCCCAGCGCCATTAATTACATAGGGAATCCTTTCCCCATTGCTTGCTTTTGTCAGGTTTGTTGAAGATCAGATTGTTGTAGATGTGTGGTGTTATTTCTGAGGCCTCTATTCTGTTTCATTGGTCTATATATCTGTTTTGGTATTAGCACCATGCTGTTTTGGTTACTTTAGCTTTGTAATATAGTTTGAAGTCAGGCAGCGTCATGCCTCCAGCTTTGTTCTTTTTGCTTAGGTTAGCCTTGGCTCCACAGGCTCTTTTTTGCTTCCATATGAAATTTAACATAGTTTTTTTCTAGTTCTGTGAAGAAAGTCAATGGTAGCTTGATGGGAATAGCATTGAATCTATAAATTACTTTGGGCAATATGGCCATTTTCATGATATTGAGTCTTCCTATCCATGAGGATGGAGTGTTTCTCTATATGTTTGTGTCCTGTCATTTCCTTGAGCTCTGGTTTGTAGTTTTCTTTGAAGAGGTCCTTCACATCCCTTGTAGGTTGTATTCCTAGGTATTTTGTTTTCTTTATAGCAATTGTGAATGGGAGTTTACTAATGATTTGGCTCTCTGCTTGTCTGTTATTGGTATATAAGAATGATTGTGATTTTTGCACATGAATTTTATATCCTGAGACTTTGCCAAAGTTGCTTATCAGGTTAAGGAATTTTTGGGCTGAGGTGGTGGCGTTTTGTAAATATACAATCATGTCATCTGCAGACAGAGACAATTTGATTTCCTCTCTTCCTATTTGCATGCTTTTATTTCTTTCTCTTACTCGATTGCCCTGGCCAGAACTTCCAATACTATGTTGATAAGAGTGGGGAGAGAGGGCATCCTACTCTTGGGCCAGTTTTCAAAGGTAATGCTTCCAGCTTTCGGCCATTTAGCATGATATTAGCTATGCATTTGTCATAAATAGCTCTTATTTTTGTGAGATATGTTCCATCAATACCTAGTTTATTGAGAGTTTTTAGTATGAGGGGTATTGAATTTTATTGAAGGCCTTTTCTGCATCTATTGAGATAATCATGTGGTTTTTGTCATTGGTTCTGCTTATGTGATGGATTATGTTTATTGATTTGCATATGTTGAACCAGCCTTTCATGCCAGGCATGAAGCCAACTTGATCGTGGTGGATAAGTTTTTGATGTGCTGCTGGATTCTCTTGCCAGTATTTTATTCAGGATTTTCGCATCGATGTTCATCAGTGATATTGGCCTGAAATTTTCTTTTTCTATTGGGTCTCCGCCAGGTTTTGGAATCAGAGTGATGCTGGCCTCATAAAATGATTTAGGGAGGAGTCTTTCTTTTTCTATTGTTCAGAATAGTTTCAGAAGGAATGGTACCAGCTCCTCTTTGTACCTCTGGTAGAACTCGGCTGTGAAGACATCTGGTCCTGGGCTTTTTTTGGTTGGTAGGCTAGTAATTACTGAGTCAATTTCAGAACTTGTTATTGGTCTATTCAGGGATTTGACTTCTTCCTGCTTCAGTCTTGGGAGGGTGTATGTGTCCAGGACTTTATCCATTTCTTCTAGATTTTCTAGTTTATTTGTGTAGAGGTGTTTACAGTATTCTCTAATAATAGTTTGTATTTCTGTGGGATCAGTGGTGATATCCCCTTTATCGTTTTTTAATGTGTCTATTTGATCTTTCTCTCTTTTCTTCCTTGTTAGTCTGGCTACCGGTCTATCTATTTTGTTAATCTTTTCAAAAAACCCACTCCTAGATTCATTGATTTTTTTTTGAAGGTTTTTTTGTGTTTCTCTCCCATTCGGTTCTGCTGTGATCTTAGTTATTTCTTGTTTTATACTAGGTTTTTAATGTGTTTTCCATTGCTTCTTTTGATTGTGATGTTAGGGTGTCTATTTTAGATCTTTCCCACTTTCTAATGTGGACATTTAATGCTGTAAATTTCCCTCTAAACACTGTTTTAACTGTATCCCAGAAATTCTGATATGTTGTGTCTTTGTTCTCATTGGTTTCAAAGAACTTATTTATTTCTGCCTTAATTTTGCTATTTACCCAGTAGTCATTCAGAAGCAGGTTGTTCAGTTTCCATGTAGTTGTGCAGTTTTGAGTGAGCTTCTTAATTCTGAGTTCTAATTTGATTACACTGTGGTGTGAGAGATTGTTTGTTATGATTTTCATTCTTTTGCATTTGCTGAGGAGTGTTTTACTTCCAATTATGTGGTTGATTTTAGAATAAGTGCTATGTGGTGCTGAGAAGAATGTATATTCTGTTGATTTGGGGTGGAGAGTTCTGTAGGTATCTATTAGGTCCACTTGGACCAGAGCTGAGTTCAAGTCTGAATATCCTTGTTAATTTCCTTTCTTGTTGATCTGTCTAATATTGATAGTGGGTTGTTAAAGTTTCCCACTATTATTGTGTGGGAGTCTAAGTCTCCTTGTAGGTCTCTAGGAACTCGTTTTATGAATCCTGGTGCTCCTGTATTTGGCATATATATATATTTAGGATACTCAGCTCTTCTTGTTGCATTGATCCCTTTACTACTATGTAATGCCCTTCTTTGTCCTTTTTTATCCTTGTTGGTTTAAAGTCTGTTTTATTAGAGACTAGGATTGCAACTCCTGCTTTTTTTTTCTTTCTTTCCATTTGCTTGGTAAATATTCCTCCATCCCTTTATTTTGAGCCTATGTGTGACCTTGCAAGTGAGATGTGTCTCCTGAATACAGCACACCTGTGGGTATTGACTCTTTATCCAATTTGCCAGTGTATGTCTTTTAATTGGGGCATTTAGCTCATTTATATTTACCGTTAATATTGTTATGTGTGAATTTGGTCCTGTCATCATGATGTTAGCTGGTTATTCTGCACATTAGTTGAAGCAGTTTCTTCCTAGTTTCATTGGTTTATATATTTTGGTGTGTTTTTGCAGAGGCTGGTACTGGTTTTTCCTTTCCATGTTTAGTGCTTCCTTTAGGAGCTCTTGGAAGGCAGGTCTGATGGTGACTAAATCTGTCAGCATCTGCTTGTCTGTAAAGGATTTTATTTCTCATTCACTTATGAAGCTTAGTTTGGCTGGTTATGAAATTCCATATGTACATCATGGAAACGAGTGCATGTGATACACACACACACACACGCACACACATTGCATACTTTCATTTTTGTGTCCATTTCTTTTCTGATTTTATCAGCAGCCAACTAAAGAAAATAGAAAAAAAAATTGGTAATTCGATCTTTCATGTTCTGCATCTTCCAGCTTCACAACTTATAGTTTTCTATTTTTATTGTTATTGTGATCAGAATGAAAATGTATACAATAGAATCAGAATCAGGTCAGAATCAACAAAAATACTATAATGTTTGTACATGCTTTCGATGCAGTTTGTCTCTGCAAAGGGTGTGTGTGTTTCTATGCACATGTGCATGTACACAAGTGTGTAAATAAGTGTTTTATTCATGATGGAGAAAGGCTGGTCAAAATGATTCTGAATGAGATAGCACCACTACAGCAGATAATTAGGTCTCTAGCAATAAAACAAGTCATTAAACATGTTTCTAAGCATCTACTCAGTATCTGGCACAATGTTAAGTAGTGTAAATATAATCATTAGCAAAATTCAGCTTCTACCCTCAATGGTATATGTGTAGAACAAATTGGTAAAGCTGGAGTACATTTCAGGACCAAAAACAGTTTCTGTGTAGTTCCCACTTCATCAAGACCATGTTGTATACCTCTCATACACTTAAGCCATAGGGAAGCAATTATTCCATCCATCCTTTTACAGGGTAGTGGTGGGGAAGAAGAGCTGACTGTCATGCTTGAATTCACATAATTTCATAATTAAATAATTTCATGTTACATAATCTCGATAAACCTAAAATCCAATATATGATAAAGATAGTGTTTCAAATCAGTGGATAAGTGATAAACAGTTCATAAAATGGTGTTCAGATAATTGGCTATATGTATTTTATAGTTGCACAAAGGTATAATATGTCATTAATAAATATTAATTCCATAGTGGATGTCAAATACACTTTTCCAAAATATAAAGAAAAAATACCATAGACAAATATCACTTGCAACATTACGGTTAAAATTAAATATCCAAACATAGCCCTAACCAATAACAGAAAATTTAAAAAAAAATTTATGGATTGGAATTTGTTAAAATATAAAACTTTTCTTTTTCAGAGGATACAATGAATATGTGTAAAAAGCAAATATCAAATCAGCAACAAGTGCTTGCAGTTCACTTGACATATTTAAAATATGAGTAGTTCCAACAAATCATAAATAAATGATTAGTAGTCCAATAAAAAAAAGACAAAGTACATTGACAGGAAACTGTATGAAACTCATGAACACTAAATGTCTTAGATTCTCTATTGTTAAACAAAATGCAAAAACAATAGAGAACATTATGAATATGGAGTTAATATTTAACAAAATTATTTTATCCATGTTATAAGTAAATATTTACATCCAAAAACCCTTGTTTTCTCTGAAAGTTGTCACTTATGAGTCTATTTTGAAAATGTTTAAAGAATAGTAATTAATTAACTTTAATAAATAGGTACTCCTATTGAGGGAAAACAGACATTTCCATAATTTTTCTTCTGTTTCTAATCTAGTAGATGGTAGGAAAATAATGACAATTGCATATTCATACCTGGAGAATATGCATTCCATTTCTTTTAAACTTTTGCATTCTCAAAACTATATTGATACCTCAAAGCATACCCTTTGCTGTTGAAAACAGCCTTTCAAGTATAAAGACACACACATCACTTTCCTTAAATCTTATATAAGGCAAGGGCCTAGATTCCTATCAGAAAATGTATTTCAAGAATGCTTTTTTAGTAGTTCCTGTGGCCTTATCTTATAGAGGAAGGTTTTTTTTTAAACATACACACAGTATTTGATGCACATTTTTATTGGAAAGAGCTTTTATTTCCTTAAATGTTTTGTTGTCTAAGTGTGAAAAGTATCCTGCAGTGGAATTTAGTGGCACAGATGCTTATTGTGATAGATGAGATGAACTTGCTTCCCTAAGCATGCATGGTCATGAAATGCATCTGGCTTCTGTACGTAAAAGTCAGTTATGTTCCCAAATGTGTCTCTGCATTTACACAGACGTTTAGGGGCAGACACCCTACTGTTCCCTCAAAAGGCGGCTCTGCTTAATTATGAAGTTCAAGTTAGACCAGAAGTTGGAAAATACTAAATTCCACATTGCAGACAGAGCCTGAGCAGGTGATGTCACCACTGCATTCTAAGGTGGCAAGTCCTCAGAGAAGTCACTTATCACCTTACCATGGAGAAAAATAACCGTGTCCAGAACACAAGAGGATGCTTTTAGGTAGCGTACAATCAAGTGTGCAAACCTGTGCAATACATACCAGATGAAATCCAGTTCAGAGGCTCAGGAAAACAAACAAATGAGGATATGCTTTAAAAAATAGGACTTAATATAAACAGTCGTGAGAGTAAAACTATTGCTAAGCACATAGGAAACATAAACCAGGCTTTCAGGAAGGAGTTTGGCACATGTGTGCACTGGTAGGAGGTGTAATGTGCAGAAATCCGGCCTTTTGTGGCATAGCAACTAAAGTTCCTTTTCTATTGTCCAGACAACCTTAAATATTCCTTTATGCAGTACTATTTTAAAAAGGCCATCTACTGTGCACAATGTGTTAGCATCAAGGACATGAAATTTATCTGGAATATACCAAAACTTTAATCAATAGACTAGGACCAAAGCTTTTAAAAACAGGTTTTCGTAGATAAATCATTATAAGTTATTATTTCCTCGCCATAGGTAAGGCATGATACATAACTTTACTTTTTCTCAGTCACTTAGTGTGTAGGTAGAATAATGACCCTTAGCAGGATGACCTTTTGAATGTGTTGTTAGGCAGCATGGAAGCATTATGGTTAGAGGTGGAATTAAGATTGCTAATCACCTCACCTTAAACTGGAGCGATTATCCTGAATTATCTAGGTGGGCCCACTGTAGTCACAAAGAACCTTCAGACAGGAAGGCGGAGAGACCAGAGTGAGCAGAAGAGCTTGGGTAAACTGGAGCCGAGGCTGAAGTGATGTGCTGTGTCCAAGATGTGCAGAGGCCAAGAGCTCAGGGATACATGTGACCCCTCAAACCTGGTGAATTCTCTCCTGGAATCTCTAGACAAAATATACACTTGATGATACCTTGATTTTAGCACACTAAGACCCATTTTGGACTTCTGACCCCCAGAAGTATAAAGAAAAAAAATGTGTTGTTTTAAGCCTCTGAGTTTATGTTAATTTACTGTAACAGCAGTAAGAAACTAACACAGTAAGACGGCTTTTATTTTTATGTGATGTATAGAATTAAATTGGATATGCTAGGAAATATTGGAAATTTATTGATTTATTTTTTTGTCTGAGCTGGAGTCTGGCTCTGTCGCCCAGGCTGGAGTGCAGTGGCGCGATCTCGGCTCACTGCATGCTCTGCCTCCCGGGTTCCCGCCATTCTCCTGCCTCAGCCTCCCGAGTAGCTGGGACTACAGGCGCCGCCACCACGCCGGCTAATTTTCTGTATTTTTAGTAGAGACGGGGTTTCACCGTGGTCTCGATCTCCTGACCTCGTGATCCGCCCGCCTCGGCCTCCCAAAGTGCTGGGATTACAAGTGTGAGCCACCGCGCCCAGCCAGGAATTTATTTTCTTAATATAGTTCTTCATATTAGAATAATGAGAACCATCGAGTAATGAAGTGTTCTATTTTGTGAAGGATGATTATATAAACAGTACGAAGGTTAAAAACCGGGCGGGACCGGCTGGGCACAATGGCTCGTTCATGTAATCCCAGCACTTTGGGAGGCCGGGGCAGGTGGATCTCTTGAGCCCAGGAGTCTCAGATCAGCCTGGGCAACATGTGAAACCCCATCTCCACAAAAATACAAAAACCAGGCAGACGTGGTGGCGGCGCCTGTGGTCCCAGCCACTCAGGAGGCTGCGGTGGAAGGATCGGAGCCCGGCAGGTGCAGGCTGCGGTGGACCGTGATTATGCCACTGCGCTCCAGTCTGGGTGACAGAGTGAGACCTTGTCTCCATTAAATAAATAGATAAATAAATATATATATAAGTAAAAGAGGAGGGTGTCTTTTGAAGGCTATTAAAGTCGTCTAAGTGTCCTCTGATTATATGAGGCTGGAATGGTGCATGGAATGTTGTGTTGAATAACCTGATACAGTCTCTGAAACTATAGAAGCATTAGTAATTTTAGCCTGAGAGTGCTATAATCTGGGATAATTTGGTCCAATACTTCCAGAGAGGGTTGAAGTTTTGAGATAGCTGGAGTTATTTCAGTTGAAGACCTGAATATGAGGCAACTGGATACTCAATTACAATTCAATTTCTACTCTTTATATAAGGTAGAAATGGGTAACATGTGGGACACTGTGTTAAAAGTAATGCAGCCATAGTGTAGTGGTAGAAGCAGATGAAAAGTACTATAATAGTCGTATAGATGAGGTACTGGAAAGAAGCAGAGTTGAAAAATTGGAGATAAATGTCAGTTTTCCAGAGCCATGGGATGAAAACCAAACAGGATTACAACAGATTCAATTCACTCAAGATGTCTAACTTGGTAATAGGTCAGAAAACTCAATTTGTCGTATTTTCTTAAAAGTACACAAAAATGTTCCTTTTGATAAAACACGTGTAGTGCACCTTCGGATTTGATTTTTCTTTATGTTCTGTAAACTGCTCACAGTAAAACAGAAAAAAAGTCTGACAAATATGATGGTCCTTAAATATTGTAGGAGTATGATGCTTCTCCAAAGAATAGAGGTTTTCCTAGGAAGGCCCTAAGCAAGGAATCAAGTTTCCTTTTGCAAGAAATAAAATTCTCAAAAGTTCCCTGCACCTTGGAAAGGCTCTGGTTGAAATTAATAGCACAACGTTATTTATTTAAATTTTAACTTTTAAGTTCAGGGGTACAAGTGTAGGTTTGTTACAGAGGTAAGCTTATGCCATGGGATTGGTTGTACAGTTTATTTCATCACCCAGATATTAAGCCTAATATCCATTAGTTGTTTTTCCTGATCCTCATAGCAAATATTACCCCCATAAAGTTTTATGGTTACTTTTTTCTTATCTTCTGATTAATGCCATTAGATTCACCAATTGAAATTATTTTTCAGTAGTTTAATTCCCTCTAGAAGGTTTAAAAAATGTTTCCGAATTTCCTAAGTCTTCTTTCTTTGTTAGTCTTCTAAAAAGCTATATTCAATAGAATTCATGTGCTTAGGTACAGTTTCACTAAAAGCGTATCTTCAACATTTGATCTGTTTAAAAGTTCTTAAGGTGTTAAGGAACATTAGGTATCAGAGTTTATGGCATTTGATTAATCTGAATAAATCTTGGCATCAAATTGAATTCAGCAAAAGTAACAGTGATAAATCAGAGAGCAATATTTGAAATGTCTCCAGGAAACATTTTAAAACAATTTTTAAGTTCACTAATTTGAGTCATTACACTTGGCCCTAATATGGTAGATTTTAAGTGAAGCTCAGTCGAACCTGGCAGATATCATATACAAACTTTTAATAGTCCTAACAATTCCTGTACCTCATTTGGATAAAGATTATTTCCAGAGCATCAGTGCTTTGACCAGAAAGGCATTTATTATTCTGTAACACTTTTCTTGAGAAATTAGCATGATTCATCATTTGAGTACGCTCTCTCAGATAAGATTCTAATATTTGGGTGTGAATAAAACTTCAGGGCATTGAAAACAGCTGGAAGATAGACAATAGGGTGATCATCCTCTCTTGTCATTCTCTATCAAGGTCCTCTTTAATTATTGGCCTAAACAGCTATAACTTTATGGTGAAAACAAACCGCTCGGATATAGCGTTAAAGGTTGAAATAATGAATTATACATAAATCGATTTAGTTCAGTTATATTCTGTTGAATTGGGAGAACATCGAATTTTTAAATTTCTCTGCATTTCTTGAAGTTAGGAATAAAAGCTGGGGTGGGGTCTCCTGAAATAATGAGGTCTAGAATAATTTCTGTTAAATTTACTTTTTAGTAGGATAAGTCTACTAAAATCAATATGAATGGAACCTTCAATGTACCACTGAAGATAATTAATCTTTGAGAGGTTAAGTAACCATTACAAGGTAATTTACCTAATTAGCAACTAAACCAACCAAATTTTAGATTTCTTAACTTTAAGACTATTGCTCACATAGTCACGTAAAGTATATCTTCCACATAGTCACAGGCAATCACAAGCTAACACGAGCAGTTAGCACAAAATAGATGTTCCACATAGAATGCAGAACAAAAAAAGACACTTTAAAAATCCTTTTCCCTTTTCCAAATTCATATTTAAAAAGTTTCTTGTGGAATTTCCCAAATGCCAGCATGGCCACATATAATACAGATTGATACTCAGACCTCTAATGAGAAACAGTTAGAATTATGCTAAACAAGGAACATTCTATATTGATTTCACAAATTCTCCTCTTTCCACTTATAGTTTCTCATAAAATGTAACATGTTTGTCTCGTGTGGAGTCTGTATAGAAAAAGTGTGATAACTGAAGATATAGACACACAGGTGTATGTATGTCTGTGTGTTCCTGTGTATTATAGCCTTTCTTTAATGGTTTTCTCTTTATATATATATATATATATACTTTAAGTTCTAGGACACATGTGCACAACGTGCAGGTTTGTTACATATGTATACATGTGCCATGTTGGTGTGCTGCACCCAGTAACTCATCATTTACATTAGGTATATCTCCAAATGCTGTCCCTCCCCCTCACCCCACCCCATGACAGGCCCCGGAGTGTGATGTTCCCCTTCCTGGGTCCATGTGTTCTCATTGTTCAATTCACACCTATGAGTGAGAACATGCAGCGTTTTTTTTTTTTTTGTCCTTGTGATAGTTTGCTGAGAATTATGGTTTCCAGCTTCATCCATGTGTCTACAAAGGACATGAACTCATCCTTTTTTATGGCTGCATAGTATTCCATGGTGTATATGTGCCACATTTTCTTTTTTTTTTCTTTTTTTTTATTATACTTTAGGTTTTAGGGTACATATGCACAATGTGCAGGTTTGTTACATATGTATCCAGCCACATTTTCTTAATCCAGTCTATCATCGTTGGACGTTTGGGTTGGTTCCAAGTCTTTGCTATTGTGAATAGTGCCACAATAAACATACGTGTGCATGTGTCTTTATAGCACCATGACTTATAATCCTTTGGGTATATATACATATATATATAAAAAAACTATATATATATATTTTTGGGACGGAGTTTCGCTCTGTCACCCAGCTGGAGTGCAGTGGCGCGATCTCGGCTCACTGCAAGCTCCGCCTCCCGGGTTCACACCATTCTCCTGCCTCAGCCTCCAGAGTAGCTGGGACTACAGGTGCCCGCCACCATGCCCGGCTAATTTTTTGCATTTTTAGTACAGACGGGGTTTCACCGTGTTAGCCAGGATGGTCTCGATCTCCTGACCTCATGATCCACCCTCCTCGGCCTCCCAAAGTGCTGGGATTACAGGCATGAACCACCACGCCTGGTCTCTATTTAAGTTAGCTCTGTCCAGGGCAAACCAGCATTTCAAAGATACAAACTGTTTTTGCAAAAAACAGATGTACACCTATCCATAGTGCAGACATTATGTCTACTTATTTCTCTCTAAATAGATCTTTCATTTTAACAAGTACTTCACCTTCACAAAATTTAGTTGAGTCAGTGAACTCTTATCCAGATGCTATATCTTGGCCAGATTATCAAGAATTAAGCCTCACAGATAGGCTGTTTCCATTTCCTTTAACAAAGTTTATCAGTCCTGAGTTACTTCTTGATTTCTTGCCAGTGGCATATAATGATGACTCAGCCAAGTCAGTTCCCAGAGTTGGACTCTTTTTTTTCTTATACACAGGAAACTTCTTTTCCAAGAATACTTGTTCCAGTTGCTCACAATCTTCATAGTTGATGATTATAGAATGATCTATGTACTTTCAATGTACCTTCAAAAATGAGATCTGCAGCTGGATAAGACGTGTGTGTGTGTGTGTGTGTGTGTCTTAGTAGACTTAAACCGTTCATTGAATAAGAAGCCTAGTTGATAGTGTAAGGTGAGAGTTAGAAGAACAGGGAATTATTTGGTTTAAGGAATTGTGAAGAAATGTGCTATGCCATTAAAATTTTTCTCTACTTTTGTGTTAAATCTTAATTTTGTGCAGAATTTACTAAGCTGCAGGAAACTGTCAAAATTGACTCTTGCTAAGTTCCATATTGGTTTGTAATTATCTTAAAACAAAAGTTGGTTGATACTAAAGTGCAGTTTTTCCTCTAGCTTTCATAAATTGAGACAGGTCTTTTTCTCACCCTCCACATACCTATGGCTGGAAGCCGAGGTGGTTGTTCTTGGTTCCCGTTACAACTTCTAGACTGTTAATTTCTCCGCTCCTTGCAAATTAGACTGTTCCTTTGAAACTCAAAACCCTTGGAAATATCAGCCATGCCCCTTTGGTATTACCATCATCAACAGACCTCCCTCCTGGGCACTCTGGTCTTATTTTTTTTTTTTTTTTGAGATGGAGTCTTGCTCTGTCACCCATGCTGGAGTGTAATGGTGTGATCTCGGCTCACTGCAACCTCCTCCTCCCGGTTTCAAGTGATTCTCCTGCCTCAGGTTCCTGAGTAACTGGGATTACAGGTGCATACCACCACACCCAGCTAATTTTTGTATTTTTGGTAGAGATGGGGTTTCGCCATGTTGGCCAGGCTGGTCTCGAACTCCTGACCTCAGGTGATCTGCCTGCCTCAGCCCCCCAAAGTGCTGGGATTACAGGCATGATCCACTGCACCTGGCCTCTTGTCATTTATTTAAGGCTTTAGATCTTTTGCTCAATATCATCTTCAGGCAAGTTCAGCCATCATTTTAGTGGCTCAGCTTTCACGTGAAAGGACCAGTACAAACCTCGGTTCCCCGTTTTTTGACATCTTTATTTCCATTACATTTTTTCTTTCCTCCACTTTATTGTCATCAAATCTGAAACATTTTCTATAAGGGTATATACCACCAGGATCTAGATGCAAATATTCTGCCTCCTGGACATCACTCCTTGCCAGCTCGTTGGCCCAGATGTCCTCATTCCTACAACCCTTCATTTTCACTGAGACTCTCCTTAGGACACAGATGCTGCTGCTCCCTCACGATCCATCCGTACTCTCTTGCTTTCAGTTTCCACGTTTTCCTCCTCAAATGCCATAGTTCATTTTTAGCATTCCCTTGCAACTACCCTGAGCTTCATTTTCCCACAATTTATTTGTTTCTCTTTCTCTTCCCAAATTTTAAATGTTGATGTTTCTAAGGGTTCTGTCCTAATTGCTCTTCTTTTCTCTCCACACACATACTCTCTCTAAGCTCTAAACACTACTAAACAGCTAATAATTTCCAGTCTTAGAGTTTGGTCCAGACCTTTATTCTGGGAGTTGATGATTTACGTGACAATAGCACTCGAATAATTCAGAGGTAACATGTCCTGGTTTCCCACATGATAGTAAGTGGCACTGCCAGCCATGCTAGATGCTTATAAGTCATTTTTGGCCCTTCCTCAATATTCTGACAATATCCAATTCAACATTCGTTTAAAAAATATTTTGGTTCCAAATACATCTGTAATTTCCTCCACCTATTTTGATTTCCAATGTCCCCAGCCTAGCCAGAGCCACATATTTTCTTACCTACGCTTATTTTCTTAGGTCATCCTTAGTCAACTTACTTTAATTCTTATCTCCGACACCCTGTTAGCTACAGAGAAACCAAAGTGATCTCTTAACATGTCTTTCAGTTTCCAACTCTCCCACTTTTCTGGTGTACTTGGACTAAGATTTATGTTCCTCATCATTACTAATGAAGACCTGTACTGTTTCACATATCCTTCTCTTTCAGCCACGTCTCACATTACTCTTTCTCCCTTCTGTACTTCATCCAGATTCCTACTTTTCAGTTTTTCATTTCATCCAATTCACAGGTTTCTTCTACATGCCAAGATCTTGCTCATATATTAGGGTCCTTGAACACTGGGGGTTTTTCCTACAAGACGAATCTTTCTGTATTGTATGAAAAGCTAACTCTTTTTATTCTCAGGTCTTAGCTTAAATATTCTCACTTGAAAGAAGTGGTTAGAGTCTGTATAATCCAAATTAATATTTCTTTTTTTCTTTTTCTTTTGAGACAGGGTCTTGCTGTGTCACCCAGGCTGGAGTGCAGTGCCACAATCTTGGCTCACGGAAACCTCTGCCTCCTGGGTTCAAGCAGTTTTCCTTTCTCAGCCTCCTGAGTAGCTGGGACTACAAGCGCACACCACTACACCCGGCTAACTTTTTTATTTTTAGTAGAGATGGGGTTTTGCCATGTTGATCACACTGGTCTCAAACTCCTGGACTCAAGTGATCCATCCGCCTTGGCCTCCCAAAATGCTGGCATTACAGGCATAGGCCACCACGCCCGGCCCAAATTAATATATCTATATATAAAAATTATATGTATGAATCTTATATAATGTGAATTAAGATTATATCTAATGTTCGCCCTAACACCCTTGTTGGATATTCAGTCCCTTGCTTCACTTTGCATGTGAACACATTTTGTAATAATCTCTTCTCTTTGCTCAGTTGGGTTTCTGTGCCTGTCTTCGTCTTCAGAATTGAAACCCTAGGAGTACAGGACTGTGGCTTTCTTATTCACCACTGCAGCTCCGTAACTAAGAGAGCATCTGATACATATGTGTGAAGGGAATTGGTTAAATATAGACCACTAGGTCCAGTGGAGTCCACAGCCTATTCACTTCATGTAGTTTCCAAGAAACAAATGCTTCTCAACATATATTAATGAATGAGATATGGGCCAGGGTATCTGGTCTGGCTGGAGATGGCTTAACTTTGAGTTCACTTGAGAGGGTATCAGTGTGAGCAGGAATGCTTTCACTCACTTCAAGAATTGCATGGTGTTGGCCGGGCGCGGTGGCTCTCGCTTGTAATCCCAGCACTTTGGGAGGCCGAGGCGGGCGGATCACGAGGGCAGAAGATCGAGACCACGGTGAAACCCCGTCTCCACTAAAAATACAAAAAAAATTAGCCAGTCGTGGTGTCGGGCGCCTGTAGTCCCAGCTACTTCGAGAGGCTGAGGCAGGAGAACGGCGTGAACACAGGAGGCGGAGCTTGCAGTGAGCCGAGATTGCACCACTGCACTCCAGCCTGGGTGACAGAGCGAGACTCCGTCTCAAAAAAAAAAAAAAGAAGAAGAATTGCATGGTGCTTAGGGGGAAGAATCACCCCGCTTCTCTGGGGAGACATGAGGGCTCTGTGGCTCCTGTGGGCTCTCAAACTGTTGGAAGATGATTGCTAAACCTGAGTTTTCAGGTCTCCTAGTTATATTCATTTAAACTTATAAATGATTTGTCACTATTTTAAGTTGTTTTTCACTGAAAAGTCAGTCTGAATATAGAGCCTTATTTCATTCAGATCAGAAAAACTGGGTTTTGGTAAAATCTGTTTATCTATAATTTTTAAGTAAGTACAATTTTATAAACCAGTTATTCCTAACTTGAGAGGCCTGGAGGATTTATTACAATGTGTATTTCAGGGCCACATCTGCAGAAGTTTTGATACAACATTTCCTTACTAATACCCCTGACAGCACATTTTAGCAGGCATCCTGTGTTATTCAGAAGCAGAACGTTTATGCACTACACTTTGGGAGAGAGAAGTGCATGTTATGTTACCATTTAAAGATGCCTGGTTCTTGTGGGGCAAATTGGCAAATGATTTATCTGAACTAATGGCAGAGTGGAATTTTAATACTTTAGGGTTTTCAGGAATCTTAGAGCTGTTTTCATTTGTCTCACACATACAGCCTGAACCTTGAAGACATTAATGAATTTGTCACAGAAATTAAATTGGGCCAAAATTTACATTTGCAACCCATGTCTGTGCTCTTCATTCTAAAGCACAATGGCCTAGAGTCATATTTTAACCTCTAAGTTTCATCTTATTAAAAAATAAAATAAAATAAATAATTGTAAATACATGCATGTATTATACCTATATATACAATTTATATACATTACAATATTAATTTGAATTACACATGACATCACTAGTAAAGGCCAGTTACAGTTTAGACTGAGATAAGCCCTGTGAGAATTTACTAAGGTCAAAAAGACTCCTTTTAATAGTGACTCAGTGGCACCTACTCTAAGGACAAAGGCTCCAGTATGTATCCTAATCTAAGTTATTACTGAATGTGAGTCCTGTGATAGCTTCTAATGAAAATTTTCCATTGAAAAAAATCAATGTTAATAACTGGAACTCGAGAGCTGTAATGGGTTCTGCTGTGTTTTTCGGGCTTAGACTGTGTGCTATAATATGCTAAGAAGAGGAGTTGATGACCTGTGAGCTCTGGTCACTTCCTGATCTCATTTGACTCTTTGGTCTTTAGTTTTAAAAGGGTGATCAGAGAGGTTGCTTTATAATGGAGAAGTTGAACAAAAGGACCATCAACCTGCAGGCTCACTGGCACAGCGCAAGTTTCACCGGATAAGCATTTTAGTAAACAGGACTATTGCCAACAGCAATACTTGCAAGGAAGCTTCGTTAGAGAGAGGATTTTTTTTTTTAAAGAAGCTGCTAGGAAAACTGACACTAGAAGCTAACTAGAGTCACTCTTTATAGATATCAATGAAATTGTAAGTCTGAAGACATTACTTACCTATATACAGAAATGGACTTTATTTAAGAACCAACTTTATACATACCTAATATACCTAGGCTTGTTGATCAAGTTGGCTGGCTGGGGAAGAATAAAACCATCTAGAAGATCCACATGATGAGAGAAAGCATTCGGAGAGGGCAGACAGAGACATGATGCTGGCCACAGATAGAACCCAGAGACGCTCTGTGATTGAAGTGGTTCTAATACCTGGAAGCTTCGATTTGCTCTTATAACGTGTCTAAAGCCATTTAATTCAAGACTACCCTTCCTAGTTGGTACCTGTAGATGTAATGCATCTCCTAAGGTATTAGTCTAGGCTCCACCAGACAGAACAACTACCTGGAGGTAGGTGGTGGAGCCTCCGGACTCCGCGACACATTTCACAATGCTGTTTACTCCAAAACACTGGCCTTATTGAACTAATCTAGCTATTGGGTAAGACGAGAAGTAATACACGAACATTCTTAAAGTCTGTTCTCTTTTGCCTTGTGACCTTAAACATTTCAAAGACCAACATGAACACTATTGAATAGAATTGTGTTTCCATCGTCATAACTAATCTGAAAGCCTAAGTTATACCTCTTTCACTGCACATCCAATCTATTTTATGGGCAGAAGAGCACAATGGGCTCAGCTATGCAGGCTTTAGGAGTTATTTTAACCTTTAAAGAACAATAGACACAAGTAAAAGTACATACATAAAGTAGGCATTTTATATTTAATTTTTATTTTCATATGCATGAAAAGTGTGTTCCAAAAAAAGATTAGAGAAATCCATGGCATGTCTTTCTGGTTAATGTTACTTTATTTTTTGGTTCATCTACGCTACTACTTACAAGTTACTTGTTTTTTTTTTTCATGGAAAATTTTTTTTAAATGAATTGATTTTACTTTTCATCAGCACAGTTGTTGACTAATACCAAAGTTAGTTAGAAGGTTATGATTTTTACATTTATAGAATGTCAGGGGCAGCATTTAGACAATACATCATAGTAACTTGGCATTTATGAAATATTAGTTTTCCATAAACATGAACTCAGAGAGGAAGGTTACATTTTTTTAAATTATAATAACATTTTGAAAACCATCTGTCCTTTAAAATGTTACTAAAATATATATTGGAACTGGTGTTTTAGATGCCAGTCCTTCCTGAATAGTGTTTTGAGATTTTTTTCAAATACTGCCTCAGTTCTATATAAAATAGAAAATATTCTGCCTTGTAAAATGACTACTGGATGTAGGTAAGAAGAAGTTAAGGAAATATTACATAAAAGTAGATTTGCAAAGGTAATTTGCTGAAGGATTATTTACACTTTGATGAGTGGATCTGGATATTTTGATACTAAGTGAAAGTGGTTCCACTGGAATTAGAAGGGAATAGAGATCTGAAAGCAGGAGTGAAAAGAATGTGTGTAAGCCGGGCACGGTGGCTCATGCCTGACCTCAGGTGAGCCGCCCACCTCAGCCTCCCAAAGTGCTGGGATGACACGCTTGTTAAGTGGTACTCTAATTAATCAGTAACTTAAACCTCAAAAGAGATTCATTATGTACACAAAATTAATCTTGTGTAATCAAGTGTATAAGTAAAATTAATTGAAGAAATCAAAAAACGCAAGGTGGCTGACACCTGTAATCTCAGTGCTTTCGGAAGTCTAGGTGGGAGGATCCCTTGACTTAAGGAGGATGAGACCAGTCAAGCAACACGGTGGGACCCCATCTCTGTAAAACAATTAGCCGGGGATGGTGGTGCGTGCCTGTAGTCCGAGCTACTTGAGAGGCTGAGGCAAAAGTATCGCTTGAGCCTAGGACTTGGAGTCTGCAGTGAGCTATGATCACACCACTGACTCCAGCCAGAGCAACAGAGGGAGACAATGAGAACACGTGGACACAGGAAGGGGAACATCACACTCTGGGGACTGTTGTGGGGTGGGGGGAGGGGGCAGGGACAGCATTAGGAGATACACCTAATGCTAAATGACGAGTTAATGGGTGCAGCACACCAACATGGCACATGGATACATATGTAAGAAACCTGCACGTTGTGCACATGTACCCCAAAACTCAAAGTATAATAATAAATAAATAATAAACCACAAAACACTTGTAATTCCAAATCCAGATATATAAACCACAGGAATACTTAGATAAACACACGTTATACACACATATAGTATATGTATGATAAAATATACTTGTATGTTCAACTTGGGAAAGGTTGATGATTTTAGAAACAAACTAATAATTCTATTGCCTTGTGCTCTAATGATTTTCAATTTGAAGATTTATTTGGGATCAAATATATGAGGCTCCATATACAAGACATCTTTCTTTCCCCTCTTCTCAGCACCATTTTTTGGCTGATTATTGGACTACAACTGGGAGATCTAGAACTAAATTCCTGCTTAGTGTTTACTTGTTCAGAGCATAGGCTTTGAAATCGTCCTGTTTTGCCTCAGTCTCCACAGTGGTACCTACTAACCTCATGACTAGGGGATCGTGTAGCATTTCTCTAAGCCTTGTTTTCTTAGCTGTGAAGTGGTAAATTTTGAAAGTGCTTTGTTCATAGGATTTCTGTGGAAACTGAATTGGGTAAAGAATGTAAGGCATTTAGCACAGTAAAATAACCTGGATTACAGTAACTTTTCAAGGAGTGTTTATTAGTACTTAAACTGCCATTGTCATCAAAATTCTGTTTTTACATATGAACTTAGAAATGCCATTGTAACCTTCTCAACTCATTTGGTCATTTAAAATAGAGAGGTTGAGTTAGGTGTTTCTTAAATTTCTCTTTAGCTCTGATACTATGTGTCTGACGTTAAGTAATGCAAAGTTGGTAATTAAATCTTCCCCTTTCGTGATGTAGGAGAAAGGCATAAAAAATTTCTGGGTGACTGGATTCCCTTGCAAGTTTATTAGAATTGTAATTACGTAGCATTTTGAATAAAGCGTTCATTCTGGAAATCATTAAGTTTACTTTTCTTAACTCCGTATTTTGTCAACTGTGGAAAAATTGGGATTTAGGAGTAACCTCTGATTTAAAATTCCACCTAGTAACCATCTAAATTGTAGTCTTGTAATTTCCTAACTTTGGTCTTGAAGGTGTTTATCATTCTTATGCGTTATTATACTGTATTATATATTTATGCAACATAAAATGTATAGTTTTAACTATTGCACATGTTTACATATGAAAGGTGTAGTTTTGAACTTATCATTATTAAATTTGCTAATTTTGCTTCACTATTCATTTTGGACACTTATCCATATTAGTACATGCAACTCAAGTTTATTCTTTTGAGCTACTGTATATCATTCAAATGTATGAATAAATAACCTTGCTTTGGTGGACATTTAAGTATTTTCATGTATCAGTATGAAAAACAGTTTCAAAATGAACATTCAAATATACATTGCATATATGTGTATAATATTTGTATATATGAAGGTTCCTGTGGGTCATATATCTGAAATCAAAATTACAAGTGTTTTGTACCTTCTATAATTAATTTTACTCTCAATTTTAAGTAAACAAGATTAGTTTTTGCACATGATGCATCTCTTTATTCAGTTAAAATTACTGACATAATTAGAATACCACTTAAGACTTGAGAATATTTTCAAGGGTATTTATGCAAAACTTACATAAATGTGTTGAAAAGTCCTTTTGTATATATGTAGAGATTACATGGTATGTTAAATTCATCAATTTGCCTAAATATCAAGTTATACTTAAGTAGTGTCCATACACCATGCTTTTGCTTGACTGAACTCCAATATGTATATCCGGAGTACTTTTTAACATTCATAGGTTAAGTGGCCTGTTTTGGAAAATGATATTAAAAATGTAATTCAGATGAATGCTTAAAGATTAAAAATGAATGAGCTTTCGTATTAATCATCAATATGACAACCCTAAAGGGAAGCATGATTTTCAAATATACCTCCTTGTAGGCAGGATAATTCAGAAATGCACAGTGCATATTAGATATGGGATTTGAGTCATAGTGTATTTCTCTAAGAATGTAATTTATTGTACTTTCACATCCACCCCACTGAATATGCAGAGTTTAAGATGCAATGGCCAGAAGACATGAGCGTGTCACTAGAAGGATGTGGACGTGGGCTCCGGGGCTGTTGATGATGACGGTGGTGTTTTGGGGTCATCTGGGGAATGGACAAGGCCAAGGTAAGTGCAAGGATTTTCTAATTCTTTGCGAGTTGGATGCGAATTTCACTTTGTGATGAAATTATGTTGAGTCTTTGGTTTGATGTTTAAGCAATTTGTTACAATCTTCCGTCAGGTTTTTGTTACAGGGTATTGTAATATCTCTGCACCAGTTAAATTGAAATAGAATTAGGTGTGAGTAAATGCATCAAAATTGAAGCCATCTTTCTGAAATTGGCTTTTCTCTGTTGTAATTGATGATATGTATATATATGTGAGGTTTTATGAAGCCATATATATGCGTGTGTCTCTGTTGTAGTTGGTGATATGTATATATATGTGAGGTGTTACGAGGCCATAAATATGCGTGTGTGTGGGTTTTGGGTGGGTGGGTGTGCCTGTGAGTTTGTGTGTGTGGTATTTTACAAGAACACGTAGCATATAAAGTTGTCGTGATTTTGAAGAAAAGTTTTTGGACGTTTGTCTGTTTAGGGTTTTTATGTTTTTGGATGTTTGTCTCTTTAGGGTTTTTATGTTTTACATTTTAAAATTTCAAGAACCTATTCTTAAAGGATGCGATGTTCTTTAGAAATTAAATGAAAAATGTGACGTTTCTCATTCTTCTGCCAAGTGTATTTAGGGGAAATTAATGAGAGAGTGGAGCTGCAAGGTTGTGGCATCCTGAAATGTCTGTTGGAGCGTAGAAAAAGGCCATAGATTTTGTAATAAGGCTTTCAATACTGATTTCATCAATAGCTGTATGGAGTGGTTTGTGCCAAATCTAGTATCTGTGAATGTATTTTGTGATAAGTATTGTATTATTTTTGGAGGTGTGTTGCCTGCTCAGATACAAATTGCAATTCTGTATTTTATGTGATAAAACATCCTGACATCGCTGAAATTTTCTTTTCCTTTCGGGGCAAGTATATTCGGCACTGATTTCCTGCATTTTCAAGGCTTGAAATGAAATCTGTGAGCAGGAAGTTTACAGTTATTTCAAGGGATAGGTATATTTCTCCAGATAAAATTGAAAGTGTGCAGTGTTATTATATAATTGTGATGAAGTTGAGCTTTGCTAGTTTGAAGTATCTAATAAAGTTTAACACTTTTTAAAAGATCCTTCAAAAAAAGCAGTTTTCTTGCCATATGTAATATTGTTCAATGAAGTTTTGAAATGAAATAGATATTTTTCAAAACCACAAATGCATCTGTGCCTTTATATGAACAGTTGTATATACATGTAAGCAGATAATACATTTTGTTAATTAAGATCAGCTTTGATTTTAATTTTTCTTTCCTGTCATTCAGAATTTGTATTTGCATCTAATAGAATTCTCATTTTTCTTTTTTGTGATAAAACTAATGTAAAATATATTCAATACACATAGTAGTTTTTTTCACCAAAGGTCTGAAACAAGAATATGTAGACAGTAGCTACGTTGGATTTCTGTGGCTATAAGAGTTGTCTATTTCTCTGGTAATGTGTAGAATTACTAAAATGCAGCATGACAACTGTTTCTCTGTAATAGCGATCCAACATGACATGTAGTATTACACAGGGTTGCTAAAACCTTCCTCTGACCATCATTTCCAGTAATTGTGGCTTGTTTTAGATGAGGAATAGGTTATTAGATATTTAAAATATTTGAGAAAAATAGGTATCTTCTCTCTTATTTACCCAAACCCTTTTATTTACTCAATATTGATGGCTCAAGTATTCTATCTTTCACTAGGGACAATCATTTATTAAAAAATGGCCTGAAATCAATTCCAAGTCTAGCTGTAGTGAAGCTTCTAGTGGGAAATGCAAATTAAGTAATTTGTTTTCTTTCTAAAAGGATAAATTAAAATAGACAATGATTCAAAGAACAAAACAACTTAATAGAAAACATAATGGAATGCTTTGATATTATGATTCAGGGAATTTTGCTTCCTTTGTGGTAGCTAGATTGAGTGAAGGAGATTGCTTAGGTATAATGAGCAAATCTTATAATTGCAAGTATAACCCAAGCTGCATATCATCATTTAGCTCAATAAGCCTCATTAAATATTAAATATTACCTTTTAACTTTTATGCAATTAAGCAGAATTTAAAATTAAAAGTTTTAAAAATTAAAGTTTTTATTACTAAGTATCTTTTAAAACACAAATCTCACAGCTCCTTATTGTCAAGAAAAGAACACATGAAAATTTATAAATAAGGTTTTCTCTCTATTAAGTTTACAGTCTTGCATGAAATACTGGTTATTGGGACCCACCATATCCAAGATTATGATTAAGTATCAATGAATTATGACTCTTGCAGCAAATATGCATGCAAATGTTATAAGATTATTTTCACATTATTTCACATAATTTCTTAAGCATAATAGGATAAGTAAATTATAGTTTCTACACAAGCTCTTCATATTTATGAATAGACCATGTTCTAAATGTTTCAGTCATTGGGGAATCCCAATGTCATATTTATGAATGGGCCATGTTCTAAATGTTTCAGTCATTGAGGAATCCCAATGTCATATTTATGAATGGACCATGTTCTAAAAGTTTCTGTCATTGGGGAATCCCAATGTCATATTTATGAATGGACCATGTTCTAAATATTTCAGTCGTTGGGGAATCCCAATGTCTTATTTATGAATGGACCATGTTCTAAATGTTTCAGTCTTTGGGGAATCCCAATGTCATATTTATGAATGGACCATGTTCTAAATGTTTCAGTCGTTGGGGAATCCCAATGTCATATTTATGAATGGACCATGTTCTAAATGTTTCAGTCGTTGGGGAATCCCAATGTCATATTTATGAATGGACCATGTTCTAAATGTTTCAGTCGTTGGGGAATCCCAATGTCATATTTATGAATGGACCATGTTCTAAATGTTTCAGTCATTGGGGAATCTTCCTAGAGAAACCATGTGAGAAATTGTAGCTAAGCTCAAAAAATGGAAGGCAAAAATCGATTTAACGAGGAATGTAGATTAATGTCATAGTATTATCGCAACTGTGTGCAACCACTACTTATAAACAATGATAGAAGAAATGAAGTCTGAAATCTGAATTCCAAATAAGAATGTAGGGCCATTATCCGTCTTGGACCCTTAGGGTCAAAATAAGAGAAAAGGGATGAATGGTGAGTTGGAAGTAAGTCAATGATCCTTGTCAATTTTTTGTATCTGTCAAGAAAAGCATCTGCTTGAGGACATCCATTTTCCTACTTCTGAATTACAGAATAATAGGTGCTTATCCTGAATGTGACATTCCCTGACGTGGACTCTGTGTCTTTGCTGCTTAGGTGGTGTGTGCATGAGAAAGTGCTTAACATCTGGAAACGGAGACAATCCTTAGAGAAAGATATTCATGAATTTTAAAAGGAAATATACCTACGATGGAAATAAAACAAATAGCATAAATATCGAGCTGTATTTTGTCTTTTTGGTAACTATTACAATATATACATTTTCAAACAACTAAGTTCAGCACTGACTTTGGGAGAATCTAGATAAAACTGAACTGACATATAATAAGCATTGGTGTAATTAATAGCACAGCAGGCAGAACCATGGGGGTATTTCCTGAGGAAGAGGGACTATAGAGAGGCAAAAGAAAACCCAGCTCATTCTGGGGAGTGCCAGGAGCAGTTATTATATTCAGAACTGAGAGCTTATTTCTGACTCACCAACCCATAGTTCTGGCTGAAGTGCAGTGGTGCAGTCATAGCTCATTCACAGCCCCAAACTCCTGGGTTCATATAGTCCTCTCATCTCAGCCTTCTGGTAGCTGTGACCACAGGTGTGCACTACTATGCCCAGCCAGTTTATTTTATATTTTATTTTCATTTCATTTGTAAAGACTGGGTCTTGCTATGTTGCCCAGGCAGGTCACAAACTCCTATCCTCAAGCAGTCCTCTAACCTAGGCCTCCCAAAGTACTGAGATTACAGGCATGAGCCATTGCACCTGGCTCAAAAATATTTCTGTCTTAATGGCTTTAACAAAGAAGTGCTATTTTGGGGATATATACAATGGTGTGCTGTTTGGGAGTGACAAAAAAATAATTATAAGAAGAATGGAACGAATATGTCAGTATGTTTTCAAAAGCAAGTTAGCCCAAGTTTTTAAACAAGCATAATTTTAGAGTTTTTGTAACTAACTTAGGGTTTAAATGTAGCAAAAATTTTAAACATTATCATGAATACACAGAAAATTTTAATCAATTTGGTTTCCACGATGAATTTACATGCTTAAATTCCTCATTTCAATTTGCTGCTCGATATGAGAAAGTTTGAGATTTTGAAGAAGCAAGTGGTTCTTACAAATGTAGCAAACTTAAATTTTGAGGACAATTTAATTTAACTTCCATTTTTATGACCAGATTTTGAGTCAGCTGTTAAGCATTCAAAAAATAAAATCTGATAATATCTGGCAATTCCAATTTTCAGTTTTATTGATCTTCACCATGAAATAATATATAAGGTAAAGGGCAAAATTTTGGAAAAGCAGATCACTTTGTTGTCCTATTTAGCAGGTTCCCAAATTATGCCATCTTGGAATCATTACAAGTAATTATACGAAGACAGTATCTTGTGTTTTGTATTTCATTGTTACCCATCCAATTGTTCTCTAGAGATATCAGAGAAAACCCACTCAAGAAGGGAAGGTTAGATAAACAGCCCTCTCTCTCTCTCTGTCTTTGCCTCCATTTGGTTCCTTATATTCATTTCCCAGTGCATTTCAAAGTTACTTTTATTGTTCCCTTCATTTTCTCTTTCATTCCAGAAGTTTAAGTGATTGCATAATTCTTTTGACAGCTGAAGGTAGTATCCGACTTTGAATGAAAGGTTTACAGCTACGGCTTTTCAATTAGAAAATCTCAGATAATGTGATCTATGAGTTTTAATATCTTAGGATCGCGACCAGTAAGGAATAATCACTTTGAAAAACCTTGATGCTACCTAGAGTTTGTGTTTTGTGAGGTTGCTTGGTAAATTATTTTCATTTGATAATTGAATATTGCTTCAAGAGAGGTGAGCTCAGACATTTGGCAATGAATATTGAATGTGACATTTGGCAATGAATATTGAATGTGTATTCCAAGAGACATGACCTTAAAATATCATCAAGCTAAGTAGTAGTGAAATTGAACTCTTCTGTATAATGGAAGTCAGTGTTTATTACGTCTTTGTGATATATAAATATTTTTACATTGTGGTAGATAATAATTTGTATGGGAACATTTAATTGAATTTAATTTATCCTATGGCAGAATTATGTTACATAGGTCATTTTAGTTTTTGATTTAAGCATCTTAAAATTATGAATGCAAATATTCAACACATAAAACCCACATGAATACACACTCCCAAACATTTGAAATCCTAACAGTCATTTCCAACAGCTTTTTCCTACAAAAGAAGTCAGCTATTCTTAGAGAAGACATGCATTCCCATAGCTTGAGAGGTGCACACTATAAGGTAAACAGAGAAAGGATTAAAGCAGTTTAAGAATACCAGCGGATTTACTTTAAAGACAATAGACTTTTGAATTACTTGTCTTCAAAATTTGGTTTCTTGAGAAAATTATCTGTGTAGATTAATCATGCATTTCAGATACTTTCCAGACATCTGAATGTTGTTTTCTTAAAAGTAGCCAGCAAGCCATTTTATGCAGTCTGCATGGGAGATAGTAAGAGATGTGTATGCTGTATATCTACTAGTAGAGATTTGTTTTTGAGTGCTTCCTTAAAAAAATATTTTTTCTGAAGAAAGGGATTTCTTTTTTATAATTTAGATTAGATGATTTTAAATGTTTTTAGGTTTTAACCTCTCTGATCATCAGGGTCGTTGCCTTGGAAAAAATGCAAGTTATAGCATATTACATTTTTATAAGGAAGGAAGTTGATAATTAAGACCTTTTTCTTTTACTAAATTGAATTACATCACTCAATATTTGGATGGCATTAATTCACAATAGTAATAAATAAATCTTACTATTCAACCTAATAAAGTATGATTTCCTTCACATTTAACTTAATTTGTTCTTTAAAACATCTCCTAATGAAGGTTTTCTCATCTTCTGAAGCTGAATTTATTTAGGAAAAAATATTTTAAACACCATCCCAAGTGATATAACTATTTTTATTGAGCTTTGATGTTCTATTTGAACATATTTGAAGACTGTACAAGCACCCAATTTAGAATTAAGATTTTATTTGGAGATTTTGGTTGTATTTGAAATCTGTTGTGGAATTAAACATGAAGAATACATCAATTTACTA
This sequence comes from Symphalangus syndactylus, assembly GCF_028878055.3. Classification (NCBI taxonomy): domain Eukaryota; kingdom Metazoa; phylum Chordata; class Mammalia; order Primates; family Hylobatidae; genus Symphalangus; species Symphalangus syndactylus. The sequence goes on from NC_072424.2 coordinate 4,688,500, forward strand.
GATGTCATTGTCTATGACACATTTTAGTCTTATCTTTCTGTCTGTATGTAAAGAGGATTAGAAATAATTGGTATAAACAGGAAAAAAGAAGTAAAGTGGTAGGATCAGATGTGAGAAATATATAAGCTAAGATACTCTTTGTTTGTTTGTTTGTTTTTTGTTTTTCTGAGACAGAGTCTTGCTCTGTTTCCCAGGTGGAGTGCAGTGACACAATCTTGGCTCACTGTGGCCTCCACCTCCTGGGCTCAATGGTTCTCCTGCCTCAGCCTCCCGTGTATCTGGGATTACAGGTACGCATCACCACACCCGGCTAATTTTTGGATTTTTAGTAGAGACTAGGTTTGACCATGTTGGCTAAGCTAGTCTCAAACTCCTGACTTCAAGTGATCCACCCACTTCAGCCTCCCAAAGTGCTGGGATTTCAAGTGTGAGCCACCAGGGCCAGCCTAAGCTAAGATATTCTAGAAGCTAATAATAGTAAAATATAATGTAAATTGTTTAAAGTTAATCTATATATGAATTTTTTTCTAGGACTTTCCTGCCAGAAACGTAGGAATAGAATGGCAGAAGGAACGAGTTTCCTTCACAAGGAGGCACACATTCTATTTCACATTATCCTGTGATCAGTCTCATAACCATCTCCTGGTGTGAAGTGCTAAAACTGTGCTTTAAGAATAACTTAAGTCCTTTATGTACAAACTTAAGTATGAGAGCCTGAACCTTGGAAACCAAGAGATTCCAAAAAGCCTTATGTGTGAGACTGGGTGTCACAGATCTTGGCAGAAATTACTGCTTATTCTTAATTCTTATTGTTCCTTTCTAACACTTCAACTTATAATGCCAATATCTACCTCAGCCTAAAGACAAGCTCTAGAATCACTTGTGTTACTTATTACATTTCTTTTAAAAATCTCATGAATTACACATGAATTTCAAAGTTGCCAACTGAGATTCCAAGTACTTGAAAAAAAATCCTGGCACCTTTCCATTATAAAGGCTGTACGCAGTCTTCATAGTGTTTGTCTTTAAGGGACGTGCCTCATCCATCAGCAACTTTTCTTCCTTAAATCATCATATCTTGCCTAAAAATGTTTTCTCAAAAGTTAGGAAGCACTAAGATTTGCAGATTGTTATATCACATCTTAATCTACGTATCAACTTTCTCATTATCAAAGCATGAACTGTTCTGGGTTTTCATAGTTAATTATGTTTGTGATAATAACTGGGATGCAATTGTTTTTCTTCTGATGATTTTGTACTTGCTTTTCTTATAGTAACTTCTGATGCTTGTTTGTAAGATCTTCCTCTCTTCTCTCCATCTGGTTATCTTCTTACCTTCTGTCCTTTAACTCAGATGTCACCCACACTGTGTGTCTTTCTGGATTGCTTCTTATTTAACTGTTGCTTCTCATAGTTTACATACCTCCTCCTATACCACACTATCGATATTTCTCAAACTGCACTATATGCTGGGATGTGTCTTTATTTATTTATAAGCTCCTTGATAATTCGGACTATATATTAGTATATTCAAAAAATACTTATGAAGTGTTTACTTTGGTTCAGGAATTATTGAGTGAAGGAAATTGACCAAAACTCTGCCATCATGAAGCTCGCATTCTAACTTAGGGAGACAGATAACAGACAATGAGCCACATAAATATGCAAAGTATCATAAGTTAGATGGTGAAAAGTAATCCTGGATGGGGATCAGATAATTTTCAAAGGGTAACTTTTAACTGGGTAGTCAAGAAGGGCCGCACAGAGAAGATGGTAATTGGAAGAACAAGGTGGTGAGAACTGCTGAGTCTGGAGCAAACACACAATTTGGAGTAGTAGAAGATTCCAGAAGTAACAGAATAGAGGTGAAGAAGTGGGAATTGTGTGGAGTCTTACTTCCTGTTGTAATGACCTTGGCTGTGCTTTGAAGTGAGGTGGAAAGTTGCTAGGGACCTTAGTTTTCTTTTCAATAATTAATTATGAATTTTGAACGATCACTATTAAAGACTCAATAATTTTGCTTTATTACTCTTGCAATTGACTACAAAATAGTGTATTGAAGAAATGTTAAATTCTAATTTAAACTGATTGAAATAAGTTTTTATCTTTTTATATTTCTCATCACTGAATATCTCATTTTTAATTAATTTGAAAGCATTCTAGGATAGTGAGCCAATGCAATTTAGCATAATGCATAACTTATCATTCATCAGATTTATATATTTAACTGAAGATGCTAATTAGGAAAGTAACTTGTTTTGTTGGGTGATTTTGATAAAGCTACTTTCAAATTATTATCACATCTATTGATGTCATATTAAGTTGTGTTTCTGGAAGCCAAATTTAGGCACTGGTAATGAGTTAATATCTCTAAGTGGATACCTTTTATCTGTACAGTCAAGGATACTTGAAAGTGGAAAAACATACTGGCTTCAAGTCTTGGGAACTAGGACTTACCGGAAATGTGTTTGTTTGTTTTGTTTCCTGGTGGAATTGTCTTCTCGGAAAGATGGTGTTTCCTTTTCAATCGGAAAAAATTGATCCTATGCTGCTTTACTTTAATGCTTTGCTTTTGTCAAAATAGTGTTTTCTTAGGAAAATTAACCTATCATAATATAATGAAAAGAGAAATGCTGAAGACACAAAATGATGTCCATGTTAATATTGAGTAGGAAGCATCAAGGGGCATGAGAAGAGGGAAGCAAAGAGAGGGAGAAGAGAAATTTATAGTGTAACAAAAATTAGTAAAAAGGATTAGCATATACATGTAGTCAATAAGTCAATAAATGGCTGTTTATAGAAAGCCTACCAGGCAGTAGGGGATATAGCAGTGAAGAAGGCGAAGACACAATTGGCTATACTGTAGTGAGGAGGGAAAGAGGACGAAGACATACAAATACCTAAACAAAGCAATGGTGTGAAGGGCTATAAGGTACACTACTACGAAGAAGATTACATGTGATAACATGGCTGAGTAAAACTGGCAAGGAGGAAGGCACTGATCTGGCTGTAGGTATTTCAGAGCATTTTTCTCTCTGAGGAGGTAATATTTCATTTGAGAGTTGAGTGAAGACAAAGAGGAAGGTACTTTGAAGATCTGGGGTGCTCTGAGCAGAAAGAAGGGCAGATATAAAGATTCTGTAATTTAAAAAGAAAGCTTGATAGTTTCTTACAAAGAAAAGAAGGCCGGTTTGGCTGGAATGTCCATGAAGGAAGAGCATGGAGAGAGATTACATGAGTGTTCTCAGGGACCAAATCTAGATCTTATATCAAAGTGTGAATATAAATTAACTACATTGAAAAGTGTATGATGGATGTGTGATACGATGAGGTTAGCTCTTAGGAGGGTGTACTATTGTGGAAGGGTACAATAGTGAAGGAAGGGGGTTCATTTAGCTGACTATTGCACCTGTCCAGTTGAAGGATGATGGTAGTTGGGATTATGAGTATAGCAATAAAGTTGGAGAAAATCAGCTGAGATTGGAAGTTGATTTGAAGATGATTGAATTTACTGAGCAAGAATTATATAAAGGTATTTGGATTTAGGGACATGGGGGATTATGGTCACTTTTAGTGATATGGCAAAGTCTTGATGACATGAGGCAGTTTGCAAGTGACAGAGGTGCGGGTAGGTGCGTATTTGTGATTGATTTTACATTTTTTAATCTTAAATTAAGACGCTAGTTAGAATCCAAGTGGAGACATCAAGTAGGCACTGACAAGTTGACTTGGCTAGAGATGTGAGATCATCGTAGCCTATAGATCATGCCTGAAGTCATGCATCTAGGTGAGGGGTTGGAAAACTATTATAGCCCATGAGCCAGATCTGGTCTGCCGCCTGTTTTTGTATGGCTCATGAGTTATAAGTACGTGTGGCATTTATAAGTCTAAAATGTAAAATACAGGGAAATTTTTCAGCAGGGAAAGTTCCATAAATTTGCCTCTTGGCAACACAAAGCCTGCAATATTTACTATCTGGCTCTTTGTCAAAAATGTTGCTGACTCCTGATCTGGATGAAACCCTGTGAGGAGAGAGTGTTGATAGAAGAGAGAGAAGCATCATAGTGGAAATTAAAATTATGTCAACTCAAGTGTGTAGGGTAGAGAATTTAAGCCTGAGTATAACAGTAAGAGATTAAAATAACAGTAAATTCATTATCAGCGTGATCAATGAAACCTTTGGCGGCAAAGAGGAACTATCTTCATCAGACCTTTCACTCACTCATAGAAAGATCTTAGGCAGGAAATATAACTTGTTTGAAGATCTGAGATAAGGCTAATGTAGTTTGGACAAAGAAAGCCAATGGGAGGATGACATTACGTCTGGCCAAGGATTTAGGGAAGAGCCAAATACTTCAGGCTTTTTAAAGTGATCTTTAGATAAAGAGGAGGTCATCAAGGCATTCCGAAGTTGGAAGATCAAATCACATCTGATGGGAAAAAATCTGGCTGTATGTGCATCTAGGATGTAAGGAAGCCAACATGGATGTGAAGTTAAAATTGTCCATTGCAAATAATAAAATGAAGGCCCCAGGTAGCCTTGGCAAGGGCAGATTTGGTACAAAATCCTTATTGGAATGGGCTTAAGCAGTAACGGGAATACGGATCTAGCTGTTGTGTTTAGTGGAATTTTATCAGTCTTTTTGTTGTGTATGATATATAGATGGTCAAAATAAGCAACTTCTACATTTTCGGTTTTTGTTTTATTTTAATTGAGATTTGAATTAAAAATAAGAAACTTTTATTTTCAAGATTGGAGACTGTGTTTAAAAAGTATAGAGTAGGGCTAGAAAAAAACATAAAACTTTCCTGATGAGGAGAGTGCTAATCATGACTCTAATAATAATAAAATACTTTTCTGATAATTTTTTGTGTGTTTCATTATTTATATATGTATGGGAAGTTGTACCCTAGCCACATGCCAATTCACCTGGTGAACTTGCTCTTCAATGTGGCACAAATATTTCCTTCTACCTTTAGCCTTCCGGGGTTTCTCACATGGACTATTGGCTCTTCCTACTTGAACCTGCTGGTAGTACCCTGTAGGAGACATGCTACTCCATGACAACAGGCACCACGCTGTAGGGGAATTACCACACCTGTCAATCACTATCTCTAGAATGTGGTCTTCCATGAGCCCTGAGATTTTATACTGTTTCTCTGAGCTGTAACAATATTTATATTGAAAAAATAAACATGTTCTTCTATCTTTAATATTTTATATCTTATAATTTGAATATCCCATTTTCATTATACTACTTAGCTGCTAAGTTATCTTATAAAAACAAGTTTTAATTATCTGCAAACACCTTCAAATCTAATCCTTACCAGTGAAGACTGATGTCTGGTTAACATCTGCTAGGACATTTATTTCCATAAAGTATTTATAGCGCCTTTTTGTTATTGATTGGTATGATAAATGTGTAACTCTTACACAAAGATAAAATTTTTAGATTTTTGTATTTAAAATACTGGTTATCAAAAGAAAAACCCAGATGTTATTTGTTTATGTTTCTGCTTGAGGTACTGAATCTATTTCAAGTCATATTTCTCACTATTGATATACTTCATTTTGCTGAAATAATAACACACTATCTTTAGCTAATTTTTTTCTCAGTATGTCTCCTCGTCGCTCACCATTTTCGCCTCATCTCATTTCTCATCTTTATATCTTTTTCTTTGGTCTTCTTTTACTTTGGGGATTCTTTCAATTTAGAAGTGTTCTTGTTTTCTGATAATTACTATTCTTCTTGGATGTACACAGATATCCTTTTCCGTTTCATTTGTGAATTTATCTCAGAGGCATTTTGTGTGTGCCTTTTACTCATAGCTTCTCAGAAGTCCCTTTCGAGGTTACCGATTTAACATGTCATGTACTATAAGGTTTGCATGGCATGGTGGAAGCTGACTTTTGCCTTTACATGGATTGAAATGTTCACTCAACATGGATTGGTAGAATTTTTTTTTTCCTTAAACATTACATTGCCTTGTAAACAAACAAAAGCAAACCCAAGACTCAAAACTGACATTACTGTTGGTGCCCCTGGAAATAGCTACCTTCTCACTAAAGTAGATTTTGTCATCCAACTTTATGTGTTGTTGAACACACATGGTGCTGTATGAGCACTCACTCACTAGTCTAGAAAACATGGCTGTGACCAGTTTCCAGAAAAATCAATTCAGATTGCTCTTCACATGCCACAGATGACCATTCTGGAAGCTATTTGAATTCATTATAAATTATAGTTATATTAGTATGACTTTAATTCATTTGTAATCTGAACTTTATGTGCAATGCATTTTTTCTCGTGTTTAATCATTTTTGAATGCTAAATCATTTGCAAACAAATGGCTTGTCCTTGAGAAAGAATTTAAGGCTGAAAGTACGTTAAGTACCATCTGGGTATCTGTGTCAATGTTTTTGTCACTACGTGTGTCTGTGTGTGTGTGTGTGTGTGCATATCACCTACTTTATCACATTTATTTGATAAAATTGATATGCAATCTCTAAATCATTGTGTCTCCAACTTGTGTTATCCCACAAATACAAATTTTTGTCCTAAAATTGGTGGTACCCTTTGTAAAACTAGAAGCTCTCATTTGTGCAAAGGAAGGAAAAATAAAACAAACAAACTCAATAAAAAAATTAAAGGTCAGATTTCTTTTATAGCTGCTGAGTTCCTTTCTTTCCTTGCCATCATCCTCACATTCCCAAATCTCTACAAAGTTAAGAAATTAAAACACACATCATGAGATCGTATGTTCACCTTGTTCAGGAACTGAAGGATTACATATACAAGACTATACCTTAATAAGTAGAGGGAGAAATAGGAAGATATAAATAGAATATGAAAATTTATTATACTGCAGTTCTATTCTAAAGTGTTTCCTAGGCAGGCTAAGAGTATGTTGCCAGGAAATTTTAAGAGACCCACTCCATTATATAGAAGAGGATGTGTGTAGATCTCTTAATTCTGAAATGTTTAGAACTGAGTACAACAGGTCTTCGAATAACGACGTTTCATTCAATGTCATTTCATTATAATGTTAATGAGAAAAAACAAATTGATTCCAATTGGGATTCACTGTCTGTGTAGAGCTTATGTATTCTCCCCATGTCTGCATGGATATTCTCTGGATGCTCCAGTTTCCTCTCACTTCCCAAGGCTGTGCATGTGAGGTTGATTGACGTGTCTATGTGGTCCCAGTCTGAGTAACTGTGGGTATGTTTGAGTGCACATGCAATGCGACGGCGTCCTGTCCAGGGCTGGTTCCCACATTGCGTCCTGAGCTGACAGGATAGGCTGCGGTCAACTGCAAACCTAAACTGAATTAAGTAGGTAAATAATGATTACTAGCTTTTATTGATCTTAAATGTATGAATAGCTGAAATTTATTTCAGCATTTAATATTAGAAGTGTTTTGATCTTTATTTACAAGTTTGTTGACGTTTTAGTTACCGAAAGCCATAGAAGCTGAACTCTTTTGATGTCAACCTATGGTAAAATCGGTTTCGCTTACTGTATTTTTGTACCAATTACCATCCCCAATTTATCCCCCCGTATGCGTGTATCAAAACATCACGTGACCATAAATCTATATACCTATGACCAGTTTTCAAGCACCTGTCGATGATGTTAAGTGAAGACTTATTGTAGTCCTTTTTTGGCATAACAAAGATGTGTGTGTTTTGTTCAAGATTGGAAAACTTCTTTCCGTAAAGAACTAGACAGTAAATATTATAGGCTTTGCTGGCCGTATGTAGTCTCTGTCTCTCCTTCATCTACTCATTCTTCTTCTCCCCTTCCTTCTCCTTCTTTAAACACTTCAAAAATGTCAAAACAATTTTTAGCTCTCAGCCATATGAAGCAAGCCATTGATTAAATTTGGCTTGTAGGCCCATAATGTGTGAATTCCTTTACATCATCAGAATGCCGCATATAAATGAAATGTTATCTATGAGAAATTAATGGTGCTCCCAGCAGAGAGAAATTAGCCTAAGTTAAGTTTGGGCTTTGGAATTCAGGAGAATGCCATGCACAAAAATGCTCTCCTTTTAAAACTAGTTACTAACAGTCCATTTCTGATATCAGAAATACATGAAAACTACCAATTGAACGGACATTATTCACTACTTTAGTGCTGCTACTCATGTGTGGTGGATAAAGAATCCAGAAAGTTTTCCTTTCCATTTGAACATTCATGCAATAAAAATTTCCAAATCTTTTTTTGAACAAATATTTATCTGATAGCTCTCTTGTGTACTTTATAAGTACCTTTTGCTGCTTATTCTCAGTAACTGTATCGAAACAATCTGTTTTCCTTTATCAATCAAAATAAAATAAGAAATTTAGCTTAATACTAATATTAAGCTGAAGTGCAAGATATATGAAAATAGAGAAAAGAAGCAGGATAAACTGACCTTTTGATAACTGCAGAGGACAGCAGATCAAAGACTGGACTTTAACGTCTTACATTTTCAGAATCTATCACAGTAAGTCCACTGGGTCCAGAAATAGTTTTTAATCCTAGATTGAAATGACTCACAATGCTGTCATGACATTGAGTTTGATGGAAAAAGTGAAGTTAATGTTTTTCTCAATATTTTTTTAAAATCAATGATTGATTTAACTATAAAATGGACTGATTCTGAAGAACTCGTTCTGACACTGCAGGTGAAAATGCTTTTACTCTAATCATTAAAATCAATTTCTCTAGATATCTGACTTTATTCTGCTTTATAACATAAAGAATGAAACTATATTTATTAATGAAGTGTAATCTAGCAAAGTGGCATAAGCATAATTATCAGTCACTTACTAAAATTGTGTGTTTTTTTCCATTGCATGAAAACCCTGCCTTGTTTTAATTTGTATCGACTTTTTAAAAGCAATTTTAGGTTTGTAGAAAGAAGTGAATAAGCATTCACACGTCATCCTCAGCCTCTACCCCAATTTCCCCGATTTTTAACATCTTGCAATAGTGTGGTACATTTGTTATAGTTGATGAGTCAATATTGGTACATTATTATTGACTAAAGTATGTAGTTTATATTAGAGTTTACTCCTTGTCTTATGAATTCTATAGGTTTTGTCAAATGTGTAATGACAAATAATCCTCACTACAGTGTCACACAGAAAAAGGGATTCACTCTCCTAAAATTCTTCCTTGCTCCATCCGTTCATCGCTTCCTCTACTAATTTATGTAGAAGATAAATTAGTAGATTGAGATGATGGTTATAGGAGTTTAAAGCACAGATAGAAAACTAGATTGTCCTACCTATCCAGACTGTGCTTCTCACTCTCACTGTGCCCTTTCTTAACCTTTGGAAATGCTTTTATTCATATATAAAATAGGCTATAACTTCATAGAGTTGTATTACAAAAAGTTAATGCACAGAAAAAGACTTGTGCTACGTATATGGTTTCTTCTCAGTTAAATGGAAGCCATTGCGTGTGTTTGTCAATAGAATTCGTCATACTTTATCTCACATATCTTTGCGTCATTGTTGGCACGTGACATGTTTAGACTGCACAAATCTCCTCCAAATCCCTAATAGCCACTGATCTCTTTACTGTCTCCATAGTTTTGCTTTCTCCAGAAGGTCATGTAGTTGAATCATACAGTATGTAGACTTTACAGACTGGCTTCTTTCACTTGGCAATATGCATTTAAAGGTTCCTGTGTGTCTTCTGTAGCTTGACAGAATAATATTCCATTGTCTGGATATACCACAGTTTATTTTTCCATTCACTTCCTGAAGGACATTTCGATTTTAGTGATCATGAATAAGGCTCCTGTAACATTCATGGGAAGAAGGTTTTTGTGTGCATGTAAGTTTTCAAATCCTTTAAGTAAATACCAGGGAATGTAATTGCTGGGTTGTGTGGTAGGAGTATGTTTAGTTTTATAAGAAACTGCCAAACTGACTCCCAAAGTAGCTGTACTATTCTGCATTCTCACTAGCAATGAATAAAAGTTCCTGTTTCTCCTCACATTTGCCAGCTTTTGGTATTATCAGACTTTTGGATATTGGTCATTTTAATAGTCATGTAATAATATCTCACGGTTGCTGTGACTTGGAGTTCCCTAATGATACATGACTAGTAACTTCAATATTCCTATTTGACAGCTGTATTTAGACCTTTGGCCTATTTTTTAAATGAGTTGTTTTCTTTCTTATTTTCGAGTTCTTTGTATACTTTAAATACCACCAATTTATCTGTTATGTTTTGAAAATGTTTTGAATAGGTTTTGAAAAGATTTTCTCCCAACCTGTGGCTTTTCTTTTCATTCTAAGCACAGTTTGAATAACAAAGGTCTTTAATTTTAATGATGCTCAATTTCTCAATTTTTTCTTTTTCTAACCCAATAAATCAGAAAGCTTTTTATCATTTCACATGACTTAATATTCAGGCAAGTCTATATAGGCCCCTTTCAAACAGTCATAAAGTTTAAAAGCTCTCACCTCACAAACAATAGCAACAAGAACATAGAAACAAAAATGACAGCTTTTGATGTTGTCTCAGTAATTTCTCAATTCAAGAACAGATTGCTGAGCTTTATAAGCAATACGTATAGATATCAATTTCACAATAAAATACCTTATGATATTTATCATATCACCTTAGTTTTGGTCACTTATTACTATTAGTCTAAAATATAATTTGTCAGACATGAGAAATCTTTTTGTAGTATTTTTTAGAGAACCAAGTATTTATTTTAGCCTTTTCAGTTCTTCCCTTGCTATTTCTCCAGTATAGTCATTCCAATTGTCTCTATAGATGTATTAATACCAGGTACATAGTAAACACAATTATCTCCCACGTGTACCCCAACCCCCTTCCCTGTTCATGCAGTGAACATAAAGGAAGCAGGTCAAAAGGAAGCAGGTCATGTACCCTGTGATGTCCTGGGCTGTAAGGAAAGGTACACAATTAATTTACCATGTCTGAGTTTTCTTCTTTTCTGTATTTGTTCCATTTAATGCATGTATGTTTTTTATTCCTCAGGCCTCTGCAGTCCTAACACACTCAGGGATACTTGATACAGCTATAAGGCTGTGTCTTTATCAGGTACCTTTGGGTTACCTCCGGCCAGGGGTGGGAAATAGAGGAAGTGAATGTCTGTATCCTCATTATGTATCACACAGAGCAGAAACATAAAGAAGCCTGTGCCATGAATGGGTCTCTTCTTTCTCCAAAAACCACCTGCCCCTTCAACTCTCACTGCTTAAAGGAAAATCTTGTATTAGTCTCCCCATTTTCTCCTCAAACTTGCTTTAGCAAAGCAGTTCCTAAACCTCTGTTAATGTATGTCCCCACCCCTAACTCAACACACAGTCTTATGTCACATCACAGAAAAGAAGTTCAAAACAAAACAAAACAAAGCCACAGTCTTACAAGAAAAATAGGTAAGTTTTACAAAAGTTGTGTACTGTATCTCTGCTTTGAATTTTGTCATTGGCCAAGGATGGTAAAACTCCTGGAAAACTATAAAACAGGAACTTACTTAATATGTTTTACTCAAGATTTTTCAAACATTTTTGGAAGGAGACGTATTAACATCTTGCAGAGGTAATGTTACATGCAAAACTTAGCATAAGACCAATCAGGTATTCTATGCAATAATGCAGATATATGAAAAAATAATATAATGAAATAAATGACTTTTCAAAAGGCATTGATCCTAGATCCACATTCTTTTTTTGGTTCATGTGAGGCAATTAGAATGTGAAAAAAAGAAGCACAGAACAACTGTCTTATGAGAGGGACGAATGCTCCTGGGTGGAAAGTTATTAGAATATAAATTAGTAGATTGACCTTTTTGCCGTCTATGTAGGTTTTTTTTTTTTTTTTTTGTGCTAGTACCAATAGAAACAAATTCATTTTATTGTTTGTGTCACTGGAAATGTATAACTTAGTGGTAGCTGTATAGCAAACTTTCAATATGTAATAATAAGAGATTAGATGTAGGTTTAATATCATTATTTAATTTATTTGCTTGAATACCAGTGAGGAATTTCCACTTAAGCTCTCGTTTTCAAGATGAGTGTTTAATTGAATTCCAGAATTCATTTTGAAATAGAACTTTGTGTAGAATATGAATTTCTTTGCAAGAAAAATCATTTGTACACTTGGGTTTGAGAACAGTTTAATGTCAATATAACTTCTTTCCAGGCTTTCATTTCCTACTTTTTGATATGGGAATAATCTCATGGCGTGATTGTGAAAGTCTTAAAAGATAATGTTTGGGGGGAGGGGAAGGGATAGCATTAGGAGATATACCTAATGTTAAATGATGAGTTAATGGGTGCAGCACACCAACATGGCACATATATACATATGTAACAAACCTCCACGTTGTGCACGTGTACCCTAAAACTTAAAGTATAATAAAAAAAAAAAGATAATGTTTGCAAAGATACTCTGTGCACTCAAAGCGTGCTCTATGAACTTCATTGCCGTTCACATTTTGGGTTTATGAGGCTTCCATTTGCTGGCAATTGAAATGTGACTCTGAGTTAGATGCCGTGGTGTGGGAGATGATGTTTATTGGAGTTTAAAGCACAGATAGACAACTAGATTGTCCTGCCCACCCAGACTGTGCTTCTCACTCTCACCGTGCCCTTTCTTAACCTTTGGAAACACTTTTATTTACATATAAAATAGGCTATGACTTCATATAGTTGCATTGTGAAAAGTTAATGCACAGAAAAAGACTTGTGCTAGGTATACGGTTTCTTCTCAATTAAATGGAAGCTATTGCCTGTATTTGTCAATAGAATTCATCATACTTTATCTCACATATTCAGTGCTTTACATCATTTTTGGCACGTGGTATGTTTACACTGTGCAAGGGTTAATTACGCCAAATTTATCTATCTACAGTAAATATAGCCCAAGGTACCTTGTTTAGCTGAGCCAAAGTTTGCATTTATTAAAAATGTAAATTTTATCTTGAAATGATGTCTGATCTCACAGAACTATGGGTTCCAATCTCTAAATCACCGTGATCAGTAGTAAAACGATGTACTCTGTGTCTGTCCTACTAGCTATATTGCCGGGATCTGGAGCATGACTTTTGTGTCTTTCTGTAATGCCTTACCTCTCATCGAAATTCACAAAATTCACAAGACCTGCTCTCTGGATTGTGAGACTTTTGCATTACAAAGAAAAAGGTGATGTCCTAATGGCATTCCAAAGCCATTTGAAATGAGTTGCTTTCGTTTACAGGGAGTCATTTTTATGTTGGTTATCATTACTTTACCATTACCTTTTAATTTGGAAATGTTAAAATCATTGCCATGCTCCTTGGAATATAAAGATCATATAGGGTCATTGAGATGAGTCTGAAAGTATCAGTCACTGGAGACCTTCTAGTGGGATAATGTTGTTAATATTGCTGATATTCTATTCTTCACATTTCCTCCAGTAAAATGTAAAGTGACCAAAATATAAGCGTCACGCAGGCAAAGATCCTTTTATTTGTTCAACGAACACTGCCTTCACATAGTAGTCAGTTAATATTCACTACTAGAATGCATGTTGAATGGCAGCTCTTTTATTTGCCATTAGCGTTGGCCTACTTTATAGCAGTTGGACAAAAAAATTGGACAAAGTGTGTTGATCTTTTATGAAAAAATAGATATCTTTCTTTCTTTCATTGTTGCGTTTTCTGTGGGCAAGTTGATAGACACTGTAGTCCTGAGGGCATTTTAGGGCATACAGTTGAAATTACTAGATCCTTTAGAGTTTATTTAATTATAATATGAAGCTTTGAGTTTCTGTTTCATTATTAAATAATTTAATTTATGATATTGTTACTTAACTATGTGTGCAAGGCCTACAAATAAACCTAATAAATATCTTACAAACTACCTTAAAATAAATCTAACATTTTTTACTGAAATATTTTTAAACATGTTGAAGTTGGAATGCCAGGTAATTGTATACACACACACAGACACATAAACACACACTAGGTTTTCATTTGGTTTCTTTGTTCCTATTATTGAAATTCCTATGCTAATAACCATATCAATTTATGAAACACATTTTGAGAAAAAAGGCCTAAAATATAACTCATTTTTAAAATGATTTTCTCTTAATTTATAATGTAATACTTTAATAAAATATGGTAGGGCAATTTTGTATAAATATTTATGCTAAGTTTTCTACATAAGTTACTGCATATAGTCTAATTTTTAATAGAAGGGTTTTTTTTTGCTTCAGTATCCACTTTAAAGTCAATGACATTTAGTGTTTTTTACTTTACAGTTCTAAGTTACTTACGCTTGGTATTGCCTAGGTTTTCTTGTAGGATTTTAATGGTTTTAGGTCTAACATATAAGTCTTTAATCCATCTTGAATTAATTTTTGAATAAGGTGTAAGGAAGGGATCCAGTTGCAGCTTTCTACATATGGCTAGCCAGTTTTCCCAGCACCATTTATTAAATAGGGAATCCTTTCCCCATTTCTTGTTTTTGTCAAGTTTGTCAAATATCAGATAGTTGTAGCTATGCGGCATCATTTCTGAGGGCTCTGTTCTGTTCCATTGATCTATGTCTCTGTTGTGGTACCAGTACCATGCTGTTTTGGTTACTGTAGCCTTGTAGTATAGTTTAAAGTCAGGTAGTGTGATGCCTCCAGCTTTGTTCTTTTGGCTTAGGATTGACTTGGCAATGCGGGCTCTTTTTTGGTTCCATATGAACGTTAAAGTAGTTTTTTCCAATTCTGTGAAGAAAGTCATTGGTAGCTTGATGGGGATGGCATAGGCGTGGGCAAGGACTTCATGTCTAAAACACCAAAAGCAATGGCAACAAAAGCCAAAATCGACAAATGGGATCTCATTAAACTAAAGAGCTTCTGCACAGCAAAAGAAACTATCATCAGAGTGAACAGGCAACCTACACAATGGGAGAAAATTTTTGCAACCTACTCATCTGACAAAGGGCTAATATCCAGAATCTACAATGAACTCAAACAAATTTACAAGAAAAAAACAAACAACCCCATCAAAAAGTGGGCAGAGGACATGAACAGACACTTCTCAGAAGAAGACATTTATGCAGCCAAAAAACACATGAAGAAATGCTCCTCATCACTGGCCATCAGAGAAATGCAAATCAAAACCACAGTGAGATACCATCTCACACCAGTTAGAATGGCCATCATTAAAAAATCAGGAAAAAAGGTGCTGGAGAGGATGTGGAGAAATAGGAACACTTTTACACTGTTGGTGGGACTGTAAACTAGTTCAACCATTGTGGAAGTCAGTGTGGCGATTCCTCAGGGATCTAGAACTAGAAATACCATTTGACCCAGCCATCCCATTACTGGGTATATACCCAAAGGACTATAAATCATGCTGCTATAAAGACACATGCACACGTATGTTTATTGCAGCACTATTCACAATAGCAAAGAGTTGGAACCAACCCAAATGTCCAACAACGATAGACTGGATTAAGAAAATGTGGCACATATACACCATGGAATACTATGCAGCCATAAAAAATGATGAGTTCGTGTCCTTTGTAGGGACATGGATGAAACTGGAAAACATCATTCTCAGTAAACTATCGCAAGGACAAAAAACCAAACACCGCATGTTCTCACTCATAGGTGGGAATTGAACAATGAGAACTCATGGACACAGGAAGGGGAACATCATGCTCCGGGGACTGTTGTGGGGTGGGGGGAGGGGGGAGGGACAGCATTAGGAGATACACCTAATGCTAAATGATGAGTTAATGGGTGCAGGAAATCAACATGGCACATGGATACATATGTAACAAACCTGCACATTGTGCACATGTACCCTAAAACCCTAAAGTATAATAAAAAAAAAAAAGTAACTTACGCTTAAAAAGTCATCTGACTTTTAAGTTAATGTCCAACTTGATTGCTATCTCTCTGTATCTCATCGATGTGTTCTTGAAAGTAGTTAGATTTTGAAAGACATTACTAAGAGGGCTTTCTTCATCTTTGGAGCGTAACTTGGGGTAAATGGTTGTCTTTCGTCTTTGTCCTCCCCTCTACCCACAACTCCCCATCCCTGATCATTAGCTGAACTTGTGTGCTCAGGTTAATGTTCTGTTTCACCTTTCTTGTCAAATTGCTAGATACAACTCTCTTCAGTTATATACTGTACAAACAGAATCTCATCTTTTTAATCTCTCTCTTTTAAACAAATGTGTTCACCCTCAGATTTGTTGTTATTTAGAACACGACTTCCTATTAGGAATATAATAATTTTCTTTCGTGTGGAATCTTCAATACAAAAAAAACAGAAAAACACGTATCAATGATTTGCATGTGTCATGCTGATGGTTGGGGGACAGCTGATATTAGAAAAAGTGACACTGTATTTCTGAACACAAACCTTGTTTCATCTTAGAATTTGGTGTTGAACCAATTTTGTACCTCATTGCTATAAACATTAATGAGTTGTTAATATGTGATTAACTGCCTTGGCCAAACTCAAAACCTTATTCACACATAAAATACACACAGAGAACTTATTTTTATTTGTTCAGTCACTCCTTTAGTCCTTCATTTATTTCACAAACATTCATTGACACTTACGTGGCAGCACTCTTAGAAGAATAGAATATACCCTGTTAAATCAGACATGATACTTGCTTTTGTGGAGCTTATGCTTTAATGGAGAAACAGAAAGTCAAGCAAAAACTCAAACTATATAACTTTAAATTGGATATGTGCTAATGAAGGAAAATGTGGCAGTGTAAGAAAAAATAATAGGGAGTTAAAGGATAAATAGGAGTTTGGTGGATGAAATTTATGAAGGGCTGAAGATTTCAAACAAAAGAAACTGATGCAGGAGGGTGCAGCTTTGGAGTCAAGAATGAAGTTCTAGGAGATAGCAAGGAAATGGTGGGAGAGGAGTTCAAAGTAGGTAGGATTTTATATATTATCAATGGGAAAATATTGAACAACCCTAAGCACAAACGCAATGATATATGTTCATCTTCATTACAAATTCTTCTATCTTTAGTAGACCTGTTTTCAGGCAAAACTTCATGAGAGAATAGTAACAAAGAGAAAAAAAGTGGTGTTCTCAGATTATCTCTAACTCACCTGATGACTTGAAGTTAAATGACCTCAACATTTTGTGAGGCTTTTCCTTCTTATAAAGTAAGGAGTTTAGATGAGGTGAGGTGTCCAATTTCATTTAGCTTCAATTTCCTGTAATTTGACAGCTGTCAAGTCATGCTTTGATTTGTTCTGTTTGTGAGCCAGGGTAACTTTAAGGCAGTATATTAACTAGGAGAACTATTTCTTTACTTTTAAACTTCAAAATTATGATGACGTAAGTATTTTAAAGAGCATTTAGAAAGTAGACAAATGAAAAATTTTTAACATTTTGGAATGCTTCTTTTATTTCTTTTTGAAACCTAGGTTTTTGGTGGTAGTGGTGATATTTATTTTTGCCAAACTAACTATTCCATGTAATTTTGTAGCATTTTGGGTTGATGACCACCGTAAGTCTAGTATTCCCATATGTGTTAAAATTTATCTTTACAATTAATATATTTTCACTGAATAATTTAATTAAAAATTAAACTACGATTTCTAATACATGTTCAGTGAGATATTATTAGGCATTACCTGAAAGGGATTTCTGGAGAAAGAAAGAATTTCTGGTTAAAAGCAGTTGAGCAGGTTTTCCTAGAGCGATTATCTCTGTCTCTAGGATGGAGCTACAGCATAAAATATCCTCCTAATTTACTTCACAAATTAGCCCTTAGATTTCATGAATTACTTATAATTTTTTTTGTAGACCACAGTTTCTTTGCTCTTCAGTATTACACTTGCTTATGTGAGTTTCTAAAACTAAGTTTAATTTTGGAAATTCTTAATTTTATGTTTATATTTTGAATTTTGTTTAAAATTAAGTTTAGTAAAAAGCTAGGTTTTTCTTTCTACCTACAAATTCAGTGTCCCGTCAATAGAAAAAAAAATTCTCAATAATATTTTGAAGTTACTTTAGTCTTTGTCATTAAAGAATAAAAATTTACCAGGCAGAAATGCCCCAGAAGCTACCTATGGAGGAAATATAAATATTATTATTACCTACTAATATGAATATACAAAATAGTCAATTATGTGTATAGAAGTTAAATGTATATAAAAGTTAAATATTTATAAATGATACAGGACTCACGTATTTGTATGCTCTGACTGCTGTGCAATCACAGTCTGATAAATTGATAAACAGAGTTTGCAGTAAAGAAGGAGTTTAATGATTGCAGGACAGCTGAGTGAGGAGATGAGAGCACCCTCAAATCTGTCTTTCCAGAGAGTAGTTGGTTGGGGTGAAGGGATTGTAGAGGACCACGGGCTACTGACTGGTTTGGGCTAGGGGGATTAAATCACCAGGATGTGGAAACTTCGCCCTTTAGTGAGTCAGCTTCTCCTGGATCCCTTCGGAGGAGCTGATGTCAGTAGTTTCACTGGTATGTAGGATCTGAAGGAATACCTCAGAGAGAAAACTTAACATTTCACAATGCTCAAGTTGTTATCTATGAGTAGTTAAGTTTAACTGTAATCTTGTGACAGGATATAAATGATTGTGGGACTGTACCTAATAAACAATTATGAGGAAGCAGGACAGATAGCAAGTTAACTTAATGTTTAAGGCTGGATGTGTTGGAAGCTTATTTTTATTTCATCCCCTCCCTCCTTTCCCAAATAATTTTATAAAGTTTATAGGGGTGGTTTATATATATATGTATAAATAACTTCTAATATTTTATCAGTTAATAAAAGCTCACATTTTCTAGACATTTTTGTTGATTAAGCTAATAAGATGGCTTTTACCAATGGATCTTGAAATGTGGTATGCTAAGTGAATTTCTGTTTTCAAAAAGAATTGTGCATGATCAATAATTCACTAAAACAGTAGGCAAGTAAACTATATCACTAAGACAGTAGGAAAGTAAACTATATTTTTAAATTTACTAGTGGTGCAATCTTGTGCAAGTCACCTGACACTTTATGCCTTAATTTCTAAAAGAAAAAAGAGAACTTCCTAAATTACAGAGTTGGGTTCAAATATGAATGAGAAATAGAAATATGAAGGTATTGGAAATATTAGAAATAGGAATATGAAGGTATCTGCTATAGTGTTAGTGACTGACATGTACTTAACTATCATTGACAAAATTATTATTCTTTTCTTTTTTGAAATAATGGAGACATAGTAGAGAAGATTTTGTTAATTTCAGGTGTTTTAACTCTTTATTCAGTAAGTTCTTTGTAAAAATTTATAGGAAGAACTGAAGGGATATAAAGGGTTCATAATAAACACAGCAGATGATTTCTGATCCTTAAATCCAGAAACTGGGCCCTAGTCTATTTTACTTTCTTATTTCTAGCAAACTACCTAGAAAAAGTTGGAGAACGGCACTATTTTGCTTATTGATCTCAGCTTCAAAAATTTCAAAATGTAGTTTTTCATTAGTAGTAGTAATTCAAGCTAGAACATATAATATATTCAACATTACACTAAGTGATTTACTTTTATATAAGTTATTTCATTTAACCTTAAGAATACTTTGTGGATATATTTATATTTATTTTTACAGATTAATAGATTGTTATTAGCAGAGGTTGGGTAACTTGCCGAACTCTGATACATTGCTAAGGAGTGATTGACCTATAATTGAGCCAGGTTTCTTCTAAATACTATGCTCCACTGTAAATACATGAGATTACAGGTTAAAGTTTGAGAATTACTTCTAAGTAAGAAATAGCTCACTCAATTTTAATATCGATTCTGGTAAAATTCTTTATAAAGGGTTTAGCATTCTTTATAATGTTTGGGGTTGGGTCAGGGAGAATATAATGAAAAGAGAACAGAGCAGATAAGAAACATTTTGCACATCTGACTTCCAAACTGATCCTCTAAATAGATTTTTTTATGCTATCTCATCAAATTGAAACTTTTTGATGGATATAGAAACAGAAAGTATTGTATTAAAAATATTGAGATAGATTGAGGAGAAAGAAGATTTTTTTCAATAGAATCAAACTATATTATTTAAGGTATATTTCTCTGCGAATCTTGAAAGTAGGGAAAGAAATATGTCAGCAAAAATACTAGAAGTAATTTATTATTTGATTGTCACAAAAACATTGATTGATTAATATGTAGCAATCACTAATCTAGGATGCTCTTGCTCTGACTTATATTCCTTTCCCAAATATTCCAAACCATGACCTTGTATTAATAAAAGAAGACATTAAAGTAGTATATTGATAGTTTACAAGCACTTAGAATTTATATTTTGAAATTTTGTGGTGATCTGATGAGTGACCTTGAGTCTCAAAATTAGAGAAGTTTCTAATAATTCTGGATTAAATAAAATGTGAAGGGAGTTAATCTTGAAACAAAAGGAAAAGAACTCATCCATACAAGGAAACGACTTTGTGATTAACACCTGACTTTTCATCAGAAACAATGATAGTCAGAACACAATGGGATAGCACATCCAAAGTGCTGAAAGAAAGAATAAGTGTCTTGTTCTGTTTATGTTACCAAAGTTGTAATGTGCGTAGGATTTATATTTAAAGGGGAAAAACTTTAAGAGGAATTAGACATAGTCAATGGAAAGTATATGACCAATAATATGCTCTAGAGCTGGCTTTGTTAGATATAATGCGTTTAACTTTGGATAATTCAGGAATCCTTTGCAAATCTTTGTTTCTTTGCCTCCAATATAACTGGGCTGGAGTCAACACTAAAAAGCTTGAACTCTCAATATTGTGTATATCTGTTATTTCAAGTTATCTTTGCCTCTGATATAACTGGGCTGGAGTCAACACTAAAAGCTTGGACTCCAAATATAGTGTATATCTGTTATTTCAAGTTAGTATATTTTATGTTTCCTTCTTGATGGAAGCTTGTCTTATTTTGTTCTCTACAGTCTGTATTTTTTTCTTTTCATAGTTCTGCAGCATTTGTTTTCCAAATATAAAAATAATCCTTTGTGCTGTGTGAAAATATGCATCCTTTTATTTCAGCTGCCAGACAGATGTTTTATTTCAAGTGGGAGACTATGATTTTTCTCTATAGATGATGGGTGGGGTTTTGTTGTTGTTGTTGCCATTTGTTTGTTTGTCTAACTTTACTAGTAGGTAGATTATTTGAATGACTGATCTGATTAACCATCATTCCTTCTAAATCTGTCTCCTTTCCTTCAGGTCTCTCATCTGAACACATTAGAAATTCTCAATACAGTTGGTATTGTGCCCCGCTAAATCCATCTGATTTTTGTTTTTAAAAATGGCAAGTTGATGTAACATTTCATCATACTATATAAAAGAGAAAAATCAGAACAAAATGTAATTGACAGTTTTCTGAGTTTCTTTTAGTCTTAAGTTTTGAAATTGTTTTTGTCTATTTTTATTTAGGGTCTCACTCTGTCACCCAAGGTGGAGTGCAGTGGTGCAATTATGGTTCACTGTACTCTTGATCTCCTGGGCTCAAGCAGTCCTCCCAACTCAGCCCCCAAGTAGCTAGAACTACAGGTGTGTGCCACCACACCCAGCTTTATTTTTTATTAAAGAAAAACAATTGTAGACCTTAGCTTTCATTATGTTGCTCTGGCTGGTCTTGAACTTCCAACCTCAAGTGATCCTCCCACCTTTGCCTCCCAAAGTGCTGGGATTAAAAGTGTGAACCACCTCACAAAACTTTTTTTTTAAATTATCATTAGAATACTTGATAAAATAAAATAAAATAAACATCTGAAAATGATGCTGACATAGTTGGGTGCTGGCTTTAAAAAGTCCATTATGTCCGTTTTCTAAGGTGGCACTTAAACACATGCACACACATACGGACTGGGTGGCTTAAACAACAGATATGTATTTTCTCACAGTTCTAGAGGCTGTAAATCTAAGGTCAAAGTGCTCCTCTGAGGACCATGATGGAAGGATCTGTTTTAGGCCTCTCTTCTTGGCTTGTAGGTGTCTGGCTTCATGGAGTTGTACTTCTGTGCATGCATGTAGCTGATTTTTACCCCTTTCCAAATTTTATTTTATATGGACTTAATTTTTGTTGGATTGGAACCCACCCTAAGGGCCTCATTTTAACTGAATTCTTATTTAAAACATCCAAATATGGTTACTTTCAGAAATACTAGGCTTTAGAATTTCACCATATGAATTTGGAGAGAGGGGAGCACAGTTCAGCCCATAACTAACACACGGTAAGTAACTATTGACCAAGTTACTCATGTTACTCAAGAGAGATAATTCACTTTGTTAACACAAAGCAATTTTTTTCCTCAGTAGGTGTAAGAGTGTGTCAAACAGAAGTAGCATTTTAACATATAAGATACGTAGCTGAGCTCTAAATATAGGAGACAGTATGATAATTTTTACATTTCAAATTCTCTGCCTGCATTAGAATATTTTTGCAGAATGTGTAAAACAATCTAATGAATTGATTGGAATGTGTGGGAACAAGAAATATGGTTGTGGTTTTTACATAAAGCTTTTATATAGTTCCCTTAAAAATATAATTCTCATTTACCGATTTCCCTAAGGCAATGGGTATATTTTGTTTTATTATTTTTGATCCCTTGATTTTTCTGACTATGGTTCACAAAAAAACCATAAGATAAAGTACCATCCTGTACCTTATTTTCATGCGACAGTTTTTTTCTGCTAAATTAATAGTTTGTATATTATTTTGTATATATTTGGTATAATTCTGTTAATATTTTATATATTTTGCATATTTGTATGTGAGATGCAGATGCCTTAGACAACATGAAAATATCTTTGAACATCCCTATTTTACCAAGGAAGAAAGATAAGCAAATTACATGATTTAATAGATTTTAGAATTAACTGGTAAGTTACATGAGTTTCAATTTCCCAGAACTCTAATATATATCCCTGCATTCTTACCATGAAATATACAGAAAACACCATTTTGTTGCATATTGTTACATTTATTTATATTGTACACATAATCTCAAAGTTTATATTTTGCCACCATTTATGCATGAACTTTTCATGACAAATATTCCTAAGTATTCCTATTATAGGTATATGTTTCCCAGAATAGTGGTTTCAGGAAGTCGTACTATTATCCAACTGTCAATTTACTTATTCATTTATTTTATTTATTTTTTCTGTTTATTTTTAAGGCTAAGTGCGAGTGGAAAAGAAAACAAGAAATCTGTAACTGGTTGTGATTAATTAGTTTTGAACACCACTACATTTGGACCAGCCTGCTAATTTATTTTTCATCTATACTTACCTCATCAGCACTCCCTAATTCTTGCTTATCTTAAGCAATTGAAATTTTCACTCAAGCTTTAACCTAGTTAGAAATATATTTTTCTAAATTTCAAACTCCATACTGTTAAGGTCATACCTTTCTGAAATGTAGTAATATTTTCACTACTGTTTAAATCCAAACATTTCTAACTCTGTGTTGCAGATATGGATATGAAGAGGCCTACTGCTACAAGTTTACATAGGCTGGCTATTTTGCACTTTAGTGACTGATTACTGTTTCTTTAGGATTGGACATATTTGTCTTTTTCTATAGTTACCATTCATTGAATTGTTAAATGTGCGGTCAATATTGTATATGACCTATTCAGATATGTGTGATGTGCACGTGCACAGGGATCTTTGTCCTTTGTGATTAGTATAACTGTGCATACTCATCTTTTTGTGAGTCTCTTGGTCATTCAAACTCAGCTACTCATTCTGTACTTTATCTTCATGCAACAGTTTTTTTTCTGCTAAATTAATATTTTGTATATTTTTATTTTGTATATATTTGGCATACTTCTGTTAATATTTTATATATTTTGTATATTTTCATATGAGATACAGATGCTTTAGACAACATGAAAATATCTTTGAACATCCCTATTTTACCAAGGAAGAAAGATAAGCAAAGCACATGATTAATAGATTTTAGAATTAACTGGTAAGTTACACAAGTTTCAGTTTCCCAGAACTCTAATATATATCCCTGCATTCTTATCGTGAAATATACAGTAACAAGGAATGAAATTAATGTATTAAAGTATCTTAATCTATCCAATTAAATGGCATTTTGAAAAGGACTTTAATGCTCTTTTGACATTGAAATAAAGTGAGTTTATCTTGAGATTCCATAAGATAATGAAGAGCTGGTAATTACATCTTTACATTTTATTGCTCTTTAAATGGCAGAATCTTCATTATTTCTGCAAGAGGTCACAAGCATGTTCATCTTAACTTGACTATTATACCAATAAGGCTTTATTAATACATCTGTAGGAGTAGCCAAATCATTCATTCCATGACTAGGCAATTAAGTAATCCTGTTAAGCTAAGGAAGTAATGACTCAAATGTGTTGGGTAAAACTGTAAGACACAATGTCAGCAAGGTGAAGTAACTTCTCTTTAGCACTTTGCCTAAATAGCGATTTTTTTAAAGAGACATATGCAAAAAAACATGAATGTATCATGAATTAATTTGTGCATGGTTTCCCTATAAAATAGTCACAGTAGCAACCACAATTATGGTAAATTAAAAGTTGTAAAACTAAATGTTTTTAGATCAGTAGTTTTCTCTTTAATGCTGTTTTCAATTTAATGCTGGCCTATTTTTCTGGGCTTCCATACAGACTTTATAATTAGTTGGATACAGTGGTTGTATGATTAATAAAATATAGACTGTGGTGCTGCCACGTTTGCATTTGAATCCTGCCTCAGCCACCCAATATGGCATGAGTGATGTCAAGTCAGAACCTGGGTTTTCTCATACAGAAAAATAGTCATAGAAACATCAATCTCATAATGTTTTGTGTTGGTTAAATAAGAAAGTTATGTAAAACTGTCAAAGCACAATAGCTACACATAACAGGCATTCAAGTATTAGTGCCTATATTCTGATCTCTGTTGCCCTCACTTTTCTATTCCCCCAAATGATAACAGAAGCTACATTTAAAATCACTATTCCACTCTATAATTTCTGTTGTGGAAAAATAGAGAAATCTGTATTTTCTTATGTAGTAACTTTTATCTGCATATCTTCTTGAGTCTCTAGAGTTAAATAATTTTCATATATACAATTAATTTGACCTCCGGTCTCTACAGATAGTTTATCAACACACTGCTACACATAGACCCAGGTCTTTGATTTCCACAATGTGTGTGTCTGCATGTGTATTTATTAATATGCTTTATTTTCTGGCTGTTGAGTTGATGGGAGAAAAGTGAAGAAATCATAAGTAAAATTTTTACTCCACGCTAAGGTGCTGATTTTTCTTTTAAGGAGTATACCAATATAACTATTTAAACTTGGAACTATTAAGCTATCTTTTTTCTCTTTTTTGTAAGTATCTCAAGCTGAAATGACGGTCAGCAGGATGAGGCACATGCCAGTATATGCTGCCAATTTGAGATAGTTCATATCCCAGGACTTTTTTAGAATTGTCTATATGCCAGTCCTGAGAAAATTTCAGTTACTTGCAGAGCTTTCCTTTGTGCAGAAGTGAACTCAGTTCAGATATTTTGACTTCACTACTAAAAGTGTGTAAGTCAATTTTCTATAACTGGAGACAACTGACTCAACTTTTAAAATAATTCTAGGTGTCTCTAGGATTACTGTATATTAACGCAAAAAGGGTTATAACCACATACTACAATAACTACAATAATTAAAATAACATAAAATTACAAACAAATTCATGGCACTCAGATTTAGTAGGTATGTATGGCCCTTACACATTTATTTATCCTAATAATTTGTTCTGATGGCAAAAACGTACCCAAGTAGGAAGAATAATGTTAGAAGGCATGGAGTAACCTTGCATTTTTCATTATAATTTCATATATAATTTCATTTTTCATATATAATTTTGTTTTTAATGCATAGTTACCATGCATTAAAAACCAACCTTCTTTTTAGCCTCTTTAAATAAACACAGTTAACCCAATCAAGATGGCAGAGATTTTCAGGGATCACCTTATCAAGTTGCCCATTTCTAAGAGTATTTGGAAGCAGATATTACTAAAAACAGTAGTTAGGGTGCCATAATTGCCTTGAGGTAATATTGACTATAAGTATCTTCAGTGTCCAGAAGTTTTCCTGAAAAATAACTTCAAATATAAACTTCACGTGATAATTTATTTTTTAAAATTACAATAGTTTATTTTTGTTTCGTTGTTTTCGAAAATGGTTGCGATCAAGGTGACACATGCATACATGATCAAAGAGGCAGTTAATTAGGACGATAGATGCCTGAATCAAGATTTGCTGTTCTGTTTGTGTTTCATATGTTGCAAAAATAATATATTCACAGCAAAGTTTTTGATGGTTTGGCTGTCAACGCTATGGATGTTATTACTGTCCCTCAGGCTTTGCTGATGAGTCTACATGTATCAGGTTGTCTCCTTCCTCTACTTATCTTCCGTCATTGCCGCTCTAATAGGATTGAAGTAATTGTAAATCTCTCCCATTGAGTTATTTTTTCAAGTTTTGAAATTTTTAGTGTATAAATTGTTAAGTTTTGATAACCTACATTTTAGTTTATTTACTTATTTTCATGGTACATATTTAAGGCATAAATATATGCCGTGAAATTATTACTACAATCAAGCCAATTAACATATCCATCACCTTTCATAGCTTTATTTTTATGTGATTGGCAAGAGCACCTAAAAAATATACTTTTAGAAAATTTTCAGTATAGAATACAATATTATTAACTATTGGTATCATACTATAGGTTAGATACAACTTACTCATCCTACATGACTGCCAGTTTGTACCCTTTGATCTGCTTTTTTTCGTTTCCTCTTAATCCTTATCCCTGATGACCACCATTCTACTGTTTCTGTATACTTGGCTTGTTTTTAGATAGCACATAGAAGTGAGATCATGAAGCATTTTTCTTTCCATGTCTGGTTTTATTTTACTTAGCATAATGCCATCCAGGTTCATCCATATCATCAAAAATGGCAATTTTAATCTTTTTTTAAGATTGAATACTATATACATAATATTTTTATTATTATTACAGAGTTTATAAGATTATAATATGATATATAACTATATATCATAATTTGTTTATCCAATTGTATTCATAGCCTGACTATTGTGAAATATACTGCAATAAACATGAGAATACAGATATATCTTTCATACACTGATTTCAGTTCCTTTGGGTGTATACCCAGCAGGGGGATTGTGGAGTCATACAGTAACTCTATTTTAAATTTTTGAGGAACCCTCATACCGTTTCCCAAAATGGATGTATCAGTTTACATTCCCACCAGCAGTGAACATGGGTTTCCTTTTTCCACACCCTCATCACTCTTCTCTCTTTTTTATATAATAACCATCCTAACAGTTGTGAAATGATATATTTGTTTTGATTAACATTTTTCTGATTAATGATGTTGAGCACCTTTTCATACACTTGTTGCCCTTCGTATGCCTTTTAAATAACGTCTATTCAGATACTTTGGGTATTTATCAGTCGGATTGTTTTTTGACATTGAGTTGTGTGAGATTTTTATTTCACATGTCAACCCCTATCTGACATATGGTTTGTAAATATTCTCTCCCATTCTGCAGGCTGTCTTTTCATTTTTTTGAGTGTTTGCTGTGCAGAAGCTTTTTATGCACTGCATTTTGATGCAGTCTCACTTCTTTATTTTTGCTTTTGTTGCCTGAGCTTTTGGTGTGATAGCCAAAAAAAAATTGTCAAGGCCCATATCAAGGAGTTGTTTTCTCTGTGTTTTCTTCTGGGAATTTTATACTTGCAGGTCTTACAGGTAGGCCTTTAATCTACCTTGAGTTGGTTTTGTGTACAGTCTAAGATAAGGGTCCAGTTTTATTCTTTTATATGTAGATAACCAGACTCTCACTGTTGCTTCTTCACAGGAACCATTCTTTGCCCCAATTTTGGCCAAGTACTTTCTACACCACCTTCAAGTCTAAGTGCAACAGAAAATGCATCTTTCTCAGGAAAGACATTTATTGTTCACTCATAATTCGGTCTTTAATAGACATATCCAATAGAATATACAGTTCGCAAGATTAAAAACAAGGTTTATATTGCTTCATAAGGAGCAAGCACATTTTTGAAGCGCAGGGTAATTCTTGACAATGAAACCTGCAACTCATTATGATTTTTAAGTTGTGTGACGTGGATACCCAGCATTTTCATGATGAGGCTGTGCTTTCTTACATTTTCAGTGATGAAGAAGACATGCCAACAGAGGGTTAGTTCCAGATAAAATGAAATGTTCCAAACAGTATATATTGTTTATTTGAATCATCTGTGGGGGAAGGAAAGATAATTTTCCAAAGGACATTCCTCCTAAATTCTGTCTTAAAGTTGTTTGTAAGTAGAAGATTGAGTTTATATTACATTACAAGACCATAATGTCTTTATTAAATTCACTGTGCAATCTTTAATCAAATAAGTAAATGCATTATTTATTTCCAAGTTTGAAGCACACATTCTCTTCAGCTGAAATGCCAATTCTGGAGGAAAACATAAACAATTATATATGAAACTGAAGGCCATTTTTACTTTTTATTATTCTTGTAGCATTTAAAGACCAAAAGCCTGTCTTATATCTAATTGCATGTTTTCAGGAAATATGCTTTTTGAAACTATTCTCATGAATATGAAATTAACCTCATTAAATAATTTATTTTTGAACTCTTATTTCTTGCTAATTAAATATCTTTGGCCAAAACATTTTTAATCCTCCTATTTGTTCTTTGAGAAATTTTGACAATAAATTCAAAACTTTTAATGGAGAATATTTAAAAGGTCTTCTTAGAATAAAAAAAATTTTACTTTTATTCTTCATCAAAGTTGTATATCCCTATATTTCTAATGTTTACGACATAAACAATTAGGTGTGATTATGACCACTAAATAACTAAGAACAATATACATTTTTAGATTTCAGGCTTTAAAAGTAAAACACTTGTTAGAATTTTATGGTTAAATCATGTTCTTTGTACCATGAAAGAAAATAAAATCATCGTGTTATATATCAAAATAAAATAATGAGGTATCATCTCTCTCAGAGATCTCTGAACAACATCATAAAACCTGAACATGTTTCTTTTCAGTAATATTTGAGTGATGAATGCATCAAAAACTTGGAACAAAATAAGATTAAAGCAGAATAATAGCTTAAAAATTAGGTCTAAATTCTAGTTCTCTTCCTTGTGGCAAAACTTGGTCAAGTAAGTAACCTCTGATTTCTCATTTTCTTCATCTATAAAGACAGAAAAATTCAATTTATCCTACTTTGCCAAACTCTGTGAGAAAGCTGCATAACCTTGAAATTTTGTGGTAGCATAGAATTTTTTAAACATCTAGATTATTAAAAATTCATTTAAAAATTAGCTGTTTTTTGAAGTACAAATTCTAATAAATTCTATAACTTTGAAAAAATAATTTTTCAAGTTTGGAAAACTTCAGGCTATGTGGCTAAATCAGAGGGCAATACAGCATGTATACACCAATATATATCAAATTTTTCTTGTAACATTTTAGAGATTCTTAAGTTTTACAGAAGCTTATTCACAAAAAGCGTTGCTACAAATTCAGAAATATATCCTTCAGCCTCTTCCATTAATTGGAAAACATTATATAATCAGAGTCCCACCTGTCCAAAGTACATAATAAAATATAGCATCCTGAAATAAGTATTTGTTATTTTTATTGCTTCTGTTGTGAAATCGAAGCTTATTGCAAAGTAAATCAAATAAATTATTCTGTTCTGTGTTTATAAAAGTGAGATTTCAGACCCAATTTTAGATAATTTGCCATCATCATGGAAATGGAAAACGTTGCTAAGTCAGTTATTTGTTCTTTCTTTCCCTTCTCCTGGGGGTCCAGTAAATGATTATTGAAAAAGTGCTTATCAAAAAACTATTTTGAGCAACATAATTTAGAAGCAATATTATTAAGACACAAGCATTTTTAAGAGAGTTAAGAAATATGCATAGAAATGATCAATAAAATCAAAATGTGTGAAATAGCACACAATAGTATACTTGATTGTTATGGGGGTGCAAAGTTAAAGTATTCTAAGGTGAGTGTGAAGTTCTGGAAAGTACTTTTTGGCCATTGACGAGGACTTTGTTTCAATGAAGGAAGCAAGGAGGGAGTGTTGAGGCAGGGACACTGGGCATCATGTTGAACAAGTAGTAAAGACCAAAGACAGATTCTGGAAAACGGATGGCCTCTTGAGAGAAAAATTATGTTTGTGTTACCAGCTTGACTTATTACTCTTATATAAGCAACTTCTAAATAAATGAAGCCGAATTTGATTATGTTAGGGATTGCCTGGACAGAGACTTGGGTTTTGGAGAAATTCAGGGCATAATTTTCTTGGATTCAAATCATGTAGATCATTGATTCTCAAAGAGTGATCTTTGATCCAACAACATCGGTGTTACATTGAGACGTCAATTCTTGGACCCCCAGATCTGTTGAATCAGAAACTCAGGAAATCTCAGCAGTCTCTTTTGCAGCACGTCCCCTGGGTGACTCCATTGCACAGTGGAGTTTGAAAACCACTGCTGTGGAAAAACAACCGAAGTCCCTCTAAGGCCGTCTGGCACTAGCTGTGGCAGCCCGTTAAGTGTGGCTCCTGCAGGACCATCCCTTGTTCACTCTGTCTATTAAAGTTTAGTGGCAGATGGAAAGATAACGAATGATAGGGTACAATTTTGTATCTAAACCATAATCTGCGAAATAATCTATTTTCAATCTTCTAACTAGAAGGTACTTCACTCGAATTTAAGCTATTCTAAATAACAACATTTTTCTGAATTAAGAAGACATAGAGTCAAAGGACGAGGCAATCAATTACTGATTAGTGGTTAGTTAACAAGAAATAAATAAAACTATTATCAGAATGTCATTTACATAAGCAAAGCATAGCCAGGTAGGTAGATCATATTAGAAGGATTATAAGATGAATAACTACACATCTATTCTGTAACACTAGAAATTATAAAAATGACAAAAATTTAATTATCAAATGAACAAATATTGTAAGATTCCTTCACAGTGGTTTATCTTCATTATTGGAAGAGTGCTTTAGTACAAACTTTCTAGGCTCAGTTTGGCAGAATTTATCAAGAATTTAAAAAATATGGCCATTGACACAATAATACTGTTAAACAATCATCTTAAGGGAATAGAAATCTAAGCCAAGAACTAAAGAACCAGGAACTGAAAAGGCAAAAGGGACTAAGTGATGGAAAGAGCAAGAGGGAGTGATGTGAGACCTTGCACCAAAGATAAAACTTAAAACTGCAACAACGAAAAGTATAGCTAGACTCTGTTACCTGAATATGAACATAAAGGAAAAGTAACAGTCAAAATTTTGTCTGGAATAATAGAAATGTTTTAAAAACAGGAGAGTAAGAAAAGGAAACTGATTGTATAGAATGTGAAGTGTGATTGTGGATTACTCTCTGATACAGAGAGTTCATCAAGCACTGACAAATAATTGTGTGTGTGTGGATAGACTTAAATTCCCACAAATCAGCACCATTTATTTTATGGCCACATGATGCCATAATATATAGACATAAAACCATGAAATCATAAAGCAAGAAATGAAATTATACATGGAATTGTCAACTTTGTCAAAATAAAAACATGCCTAGAAAAAATGAAAAGTTAATTCAGCAAAACAATGCATAAGGTTGATTATCTCACACTGGCAGATTCATTGGTAATTACATAATAATAAATATTATTAGTATCATTATTGATTTGCAGCATAGTGTTGAACAGAGCACTCTCTAGAGCCGGACTAACTCACATGAACCTTGATCCCGTCACTTTGTGGTGAACTCAAGTAATTTAGCCTCTCAGAACCTCAGTTTTTCCATCTCTAAAATAGTGATAAGGTAATGCCTATCTTTAATCAGGGCTAAATGGATAAATTATTTATAGGGGTTAGGAAGTTGCTTGGTGTTGTAATTACTCAATAAATAAAATATCCAATAAATTTTTTAAAATAAAAGTATAAAAATTATGTAAGGTTTATAATCATAAAAAGACTCGAATCCAAAGATATTTACAACACAATGATGTATTCTTTTTAAAAAATACTAACATGTAGGTTAGCTAATATTTGGTGTCCTATATATGAACAACAACAACATAAGGCTACATGTGAAAGAACCAAGTGGATGTCCACTTCAATAAGAGTGAGTGGTCAGAGGAAGGTAAGTTTGTGCTTCGTGATAAATAGTGTTGCACGGAGGCAAGTTCAGGGACATTTCTTAGAGGAAGTAATTTGGGCTTTATGGAAGACTAATTGTAAAGTAAGGTTGAGAGCAAGGGTATTCAAATGCTGAAATATGATCCATGCAAAGTATGAAAATGTAAAGGGTTGTCCAGGTGGCAGTGTGCAGAGTTGTTGCCATTCGTGATGGCAGATATGGTTTTGTTTGCCATCTCTAGTTGAGTCTAGTACTGCTGATTTTGGCCAGACTATCCAGGAATTTGATGATCCAATTAATGAATCTGGTGTCGGAGTATAAAGATAGAATTAGGCTTTTAGGAAGACTAACGTGGCAATAGTGTGTGTTATGAGCGACAGGAAAGAGGAATTGCCGTACAGAAGGCCTAAAAGCCCAGAAACTAAAAAGGCAAGGAATAGTGATGGAAGGAGCAAGAGGGAGAGATGTGAGACCTCGCACCAAAAATAAAAATTAAAACAACAAAAAAAGTATAGATAGACTCTGTTACCTGAAAGCAACAGTGAAAATTTTGTCTGGAATAATAGAAATTTTGAAAAAACAGGAGAGTAAGAAAAGGAAACTAATTTTATAGAAAGAATGTTAATTTGATTTTGGATTACTGAAATGACAGCAGGCCATGGAAATGAAAGGAGCTAAGTAGCAGAGGGAATTGGTGATAGGAAGTTTTAGATGGAGTGGCTTCCGATTCATCAAATAAAAATAATAGTTGAGATTTCAGAGGTAGAAGAAAAGAGAAAATTTGAAGGCAGAAGATTAAAATTAATTACCCAGGGTTAGAAAAAAATCGTAAAAATGAAGCCAGCAAAGATGGTGGGAAAGGGCTCATGAGTAGTTAAGGTAGGGATGACGGAGGAGAAAAACCATGGTAATGTGGTTATATAACGTGAGAATAATATGGAAGGAAGGGGTAATTATTTTAAAGAAGAAAGTGAAGGAAAACAGCAATAGGTAATGGTGAGGACCAAATACTGCGAACAGCTTACAGTTTGCTGAAACTGAAGGGACATTGGGATTGACCATTGTGAGGTGATTATGATTGCTAAATATAGTGCTTTTGGTGAATACAAAATGTAGAGGCTGAAAGAAGCAATGTATGAAAATATTTCAACGCAAGAAAGAATAGATTCAGGCATTTGGTAAATGTAAAATATAGTAGGCACAAAATGCATAGCAGTGCATAGAAACAGATAAGTATTAATTTTTTGTTCAGAGGCACTCAGTTACAAAAGAAATTATGTTCGCTGTTGCAATTATTATCAGCATAATAGGAGGAAATATTATGCACCCTATATTTTGAAAGATAGGTGCATTTGAACAGTTGAGAGTAGCTATACTTCAAAGTAGCTATCATGGGAATGTTTCGGGGGTTAAAATCATTAATTAAGTAAAATTTATCGAAAATTTGTCAAAGTATTGTTGGCATTAACAGACAATTTAATTTTATGAATTATGGCTTGTCTTGTAATTCTATGTACTGCGTCAAATGTAAATTTGGCTAAACAATGTTTCGGATTTTACTGTTAGCAGTTATTCTCTAATGTTAGGTAAACATTTATAATGTTTTCAATTATTTGAGTTTAATTTTGCAAGAGATTTATTGAAAAGTTTAGTGAGTTGTAAATTTCCATATTGCACAATAAGAGGCAGTTTTGAGAGGCTAAAATATGTAGATACATTTACTTTCACAACTTTTTAGACTTAAGTCACATTATATTTATTCGATGGCAGCAGGAAAATAGTTGTTGATGCCATGTAAAACATAGAGAGATGTGTGTTTATACAGATAGTGTTTTTGATAAATTGATGAGCTTTATTTTATTTTTGTCGGGCTATAACATATTTTTAACCTGTCCTCAAAATATAAATAATAACAAGTAAAATGAACTTGTTAACAAGTATAATAATCTTTTTCACAATGGCTGAAAAAGATTGAATTATTTTTGAGATTCATAATGTATGCTTAAAATTTGGAAGAAGATACATACTTTGGGATTAGAATTGGCTAGACATAAAATAGTTGGCAGATATCTAGACAATTACCACTGTCATATATTGGTTTATTTTGTAATTGGGTACAATACATGAATATTGGCAAATTGGGTAAATAAGGTCTTCCACAGATACAAATTTAAACATATTTGTACAAATTTAATAGTTTGTTGGCCTCTTTATAGGTACATTTGCAAGGCCAAATTCTTTATCAAATTATTTATATTAAAATGAATAATTTTTATAAATGACTAAGAATATTTGAAGAGCAATTTCGTCTACCCTTTATTTATATGTACTAATATATTTTGGTAGCCGCTGTTTAGATCAATTACATCTACTGTTTATATATACTCTTTATTTATATATATATACTTTATATATACTCTATTTATATATACTTTATATATATATATATTAAATATACTTTATTTGTATATATATAAACTATTTTTTTCCCATTATTTGGCTATCACTAGTTACCAATGTTTATTTTTTGAAGTAATATGATCCTTGATATCAACAATTATGACATTCAATCAACAATGTGGTTGATAGAAGCCTTAAGAAAATTACCTGCTCTGATTACTTCTCAGTGAACAGGAGATGCTAACATGACCCTATAGAAATAGTATGTGAGAATTAAATCAAAGATTATGTGTGAATCTGTGATCTATAATTTATTAGCATAAAATCACTAAACAGCAAAATCCCATCTGGCTATAATTGGGAGAGATACTCACTAATGGAAGACAAGAAGTAGTATTAATCTGATTTCTACAGGACCAGGGGGCTTTTTATTGGTTGAGCCTAAGTTGGGCCATAGAACTCCAGTCACTGCCATGAAATTCTGAAAATCATTGAATAGCAACTCTCAGTGTACATGAAGCAGAAGTCCCATTGCCAGGTAATAGAGGTCTTTGGCTTGTGCCTATGAGCTTTCATTGGAGAGGAGAGAATAGTGTCAATATCCATGCAAATGGGCACAGCAGAAGCACAAGTTATAAAACTTAATTAAAAAGAAACTCTGCCAAAAATTTACATGTGACTATGCATATACCATGACCCAGAAACTCAATAAAAATGTGTACATGTGTTTAAAAAACCGTACTGAAATGTTTGTGTCAGCAGTATTCAAAATAGCCACACACTGGAGATCACTCAAATGCCCAGAAAATGTAGAAGAGATAAATTAATTATTGCACATTCATGCAGTGTAATACTATTAAGCAATAAGATTGAACTACAACCGTGGGCTGTAGTTAAATGACTCTCCAAAATACAGTGTTGAGTGAAGAAATCTAGACACAGAAGATACATACTGTTTAATTCCACTTATACAAAGTAGAAAGGAAGGAAATTTTTTGTGACTCTTGGAGTGGAAGAGACGAATTTCAAAGACATTAGCAATATTTCTTATCTGATTTGACTATTGGCTACATGGATATTGACGTATAATACATTCTCCAAATGTATTACATGTTAATAAAAGTTTAAAAATCAATTTTTCATTGTCACAAAGAAAGAATGGTTATTTTCAATAATTCATATTAAAAACAAAATCTAAGGAAGTTCCATTGTGACACAGAGCATTGTAAGACAAGGACTATGTAATATACGGAAGAGGAATTAGAAACAAAAAGAAGACTCGGAGGAAATAAAAGGGAGGGAAATCCACTTATGAATGGCACAAACCATGTTTCTTTGCCACACGTCTGTGGAAAGGGTTACTCCATACCATAGAATGGAATAATTAAAGACTCATTATCTATATGGTGTGTTTTATTTTTAGCTGGTTGCCTCAAAAGTTACGTTACCTATCAAGGAAATGGCTTAGTGTTTGCTTCCCATTATGTAGCTTAGGTATTCTCAATTATCCCTCTGTTCTTTATAATGTGTTGTGTGGATCACTCTTTCATATAGTATCAAAGAATTGCAAAATAATACTTTTGTGCATAGAGTTCTACAATATGATTAAAAGCAACCATTTCAGGAAAACATGCTAATTAATAGATCAAACACTTAACGAAAGGAATTCTCGCCTGGCCTTACTCTGTCTCACAAATGTGCCTGGCAACGTAATAGACACTTGATAGGTTCTGATACGACTAGAGCACAGATCAGAAGAAAGGTCCAAACATACACCAAACACATAGCTGAAAAGTAAAGTTGAAAAAAAATTCATGGTCTGTGCTTGGTACAATGGATTATCTCAACCTACTACTACTTGTCGGAAATATCTAACTTAAAGTCAAATAGCTAATTGTAGACATAAAAAAGTTGCGTCTCCATATTTGGTTTTCAGTTGATTCAATGGAGAACAATTTTA
The DNA here is from genome assembly GCF_028878055.3 of Symphalangus syndactylus. NCBI lineage: Eukaryota > Metazoa > Chordata > Mammalia > Primates > Hylobatidae > Symphalangus > Symphalangus syndactylus. Next base: position 4,725,129 of record NC_072424.2, read on the forward strand.
GTTTTGAATCCATAAAGTTGAAAACTCTTCCTTTTTGAAAATGCTTAAAAAGGCTTTTCTGCCACAAGCAACTCTTTCTACATGCCATATTTTATACTAGTTAGAGCCATTATTTGAGTTTACTTAAAATATAAGGATATGAATTTAGCTAAATAAATGAGTAGGGGTATGCTAGTTTCAAGTTAACTAGGATGGATCAATGTTCATGATAAGGAAATTTGAAAAGTGTGAACTGCCATATTGATACGTACACATCAGCATATACTTTGTACTCAAAGATCCAGAAAAGGTAGAGTGACAAAGATAAATTGCACTATACATTACTTTCTGCTATTGATTATTTTCACTATTTACAACTTGTGGTATTTTGGGTAACAATGAGACATTCTTGTATACCACATGAACAATTTTGAAAACAATGAGTAAATTATTATAGCTTTAACATTTTCTCATTGAACTTGTCAATTTAGAGACACTATCCTGAAACCAGCTCTATGGAAAGATGTTATAATGTAAAGGAAGTTAAATGAGCAAGAAGTAATACAACGTTAGTTCAAATATGTCCCAATTTTTCAAAATAGTGATATATTACACATCAAAACAGTTTGTAAAGCTATATCTGAAAAAATCAGCAATAGTAGTTTTCTGTAGATATTAAATTTTACCATCGTAAATATGGTGTAGAGAATTATAGTTCAGAGTAACTTGAATTGGAATCATGGTGCTTCCACTTAAAAACTGGTTGGCTTTTGTTAAAGATTTCACTTCTTTGTTTTTCTGTTTTTTCATAAGTCTAGTGGATATAATAATGGGCTCTCTTTTTGCAGGGTTTTGTAGAGTAGTCAATAATTTTAAAAAAGTACTTACAATGCCAAAATTATTCATAAGGTTTAGTTATTATTTTACTAATATTTTATGTTAGCTAGTATTTCAAACTTCGAGATCTTTCATTTTTAATTTAATATGCAATTGATGGTGTTCAACAAAATTTTACCTATGTTTTACAAAAACAAAATATTTTTTTTTTATTATACTTTAGGTTTTAGGGTACATGTGCACAATGTGCAGGTTTGTTACATATGTATCCATGTGCCATGTTGATTTCCTCCACCCATTAACTCGTCATTTAGCATTAGGTATATCTCTTAATGCTGTCCCTCCCCCCTCCCCCCACCCCACAACAGTCCCCGGAGTGTGATGTTCCCCTTCCTGTGTCCATGAGTTCTCATTGTTCAATTCCCACCTATGAGTGAGAACATGCGGTGTTTGGTTTTTTGTCCTTGTGATAATTTACTGAGAATGATGTTTTCCAATTTCATCCATGTCCCTACAAAGGACACGAACTCATCCTTTTTTATGGCTGCATAGTATTCCACGGTGTATATGTGCCACATTTTCTTAATCCAGTCTATTGTTGTTGGACATTTGGGTTGGTTCCAAGTCTTTGCTATTGTGAATTCTGCCACAATAAACATACGTGTGCATGTGTCTTTATAGCAGCATGATTTATAGTCCTTTGGGTATATACCCAGTAATGGGATGGCTGGGTCAAATGGTATTTCTAGTTCTAGATCCCTGAGGAATCGCCACACTGACTTCCACAATGGTTGAACTAGTTTACAGTCCCACCAACAGTGTAAAAGTGTTCCTATTTCTCCACATCCTCTCCAGCACATGTTGTTTCCTGATTTTTTAATGATGGCCATTCTAACTGGTGTGAGATGGTATCTCACTGTGGTTTTGATTTGCATTTCTCTGATGGTGAGTGATGATGAACATTTCTTCATGTGTTTTTTGGCTGCATGAATGTCTTCTTTTGAGAAGTGTCTGTTCATGTCCTTTGCCCACTTTTTGATGGGGTTGTTTGTTTTTTTCTTGTAAATTTGTTTGAGTTCATTGTAGATTCTGGATATTAGCCCTTTGTCAGATGAGTAGGTTGCAAAAATTTTCTCCCATTCTGTAGGTTGCCTGTTCACACTGATGGTAGTTTCTTTTGCTGTGCAGAAGCTCTTTAATTGGATCCCATTTGTCAATTTTGGCTTTTGTTGCCATTGCTTTTGGAGTTTTAGACATGAAGTCTTTGCCCACGCCTATGTCCTGAATGGTATTGCCTAGGTTTTCTTGTAGGATTTTAATGGTTTTAGGTCTAACATTTAAGTCTTTAATCAATCTTGAATTAATTTTTGTATAAGGTGTAAGGAAGGGATCCAGGTTCAGCTTTCTACATATGGCTAGCCAGTTTTCCCAGCACCATTTATTAAATAGGGATTCCTTTCCCCATTTCTTGTTTTTGTCAGTTTTGTCAAAGATCAGATAGTTGTAGATATGCGGCATCATTTCTGAGGGCTCTGTTCTGTTCCATTGATCTATGTCTCTGTTGTGGTACCAGTACCATGCTGTTTTGGTTACTGTAGCCTTGTAGTATAGTTTGAAGTCAGGTAGCGTGATGCCTCCAGCTTTGTTCTTTTGGCTTAGGATTGACTTGGCGATGCGGGCTCTTTTTTGGTTCCATATGAACTTTAAAGTAGTTTTTTCCAATTCTGTGAAGAAAGTCATTGGTAGCTTGCTGGTGATGGCATTGAATCTATAAATTACCTTGGGCAGTATGGCCATTTTCACGATATTGATTCTTCCAATCCATGAGCATGGAATGTTCTTCCATTTGTTTTTATCCTCTTTTATTTCATTGAGCAGTGGTTTGTAGTTCTTGAAGAGGTCCTTCACGTCCCTTGTAAGTTGGATTCCTAGGTATTTTATTCTCTTTGAAGCAATTGTGAATGTGAGTTCACTCATGATTTGGCTCTCTGTCTGTCTGTGATTGGTGTACAAGAATGCTTGTGATTTTTGTACATTGATTTTGTATCCTGAGAGTTTGCTGAAGTTGCTAATCAGCTTAAGGAGATTTTGGGCTGAGACAATGGGGTTTTCTAAATATACAATCATGTCATCTGCAAACAGGGACAATTTGACTTCCTCTTTTCCTAACTGAATACCCTTTATTTCCTTCTCCTGCCTGATTGCCCTGGCCAGAACTTCCAACACTATGTTGAATAGGAGCGGTGAGAGAGGGCATCCCTGTCTTGTGCCAGTTTTCAGAGGGAATGCTTCCAGTTTTTGCCCATTCAGTATGATATTGGCTGTGGGTTTGTCGTAGATAGCTCTTATTATTTTGAGATACGTCCCATCAATACCTAATTTATTGAGAGTTTTTAGCATGAAGGGTTGTTGAATTTTTTCAAATGCCTTTTCTGCATCTATTGAGATAAACATGTGCTTTTTGTCTTTGGTTCTGTTTATATGCTGGATTACATTTATTGATTTGTGTATGTTGAACCAGCCTTGCATCCCAGGGATGAAGCCCACTTGATTATGGTGGATAAGCTTTTTGATGTGCTGCTGGATTTGGTTTGCCAGTATTTTATTGAGGATTTTTGCATCAATGTTCATCAAGGATATTGGTCTGAAATTCTCTTTTTTGGTTATGTCTCTGCCAGGCTTTGGTATCAGGACGATGCTCGCTTCATAAAATGTGTTAGGGAGGATTCCCTCTTTTTCTATCGATTGGAATAGTTTCAGAAGGTATGGTACCAGTTCCTCCTTGTACCTCTGGTAGAATTCAGCTGTGAATCCATCAGGACCTGGACTCTTTTTGGTTGGTAAGCTATTGATTATTGCCACAATTTCAGAACCTGTTATTGGTCTATTCAGAGATTCAACTTCTTCCTGATTTAGTCTTGGGAGGGTGTATTTGTCGAGGAATTTATCCATTTCTTCTAGATTTTCTAGTTTATTTGCATAGAGGTGTTTGTAGTATTCTCTGACGGTAGATTGTATTTCTGTGGGATCGGTGGTGATATCCCCTTTTTCATTTTTTATTGCATCTATTTGATTCTTCTCTCTTTTCTTCTTTATTAGTCTTGCTAGTGGTCTATCAATTTTGTTGATCTTTTCAAATAACCAGCTCCTGGATTCATTAATTTTTTGAAGGGTTTTTTGTGTCTCTATTTCCTTCAGTTCTGCTCTGATTTTAGTTATTTCTAGCCTTCTGCTAGCTTTTGAATGTGTTTGCTCTTGCTTTTCTAGTTCTTTTAATTGTGATGTTAGGGTGTCAGTTTTGGATCTTTCCTGCTTTCTCTTGAGGGCATTTAGTGCTATAAATTTCCCTCCACACACTGCTTTGAACGTGTCCCAGAGATTCTGGTATGTTGTGTCTTTGTTCTCGTTGGTTTCAAAGAACATCTTTATTTCTGCCTTCATTTCATTATGTACCCAGTAGTCATTCAGGAGCAGGTTGTTCAGTTTCCATGTACTTGAGTGGTCTTGAGTGAGTTTCTTAATCCTGAGTTCTAGTTTGATTGCACTGTGGTCTGAGAGACAGTTTGTTATAATTACTGTTCTTTTACATTTGCTGAGGAGAGCTTTACTTCCAACGATGTGGTCAATTTTGGAATAGGTGTGGTGTGGTGCTGAAAAAAATGTATATTCTGTTGATTTGGGGTGGAGAATTCTGTAGATGTCTATTAGGTCCCCTTTATGTAGAGCTGAGTTCAATTCCTGGATATCCTTGTTAACTTTCTGTCTCATTGATCTGTCTAATGTTGACAGTGGGGTGTTAAAATCTCCCATTATTATTGTGTGGGAGTTTAAGTCCCTTTATAGGTCACTCAGGACTTGCTTTATGAATCTGGGTGCTCCTGTGTTGGCTGCATATATATTTAGGATAGTTAGCTCTTCTTTTTGAATTGATCCCTTTACCATTATGTAATTGCCTTCTTTGTCTCTTTTGATTTTTGTTGGTTTAAAGTCTATTTTATCAGAGACTAGGATTGCAACCCCTGCCTTTTTTTGTTTTCCATTTACTTGATAGATCTTCCTCCATCCTTTTATTTTGAGTCTATTTGTGTCTCTGCACGTGAGATGGGTTTCCTGAATACAGCACACTGATGGGTCCTGACTCCTTATCCAGTTTGCTGGTATATGTCTTTTAACTGGAGCATTTTGCCCATTTACATTTAACGTTAATATTGTTATGTGTGAATCTGATCCTGTCATTATGATGTTAGTTGGTTACTTTGCTCGTTAGTTGCTGCAGTTTCTTCCTAGCCTGGATGGTCTTTACAATTTGGCGTGTTTTTGCAGGGGCTGGTACCAGTTGTTCCTTTCCATATTTAGTACTTCCTTCAGGAGCTCTTTTAGGGCAGGCCTGGTGGTGACAAAATCACTCAGCGTTTGCTTCTCTGTAAAGTATTTTATTTCTCCTTCACTTATGAAGCTTAGTTTGGCTGGATAGGAAATTCTGGGCTGAAAATTCTTTTCTTTAAGAATGTTGAATATTGGCCCCCAGTATGTTCTGGCTTGTAGAGTTTCTGCTGAGAGATCAGCTCTTAGTCTGATGGGCTTCCCTTTGTGGGTAACCCGACCTTTCTCACTGGCTGCCCTTAACATTTTTTCCTTCATTTCAACTTTGGTGAATCTGACAATTATGTGTCTTGGAGTTGCTCTTCTCAAGGAGTATCTTTGTGGCATTCTCTGTATTTCCTGAATCTGAATGTTGGCCTGCCTTGCTAGATTGGGGAAGTTCTCCTGGATAATATCTTGCAGAGTGTTTTCCAACTTGGTTCCATTCTCCCCATCATTTTCAGGTACACCAATCAGACGTAGGTTTGGTCTTTTCACATAGTCCCAAATTTCTTGGAGGCTTTGTTCATTTCTTTTTATTCTTTTTTCTCTAAACTTCCCTTCTCTCTTCATTTCATTCATTTCATCTTCCATCAGTGATACCCTTTCTTCCAGTTGATCGCATCTGCTACTGAGACTTCTGCAATCTTTGCGTAGTTCCCGATACTTGGCTTTCAGCTCCATTAGCTCCTTTAAGCCCTTCTCTCCATTGGTTATTCTAGTTATCCAGTCTTCTAATTTTTTTTTCAAAGTTTTTAACTTCTTTGCTATTGTTTTGAATTTCCTCTCGTAGCTCAGAGTAGTTTGATCGTATGAAGCCTTCTTCTCTCAACTCGTCAAAGTCATCCTCCATCCAGCTTTGTTCTGTTGCTGGTGAGGAACTGTGTTCCTTTGGAGGAGGAGAGGTGCTCTGTTTTTTAGAGTTTCCAGTTTTTCTGCTCTGTTGTTTCCCCATCTTTGTGGTTTTATCTACTTTTTGTCTTTGATGATGGTGATGTACAGATGCGTTTTTGGTGTGGATGTCCTTTCTGTTTGTTAGTTTTCCTTCTACCAGACGGGACCCTCAGCTGCAGGTCTGTTGGAGTTTGCTAGAGGTCCACTCCAGACCCTGTTTGGCTGGGTGTCAGCAGTGGTGGCTGCAGAACAGCGGATTTTCATGAGACCACAAATTCAGCTGTCTGATAGTTCCTCTGGAAGTTTTGTCTCAGAGGAGTACCTGGCCGTGTGAGGTGTCATTCTGTCCCTACTGGGGGGGTGCCTCCCAGTTAGGCTGCTCAGGGGTGAGGGACCCACTTTAGAAGGCAGTCTGTCCGTTCTCAGATCTCCAGCTGTGTGCTGGGAGAACCACTACTCACTTCAAAGCTGTCAGTCAGACAGGGACATTTAAGTGTGAGGAGGTTCCTGCTGACTTTTTGTTTGTCTGTGCCCTGCCCCCAGAGGTGGAGCCTACAGAGGCAGGCCAGCCTCCTTGAGCTGTGATGGGCTCCACCCAGTTCGAGCTTCCTGGCTGCTTTGTTTACCTAAGCAAGCCTGGGCAATTGTGGGCGGCCCTCCCCCAGCGTCACTGCCGCCTTGCAGCTTGATCTCAGACTGCTGTGCTAGCAATCAGCGAGACTCCGTGGGCATAGGACCCTCCGAGCCAGGTGCGGGACACAATCTCCTAGTGTGCCATTTTCCAGGCCCGTTGGAAATGTGCAGTATTAGGATGGGACTGATCCGATATTCCAGGTGCCATCTGTTACCCCTTTCTTTGACTAGGAAAGGGAACTCCTTGACCCCTTGCACTTCCCCAGTGAGGCAATGCCTCGCCCTGCTTCGGCTCGCGCACAGTGCGCTTCACCGACTGTCCTGCACCCACTGTTTGGCACTCCCTAGTGAGATGAAACCGGTACCTCAAGCAGAAATGCAGAAATCACCCGTCTTCTGTGTCGCTGGGGCTGGGAGCTGGAGACCAGAGCTGTTCTTATTCGGCCATCTTGGCTCCACCCCCCAAAAACAAAATATTTTCTAAATGCTTCACAATTTTAAAATAAAGCAAAATATTTAAAAAATTGATTAAAGGAAGTGAGACAAAAAAGTAAAAATCTGTCTGAAAATTTTAAAATTACTGTAGTTATATATATTTAATATGAAGTGTTTGGTATTCAGCTTATTAACTGATATCCGTCCTTAAGAGTTAATAATTGATCTGAACTCTCAACAGTAGTAAAACTGCACTGTTGTGGTAAAGACACATGCAAGTTCCATGAAAATTTTACCAACCAAGTGAATAACTTTACAGAATACATAGACACAGTGATTTATACCAGTAATCTCTTTAAAGTGAGGTTTTTCTAGGAAACTATGCCATTTTCTTGGCAAGCTCACATCTTGTTATTGAGTATCACTGGAATGGGGCAGAGCACATGTGGGATGGAGCGGGAGTAAGTGCTTGTGCATTTTTGCTTCCTCACTGGCTCCTCTCCCTCCACCGTGAGATCATACCTGGGTTAGTGTGCTAAAGAATGAGAGATTAGAACACAGGTGAATACTTTCAGCTGAGGGCAAACTATGTCAACCAATGTCTGCCTGACCCACCAGCTGAAAACTGATGCATGTGTAAGATCCACTGCTCCCAGCTCAGATAGGCAGAACCAGTTAACTAATCTATAGACATTTGAAAAATAATAAGTGATTGTTTTAAGCTATTAAATTTGGAGGTGGTATGTTATAAAAAGTTATGGCGGTGATAACTAACAGATGCTCTATCATACTAGGATGGCATGATAAAGATATGTGGGACAGTAACTGGCGAGGGATAAAGGGATGAGTGAACCTTACATTTTTAAAGGAAGGGAATATACACACATATACAGAGAGAGATAATAATAGACTTGCTTATTTAATTGTATACTAATTATCTTATCCAAGACAGGCAGGGGAAGTGCTGTACAATGTCTTGAATAGGAAGCAGAGAATAGGATCAGCCCAAGTGGATAGTGTTGAAACCCACAAGAATGGATATAAGTTTATCTAGTAAGTGATTACATTGGAAAAATGGTTCCGAGGACAGGTTTTTTTCACACTCTAACCTATCGGGAGCACATGGAAATTCTCTTCTGGCACATAATTTTTAGAGTTGTTAATGGAGATTTAGGACATAACATGCATTAAAATGCCTTGTCTACTGGTGTCCAAAATAAGTTGGGTGCTTTGTGTGTTTCTTGTGTCCCTTCAATGTCTATATAAACTTCTTAAGAGCCTCAGCATTCTGAAATTCAGATAATGACCAGTAAAACACAACCTTTATTTCTTCTAAGCCTGAAAGCTACACATTGTTTTAGTTAATTCTTAATTTCTTCCAAAGTATAAATTTTGTAGAGATGTTGATATCCTTTAATCCAGTATTTAGGAAGTATGCCATTTAATTTTATGTAAGTTGCTTAGTTTATTTTTTCAGACTGTTTTTTCAAGAAATTCCATTTCCTAAAAAATACCCATGGGAGCCTTGGATAAGGATGAAAATGCTAAATTATATGCATAAAATACAAAATTAAAAATCAGTGACGTTTTTCAAGTTACATAAACTTGTCTTCCATTTGTAGTAGGTGTTTCGTGTTACTATTAGCTGGATGAGTAGTAATACCAGTTAAAGTCCTCACGTTCCACATTTCCAAGTGATACAGGGCAAAGTATTTTGCCATCATGGACTTCAGATTTCATAAAGAAAGTGCTTCCATTTCTCTTATTAAATGAATTCTCTGAACTCCTAAAATGTATAAACTTTATGAGTATGTGGAACATGAGCCTCCCTCTCTGCCTTCTGCTTTCAGAATGATGTCAGTGCTTGAAAACGGAAAACAGTTCAGTGTCTTTAGGGGTTCCTGATCCAACAATTACTTATTCCATTCATCTTCTATAGAAGCATTTCTGATGATGTTTGAATTTGACTTTCAGTCTGAGCCAAATGTATATGGCTTTTTTTTCTGCTTAGTATTCATTATCACACTTACTCTTGAAATTATAAAAAACTGTTGTGAAGCAAACAGATGTGAGTAAGTTACCTCAAATCTTTTCATGAGTCAGCATCCATGACTGTGGAAGAGGCAGCAGTTTATTTTCGCATGAAATATGTCAAGTTTCTGTAGTCAAACTATACAAAGCTGGGCTGCACCTAATTATTGGTATAAATTACATAAGGCATCTAAACAGTGATAATTTAGAAGACTCAAAGCACTGCTATTCACTTAAATCTGAAGAGGATCTGACTGGACACATGTATCTCTGACAAAAAGTCCGAGTGCCATGTAGATGTTTATGTTGGCGTTCCTTGATTCTCGGCCAGTAACTTCTCCCCACCACTTCTCTCACTATTTTCTGAAGAATACACTAAGTGCAGGAACAAACATTATTAATAAGATAGGGAATAATAAACATGTATTATAAGATACACATTGATGTTAAAATAAATTAATATTTACACTTCTATGTAGAAAATATTTTTGCAACTATTTTTACCATGTGAAGTATTCAAATAAAGTATTATTTTGTGCAACAGAAACAAGATGGTTAATACTTTTTATATGATAACATTACAACTATCTCAAATGTTAGCCAAGCATTTCTATTTTAATATCAGAAATGAATAAACAGATTATATTTGCCATAATGTAACATCATTTTCTGTATTATGCAAGATCAATGAAGACAAGGGCCCGTGTGTTTTTTCAGCAATATTTTAGAGCGTTAGCATTCACAGTGTGAAGAAATTGGGCAAAATCATTACACAACCTTATATTTTATTCCTTGTTCTGCCATTTAATTGCTGGAACTAATTATTTAACTATTCAGTTTCCCAAGTTTTCCATTGGTACAAAGGAATTATCTATGTCCTATATTCTATATCTACATCATAGGCTTGTTGTGAGGAATAAAGTAGGATGTTCGTATATCTTGAAAGACAGTGTTAATTATATAGTATGTATTAAATGTTAGGTTTTGATTATTATTATTCACAAAAAATAACTGATGTGACTGTTGAATGCCTACTATGTGTGAGAGATGTGGGTTGCAGTTTATATAAATATTTTAATTAATTATTAAATATTAATATTTGTATTGATATTACACAAGTACTGTAAACTGTAATATATATTTAAATTGTTTTTTATTTTTAAATTTTTTGTGGGTCCATAGTAGGTGTGTATATTTATGGGGTACATGAGATATTTTGATACAAGCATGCAACGTGAAAGAAGTACATCATGGTGAATGGGGTATCCATTCCCTAAGCATTTATCCTTTGAGTTACAAACAATCCAGTTCCACTCTTTAGGTGAATTTGAAATATACAAGTAAGTTATTATTGACTATAGTCACCCTATTGTGCTATCAAGTAGTAGGTCTCATTCATTCTATTTTTTGTACCTATTAACAATCTCCACCCTCCGCCCCCTCCCAAAAACCCACTACCCTTCCCAGCCTCTGGTAACCACCCTTCTACTTTCTATGTCCATGAATTCAACTGTTTTGATTTTTAGATCCCACAAATAATTGAGAACATGCGATGTTTGTCCTTCTGTGCCTGGCTTGTTTCCAGTAACCTAATGATCTCCATTTCCATCCATATTGTTGCAAATAACTGACTCTCATTCTTTTTTATGGCTGCATAGTACTCCATTGTGTATATGAACCACATTTTCTTCATCCATTCTTCTGTTGATGGACACTTAGCTTTCTTCCAAATCTTAGCTGTTGTAAACAGTGCTGCAATAAACAAAGGAGTGCAGATATCTCTTTGATTTACTCATTTTTTTTCTCTTTGGTATATACTCACCAGTGGGATTGCTGGATCATGTGGTAGCTCAATTTTTAGTTTTTTGAGGAACTGCCAAACTGTTCTCCGTCGTGGGTGGTTGTACAAATTTACATTCCCGCCAACAGTGTACAAATGTTTCCTTTTTTCCACACCCTTCTCAGCATTTGTTACTGCCTGTCTTTTGGATAAAAGCCATTTTAACTGGGGTAAGATAATATCTATTGTAGCTTTGGTTTGCATTTCTCTGGTGATCAGTGATGTTGAACATCTTTTCATAGGCTTGTTTGCTAGTCTTAATGTGTTCTTTTAATAATATATTTAAATTTTTAAAGCCCCGATTTTTCAGTAGAAGAAAATAAGTCCCAGGATTCTGTCTTCCATTTGTGATTTCAATCACATCTTTGTTTTACCTAATAAATCACTGCTGTTGTCTTCTTCCTAGGATGAATGCAAAAGTTTGCTAACACTTTTGACACTTGACTGTGGCAGTTGTCTGCTAGTCACCCTTCAACCTTGCCAGCAAATCCAATCAGCTTAAGAGCGTTTTAATGTACCTATGCAAGTCCTCAGCATTTCAGATTAGGAAAGAAAGCAGGTCTTGTGACCTTCATAAGTGGTATTGAATGGTTCCTCTGGAAATGATAAAATTAGCTGAATTTCAGCTGCAATTTGAGGGAAATGTTTCCCAATTTTAAATTGGACACTCTACCAGCACCCACGATGGGAGGAAGGTTCTATGCTGTGCGTTTCTAATGCAGTAGAAGTGCAGTTGAGTCCACCAAAATCATTTGTCATCAGTAATCAGGACAAGGTTGCCCTAGACATTTCACATCCCAATTGTAATTTAACAAGAAAGCTTCAGTGTACAGTAGGATAGAGTGTATTTGACTCAGCTCTTTTTCCTTAGAAAAAAAGTGCAATATTTTACTTCATTCTGACCTTGAGTCAAAAGCTTTAGAAGTATGTGAAGAATCTGATTCTGAGTGGATTGAGGGTAAGCTGAAATGAAAAAGAAGGAAGAACTGCTTTTAACATAACCAGATGGTAATTTTTACTAGTTGGCAGTGTACTGAAAGCACATTTTCTGAAAGGGAAGTATACATTATAGACTGGCACAATGAAATGTGTAAAACCGTTCCCAAAATAGATTAAAAATATTCTTTAGTTTTAAAGTGAAATTATGATAAACTGGTGTGGTGTATGTTTCTCTTTAAGGTAAAGATAGTAGCAGACTAACTGTACAGTCAGAAGTCCTGTTGAAATTAGAATTGATTTGATGGTATTTAACATTTGACATTATGTTCTAAAAAGCTGAATTGTGCCCCTTACATTGCCAGCTTCAGGATAAATAATAAACTGTGTATAATAATTGAATATTGACTGTTTCCTTGTTCCACTGAGATCCTGGCCAGTCTCACTAATCCACATCCTGGTTTTCCTAACCAAGTTTCTGATGTCAACTGCAGTCATCACAGGGTAGACATTTTGAAGTCTGCATTTAAACAGCTTATTTCATTCCTTTATGCACATTCATAGAGTTGGCATGAAGTTATCTGAAAACTATTAAAACTCACTTGTCAAAAGTCTGGAAAACACAGACATTTAATTACTTATTCATAATTAGTTTCGTTTGTCTTATTTTTGGCATGGACAACCTGGTTAGACACAATCACTCTGCCTGATCCTTTGCTCACTAATTCGGTTTATCTATGTGCTCCTTGAGAAATAGTAGCAGTCTTCAAACCTTTCCAGTAGGGGGATACCTAAATATTCCCATCTGGAAGTGACTGAAACATCGTTACAACACACCACTGCAAGTGGAAGCTGGAACACGCCCACGTTTCCATAAAGGCCACTGTCAAACCTTAATATCACTGAACAGGTCAATGTGTTATTCAGAGATGTACAGTTAGAAGAATAATAGAGTACATTGTTGAGCAGCCACATTTGTATTAATTAAAAACTCACTCTTTTAAAGGAGTTATTAAACTAATCACTAAGTTGATTTGCCTTTTACTTTAGTTTTTGAAATAACCAGTATGGTTAGAGTAAAATGCCCGTGATGGTCGTTTATTTCCCTTGTTTTTTAACTGTAAAAAACACAGAGTGATATTTATTCTTTGTTTGAGTTTTCAGAGGCAAGCTTGGAAAATGACTGTAACACAGATTCGGATCTCTGGATAAACCAGTAATTAGCATCTGATAAAAAGAACTGAGAGCATTTGAATACTCAGTACTATGAGATAAGCGTAAATATTTAAAATAAATTTGTAGCATAAATTTAAATTTTTATACTATAGTCATTAACTGGAATGAACACAAATAGCCGAATAGGATAATAACAATACAAAAACCAGTATTTTTCTGCATGCTGTGTACATGCATACATCTATAAGTACAGCATACTGAATTCTTGACAGAAATTTATGAGGAATGGAGAAGTTAACGCTAATGGTTAATCACACAACTGGTGAATGATAGAAGACCTGAAAATCCAACCCAGAAAACCTGGCTTAGGGGTCTATTTCTGATCATTACATAATTCTGCCTTTCTTAGATAATTGGAAGAATTTGGTTTCAATTTAATAGTAGCATATTTTGTATAATGTATTGGTTTATTTTACAAGCATGATATACACTTGGAACATAAGGGTAATACTCTTTTATTTAAATGGACATCAATTCTACCAAAGCTTTCTAATCCCTATTAGTATCTGCATGTTTCCTTGGAGATCTTTATTCTAATCATATAAAATACACACACATATGTCATTTTTATTTAGATTTATCTAAATAGAATAATGTTGCATATACTCTTCTAAAAATTGTTATTCTTCATGTAATAATGAATGACTGTTCTTATGCATCGGATCTTGACAGTAAATTCTGTCAAACTCTCACTGCCCCACCTAACAAACTTTCCTACTCATTTTATTATCACGGCTCTCACCTGCTTCAGACTTTGGCCAATATCCGTAAGTGAAGACAGAGATGGTAACTTTGCAAAATAAAATACACTTAATGTGAAATTTATTATCTTAATTATTTTAAAGTAGACCATGCATCACTTAAAAGACAGTGATACATTCTGTCCATAGGTTACAAACCTGTAAAGCATGTTACTGTACTGAATATTACAGATAATTATAAGACAATGTTAAGTATTTGTGTATCTAAACATAGAAAAGGCAATGCATTGATGCATTGTACTATGACATGATAGCTTCAGTTTCACTAGGCAATAGGAATTTTTCAGCTGCATAACAAACTTACAGCAACAATGACCTGTAAGTGGTCTGTTGTTGACAGAAGCATCATTATGTGGTGTATGGCTATATATAGGTCAGTGATACTAAGTACATTTATATTGTGCAATAATCATAACCGTCCATCTCCAGAGCTCTTTAGTCTTGTGAAACCGAAGCTTTCGACCCATTAATCAATATATATCTCTGGAAACTACCATTGGTTTTGTCTGTGATTTTCACTATCCTAAGAACCTCATACAAATGAAATCATACAGCATTTGTCTTTTGTTATTGGCTTATTTAATTTAGCGTAATGACCTCCATTTCATCCTATTGTAGAATATGTCAGACTTGTATTCATTTTTAAGGCTGAATAATATTCTTTTGTTTGTGTACACTACATTTTGCTTATCCATTAATCCACTGACAGACACTTGGATTGCTTCCATTTTAGCTATTTTGAATAATATTGCTGTGAACATGTGTGTATAAATATCTCTTCAAGACCTTGCTTTAAAATCTCTTGGGTATATACCTGGATTGGGGTTGCTGGATTATATGTACTTATATTTTTAATCTTTAAGAGAACTGACATACTGCTTTCTACAGTGGCTGTATCATTTTACATCCTCACCAAGAGTGCACAAGTGTTACAGTTTCCCACATTCTAGCCAACAGTTTTTATTTTCTGTTTTTTAAATAGTAACTATCATAATGGGTATGATGTGTTATGTTATTCTAGCTTTGATTTGCTAATTGATTAATTACGTTGATTAATGTTTAATTATGTTGAGGCTCCGTTTATGTACTTATTGAACATTTCTATTCTTTGGAGAAAAGTTCTTTGCCCATTTTTGAATCAGGCTATTTGTTTTATTTTGTTGGTGAGATTTTAAAATTCCCCATCTATTCTGGATCTCAGTCCCTTGTTAAATATCATTTGCAATTTTTTTTTTCATTCTCTGGGTTGCCGTTTTATTCTGATGATAGTATTTTTTGAATACAGTTTTTTAAAAAAGTTTATCAACTACAATTTTTAAATTTTTTTCTTTTGTTGCCTGTGCTTTTGATGTCACATCTCAGAAATTATTGCCAACTCCGATGTTGTGAAGCTTTTGTTCTATTATTTCTTCTCGGAGTTTTATAGTATTTTTTGTATTACATTTAGGTCTTTGATTAATTTTGAGTCAATTTTTCCACATACTGTTATACAAGGGTCCAACTTCATTATTTTATATGTGATTTTTCAGTTGTTCCGCCACCATCCCATCATTTTTTTTTTTTTTTTAAGATTGTTCTTTCTCTCATTGAATGATCTTGGACCCATGGTCAAAAATCATTTCACCATATATGTGAAGATTTATTTCTGGGATCTCGATTTTACTTCATTGGCCTGTAAGTCTATCTTTATGCCTGTGGCACCCTGTTTTGATTACTGAAGCTTTGTAATAAATTTTGAAACCAGGAAGTGTGAGTTCTCCAGCTTTGTTCTTTTTTAAGATTGTTTTGGCTATTTGGTGTCCCTTGGTTTTTCCATATACATTTTAGAATAGATTATTTCTTTCTATAAAAATTGCTGGTGTTTTGAAGGGCATAGTATTTAATGTTAAGATTGCTTTGGGTAATGTTAACATCTTAAAAATATTAAGTCTTCCAACACATGGACATGGAATATCTTTCTGTTTATTTAAGTCTTCCATAGTTTTCGTTTTACAAGTCTTTCATATCCCTGGCTAAGTTAATAAGTATTTCATTCTTTTTGATGCTATAATCAATGGAATTATTTTGTTAACTTTCTTTTCTGATTGTTCATTGTTAGTAAGTAAAAATGAAACTAATGTTTATGTGTTGCTTTTGTATCTTACTGCTTTCCTAAATTTGTTTCTTAGTTTTAACTATGTGTGTGTGCATGTGAGTGTGTGTGTGATCTTTAGAGTTTTATACCTAAAGTATTATGCTGTGTACAAACACAGATAATTGTACTTCTTCCTTTCCAACTTGGGTGCCTTTTATGTCTTTTCCTTGCCCGATTTCACTGGTTAGGACTTTCAGTACTTTGTTGAATACAAGTGGCAATGTATGCGTCATTGTCTTGTTCCTGATCTTAGAGGTAAAACTTTCAGTCTTTTAACAGTGAGTGTGATGTTGGCTATTGAATATTTATATATGGATTTTATTATGTTAAGGTAGTTTTCTTCAGTTCCTAGTTTGTTGAGTGTTTTTGATATGAAAGATGTTGAATTTTACCAAATGCATAATTGAGACAATTATGCTTATTTTTTCCCTTCTGTTAATATGGGGTATTACATTGATCAATTTTCGTGTGTTGAACTGTGCTTAGATTCCAGGAATAAATCCCACTTTGTCATTCTAATATGCTGCTGAATTTGATTTGCTAGTATTTTGTGGAGGATTTTTGCGTTGATGTTCATAATAGATATTAGTCTGTTGTGTTTTCTTGTTTTTTGTTTTTTGCAACGTCTTTGTCTGGTTTTGGTAGTATGGTGATGCTGGCCTCACATGAAGTATTCCTCCTCTTCAAGTTTTTGGAAATGTTTATGAAGGACTGGCATTATTATAGTTCTTCTTTAAATGTTTAGTATAATTCAGCAGTGAAGCTGCCAGGTCCAGGAATTTTCTTTGTTGCTAGATTTTTTATTACAGATCCATAATCCTAACTAATTATAGATCTATTCAGATTTTCTATTTTTCATGACTTAGTCTTGGTATGTTGCATATTTCTAGGAATTTGTCGGTTTCATCTGGTACATGCAATTGTTGACAGATAATTTTTCATAGTACTCTTATAATACTTTTTATTCATGCAGAGTAAGTGATAATGTTCTCACTTTCATTTGTGATTTTGGTGATTTGAGTCTTCTTTATTTTAAGTCAATCTAGATAAAGGTTTTTCACATTGATTTTTTTTTGAAGAATCAACTTTTGATTTCATTGATTTTTCTCCACATTTTAAATTCTCTACATCTGCTGCCTTTGCGTTTTCTTTGTTCTTCTTTTTCTAGTTGTACAATTGGATTCTTGATTTCAGATCTGCACTCTGTTTAAATGGAAGCTTTTTAAATATAACTTTTCTCCTTAGCACTTATTTTACTATGTCCCATAATTTTTGTTTGTTTTTGTTTTTATTCTGTTTAAATGGAAGCTTTTATAACTATAACTTTTCTCCTTAGCACTTATTTTACTACGTCCCATAATGTTTGTTTTGTTTTTGTTTTTATTCATCTGTATTTTCTAATTTCTTTTTATGATTTCTGTAATGATCCATTAGTTGTTTAGAGAGGGTTTTTAATTCTCAGAAATTGAAGTTTTCTAGTTCTCCGTTACTGATTTCAAACTTCATCCTCTGGTGGTTGGAGAATATATTTTGCATGATGTTTATATATTAAAATCTGATGATATATAATTTATTATGTCAGTTCTATTTTAACTGAAATATTATAAAACATTACTATTAATACAAATTTAAAATCTTATATTGGATTTTTTATAAATCAAATGCGTAAG
Organism: Symphalangus syndactylus; assembly: GCF_028878055.3. Taxonomy (NCBI): domain Eukaryota; kingdom Metazoa; phylum Chordata; class Mammalia; order Primates; family Hylobatidae; genus Symphalangus; species Symphalangus syndactylus. The sequence continues at coordinate 4,742,877 of NC_072424.2, forward strand.
ACTGATTTTTCTTGGATTTGTTTTATAAAGATACTTCACGTTAATATATATGTTAATTTTAAAAATGGGTTTTCGCTACTCTATTTTTCCATGAAGTATTGCATTATTAAATATTCGTTTTGTTGTTGTTGTTGTTGTTTTGTTTGTTTGTTTGTTTTTGAGATGGAGTCTTGCTTTGTTGACCAGGCTGGAGTGCAATGGTGCGATCTGGCTCACTGCAACCTTCACCTCCCAGGTTCAAGCAATTCTCCTGCCTCAGCCTCCCGAGTAGCTGGGACTACAAGAGCACGCCACCATGCCTGGCTAATTTTTGTACATTTACTAGAGATGAGGTTTCACCACGTTGGCCAGGCTGGTCTCGAACTCTTGACCTCATGATCCACCTGCCTCAGCCTCCCAAAGTGCTGGGATTACAGGCAAGAGCCACTGCGCGTGGCCAAATATTCTTAAAGGGGCTCTATGTTTTAGGAGCATTTAAAATTGGTTAACCCAACAAAGTGTTCTTGCTTCTCAAACACAGCTCAAAAATGACTGTTTTCCAATAATACCTGGTGGATATTAAGCTACTTTATAATTTACAACAAGAAAAAATAGAAGTTAATAACTTCTTAGGAGTTGCAGGTTTTAAAAGAACACGTTAAAGAAGTATGGAGATTACCAAAAAAAGATTTGTCTCTCAGGTTTGTCTGTTCTCACTTCAGCTTTGCTGGAACCGTGTTAATATAAGAATGATGTCAATACAAAATAAAATTTGAAGCTGGCCTACAAAATTCACAGAGATATCAGAGGGGCTGTGGACAGAGAAACAGACAAACTGATGAGAAGTTGTAGAAGTATGTGCTAAGGATGTGTAACACAAATTCTGTGATTGGTGGCGGTTTTGCATGTCAGCAATTGCAGGCCTATTTTTGGCGATGTTTCTGCCACACTGTTACTGATCACAGCTAGGAATTTCCTTTTAATTGGCATGTGTGTTTTTTTCTTCAAATTAATAATTGATTTCTCAAGGTATAAAAAATCTCTCAATTGTATTCATTACAGAATTTCTAAACTGTAACTTTTCTTAAAACCATTGTTAAAATCCTTTTAAAAATTAAATAAGCTTATCAATTATGTTTCTAGAAACATACTTAACATTCTCAAGGCATAAAGTATATCTCAACTGTATTTATTACAGAATTACTAAACTTTAACTTTTCTAAAAACTATAATTAAAATCCTTTTAAAAATTAAACAAGCTTATAAGGTATATTTTTAATACTTTGGCTTATCTCTCAATCACATGATTTCCTGAAAACTCCACTTAAGGGCTAACAAAATTATAGAGATTAGACTTCATAGGGGAAATAATTTGTTTTGGGTCACCTGTCTTTGGGTTTTGTCCACACATTTGTTGGGGACTGGCTCTGGAACAATAAAGGGGAAACTTAGGGATGACTAGGCTTTTGTGAAACGCATTTATAGAGTTGGCCTCTAAAAGTGGCTTATTTTTTGCTCCAGCATAGATTGAGGTGGAGTGCATTAATGCTCAATTTAATTTTGCCAAGGGTTCAATAACAAAATGGTGATTTTTTTCTAATAAATTACTGAAAGATAGACTAACCTTTTGTAGTCCATTGCTAAAATGGTAATAAGTAATTTAATTGTGAGCTTAAAAAATAACAATCAGCTAGAATTACCACCATTGGAAGGTAAGGTAAGAGTTGTATTTATGCTTTAAACTAAGAATAGCCAGGTGCCGTGGCTCACGCTTGTAATCCCAGCACTTTGGGAGGCCAAGGCAGGTGGATCACCTGAGGTTGGGAGTTCGAGATCACCCTGACCAACGTGGAGAAACCCCGTCTCTACTAAAAATACAAAATTAGCTGGGTGTGGTGGCCTGTAATCTCAGCTGCTCGGGAGGCTGAGGCAGGAGAATCACTTGAACCCAGGAGGCAGAGGTTGTGGTGAGCCGGGGATCATGCCATTGCACTCTAGCCTGGGCAACAAGAGCAAAACTCCATCTCAAAACAAACAAAAAAAAAACTAAAAATAAAATATACATTAATCTTTTTGTTCTTTATCTAGTCCTTATCTTTTTCATGAAATATTTGATTTTTTTTGTGTTAACTTTATTCACCTAAGGAATACCCAGGGAGCTGGTAAGACATTATTTATGAGTGTGTCTGTGAGGATCTTTCCATAGCAGAGTAGTACTTGAATCAGTAAACTGAGTGAAGAAGATCTGCCCTAATAAATGTGAACAGGCATCTTCTAATCCACTGAGGTCCTAAATAGAACAAAAAGGTAGACTACGTGTGAATTTGCTCTAACTGGGACATTCATCCATGATGACTTTAAACATTGGCACTCCTGGTTCTTTGACCTTTAAACTGAGCGTGAGTTATATATAGTACCTGCTTTCCTGTTTCCTAGGTTTCAGACATCAGATGGTGGGACTGGTGGGTCTCCCTAGCCTTGTGAGCCAAGTCCCATAATAAATCTCTTCATCTGTGTGTGTGTGTATGTATGTATCTATTTGTTATTGGTCAATGTCCCTAAAGAACCCTGACTAGTACAATAATTATAATAAGGAAAAATAAAAGATGACAGTTGATATGGTTTAGCTGTGTCCCCACCCAAATCTCATTTTGAATTGTAACTCCTACAATTCACATGTGTCATGGGAGGAATCCAGTGAGAGGTAATTGAATTATGGGGTCAGGTCTTTCCCACACTGTTCTTGTGATCGTGAATAAGTCTCACGAGATCTGATGGTTATAAAACACAAGTTCCCTGCACAAGCTCTCTCTTTGCCTGTTGCCATCCATGTAAGAAGTGATCTTCTCCTCCTTACCTTCCACCATGATTGTGAGGCCTCTCCAGGCATGTGGAACAGTAAATCTATTAAAATTTTTTTCTTCCCAGTCTCAAGTATGTCTTCATGGGCAGCATGAAAGCAAACTATTATAGTAAGTTGGTACCAGTAGAGTGGAGTGTTGCTGAAAAGATACCCCAAAATGTGGAATCAACTTTGGAATTGGGTAACAAGCAGAGGTTGGAAGGGCTCAAAATTCAGGACAATGTGGGAAAGTTTGGAACTCCCTAGAGACTTGTTGAATGGCTTTGACTAAAATGCTGATAATGATACAGACAATAACATCCAGGTGGGGGAGGTCTGAGATGGAGATGAGGAACTAGACTCGTTTGGAAAAAGGTTACTCTTGTTATGCTTTAGCAAAGAGACTGGTGACATTTTGCCCCATCCTAGAGATTTGTGGAACTTTGAACTTCAGAGAAATGATTTGGAGTATCTAGTGGAAGAAATTTCTAAGCAGCAAAGCATTCAAGAAGTGACAGGTGCTGTTAAAGGAAGTCAGTTTTAAAAGAGACACAGAACATAAAAGTTTGGAAAATTTGCAGCCTGTCAATGAGATAGAAAAGAAAATCCCATTTTCTGAGGAGAAATTCCAGCCAGCTGCAAAATTTGCATAAGAAACCGGGAGCTGAATGTTAATCACCAAGACAATGGGGAAAATGTCTCTCGGGCATATGAAAGGTCTTTGTGGTAGCCCTTCCCATCACAGGCCCAGAGGTTTAGGAGAAATAAATGGTTTCATGGGTGGAGCTCAGGGTCCCCCTCTTGTGTGCAGTCTAGGGACTTGGTGCCCTGTATCTCAGTCACACCAGCCATGACTAACAGAGGCCAAGCTCAGCCTATTGCTTCTGATGGTGGAGCCCTCAAGCCTTGGCATCTCCCACATGGTGTTGAGCCTGCAGGTGCACAAAAGTCAAGAGTTGAGGTGGGGGAACCTCCATCTAGATTTCAGAGGATGTATGGAAACATCTGTATGCCGAGGCAGAAGTTTGCTGCATGGGTGGGGCCCTCAGGAAGAACCTCTGCTAGGAAAGTGCAGAAGGGAAATGTGGAGTTGGAGCCCCTGCAGAGAGTCCTAGGACACCACCTAGTGGAGCTGTGAGAAGAGGGCCACCATCCTCCAGAACTCAGAATCATAGATCCACTGAAAGCTTTCACCATGCACTTGGAAAAGCCACAGGAACTCAATGGCAGCCTGTGAATGCAGCCAGGTGATGGGCTAAACACTGCAAAGCCACAGGGGCAGAGCTGCCCAAGACCATGCTAATCCACCTCTTCCATCAGCATGACATGGATGTGAGACATGAAGTCAAAGGAGATCTTTTTGGCACTTTAAGTTTTAACTGCCCTGCTGGATTTTGGACCTGCATGGGGCCTTTAGCACCTTTGTTATGGCCAATGTTGTATTTACACAATACCTGTACCCCATTGTATCTAGGAAGTAACTAGCTTGATTTTGAATTTACAACCTCATAGGCAAAAGTGACCTGCCTTCTCTCACAGGAAACTTTGGACTGTGGACTTTTGGGTTAATGCTGAAATGACTTAAGACTTTGGGGGCTGTTGGGAAGGCATGATGGGTTTAGAAATGTGAGGACATGAGATTTGGGAGGGTCCGGGGTGGAATGGTATGGTTTGGCTGTGTCCCCACCCAAATCTCATCTGAAGTTGGAACTTTCATAATTCCTGTGTGTCGTGGGAGGGACCCAGTGGGAAGTAATTGAATCATGGGGGTGGATCTTTCTTGTGCTGTTCTCATAATAGTGAATAAGTCTTATGAGATCTGATGGTTTCAAAAAGAAGTGTTCCCCTGCACAAGCCCTCTCTCTCTTTTTGCCTGCTGCCATGCATGTAAGATATGACTTACTCCTGCTTTCCTTCTGCCATGAATGTGAGGCCTCCCCAGCCATGTGGACTTGTAATTCCATTAAACCTCTTTTTCTTCCCAGTCTCAGGTATGTCTTTATTAGAAGCAAGAAAATGGACTAATAAAGCAGTAAATTAATTTCTAGGACTAGTCCCTTAACTATCTAAGCCCCTTTCAGTTTTTTTAATTCTTCAATTTTAGGTGGAAACTGTACAGATATCTACTGGCATGAAGAGGAAGACTGTTTACTGAATATAATTGAATGGATTTTTTTATGAGTATTGGTATTATTTCAATATTCAATTAAAAAAATAAACTGGTATATTCAAAATCTTCATGCTGTGGGCCATATTGAAAGATAGTAAATAATTGAAATAAAATGCCGAGATATTGGTGGGGACCCGTCTGCACCTACTAGGGTCTTGATGTTACCTGATCCCCCTTAGGTATTTTAAATATGTGCCAGAAGACATGCTTCTCAGGACATGATTTTTCTATTCCTAAAAATAAGTTTTAGGAGAAATTGACAAATTAAGACTAAATGTTTCAAGAGGGAACCCATATAATGGGTTAAATGAGGCATAGGATAGCAGTGTGTGAGGCATTTTGTATTAGAGCTCATTTAAAATACCATCGGTTACATGAGGATCCAGAAAAAAAGAAAACAGCCTGTGTTCTGCATAAACAACTGTATGCAATGTATTGTAAAATGGGTATGAGGAATTAAGGAAAGAATGCCTTTTCTTCTGGTGTTCATCTTCCTCCTGGTTCCTAGCCAACTACAACAATTTGTTTTATAATCGTGCTTATGGCACCTTCCACGGCAACAGGTGCTTACTCATTTTGACAAATGTCACTTTATTAACAATCGTGATGTATGCAAAGAGGACTAACAATCCCTCTAGTTATGCAAAGGACAGGCACAGTACCCGCTGGGGATCAGAGCCTACCAACTTTGTGACAGCTCACAGTATATTTTCACTATTGAAGCCAATGGAGTATATATTGAATATACACGTTGTTCAAGTATTGGTCCTGCTTTATGCTTGAGGCTTATTTTATTTTCAATGTGTCCTGATTTATTAAACTAGTTTTATGATGGGCACACCTAAAGAGCATCTGTCTCCTATACAAGAAATGGCCATGTTATAGTGACAAACTTGGCAATGTAGAAATAAACTTAGAAATGTAGGCAAATATGAGATGATACCTGAACATCATCTCAGCCACACCACAGTTATTGAGATATTGTTTTCTAGGGCTAAGGTCCAAACACTTTATCATATTTTTATATCTTGCATGTAGTAGATAATTTATATACATACCAATCACACACACACACACACACACTCAGTGTCATAGCAATCTAATTAGAAATAAAAGTTTCTAAATTTCAAATAATGTGGAGCAAAACTATAAAATATTGTCTTAAGTTTTACAAATTTTTAAAAAAGATGATTCACAGAATTATGGAGGATATTGATCCAATTGAATAAAACATAAAGCCCTGAATACTTCTCGACTCTTCCATTTTTATAGAAACTAAGAAGCAATTTAAGGATTTCTTTTTTAATGTGAAGAAAAATGTTTTATTAGATTTTCTGCTAAATGCCATTTAAATAATCAATTTGCCAACATTTAGGGAAATTGAGTATGCCACTTCTCTAAACAGCTTGTCATTTCTCTTTAGGGTAACGTGTAACAGAGATGCATAGGAAAATTCAGGAATGTTATTTGAAATATTGTTAGTAGATAGCAAATGGGGAATAGATGGATAAAAATTTAATCTATATATTACTGGGCAATAGTTAAAAGGAATAAAGTATCTCTCTCTATACATGGGTCTCAAAATTGGCCTCAAAAATGATACTGAGTGAAAAAACACTAAGTGAAACATGGTGAATGTCACATTTCCCTGTGTAAATATAAAAATAGAAAAAATATAACAATCATTGTTGATATATATTTAGGAAAGAAAGGATTAATTGTTTAATATTGAGAGTAGATTAGACACACACATATATTAAGTATATAAGAATTAGCCTTTGGATTTGTTAATCTTTTTGTTTTAATCTACTGTATCTCTATTTACTATTTCATTCATTATTATTGTTGGTTTTTATAATTACATTTCTTCTGCTTGGGTTTCTTATTTTTTCCCTAATATCTTAATTTAACTGTTGAATTTATCTGTTTTCAGACTTTATTGCTTTCTTGTATGTTTTAAATATGCTTTCCTATTTCCAAATCTACAAATTTTTCAAAAAAAATTTTTTCTGACTTTGAACTTCGTTGTGCTAAGAGAAGTATACCTGTCTGATAATTCCTTGGAATTGGCTGATATGTGCATTATGTCTTCCCCACGTGGTTCGGCTTTCTCTGAAGCCCCGTGCGTACCTGAGAACACTGTGTATTCCTTGGTATGATGGGTTTGTTGACTTCTTTATATGTTTTGAGGCAAGTTATTAGAGGCATCAAAGTTGAAATGAGTGTATAATTATCATTGTTTTATGATGTTTTCCATTCTATGTGATGCTTTGTGCCTTAAAGACTTCACCCTATAATATTAATATAGATACACCAGCTTTCCTTTGACTAATATTTAAGCTGCCTAATTCCTTATCCTTTGTGTGTCAGTTTTCCCATGTTTTTATTTTCATGTGTGGTTCTTCGATAGTATAATCCTGGATCTTATCTTTTATTGAATTTAACCTTTAACTAGAAAGTTAATTTATTTACATTTATTAGGATTGCTGTTATATTTGGATTTATTGCCATCGTATTTCTTGTTTTGTATGTTCCTCTTTTGCTTCATCGCTTTTACTTTTTACCACTTTTTCTGCATCCTTTACATGAAGTTTTTATTTAAATTCTATTTCCCTCTATATTCTTTTAATAGTTACCATGAAATTTTAACAGATTTATTTACTTAAAGTCTACATTAATCATTTTCTCTATTCATTCTTTATATAACATAGGGAACTTCGAATTATAAAAATCAAATCACCTGCTATTTAGTCTTACTTATTGTCCCATATTTTAATTATATCCTTTCTTTATTCCCAAATTTCATATTTTTGTTATTTCACACAGACTCTGTGGTTTATCTACATGCTTTCCACGTTCTTCACTCAACATTTCTTCTTGTATCTCCAGCTTTCCTTTTGTGGTTATTTTCCATCTTGCTGACATATCGTCAAAAGTTTGTTGAAGTGTGATCTATTCACTTTTAGGTTTCCTAAAGGGAGTTTTAGTTTTTCTTTTAGGTTTACTTACATCTTACTTTTGAATTATTTCAAACATGACAAAATATGTGAGAGGAGTACAAATATTAATAATTCCTATATACCTTGCGCCCACATCCTTTACTTGTTTATGTTTTACTGAATGCACTTTATCATTCTCTCTCTTTCTTCATCCTCAGTGTTCATTTTATTACCATGTTGACAGGAAGAGTTGTTCTTGATATTAAGTAAGGATTTTAAATCAGCTTTTTGTCACTTCAAATTTCCAAAAGAGAGAAAGAAGGGTAACAGTGTGAATCTCTCTATGGCTTCTAGTAAAAATGGAAATATTGCTTAGATTGGACGAAGGTCATAGAGCACCCAGAAGAAATATGATCGTATTGCCTTCATAGAAGCAATACGTTTGTCTTTCGACTCCTTATTTGTTTATATTTTTTCAACTATTTAAATCAAACAATTTCAGGTGAAAGTTCACCACCACTCTCACCTACCAATAACAAGACAGAACAGTGGAAATATTATTTCCCAAACGTGTTTTCATTTTGATGATAGTCAGCTACTAATCTAGATGCTTGATATAAGAGACATTATCTAAGCTCTACCATACCTGTATCAGTAGAATTACTTCCCTATTATACGTGAAGATATACAGGCATACCTTGGAGATATTGCAGATTCAGTTCCAGACCACTGCAGTAAAGCAAACATTGCAATAAAGTGAGTCATACAAATTTGTTGGTTTTCCAATGCATAGAAAATTCATGTTTATATTACAATATAAGCAGCTGAGTGTGCAATAGAAGTACGTCTAAAAAACAATGCATACTTTAATTTTAAAATACTTTATTGCTAAAATGCTAATGATTATCTGTTCCTTCATCAAGTTGTGATTTTTCACAGGTAAAAGGTTTGGTCTCCGTGTTGGTGGCAGCTGACCAATCAGGGTGGTGGTTTCCTAAGGTTAATGTGGCTGTGGCAATTTCTTCAAGCAAGGCAGCAATGAAGTTTGCCACATTGGTTGACTTTTCCTTTCGTGAAAGATTTTTTTTTTTTTGTAGCATGGGATGCTGTTTGATAGCTTTTTCCCTACAGTAGAACTTCTTTCAAACCCAAATTCTGCCACTGCTTTATCAACTAAGTTTCTGTAATATTCTAAATTCTTTGTTGTTATTTCAGGAATGTTCACAGCATCATTACCAGGAGTAGATTCTATCTCAAGGAACAACTTTCTTTGCTCATCTGTAAGAAACAAATCCTAATGCATTAAAATTCTATCTTGAAACTGCAGCAACTCAGTCACATCTTCAGGCTCCACTTCTAATTCTAGTTGTCTTGCTGTTTCCACCACATCCGCATTTACTTCCACTGAAGAGTTAAACCCCTCAAAGTCATCTGTGAGAGTTGGACTCAACTTCTTATAAACTCCTGTTATTATTGATATTTTGGGCTCCTCCCAGAAATCACAAATGTCCTTAGTGTCATCTAGAGTGGTGAATCCTTTCCTGAAGATTTTCAATTTATTTTACCCAGATTCATCAGGGGAGTCATTATGGCAGCAATAACCTTACCATGTTTAGTTCTTATGTAATAAAACTTGAAAGTGGAAATTACTCCTTGATTCAGAGGCTACAGAATGGATGTTGTGTTAACGAGCTTAAAAATACGAATATCCTTGTTCATCTCCATCAGAACTCTTGGGTGGTCTGGTACATTGTCAATGAACAGCAATATTTTGAAAGGACTCTTTTTTTTCTGAGCAGTAGGTCTCAAGAGCAGGATAAAAATATCCAGTAGACCATACTGTTAACAGATATGCTGTCATTCAGATTTTGCTCCATTTATAGAGTACAGGCACAGTAGATTTAGCATAATTTTTACTATTTTCAGAATCGTTAATCAGTATTGGCTTCAACTTCAATTTACCAGCTGCATTAGCCCCTACCAAGAGTGTCACCCTGTGCACTGAAGCTTTAAAGCCAGGCATTGACTTATTTTCTAGCCATGAACGTCCTAGACAGCATCTTCTTTCAATATAAGTCTGTTTCATCTACACTGAAAATCTCCTGTTTAGTGTAAAAACCTTCATCTATTATCTTAGCTAGATTTTCCAGAGTACGTGCTAAAGCTTCTACATCAGCACATTCTACTACTTCACCTTGCACTTTTTCTTTTATTTTGGAGATGGCTTCTTTCCTTAAAAATTATCAGCCAACTTCTTCTAGCTTCTCACTTTTCTTCTTCATTTCTCTCAGCCTGAAGAGAATTGAAGATAATTTGGGCCTTGTTGTAGTTGGTTTGATTTTCTATCCAGACTAATAAAACGTTATTCATATCAGCAACAAGTCTGTTTTACATTCTTTATCATTCGTTTGTTCACTGTAGTAGCACTTTCAGTTACCTTCCAGAACTTTCCCTTTGTCTTCCTAAGTTGGCTGTTTGTTATAAGAGACCTAGCTTTTAGCCTCTCTCAGCTTTCAACATGCCTTCTTCATTAAGTTTAATCATTTCCAGCTTTTGGCTTAAAGTGAGAGATGTATGATGCTTTTCTTCTCACTTGAACACTTACAGGCTATTGTAGGGTTATTACTTGGTCTAATTTTAATATTGTTGTGTCTCAGAGAATAATGAGGCTTGAGGAGAAGAAGAGAGATAGAAGAACAGCTAGTTGCTGAAGAAATGAGAAAACACATGATATTAATTAAGTTCACTGTCTTATATGTTCAGAGTGTATGGTGCCCCACAATTACAATAGTGACATAAAAGATCATTGATCACAGATAACCATAAGTAATATAATGACAATGAAAAAATCTGAAATATTGTGAGAATTACTGGAATATGACACAGAAACCAAAAGTGAGCACATGCTGTTGGAAAAAATGGTGTGGATAGAATTGCTCAAGGCAGGCTGGCCACAAACCTTCAATTTGTAAAAAACACAGTATCTACAAGAAAAGTGCAATGAAACAAAGTACGCTTGCCATTGCTCCAGGTTACAGAGAAAAAAAGTGGAAGAGATTAGATTCAAATCAAATCTCTGATGCCAAAATCCATGATCTTAATCATTAAATACATTGCTTCCAATTTTATGTCTAGATAATATATATTTCATAGGTTTTATATAAAAATCTATTGTTCAACATCATCTCATTAGTAATATATATATTATATTTAGAAACTTTAATTAAACAATGGTTGCTTAAATGAACTACTGCTTTATTAAGCAAGAAAGAAATCTTAATCTGTAATATATATTTAGAAGTAGCATTTATAACATTAAAATAAGCCATGATGGTTTTTCCAAAATAATGAGAAAATGACCCCTTAAATCAATTATACTTTAAAAAGAAAGATGCCTGTTTTGTCTATCTTTATGAAGGAGATGAAATTTGGGAAGGCAAAAACTTGAGGTAGTTAAAAGAAGCAAGTTAACTCATGTTTGTGTTTTATAACTTATTTTTTAAAACAACCTTGAGTTGTGTTTTCTTTGTATTTATTTTGTACTATTTTAAGATGTATAGGTCATTTGCAAGTAGTTAGTTTCTGAATTTTCGGTGCAATCCAAATACTTAGTTTAGTATTACCTGTGGTTTACCTGCTAATTTAAAAGGATGACTATAACATGCAAATTAAGATTATAACCACGCATTTTCAACTGCAAACTATATGGAGAGAGTATTCGATATGAAAAAGACAAAAAATAAAAATTACATAGTTTCTATTTTCTTTGCAGTTTAAAAATGAATTGGAAAATGAATTAGTAATAATGTTTAAAATGCATTTAATTGTGTTTTTTAATGTTGCATGGCATGAAATTTTGATAGCTCGGTTGGAAATGTATGTCTGAACTAGATTTCAGAGAAATTGTTTTCCTCTTTGTATTGGTGAAATACAAACTGCTGTGTCTTGATATGACCACTTGATGGAACTCTTTCATTTTGCTTTCAGCAATATCTAAGCAGTGACAAACTTACCTTTCTGGGCAGGTATAAAAGTATATATATGTATGTGTGTGTGTATATATACATGTATATGTGTGTGTGTATATATATGTATATATATGTGTGTGCGTATATATAGGTATATATATGTGTGTATATATGTGTATATATATATATATGTATGCTTAAAGGAATTCGTTATTTGGCATATTTAGTATTCTGTACCGTTTTTTATGTATGTGAATTTTATTTATTTCTATGGAGAACCACAGTGTTAGTAAGTCGATCTGTAGAAAAAAAATAAAATACTACTTCTTAAATAAACTCTTGTTCTCATTTCCCTCCAAGAATTTTTTGCAGAAAATTAATTTTAAATAATTCTAAATATTTAAATATAATAATATCCGAGATGTTATTTTCTTTATAATCAAACTGAAACTCTATTTCTGGGATGCCCTCAAAATTAATAGTCAGAAGCATTCACAAGGTCTTGGGAAATAGAGGGTGTTAGGTAGCTGTGGGAACTTCCTAACAATTATCCTTATTAAGAAAGATAGCTTGAGAAGGGGAGAGATTGATTTTGAAGTGAAGCTTTCAATAAAGTCATATAGAACAATTAGGAAAACTAGAAGTGAAGAATGGGGTGAAAATCACCTTCTCTTCATTGAAAACATTCACGCTATAGGTCATCCAAGAGCTGTGGATTAGGTATCAATCATCTATTTGTGACTTTTCATTTAAACTTTCTGAAGTTTTGCATAAAATAGGAATAATCGTAAATCTCTCATGAGGCTCAGATACAATAAAACTCACTATAGTAATACATTTGTAAACTCTAAAAACATCGTGGAACTAGTAGTTGTTGGAATGATCACATTGTTGTAAAGAAAGCCCACATTAAGCATGTCAGCATATCTCGGAGAAAAAGGCTGTCTTCGGTAACTCTACCTTACAAAATATTTTCCATGCTCTGTAGTGTCTGGCTCCTAGTCACAAGAATCTCAAGGAAGTAAGGCCTCTTTTTTGTTTGCCATTTATTCTAAGTGATCTCTGCCACTTTAGTGGCATCTAGTCCTGTGCCAATGGTGGCCAAATCATTTTTCCAGTCCAGAATCTCTACATGAACTCCACCATCCTATTAGACACTTTCTCCCCAATATTCTGAAAACTTAAATTTCTCTTTGTCTTAAACCAAACTCACTGTGTTTATTCTGCAAAACTGTTGCATACACTTGGCTGACAGAGTTTTTGGTTTTTAAATTGATGACTGTGATTAATTTCTCTTTTGGCTCCCCAGTACCCATCCTACAGTAGTCAGTGACCGATTAACCATTGAATGAATGAAGTATTTTGAAGCTCAAAGACATAGATTTGACCTAATGGTGATAATTTCAAACATTAATTTGTTTTATTGTGACTCTGTTAGAGATTGGTTTATACAATATTACTTTCCTACTGATTCTTGTTTTTATCTATTTTTGGTCTACACAAGGCATTGAAAATATAAGGCACTGAATATGCCCTCATTTTCAGAGTTTAAAAGAAATTTCATTGCTGCACTAATGATAAAAATTTAATCAACTCTTTTTTAGGAATAAGTTATAAAATACTATTAATGCTTTTTCTCTATATACACTTTTTCTTCTTGAATTACTGGAGTGAGGAAACTCACTTAAGAGGAATGTCTTTCAATAAAAGCAGCTGTAAGGAAAAAGCATATTTTCGCTGCCAAGAAAAACTATCAGATAAAATACATTCATTGTACAAAAAAATTATGAACGATTTCTGTAGACATGAAATATGGTATGTACTATTGAATGTGTTGGGGATAAAGTAATAAACAAAAGTACATGTTCTTACATTCTTTGAGCTTGTGTGGGAAACGCAATATAAACAAATGTGCTATTTATATTTTGGTTTAACTTATTTTATTTCAGGTTGCAACGGAACTATACAAAATGTGAAGTGGGGAAGGTGATGAAGTAACAGAGGCTGCTATTTTCTAATGGGTTGTCAGAGAAGATCTGTCTAAGGGGAGACTTTATATAGATATCTGAGTGAAATGATGGGCCAAGTCATTTGGGGAAGACATTTTGGATTGCCTCGAGAGGTCTCAAGAACCTTCCAGGGCTCTCCAGAACCCCTCTTCAGGGATCTCTGACAAGATACTGATTACAGAGATGTCTGAGGACTGAGCTGGGACAATCCAACATTTGTAGTACTGATGCAAAGAAAGCCCACCAAAAGAGATTTAGATCATTTCTACAGTTCTATAAAAATATTTTTATGACTCCCAATTTTCATTTAGTTAGCGTATTTTTTCTTCTTCATGTCACCTTTACCCTTTTGTTGACTGTAAAGAAATCCATACACTTAAGCAATGTATTCTGTAACAGCATAAGCTGTTTTCAATGATGGGACCATCAATTTATAGGTAAGTATAACTCAATTAAAGCACATATGTTCAGGTACTAAAATCAATACAAAGAACATATTCTGGTACCTCCCAGTCGCCCGCCCCCGGTTTACATATGCTTAACATTTCTGGTGGACAGAATCTTGCTGCTTGTGTGGGATTCTTGACATCACAATATTCATCGTAGAGTAGGCATGCAATGCTTTTAATTTAAATCAATAAGTTAATTTCAAGGGGCAAGGAGGTGAGCAAAAAGGGACTTATGACCCTTTTTCCTAAAGAGCAACCAATGGTCAGCCACCATTGATTGCTGCGCAAGGCCACTCCTGAGATCCCAGTTCTAATATCATAAATAATCAAGTACATGAAAATAATAGAAAGTGAAACCCATGCTTTCCTGACAACAGTGTCTTGCTTCTGGAGATAAAACTAATGATTTTCCCAGAAAATTTTTAAGCAACATTTGCAGGAAAAGCTAAAGAGAGATTTGAATATCATTCCATTAGGACAGGATTGCCTGGTAACTTACAGGACACCTATTTAAATGTGAACTTCAGATAAGCCTCTACGTATTTAAGATGTTCTTATACTAAAAAGTTATTTGATTTTTACATGAAATTGAAATATAAGTAGAAATCCTCTATTTTTATTTGCTAAATGTGACAATCCTATATTAGGAATACTTTAGAGACATGAGGGTAAGATACTTTTTCTGGAAACATCAAGCAACCTATTTTTGTTAGTCCATGAATCAAAGCCAAGGAGCCAATAGGATAGATTGGTATGGCTAAATGTCTTAGGCTATTGGCAAAAAGTGTGGGCGTAGTATTTTTCAAGACAAAATAAAAGAAAGGAAGTTAGCTTTTAGATGGATGAAATGTTCTTTCTTAGCTATGATTTTATTAAAAATATACTGAGATGAGAAAATCAATCCTTTCTCAGATGAGAAGGAATCTAAACATAAGCACAATAAAACGTGTGAAAGCAATAAAATACATGCTATAGAATTCAACCATGTTCAAATATATACTGATAGAGCAAATATGAGAGAGGATAATAAGACATGAAGCTACACTAGGCCCTCTTCCATGAAAAATCATAGGCTCAAATTGTCTATGGAGGGGCTAGGCCACTCATAATGACAAAAGATGAAGACACTAATAAGAGTTATATAACATTTTTAGTAGTTATATTAAGCTTCTAAGTGAGGTTAAAATGTAACAGAAATATTCCCAACCGTGTGATAAAAACATTAAAAAATTACTACAATTGACAGAACTCCAGGATCATAAGAGACTTGTTAGATTCTAAAGGAAGTTGCTAATGAATAAGGAAAGCTTTGAAACAGGCATTGAAAATCTCCAAAGAACTAGGGCATGCATTAAAGAAATCTTCAGGAAAATGCAATATAGTAAAATTCAGAAAAAAATGTTTAACTGTGGTGTGGTATAAAATTCCAGTGGTGTGAATTTCAGAATCAAGAATAGACCTAAGAAGGAAGAGGAGGAGGAGGAGGAGGAGGGGGACCTTTCTAGCAAAGATCATTACCTGTCAAAACCATGAAGTCTCTTAATAAAATAAGCTACTGACTAGATTTTAAATTTGCATTGGAAATGCCATGATTATTAAAAATTTTTACATAAAAAAAGGCCTGGGTTATTTGAATGTGTTCTCTGACTCTGGTTGTGTGCTTGGAATTAAAGCCCTATCACTGGCGTTCCAACTCTGCTGTGATCGTATTTTGGGGGCTAGTTCCTGGCAATGATGCTATGAGCATATTTGCCAAATTGTCTAAAGACCACTTTTCTTGTTATGCAAATATCAGTTTAGTCATCCAATTTGTGTATACAGTTCTGGAACAAGAAGCATCTGGAAAAAAAAGAACATATTATGACAGTTAGCTAAAAGTGGGGGATGGGGATATTCTTTGGAGGAAAAGAATTCTATCAAGGACCTAATATATTTAATTTTGTTCGTTAAAAACAAATTTCCAATGGTTTCAAGCCAGAAATTAATTAAAATAAAAATGGGAGTTAACATGAAAAATTAACAAAACTTTATCATTTCTATTTGTTTTTGTTAACTGTGCTTAATAAGTGTTCAGAAAAAAACATGGCATTATATTAATGTCTCCTAAATATTTGAAAATCTATAATTTAGCACTTCTTACGTTTCTTTATTATTGTTATACTTTAAGTTCTAGGGTACATGTGCACAATGTGCAGGTTTGTATACATGTGCCATGTTGGTGTGCTGCACCCATTAACTCCTCATTTACATTAGGTATTTCTCCTAATGCTATCCCTCCCCCAACCCCCCACCCCATGACAGGCTCTGGTGTGTGATATTCCCAACCCAGTGTTCAAATGTTCTCATTGTTCAATTCCCACCTGTGAGTGAGAACATGCAGTGTTTGGTTTTCTTCCCTTGTGATAGTTTGCTCAGAATGATGGTTTCCAGCTTCATCCATGTCCCTACAAAGGACATGAACTCAGCTGCATAGTATTCCATGGTGTATATGTGCCACATATTCTTAATCTAATCTATCATTGATGGACACTTGGGTTGGTTGCAAGTCTTTGCTATTGTGAATAGTGCCACAATAAACACATGTGTACATGTCTTTATAGTAGCATGATTTATAACCCTTTGGGTATATACCCAGTAATGGCATTGCTGGGCCAAATGGTATTTCTAGTTCGAGATCCTTGAGGAATCACCACAGTCTTCCACAATGGTTGAACTACTTTACAGTCCCACCAACAGTGTTAAAGCCTTCCTATTTCTCCACATCCTCTCCAGCACCTATTGTTTCCTGACTTTTTAATGATGGCCATTCTAACTGGTGTGAGATGGTATCTCATTGTGGTTTTGATTTGCATTTCTCTGATGACCAGTGATGATGAGCCTTTTATCATGTGTGTGTTGGCTGAATAAAGGTCTTCTTTTGAAAAGTGTCTGTTCATATCCTTTGCCCACGTTTTGATGGGGTTGTTTGATTTTTTCTTGCAAATTTGTTAAAGTCTTCGTTGATTCTGGATATTAGCCCTTTGTCAGATGGGTAGATTGCAAAAATTTCCTCCCATTCTATAGGTTGCCTGTTCACTCTGATGGTAGTTTCTTTTGCTGTGCAGAAGCTCTTTAGTTTAATTAGATCCTATTTGTCTATCTTGGCTTTTGTTGCCACTGCTTTTGGTGTTTTAGTCATGAAGTCCTTGCCCATGCCTATGTCCTGAATGGTATTGCCTAGGTTTTCTTCTGGGTTTTTATGGTTTTACATATAACATTTAAGTCTTTAATCCATCTTGAATTAATTTTTGTATAAGGTGTAAGGAAGGGATCCAGTTTCAGCTTTCTACCTATGGCTAGCCAGTTTTCCCAGCACCATTTATTAAATAGGAAATCACTTCCCCATTTCTTGTTTTAGTCAGGTTTGTCAAAGATCAGATGGTTTTAGATGTGTGGTGGTATTTCTGAGGCCTCTGTTCTGTTCCATTCATCTATGTATTTGTTTTGGTACCAGTACCATGCTGTTTTGGTTACCGTAGCCTTGTAGTATAGTTGGAAGTTGGGTAGCATGATTCCTCCAGCTTTGTTGTTTTTGCTTAGGATTGGCTTGGCAATACAGGCTCTTTTTTGGTTCCATATGAAATTTAAAGTAGTTTTTTTCCAATTCTGTGAAGAAAGTCATCGGTAGCTTGATGGGGATGGCATTGAATCTATAAATTACCTTGGGGAGTATGGCCATTTTCACAATAGTGATTCTTCCTATCCATGAGCATGGAATGTTCTTCCATTTGTTTGTATCCTCTTTTATTTCATTGAGCAGTGGTTTGTAGTTCTCCTTGAAGAGGTCCTTCACATTCCTTATGAATTGGATTCTTAAGTATTTTATTCTCTTTGTAGCAATTGTGAATGGGAGTTCACTCATGATTTAGCTCTCTGTCTGTCATTGGTGTATAGGAATGCTTGTGATTTCTGCACATTGATTTTGTATCCTGAGACTTTGCTGAAGTTACTTATCAGCTTAAGGAGATTTTGGGCTGCGATGATGGGGTTTTCTAAATATAAATCATGTCGTCTGCAAACAGGGACAATTTGACTTTCTCTTTTCCTAATTGAATATTTATTTCTCTTTATTTCTTTATTTCTTTCTCTTGCCTGATTGCCCTGGCCAGAACTTCCAGCACTATGTTGAATAGGAGTGGTGAGAGAGGGCATCCCTGTCTTGTGCCAGCTTTCAAAGGGAATGCTTCCAGTTGTTGCACATTCAGTAAGATATTGGCTGTGCGTTTGTCATAAATAGCTCTTATTATTTTGAGATACGTCCCATCAATACCAAATTTATTGAGAGTTTTTAGCACGAAGCGCTGTTGAATTTTGTCAAGGGCCTTTTCTAAATCTATTGAGATAATCATGTGGTTTTTGTCTTTGGTTCTGTTTATGTGACGGATTATATTTATTGATTTACGTGTGTTAAACCAGCATTGCATCCCTGGGATGAAGCCAACTTGATCTTGGTCAATAAGCTTTTTGATGTGCTGCTGTATTTGGTTTGCCAGTATTTTATTGAGGATTTTCGCATCAATGTTCATCAGGGATATTGGTCTAAAATTCTCTTTTTTGTGTGTGTCTCCGACAGGCTTTGATATCAGGATGATGCTGGCCTCATAAAATGAGTTAGGGAGGATTCCCTCTTTTCCTATTGTTTGGAATAGGTTCAGAAGGAATGGTACCAGTTCCTCTTTGTACCTCTAGTAGAATTCGGCTGTGAATCCTGGACTTTTTTTGGTTGGTAGGCTATTAATTATTGCCTCAATTTCAGAGTCTGTTGTTGGTCTATTCAGGGATTCAGCATCTTTCTGGTTTAGTCTTGGGAGGGTGTATGTGTCCAGGAATTCATCCATTTCTTCTAGATTTTCTAATTTATTTGCATAGTGACACTTATAGTATTCTCTGATGGTAGTTTGTAGTTCTGTGGGATCGGTGGTGATATCCCCTTTATCATTTTTTATTGCGTCTATTTGATTCTTCTCTCTTTTCTTCTTTATTAGTCTTGCTAGCGGTCTATCAATTTTGTTGATCTTTTCAAAAAACCAGCTCTTGGATTCATTGATTTTTTGAAGGGTGTTTTGTGTCTCTATTTCCTTCAGTTCTGCTCTGATCTTAGTTATTTCCTGACTTCTGCTAGCTTTGGGATGTGTTTGCTCTTGCTTCTCTTGTTCTTTTAATTGTGATGCTAGAGTGTCAATTTTAGATCTTTCCTGCTTTCTCTTGTGGGCATTTAGTGCTATAAATTTCCCTCTACACACTGCTTTGAATGTGTCCCAGAGATTCTGGTATGTTGTGTCTTTGTTCTCATTGGTTTCAAAGAACATCTTTATTTCTGCCTTCATTTCGTTATGTACCCAGTAGTCATTCAGGAGCAGGTTGTTCAGTTTCCATGTAGTTGTGCAGTTTTGAGTGAGTTTCTTAATCCTCAGTTCTAATTTGATTGCACTGTGGTCTGAGAGATAGTTTGTTGTGATTTGTGTTCTTTTACATTTACTGAGGAGAAGCACTTCTTACATTTCTGATGTGAAAACTGTTTAAACACTATGGCATCCTAGTTTAAAAATTACATATTGAGTGGTCCAAACAGACCGTAAAGTTTTCAGAAAGCAATATTCATATCACACACATTGAAGTCAGTTTCGACTGGATATTATACGATACTGCTTATTTAGGCAAGATAGTGTTTTCTTTTAATATTTCAATGTGTGATGTACTAAAGAACTTTTATGTTGAAGCTTTAAAAAGACAGAAATAAGAGAAACCCAAACACATTCTGACTGGCTTTAAAAGTAAGAATAAATAGTCCTTCCAAAGCATCATAAAATGGATATATCAGAAAAAAAAAAAAAAGGGTAGAAATGTTATCGTTGTTTTTTCTTTGTTTCCTCAAGGGGAAAAAATAGCACTTTTATCATCGTTGGGACATAACTTCTAAAGAAAAACAAGTTTAGAGCTTTCTATATATTTTCTATTTCTTTCTTTAGACAATATTACCACGTGGTCTGGTCTAATGCAGCTGTGACACATACCCACACACACACATCACCGACCAGGATATGCTGTGCTATTGCTTTTGCTTCTTAGTGTGAATATTGAAAGGCCACAGGGTCACCTTCAGCTCTTTGGACACTGGCTTCCTGTGTGTCCCGCTGTGCATATAGAGCCTGCTACTGTGGTGTTCCCTCTGAGTCTCACACGCTGTGCCATTTTTGTACAAATTGAGCCAGATATTTTCTACACGGCATCATGGTCTGCCACTGGAATTTTACACTGAAAAGTTAGCAATAAGCATTTTACCACTCATTATTATTTATATGTTGCTATGTAATAAAGCACCGCAAAACTTAATGACTTCAAATCACAGCCATTTTATTGGGTATGATGCCATGAGACAGCAGTACGGGCAGGATGAAGAAGAGAGAACTCGTCCATGATAGACATGGTTTTGGCTGGGACAGCTCAGCTGGAGCTAGTGGAACCCATTGGCCTCATTCGCACGTGGGGCCTGGTACTTGCTGTCGGCTGGAAGGCCATGGGTCTCTTCCATGTACATTGTGTTTCTGCCTGTGGCCTGTCACCCTCCCCTCTCTCTGTGTGGTTATCCTCCTTAACAGGAGACTCTGGAATTCTTTATGCGGAGCTGAGTTCCGAAAGGGAAAGTAGAAACTGAAGACCTGAGCTCAAAAGTCCTAGAACATAACTTCTGTGACATTTCATTGATCAAAGCAAGCCACGTGGGCAACCCAGATTCAGGAGTTAAAGAAACAGACTTCACCTCTTGACAGGAGGGTGGCAAACACCTTAGAAAACGGGCATAGGCATGACCATTGGTGGGCAGTTTTTATCACTCTAGCACACTGCTTTTATGGGAGATGTGCAGTGGCCTTTGAAATGAACAGCTGTACCCAATATCATTTTGCTTTGAATAAGGCAGGAGCATGGATTTTAATTTTTCTCCAAAGTATTTCCTGAAGGAAAAAATTATATATATCTGTTCGTTTGTGGTTATAATGTTAAATTAGTTTTAAAAGTTTAAAATTTTGATATAATCTCCTCCTCCTCAAGTAGCTTAGCTGGTTAATTCAGAAGGACTAAATGCATCTATTTCTATTTTTCTCCCCGTTTGAAAATAGACAACTCACCTGTACTAATTTTCTATGATAAGACGTGGAGACTAGGTTATGTATCTTTGCAGAGAAGCACGCTCAGAACTGAAAGAACAAAGTTGAAAGTATGTTGTTTCAGTAGGGAACAGTGTGAAATAATTAATAACCCACATTAGTTCTGTGTGTTGGAATGTTGTTGTGGGGGTAGGAAAATTACTTATTTTGCGGTTAAATTATACAAGTCTACTTCCTAATGCTTCTGCTACAGTAACTTCTTTTTGTCTTACCACCTCGAATCCATGTGTTTTGTGATGTGCCATTATCTTGCTTTAAGCTCTTCAGTTTCTTCCAGTGGCTGGTAGAAAACAGTGAAAATTCCTTAGTGTGACATTTATGAGCCTTGCCTGGTTCCAGCTGTCACTCATCATGCCCCACCTCACGGCCTGTGCCCCAGCCAATCAAACTGCCTGTAATTTTCTCAGATGACAGTCTGGGTCAGACCTGCAAGGCTGCTCGTTCAGTGCTCTCTGTTGTAGCTTCCTTTGGTCCCTGACTTCTTTTACTCTCCCACCTCCCAGAAAACTGGGTCCAAGAACTCTGCTTCTCTCTTTAATCTTAGCTCAATACTGAATCTTATGTGAATCTTCTTTATAATCGCCTCCTCTTATGTAGAAGTGACTGTTTTATCCCATGTGTGCTAATTTCTAGACCTTCATAAGTTCTATCTTTGAAGCTATAGTATACTCCTGCATTTAATTACTTACTTATCTTTTTCTATGGCTGGACTACATGTAAATATATCTTTTTTTTTTTTTTCTAAATCCTCTCTTCCTAGGACAATGTCTGGCACATGTTTGGTGTTTAAGAAATGAGGCTTGCTGAATTAATGCACATATGCCAAAATCCATTTTGATAGGGAGTCTTCCTAGTAAGTGTTCTAGACATGTTCTAAGACAGATGCATAAGTATTATCTCAGCATGGATTATCCCTATATGATTCAGAACAGATTACTCATATATGATTCTCTTTTTTGTTTTGTTTTTAATTGAGACTGGAAGCATGATGAGAAGCTGAATGTGATCAGTCTGAGGATGTGCTCGGCTAGATTTCTCCAGGGTAGATTTTCTCCTCTATGCCATAAAATAACCAGAAGACTGTTTAAGAGCCACCAGGAACTCCAGTTTTTCTTTCAGAAGTCTGTTAAGACATAATGTTTGATGTGCTTGCTTTCCAAGGCATACATTAGTTGAGTGCAATTATATAAAGGAATGTTGAATCCACAAGCCATATTGCACCGAGTATGTTTTGCAGAAATGTACCTTGATATGCCACATAATTCCCATACACATTTGCGGGCCTGCACTCATTATCGATTGAAAACAATCTGATCAAAAAGTGACAGTCTCGATTGCGATTTTCACTTGTTCTTACAAATTATTTCCAAGGGCCACGGTGTTGGCTCATTTTAAACTCCTGTGTCTCCTTCATCCTCTACAACAGACTTAGCCCCACCTTTTCATGGAAAAGCACAAGACTCTCAAATCATTGTATTGTCCTAACAGTTTTCAAAGAATTACTTCCTTCGAAGTTATTTTCCTCTTTTTTTAACTTACGTTTCTAAAGCTAGAGTCAGGATAGTTGATTCTGGTGCTGAAAAAAAATCAGTTAATAACCATTTTTATAAACTTCTACACATTTCTTTGGTGTAGGGTTGTTGTCGTGGAATATTGTGCATTTGGAGGTTAGAAAGAAACTGGTTCACTTTTATTTATTTATTTATTTTTGAGGCAGGATTTCACTCTGTCGCCCAGGCTGGAGTGCACTGGTGCGATCCCGGCTCACTGCAAACACCGCCTCCCGGGTTCAAGTGATTCTCCTGCCTCAGCCTCCCAAGTAGCTGGGATTACAGGCACGTGCCACCACGCCCAGTTAATTTTTGTATTTTTAGTAGAAATGGGGTTTCACCATGTTGGCCAGGCTGGTCTCAAACTCCTGACCTCAGGTGATCTGCCTGCCTCGGCCTCCCAAAGTGCTGGTATTACAGGTGTGAGCCAACACGCCTGGCTGGTTCACATTTTAAATATGCTACTTTTTAACCAAATGATTTGGGGCAAGTTTCTCCTGTTTTTCTTTTTTTTTTTTGAAATAGAGTTTCATTCTTGTTGCCCAGGCTGGAGTTCCATGGCGTGATTTCAGCTCACCACAACCTCTGCCTCCCAGGTTCAAGCGATTCCCCTCCCTCAGCTTCCCTAGTAGCTGGGATTACATTCATGTGCCACCATGCCCATCTAATTTCATGTTTTTAGTAGAGACGGGGTTTCTCCATGTTGGTCAGGCTGGTCTCAAACTCCTGACGTCAGGTGATCCACCCGCCTCGGCCTCCCAAAGTGCTGGGATTACAGGCATGAGCCACCGTGCCCGGCCATTTCTCCCCTTTTTCACATGTTTTCTCAGCTATAAAATATTATTTATCCCTGTAGATCTCTATTCACCTCGAAAGTCAAGATAAAACTTTCCATTTGCTTCCCAGTATATATTTGGACTTTTTGCCATAGTTAACTTACCCATGCCTGTTTTTCAGTGTGTTCATTTGTATTACTTTGGAAAAGCAATTATCTTGCCATCCTCTTTGTTGCCTTCAGATTTCTACTCCGTATTTTTCATTGAGATTTTCTTCTGCCCTCAGGTAGTACATGCTCATCCATCTCCATTGTATATCAATAGGCCTTTGAAAATAATCCCAGCTGTAAATCCTGACGATTAAATAATTCAGAATTATTTGCTCATCTGCATCATCCTGATATATATTCCTATGTTTCCCACACTGTGTTCAGTGGTAGAAACACATGCTAAATTATGCATGTACATTTTCTTTTTTCTTTTTTTTTTTTGAGACAGAGTATCACTCTGTTGCCCAGGCTGGAGTGCACTGGCACGATCTTGGCTCACTGCAACCTCTGCCTCCTGGCTTCAAGCGATTCTGCTGCCTCAGCCTCCCAAGTAGCTGGGATTACAGGTGTCCACCATCATGCCTGGCCAATTTTGTATTTTTACTAGAGACGGGGTTTCACCTGTGGGCTGGGCTGGTCTCGAACTCCTGACCTCGTGATCTGCCCTCCTCGGACTCCCAAAGTGCTGGGATTCGCATGTTCATTTTCCAATCACTATTTATGCATTCTTCAATCATACTGCTTTTCTCAGCATATACATACATAAAATGTTTTCTGTGCATCAAGCCTTATTCTAGGCACTGGGGATAGACTAAAAACAAACAAAAAGGATAATCTGTTCCCCTGCCCCCTTTGAGACTCACGGTCAAACAGAAGAAAAATATATGAAACAAAAGAATAAAGTAAATAATTTTGTCATTGAATAAACACAAAGATAGGGTGATATTATAGAACAAAATCCTTAACTACTTTTGGACAACGAGTAAGAGTTTTTAAAGAAATGCCATTTAAACAGATACTTTAAAAATAAAGAAAGATTCACCGAATGACAGGGATCAAGGAGGAAGTACGAATAAGTAAAATTAACCTAGAGAGGAACTTAAGGAAGAAACGTAGATCAGAATGTGCAGAGCTTTGAAAGAGTCATTTTAAGAATGTTCTTACCTTATCTGAAGGGTACTGGGAACATACTGAAAAGTTTCAGCAGATTGGTAACTTGACCTCATTTGTATTTTTAAAGAAATCATTCTAGTTTCTGTTTGTGGAGCAAGAAGAAAGAAAGATTGTTTGGGAAAGAACAGGAAGTGGGGGAAGATCATGAGTAGAATTCTACAAGTAGGTTTTGCAAATATATGTCTAGAGCTAGAAGAAATATCTGGTACAGATATAAATTTGGGTCCCTTCAGTCTATCATTATTAAAGGAAAGAATGGGAGTAGGTGAGATTGCATTGAGTGTATATTGCATGAAGAGTGGGGAAAAGAAATTATGAGGAACTTCAACACTTTAAAATTAAGTAGAAAATTAGGACCTGGTAATGAACAATCAAGATGCAAGAATTATAGAGGTGTAAGGAACATCCTCAGAATGAGGTTACATTGTATGATGGGTGCTGTGATCACAGCCCTCTTTAAGGGTGGCCTCAACTGCCTGCAACCAGTGACTGATCAACAGACGGATATGAAGGCACAGTCTACCCGTTCCAACTAGAACTTGGCCTTTATACAACTCTGAAGTGTTATTTTACCAGTGTCCCCATAGGCTGAAGCTGCATCCAGCCCACTTTCTCTCCTTGTCCTACCATGCTTCTCTCTACTTTCCTAGGTATTGATCCCAAGAGAATTCCATAAAAGACATCCTTCTTGTTAGTATCCATCTGACATTCTCCTTCCCTGGGAACACAACTGGTAGCACATGGAAAACTGCGTGTATGTGTGTGTGTGTATGTGTGTGTGTATGTATGTGTGTGTATGTGTATGTGTGTGTGTATGTATGTGTCTATGTGTGTGTGTATGTGTGTATGTGTATGTGTGTACGTGTGTGTATGTGTGTTTATGTATGTGTGTGTATGTGTGTGTATGTATGTGTGTGTGTATGTGTGTGTATGTGTGTGTATGTGTGTGTGTATGTGTGTGTTTAAAGAGTGTGCCAGATTGTGTCTAGTAATCTTGCACAGTCAATAAACAATGTCTGCAATAGGAACAAAGTAAGTAGTGATTCGCCCTTTTGTTTCAGTAGTGAATGTAGCTAAATTGGTCAAGTCATGCCAGCAGCAATGGAATTGGACCGTGTAGAGGAATAAGAGAGGGAGACTGAGGATGGGTAATGTTGACAATTTAACTGAAGAGCTTAGGAGCAAACACAAAATCAGGACAGTGGTAGCACATGTAAAATTTGTTTGAGGTGGAAGAAATGACATTGACTTTGGAATGTTCCTCCACAGGTGGGGGAGGGGCCATAGGAAAGACTGGCGTTAGGTTGACTAGAGGAGGACGCAGCACAGTTTCCTGTCTTGGCTTTTGTTTGTTTCAGGAAAGAAAGAGACAAAGATTAAGGACAGCAGAGGGAAATACAGAGTTGTGTTTGTGGTGAAAGATTAAAATAGTCATTCTGAAGGGTGATGGGTTGAATTGAGAAAATATACGTGGTCTCTTTTATTTTAGGCAGCGTCAGGAGTTCAGTTGAGAGTAATGACAATGAATTTATACGGCACAAATGTAGGCAATCACATATTCTACTTGTTTTCTTGTTTAATATAAATGGCCATGCATTTTGGGTTGGTTGGTAAATGGTGTTTGTGATGAAAACATCTGTTTCCCTTTTTTTTACTCTCTTAAGAAAAAAACCGTTTAAAGAAAATTTAAATTACCTTGCATTTGAAAAGAACACATGAATAAGCTTACATAAACATTTTCTCTGTTGGGGAATACTTCCTAATGAATCACATCCTTTGACTATAGGGTAAAAGGAAAGAACATTATCTGACTAATAAGAAGGAGCTCTTTGTGAATCTATAATAATAAGCATAGATATTTGTCAGTCTAAACTTACCTTGTTGAGCCTCTATAATTAGAATATGACTGATGAAGAGAAGAAATAGTTGTATATAATGTAATGAAAGGCTTTGTAAAGTTTATTTGCATAGGGGATATAGGTGGAAGGCTGGCTCAACTTAATCACTATTATCTGCGGAACTGATGGCATTCCACTTCGGAGAATAAACGACATGACATCCTGTGGTTCCTTTGAATTCTGGACATTACAAGAAAGGGGACATATTATTGCTGTGTTAAATAATATCTGACTTGTAATTAAAAATGAACGTAGGGTTTAATGACTTTTGTCTTTTTTGTGCAGAGAAAACTTCTAAAGCTCATTTTTAACATTTGCTATTCAATTTATAGATTTATAAGCCTAGTTCTTCTCTAGGTCTCTTTCATTACTGAGATTATTTTATTTTTAAAATGGGAAATTGTGGCAATTATTTTAAGGGCTTATGAATTTTTTTAATCTTGTTTACAAATGTAAAACATTTTCAAATATTTTTAAATTTATAAACCTTTATAACTTTTTTTGAGTGCTTCAAATTTATGACAGTAAATTTTTTCTGCATATCTAAATAACTTTTATAAATCTAATTAATAAAAATAATGACCCTAAAATGCATGTAGTTGCTCCAAAATAATATATAAATACTAAAATATCAATTTAAAATACCATGTCAAAATCAAGCACATAATTACATATTTTAAATTTGAAATTATGAAACTATCATTCCAATTTACTAGGAATTCCAAATGTAATATATTTTATTTCACTTAAGTTCTTTAGTGTCTGCATCTACAAACAAAATTTCCCTGATAATTTTATTTTTGTAAGAACAATCAATATGGTGAATCCAAATGCTTTGCCAAATGTTCCAATACTGTTTATATCAGTAAGAAATTTAAAATCAAATATCTGTTTCAAGTACTCAACTGCACATTAGATATTGTACCTTTAAAACTCACTCTCTGCTGGGCATGGGGGCTCATGGCTGTAATCCCAGCACTTTGGAAGGCCAAGGAGGGCAGATCACCTGAGGTCAGGAGTTCAAGCCCAGCCTGGCCAACATGGAGAAACCTTGTCTCTACTAAAAATACAAAAATTAGCCGGGCGTGGTGGGGTGCATCTGTAGTGACAGTTACTCAGGAGGCTGAGGCAGGAGAATTGCTTGAACTGGGAGGGGAGGTTGCAGTGAGCTGAGATCCCACCACTGCCCTCCAGCCTGGGCGACAGAGTGAGACTGTCTCTCAAAAAACAAAACGAAGCTTTCTCTCATAAGCGAAGTTCTCTTAAACATTACACGTATGTAGATTTCCAACACAGATTGGATCCTTTCCAATGCCAAACTATCTTTACTAGGATTTCAAATTTTTAAAGTATTTCTATGCTTAATTGGAAACCCTGCTGAGGCTAAGGAGACGTGTACACATCATGAGAGCAATGACTATCTGGTAACTGAAGATACTCACAATACCAAACACTTAATTCTAAATCTTATGCTGTGGGAGATCATGTCATCCTGCGCGACTATGATTTATTATGACCGGAAATCTTTGCCAGGATTTTGACAGATATTTTTAGATTCTGTTTTTTTTTTCTGAGCTACTAATAAAAACTTATGTAGAGCTTTTATGTTGGTGACCCTCAGACCTCAAGGAGGAAGTTATACCACCCATTCCCTGGAGTTCCTTGGAACAGATTTTCTAATTCTCCTGTCTAATCACAGAACTCTGCCCTCCCACCTACATTGGTCCTTTGTCTGTATGTCGAATGCATTATTTTAGCTCTTAAGAAACATATGTGTATTTTCCAACTAAACCTTAAAACTTCGTGGGAATACCAATGAATGCCTCTTCCATCTAACTTTAAAGAACTTTGAACTTCATAGAATTTTCTATTTTTTCATGTTCTTAATACCACAAAACACAGGTATTAATATCATACGTTATATGGCATTTGCATATCTCTTATAGCTTTATCTGACATGGGTTTGAAAATTATAAGGTCATTCTATTGGCATTTATTTAATTATTGCTTATGACATTTTATGTTGATTGAGCCCTACTTTTTTGGCTTTTGGAAATAAAGACTGCTGTGATTTTGTCTGTAATGGCGCAAACACGTTGTCATTCATTGACATATGAATGTACTTCAAGTTTAAAAGATGTCCTGTTTCTCTTGATCATCAGAAATCTCAGAGCTGACAGCACCAGGCATGTGTGTTTGTGTGTGTGTGACAGAGAGTGAGAGAAGGAGAGAGAGAGAGAGAGATTAAAAAAACACCCCAGAACATAGTAAAGTGACAGAAACAAATTAAAGATGAATTAAATTTCATCCAAACTTTAAATATGGTCATTTTGCATCTTTGAGAAAGTTGGGTAGCTTATTCCAGGACGATCATATTGGAGAAAGGATGGAATACCTGATTAGTATATTAACATAATTTTGAAGACATGAAATGAATAAAGTACTTGTTTCTAATGCGTGATATGCAGGTGTATGTAAGAACTTTGTTAATAGTTGTCTTTTTGAAACAGTAATAGGTGTTTCCAGGTGTGCACAGGTATGTGCGAATATCAGAGATTAAAATAGAAACGGAACCAAAAAGCTGTGCCATCATTGAAAATATATTTGTTTAAAGACTACGTGACACTTAGGAGGCATTTTAATGCAGTATTTTATGTATGCAATTATTTACATATGTTTAAGTGTTTTTTATTTGACTTCCATAAAGTTTAGATTTGTTGCAATCTTATTTTTACCCTTGAGGGAAGAGAGAGACCCTCTCATATTGTTTTATATTGTTTTATACTCAGTACTTGTTTTAAGAAAAAAACTAGGAAGTGAAATCAAAGACAGGCAGCTCAGCGCCAGACCCAAAACCAGGCCTGGGCCTGCCTGGCCTAAACCTAGTAGCTAAAAATCAACTCATGACTTAGAACCCGATGTTACCCATAGATTTCAGGCATTGTATGGAAGAACATTGTGAAACTCTCTGCCCTGTTCCGTTTCACTCTGACCACCGGTGCATGCAGCCCCTGCCACGTACCCCTTGCTTGCTCAAATCAATCACGACCCTTTCTTGTGAAATGCTTAGTGTTGTGAGCCCTTAAAAGGGACAGAAATTGTGCACTTGGGGAGCTCGGGTTTTGAGGCAGTAGCTTGTTGATGCTCCCCACTGAATAAAGCCCTTCCTTCTACAACTCGGCGTCTGAGGGGTTTTGTCTGCGGCTCATCCTGCTACACCCTTAGTAGTATCTGAATCTTGGAAAGGAAGGGGAGGGAATATCCAAATATCTTAAACGGGGTTCTCGGACTTCTAATAAACAGTTAAAATCTTACACACAAGGTATTTAAAGCATACAGATGATTCTACATTTGTTCTAACAGATCATAGTGCCATGAATATTTGTCCATTAACGAACATCCCTTACGTGTAAGAACATTTTGCCACTGCGCTTTTAGTTATCCCCTTTTCACCTACTGTCCCCTGGAATAGTCTCTCCCTTTCGTTTCTCAGGGGTCTTCTTGAGCCTGAAGCTTTTATTGGGCCTCACTTTTTGCTGCTTTGTTCCTTCGCCAGTTCTGGGCCTTTTTGCTGCATCGACTACGGGTTGAAAAAAGGAGAAAGCGCAACCCCAAGCTACTGACCTATGAGTAACAAGGTCACCGAATTCCCCTTAGTCCTGCTGGGGTCTGATCCTCTACTCTGTGAAGACCACGGCTGGGGAAGACCTAACCTTCACTCCAGCTCGCTTGGATTTGTCAGTCTTTGATGATGGAATCCTGAAATGCAGACCTTATACCCTAACCAATTCTTCCTCGACCAAAAAAAAAAACAACCAAAAACCAAACCAAACCAAACAAAAAACACGGCCACCTCTTTATGACCAACCATAGTTTTGGTTTAACCCTTCAAGACGCACTTATCTACTTAATCCACAATTATATTGTAGTATCACGCTAAGCATGGAGTTATTATCAAGGATCAAATGGCCTCTGGCCTTTTGGAATCCACATGATCTTGGAACTCTGTGAAGATTGTCTTCGGATCACTTTGCCCTGCTGTGGTTCACCTCACCCCATGTATTTTGACTTTTCTATCTCCTTCCCTATTGTTGTGTAAAGTTACATCACGATGTTGAGTGGTGTGTTTTACACCCCAATGTCCCATAAACAAATAGTTTTAATACCCTTTTGTTGGTCTAATTTGTAAGTGACCATTTTATACGCCACAGTAAGTACCTGTAAAGTTGGAGAAAAAGAAAAGAGAATTGTGTTGTTCTTGTGCTAAGAAAGGGCAGCATTAAACTCCTCTGTAACCTCTTTTCTGTATTTCCGTTTTAACAAGGGTAGAGTTATCACAAAGTGGGTGAATGTAAGCATTCTTCCCTCAAACATCTGTGTTCTTCAGCCTGTCCCACTTCACCCTTTCCAAAGAAGGGCAGGTTTTTAAATAGAAGAGAAGCAATGTTGAATAAAGAGTATATCAGAATGCTCCATAATTCATATAACCTCCAGACAAGTTCTCAAGTTTATTGGTCAGAAAACACATGGTGACATTCACTACTTTTTTGTTATTATTGTAAAGATTTCTGTGAGAGTGTGGGGCTCAGTCAAACTTTGTAGGGAGAAATAAGCCACAGTCACAGAGATTCATTCATTCATTCATTCATTCAACACGTAGCTTTGTTTCTATTATGCCCCACTGTCCTAGGCTCTGGGGATTAGACAGTGACCAAAACTGACAGGTATTTAGCCTCATGGAGCTTAAAGCATATTGAAGGGAACAGACAAAACTCACATAGGAATGTGCGATGTGCATAAATAAAATACTTTCGGTAAGTGCCATGACTAAAATACACCGAGGGCTGACATACAGTTGCATGTTGCGTAAGAGAGACTTGCGTTAGGTAAGGTGTCTAGGTTAGCTGTCTCTGAGGAAATTGCATTTCAGCTGAGACCTAAAAGATTACAATGAGGTCGGAGAGTGTCCTAGGCAGAGATAAATAGAATGTGTAAATGACTTTACGTTGAAAAATTCCTAAGCTGTTTGAAAAACTGATAGCGGCCAAGTTGCAGGTGAAATGGATGAGAGCAAGTCAAGCTATTACCATTTTATTACAAACCACACATAGGGTCTTTAAATGTTCCAGAATTTTGATTTTTTTTATTACCTGGGAGAGAATGTAATTTTATTTTCATCAAATCTTGTTCTTATAAACTCCTTTTACATTTTGCTTTCATCTGAGTAAGCTGACCATATAGTGCCCTCGTGTGGCGTAGTGCTGTATTACACGATTAATACTGTAGACTCTTTGAGGCATGATTTTAGCAAAATTCTTTTACACCTTTTTCAGTTAATCTAAGTCAATTCTAGCTGCTCTCACTCAGACTCAAACATAGAATCTTATTTATTTGTATTGTTGTGTTTTACTACGTTCTCACATTCCACTGTGGAATGGACACGCGCTGGGAGCACAGACTGCAGTGACCTCAGGATCCAGGCAGACTGAGAACAAAAATGAGGGAGGCCAGACTAGACCTGAAACAAAGACTCTGAGAGACTTGGAGACGCAGGTTATAGGAAAGACTTTCAATTTTATGTATTTACTTTATAAATAAGTAATGCCAAAATAAATAGCCTTGGGGACCATTGTATTTTTCAGTCTCTGTCCCCAGATTTCTACGTTTAGCAAATGTACATGGTTAATTTCTCAGTCAACACCACAAATGCTTTGTATCCTTTTGTGCATTTTGACTATTTTAGAACTGATTATTTTGTGCATCAAGTTGTCTATTTCTGTTTCCAAGTTCAGCATTTTGCCACACGTTTATTTTGGAAAGTATTTCAGGAATCTTTGTTGCTCAAAACCAAGCACTGTAGCTGGAGCTGGTTTCTTTCCTCCTCTCCCTTCCTCTCTCTTCCTTCTTCCTTCCTAAGGCTTGAGCCATTTTTCACTAGAAGAGTTTTATTTTTAATTTTATTTTTATGTATTTTTTTGACAAATGACTGCCAGTATGCTTTATGGAATGCAGCTGTTGAACTTTATTTCCTGCTTTTCTTTGCATTAAAGTAGTCCCAAAATTGTTTTCTGAGGAACTCTTCACTTTGACTGCCAGCGCTGCTTGTGTACCTTTCAAGTCAGAAATTGAGCGGTCTGTTCAGGCCCATCTTTATCCAGCTCCTGCTTTTCACATGAGGATGTTTGTGCTACATGCAATTTTGTTGACTTTTGGAGTGTAAAGCTTTGTTTGTAAATGAAAACATAGAATTACAGCTTTCCCGGTACTTGTCTGGGACTATAATCACGAATTCACTGCAGCTGGATACTTTTCAGACACGTGGATAAGATAAATAATATTTATGAAAGATGGCCTGGAGGAAACGAAGCCATCCATTCTGCCATGTTATCTAAAATCTGTTTCAAGATGAAGTGAGACCACCAAAAATGCCTAACTGGCTGGGCGCGGTGGCTCACGCCTGTAATCCCAGCACTTTGGGAGGCTGAGGCGGGCGGATCATGAGGTGAGGAGATCGAGACCATCCTGGCTAACACGGTGAAACCCCGTCTCTACTAAAAACACAAAAAATTAGCCAGGCGTGGTGGCGGCGCCTGTAGTCCCAGCTACTTGGGAGGCTGAGGCGGGAGAATGGTGTGAACCCGGGAGGCGGAGCTTGCAGTGAGCCGAGATTGCACCACTGCACTCCAGCCTGGGCGACAGAGTGAGACTCTGTCTCAAAAAAAAAAAAAAAAAAGAAAAGAAAAAAAAGCCTAACTGGACCACATCGTACTGGGCCCAACACAGTCGCTTCTTACTGAACTGCTTTAGCCATCATAAAACCTTCTCTTCATGAGGGGCCGTAGGAAATATTTTCTCTTATTTCATATTGGTGTTCTCCCAAATAACTAGAATATATCATGCACGGTCTTGTTACTGGTTATATTTTCTCCTTTCTGCATGTTAATTAGAAAACTCAAAGTCAAATTTGTGCTCTGCCCTGACTCAGTGCATGATTCGCCAGTGTCCATTTGTTCACTGACCACATTTCTGACACCATCTTGCTTCCCTATTTTTTGTATTTTCTAAAGGTTCTTTCTAAAGAGTTTAAGTATTTTATATTGCTATATTGTATGCATTTGCAAGAAACTTAAATGCATTTGGAACAGAAGTGATAGATAAGTAACAACCATGTGATCGCTATCGATTCTGTACCTAATTATAAGTACATAATTCCTGGCTTAACCGTCTGTAACCTAAATAAGTAAGAATTAATACACCCTATAATTCCTCGATAGCTGAAACCTCCCCCCAGATTAATTTTATAAGCCATGCTAATCCTATTTCTCAGTGCACAGAGGTTGAACTTGTGGACTAATAGTGCATTAATATTCCTCATGAAAAATATAGCTAAATAGGGAGAAAGGAGATGAAAAGAACCAAAAATATTCTTTTAAGGATAATATTTGATCCTCTGCATCCATTCATTAAAGCTAATATTCATTCTCCATTTCTCTCTGTCCATCTGGTTCTATGAAAAGACCTAGCCTGCTCTCAACATGTGTGTGACATTAATAGATGTTAGTGATACAGAGATTGCCGTCCGTGCAGATTGACAGCACTGTGTGGAGGTGAGAAGGAGTCTTGTTTACCACTTAGGATCTGGATCTCTGGTCTGCTTTGTCATGCAACACAATCCTTCTGGGATTTGTAAGTGACGACAAGCCTCAGCGATAATTATATTAAAATGCTTTTAACTTAGTGTAAACATAATTTAATAAGATGTAGATGTTCAAAAGGCTAGCCTTGAATTCAGTCTTGAGACCAGAGACAATATGCCTGTGTGCATGGTGTATGTCTGGAAAGCATGTACATTCTTTGACCCCAGTTAATTTCTACGAAGAAGTGTGTTAGTCTCTGATCTAATAATCTCATCTGCAGATTACTACATTTTTATTACGATAAAGAACACCTGGGCTTTTAAAATATAGTAAGGTTATCTTACCTGGAATATTAAATATTATTGAAGTTACAACTTTGGAGAAATTATATTTTTAATGAATATGGTTATATTATACCTGTTCGTTATTAGAGTAGCCCTCAAAGTTGGTGATTTATCAATGCGTTGCTGCTGAATAACAATAGCTTTATTGAATGTCTGCTTCATACTGAGCGTTGTATAAGAGGCTTTTCATATATTATCTCATTTAGTCATCATAAAACATTTTATGGAATGCATTGTCAACATTTTGTGAATGAAATGTGGAGTAAATTGTTTGCATTCCCATAGGTGGGCAGGTTTTTTATGCTAAAAAAAAAAGAGAATGGTTGCATTCACATCTCTTAACCTATATGCACACTTCCTTTGCACAGTGGGGTTTGGCAAAGCTCTATCTTCTGCTAGTGTTAGGGCAGTTCTGATTGAAATCATACCATTTTAGATAAAATTAAAATTAAACTTGTATTTGTATAACTTGAAAATTTTGAATTTTTCCTGCACTGACAGGGAGGCACACTTCATGATTGGCACTCAGGTTTATGTTTTAGAGTAGCAAACAGACAGTGATAAGCCAGAAAAATGAGTTTGTACATAAACTGCAAATATTTTTACTTAATATAGTAAGCAGTAAATAATTAGTCAATGTTTTTGATCATATGAATGACAATTTGAACGTGGGAATATTGCAGCCCTTATGCACTGCAGATGAGATTATGGATTGTCACACTGGTTGAAAAGACAATATGAAATTATACAATATGTTTTAAGATGCTCACAACCCCTAAAAAGCTAGCAAGGAATCTCAGACACATGTGCATAAGGACACACAAGAGCATCCATGGCAGCTCTGTCTACGGTAACGGGGCACTGAAGATTAGCAGGAGAGCAAGTTAACAAATCATAGCATGTTTACAAATGGAATACTACACAGCAGTGTGAATGAGGGACCGGAACTGTAAATGTTAACAAGATTAATCTCAGGAACACAATGTTGAATGAAAATAGCACACCACAGAAAGATACATATTTCTTGAGTATACTTGAATAAAGTTCAAAGCACGCAACACTAAACAACATATTAGAGGCACATATGAAGGTAAAACTATTAATAAAGATAAAGAGGAATTAAAAACCACACAAGATACAGGATAATGGTAATCTCTCTGGGGGAGAGAGTTGTCAGGATGAGGGACCCTCAGGGACCCTAAGGGTTTCGGCAACGTCTTTTATTTATTTTTTTCGAGACGGAGTCTCTCTGTCACCCAGGCTGGAGTGCAGTGGCGCGATCTCGGCTCACTGCAAGCTCTGCCTCCCGGGTTCCCGCCATTCTCCTGCCTCAGCCTCTCCGAGTAGCTGGGACTACAGGCGCCGCCACCACGCCCGGCTAATTTTTTGTATTTTTAGTAGAGACGGGGTTTCACTGTGTTAGCCAGGATGGTCTCGATCTCCTGACCCCGTGATCCGCCCGCCTCGGCCTCCCAAAGTGCTGGGATTACAAGCGTGAGCCACCGTGCCCAGCCTCAGCAACTTCTTATTTTGAGCTGGGTAGCTAGGCGGTGGGTGTAAGGAACCCCCTTTTCCATTTAATCTCAGTGTCTCACATTTATCACAAGCATTTTTTGTTTTTGCTTTTGTTTTTTTGAGACAGGGTTTTGCTGTGCTGCCCAGGTTGGAGGGCAATGATGTGACCACAGCTCACTGCTACAGCCACGACCTCTTGGGCTCAAGCAGTCCTGTCACCTCAGCCTCTGGAGTAGCTGAGACCACAGGCGCATGCCACCACCCCTGGCTAATTTAAGTGTATATATATATATTTTGTGTGTGTAGAGACAGAGTTTTCCATATTGCCCAGGCTGATCTCAAACTCCTGGACTCAAGTGATCCATCTCCCTCAGTCTCCCAAAGTGCTGGGATTACAGGCGAGAGCCACAGAGCCTGGCCACAAGCGTTCCTTTAGTGTCTATGTATTCAATATTCCAACAAGGACAAACAATGAGAAAATATTTAGACCTTAAATATTTTCTAAGTAAACTTATTTATATCGCACTCTTTAGAGAAGCACCTCCTCTTACTTTATTATTTACACATATTCTTCTCTGAATTTAATTCATAAAAGTTATTGTCCACTGTCCTCTAATTTGTGCCACT
The DNA here is from genome assembly GCF_028878055.3 of Symphalangus syndactylus. Classification (NCBI taxonomy): domain Eukaryota; kingdom Metazoa; phylum Chordata; class Mammalia; order Primates; family Hylobatidae; genus Symphalangus; species Symphalangus syndactylus. Next base: position 4,780,008 of record NC_072424.2, read on the forward strand.
TTTTCATCAAATGAGGAAGATATGTGTGTGTCCTCGTACCCTGGGTGGCATGTTGCAAATTTTTCACTCCTGGTAGTGCATAGTCCCTCTCTGGAAATCAGGTCAATTGGTAGAGTCCTCTGTATTTCTGCCTCCTGCCCCAGTGTATTAAAAATGATAAAAAGATAGGCCTCTTCTTCTTCGTGCTGTAATACAACCCAAGCATAGCAAAGCTTTGATTAAATGAGTACAGAATAGTTGGTAGCTGATGCTTGCTATTCCCCAGTGTGATGGTTAATAACGAGTGTCAACTTGATTGGGTTGAAAGATGCAAATAACTGTTCCTGGGTGTGTCTTTGAGGGTATTGCCAAAGGACATTAGCATTTGAGTCAGTGGACTGAGAGACACAGACCCACCCTCAATCTGGGTGGGCGCTGTCTAAGCAGCTGCCATTGTGGCTAAGATAAAAGCAGGCAGGAGAACGCAGAAGGACCAGACTGGCTAAGTCCTCAGGTCTCCATCTTTCTCCCGTGCTGGGTGCTTTCTGCCCTCGAACATCGGACTCTGAGTTCTTCAGCTTTCAGACTCTTGGATTACACCAGTGATTTGCCAGGGGCTCTCGCGTCTTCGGCCACACACTGAAGGGGACACTGCTGGCTTCCCTACTTTTGCAGTTTGGGACTCAGACTGGCTTCCTGGGTCCTCAGCTTGCAGATGGCGTATTGGGGGCTTCACCTTAAGATCATGTGAGTCAATTCTCCTAATAAACTCCCTTTCATGCATACATCTATCCTATTAGTCCAGTCGCCCTAGAGAACCCTGACTAATACACCCAGCTAGGAGGTACAGTTAAGTTGTAAATACCACCCACAGGCTGGTTCTTGTGGCCACTGCCTCTTACAGTGTTTATTTCTCCATCGAGTTCGCAACGGCTGTGGCTTGCTGTGCTCTCCCTCTTCTCTCTCAGTACCTGATGGCCAGAGCTGTTTCCAGATCTTTGCCTTTATAAATGCCTTCTTCCCTCCTACAGCTGATTCCTTCCAACAGGGCTCAGCAGGTGAAAGGCAGTTCACACAAGTCTTCTCTAATGAATACTGCTGTGATGCTTTTTGAAATTACTAACATTCCTATCGCTTTCATTAAACAGTGAAGATAGAAGATTAAAGGCCACTATCCCTGAACAAGAGCTCCTCCTTGTGGCCTGCCGATGTTTTAAATGTGCAAACCTTGGTGATATATTGATATCCTGTGATGAGTTCATCCCACATCAACAATTGAGTTTTCTTCTGTTCTTTCGTATTTTATCACGTGTATAATTATTTTTCTCCAGATGAATCTTGTACTGTTTGTTATATTTACTTGTTCTTATATATATTGCCATATTGCCTAGGCTGGAAAAAAAATTGACTTACGCACTTATTTAGTGCCTCATTTGAAAAAAATGATGGTTTCAATTATTTGAAACTCTAAAGTACATTTTCTTCATGTCCGTTTTCTATATTTTAAAAATGAAGTACTTTCATATGTATTCATGTCACTACAGTCATAAGTTCCCGTCCAAAGTTCCACTGAAGAACCACCTTATCTTACACATCTCAAAGGAATTTAGCTGATGAAATAATTTGAACTAATCAAGGAAGGGATAACATCCTACTTTTTGCAGACTTTGCTTTCACATGTATATTACACATGGACTATATTATAACAGTGTTTGCAAAAATTACTTTTAAGTACATTAATCACTGTTTCTGACAGGTAAAATGCTGAAATAAGCTTCTTGTAATGGGTGTGAATATTTTTTTGGGGCTTGCAGAATATTGCAGATTAATATCACAGAAAGCATGTCTAGTTCATGCAACAATTATTTTCATGCAAATTTTGTGGGTCTTTACAAATAATACATATTTGTTACCACTCTTCTTGATAGCGAAGAAAATAAAAATAATAAATATTTGAGAAAAGATCAGGTTCACTTATACTACATATACCACATTATCTTTCATATCAATAGTCGCCTTGCACTTTAAACCTGTAACAAAACATGAGAAATTTTAGAAGGGAAAATATTGGAAGATAAATTAATACCTCTGAAGCCTGTATTCCTATAAATTTAGTTGATAAAGCTCAGTTTATTTAGAGTTTTGAAGAGATATTTTCTCTTCAATGAAGAAATCTCCATAATTGAATGATCTAAATTTCAATGATTAAAAGTACTAGTAAAAGAAAATATTTATAGAAAAGCATTCCTTTAACAATTTTTACGTCCAAAATATGATTTAATTTTTCATGAAATGGGAATATGAATGATCATACATTCTTTTACACACACTTCATAAGTTTAAAAGTTCTCAATCTATTTTAAAAACCCATATGTAAACAACAGTGTCATAAGATATGTTAAGAACTACAGCAGTCAGAAAAAGTTAACAACCCTTGAAATGGCACAGGAAAGGACAGGATGTCTTCCAGGAAGAGGTGCCAATTCTGTTTAAAATTAAGAGACAACGGAGTAATGCAAATACTAACTTTACCCTGCAAATTGCAACATTTATCATCTAGCATCAAATGTGTATGCTGGGACTGACGCATGCACGCACAGATGGTTTGTGTTCTATAATAAAGTTAATTGGTGAAATAAAATAATGGGTTTAATTTCTAGCAAAGAAATGCTTGGTTAATCTAAATTAGTAATATTTGCTTATGGAATTTCCTACCCCAATTATTTCAGATGCTGTCCCTGAGATTTTTTTTGTTAAACTGCATGATACACATTTTGGGTGAAGTATTTTTAAAACTTAGGGTATCTCCTTATTTTCTGATTAAAGTAAAATTTCTCAGTGTTTCTGTAAGGACTTTGGCAAATACTCTTTCTGCTTTCTAAAACAAAATATAAGAACCAGAAATCTTTGTAATCCTTCACTATGTTGATGTCTTTTACAGCAGATTTCTCAGGAAGTATTGTTTGTCGTTCCAAACTGAAATTTTCCCTTCATAATCTAACATTCATATCTTCAAATCTGACCAAACTCTGTGTAAGTGATATTTTGTAAAACTCATTCTGTGTTTAGGACAAGTGAACACAAAGTTGTCACCTTCAAAATAGCTAAGTGGTCATATCACATGTTAAATTGACTGGGGAAATTCTAAACATTGAAAGTGTTCAAATCTGGATTTTTCCTCAAGAAATATAACCTTTGGTTATTTATATTTGAAAGAAGCTAGTTTTATGAATTAAGCTTTAATTCTGAGATAATTACATGATCATAGGCAGTTATAAGAAATAATGCAGAGATATTTTATTGCCACTTGCCTAGCTTCCCCCAGTGGTAATGTAGGCCAAACTATAGGACAGTATCGTAACAAAGATGCTGACATCGATATAATCCACTGAACTTATTCAGGGTCAGTTTTACTTTTTACGTTAAAGTACATGATTCATTTAGTTTTTGTTTTTAAAATAAAATATCTGAGGGACAAGTCTGCTGACTTAGTTCTTTAAATTTTACAACTAATGCAAAGTTACTGAGACTTACAGAGCTTTGAGAAGTGCACTGTTATTTCCAGAGTTAAATTTAAATAAAACACTTAAACTCTGAGACTATTTTCTAGTTGTAAAAAGGTTAAAACTGCATTGTAGCTGTTCCTTTCCTTTCATTTCAAAACCTAAACAATGTTCTATTATTTAAAGGTAGTTCATTAATAAGCAAAGATTTGTTACAACCGTGATGACAATAACATGTATGTATATTTTAGCATTTGAATACATTCTACATGAAAACATTTCTTTATATTTAAACTATTATTTCATACAAATAGAAGTCAAAAGAAATGTTATCAGATGCTATAAAATAACTCTTCCATAATGTAGGATGCACTGGGAAAATAGTGAATAAAATATCATGTGCTGTTTTGGCATTAGATTTTCCATACATGAAGATAAATGGGTTCATTAACTTCTTCCACCCATCTTTTATATTTTGTAGATTGACTTCATATTACTGTGATAAGAGGCAGATTGAAATCCTGGCTTCCTGATGATATATCTTCTTGTATGAACTCTTGTTGATGTAGATTAAGTGGGCTAGCAGATACAGTAGTACTCATAAAATAGCTTTTCAGAGCTTTATATAGTTTAATAAACATTTGCCTATTTCCCAAAAATATCGTGCAAACATACTAAATATAAAGTCAACAATCTGTACTTTATATATCTATTACCATTGTATAACAATGTAATTTATCTATTTGAAACTAAATTGACCAAAGACATTAACAAACATATAGGGAAATTTAAGTTTTATGTCTTTATGGAAATATGTTTTAAGTCCTGCCTTTTTGTAATTGAGAGTTATATTTTTACTCGAATATTTAAATGTTATATGTAATTACAATCATAAGGCAACACCTATCATGAATGAATCCTGATTTGGTGAGGTGAAATGTCTTAGTTTATGTTTGTATAAATTGTATACAATATTGTGTAATTTGTATAAAATATTTTATCTGAATTTAGTTCTTTAGGTCAGATGGAAAAACCTCTCCTGCCTAGCCCTACCTCCAATAATTGGAAAATCTACTTACTGACATGTCAAGTCACTTCTCTTGAGGAATCAACTTCTAAAAGTAGTAGTCATAGAGTGAGTTTAGACGGAAATTCAGAAACGTCAACTAAAGTTAACTATACCCCTGTTGTTCACTGTTATCATGACTTTCATTTTTCTATCCGGCCAAAAATACTTCTAGTTTTATTCCCTCCAAGTTTAATGCCTTCTTGTTTACATGCCTATTGCATGTTGTCACTTATAAGTAGGAGCTGAAGAGTAAGGACACATGGACATAAACAGAGATAACAGACACTGAGAATTCCAACAGGATTTGGATTATGTATTATATTATTCACATTAAGTCCTATGAGCCTATCAGTGGAGATGCATAATAATTATTTCAAAAATAATTTTAAACATGGAAGTTTGAAACGCATTTTTGGCATTGTTTATCAGGGAAAGTTGGAGAGAAGAGCAGAGATTTTCTAGCTGTCCTCTTGGTATGCTTGCTTATGCATTAGCTTGAATAAACTGACACATCCCGTGTCAGCCCTGAAACCCTTAAGCTGAAGTTTGGGGAGGTGAGGAATCTCTGGACATATCCTTGAGTTGATTGATTATCAGTTTGAAAGGGCAGTGTACTAGTCTGTTCTCATGCTGCTAATAAAGACACACCCGAGACTGGGTCATTTATGAAGGAAAGAGGTTTAATGGACTCACAGTTCTACATTGCTGGAGAGGCTTCACAATCATGGCTGAAGGCGAATGAGGAGCAAAGTCACATCTTACATGGCAGCAGGGAAGAGGGCATGTGCTTTATAAAACCATCAGCTCTCATGAGACTTATTCAACATCACGAGAACAGCATGGAAAATAACCACCTCCATGATTCAGTATCTTGCACGGGGTCCCTCCCACAACCTGTGGGGATTCTGGGAGCTACAATTCAAGATGAGATTTGGGTGGGGACACAAAGCCAAACCATATCAGGCAGACCTTACTAATTGTCACCACCATCTTTTTATTGTATTTATCTTATGTTCTAATTTTAGACGCAGAGATTATTTGTTACATGGCTATTCCATGCGTGATGGTAGGGTATGTGCTTCTAGTACACCTGTCACCCAAATGGTGAACATTACACTCAATAGGCAGTTTATGAACCCTCACTCCCCAGTCGCCCTCCCTGCTTTTGGAGTTTTCAGTGTCTGTTATCTCCATCTTTATGTCCATGTGTCCCCATTATTTAGCTCCTACTTGTGAGAATGTGAAATGATTTGAGTTCCTGCTTCTGGGTTTGTTCACTTAGAATAATAGCCTCCAGCTCCATCCACATTGCTGCAAAGGGCATGATTTTATTATTTTTATGACTGTGTGGTATTCCATGGTGTATATATACATTTTTTAAATCTAATCAACTGTTGACCACCAGCTTTTATTTTATTTTATTTTATTTTTTTAAATTTTATTTTTTGAGACGGAGTCTCGCTCTGTTGCCAGGCTGGAGTGCAGTGGTGCCATCTCGGCTAGCTGCAACCTCCGCCTCCTGGGTTCAAGCCATTCTCCTGCTTCAGCCTCCCAAGTAGCTGGGACTACAGGCACCGCCACCACACCCGGCTGGACCACCAGCTTTTAAAAACAAACTTGATTGACTAATTTTACTAGTTTTTGTGACTCACGACTCATTCAACACTTTGGGGATTAAAAATACATCCTCTGGTTTTGCATCCATGGATTCAACCAAGTGCTAATTGAAAATATTTGAAAAAATGAAAAACAAAAAAATGATACAAATAACACAAATGATAAACAATACAGTATAACAACTACATAGCATTCACATTGTATTAAGTATTATAACAACTCTGTAGATAATTTAAAGTATACGGGAGGATGGGCATAGATTATATATACATATTACACCATTTTATGTAAAGGACTTGAGTATCTGCAGATTCTGAGGAGGGTCCGTTCTGGAAGCAGTGCCCCACAGGTACCAAGGGATGACTGTATTCAGACTGAAACAAAATATTCTTAAACAGAAATCATTGGCCCATATAATAAAGTTCTAATACTAACCCTGCTTTTAAAAACTTTAAATTACATGATATTTTCTTTATAAAATGGTGACTTTTTAAAAGGCATGATCATGTTGGTTGTATTTAATTTTAACTACGTGTTCTAAAAGGGTCTCTAAAATAAAATTGAAAAAAAAAAACCCATTCACTTTTAAAATACTGAGGTTTTGTTGCCTGTTTATAGAGGAGGTTACAAAAAAAAAGAAAAAGGATCTTACATGTATCACTACACTGAAGCAATTGCCTTCAGAATACTTAGCATAGACTTAAATTTCAGTCTTGTAACATTCTGAGGAACATTTATGATGGGAGGGTTGCAGATGTTTATGGCAATTTAAGGAGGTACAAATCTTAAACATACATCAGTAGATTATGAATTCAGAAGTGGTGATTGGTAGCACTTTATAATCTGCAAATTGATTTGCTAAAGTCTACCATATAATAGAGGAAAGTGTAATATCAGATGTAGCAAATTGCAATTTTGGGGCATATGTTAATAGTATGCAGTTTCAATCCCTCATTAAAACAAAACAAAACAGCTAAAATTATGATCTTTTTAAAAAAAATAATTGTGTATGCATGTGTATGTATTTAAACTATGTTATTTACCTAAATATTCTGTCTACTTAACTTTGGAGTTCCCCAAATTTTCTAAAGACCAGTTAGAAACAAAATGAGATCTTAAAATATTTTATCATGAGCATCTGGATTCCGTTCCTTTGTGTGTAATATTTTAAGTTACCATCATCTCTCACCGTCTAGGGCCTTTTATTTATACGTGCTTCAATCTGATACTAGGCGTATTCAGGCTTATTCAAATGTGTGCCCCTCACAGCCTGCAGTGCCTACGACATTGCAGGAGTTTCTTAAAGTCATTTAGACTCTCCATCCTTGGGTTTATACGACACATTTTTTACTTCAGTAATTCAGTAAGAATAGTCCTCAGTACCTCAGGAGGAGCAAAGTTTCTTATGCTTAGAGATGTTAATATTTAGAAGCTTTGGAAGGTTAGAAATACTTTAAAGGAGACAAGCATTCTCCTTAAAAAGCTAGAATATTTCCATATTTACTTTATAAACATGTTCATGGTTGATAGATAAGTCAGTTTTGGGTCACAAAAAGGGGTTGTGCTGCACACTTCTGCATTTGGAATTATCCTCAACATAGTAAGCTTTCAGGGTGACACGTAGATGGAACTTTTTTAGAGATACATCACTTTCTCGGGAAAGTATTGTGGAGTAGAAAAGATTTATAGAGCTGGAACCGTATTATACGGAGCTGTAGATCACTGCTGCTGACCAATGCGACCAGCTTTTTTTTTCCCTTTTTGCAAATATTCACCAAATGTCCTTTGTCTTGTCTTTCCTTTTTGAAGTAACAATTCAATTAGTTTTTTTGGTCTGAAAAATCAGATCATTCCCTGTTCTACATCATTTTTCTTGATTTTTGTTCCTAATCTCATACCATAAACAAATGTTTTTGTTTAGCTGTGTTTGTCAGGAATGACACATTTAACAGCAAAGTATAAATGTAGATAGGTAGTTAAAAATCCAGTACAGTAAATCACTGCTTTTACCATGTGTTTGTGAAGGGTTATGATTAAAAATGGAACCTGAGTGAGGTAGATAAAAGAAATCCAATAATGTTATTTTAGGAGGATAGTGTTGTAACGTTCAGAATTGTAATCATTATAAAGAGCTTTTTTTTCTCTTTTTTTAAACTATCACTTCTGGGACACATGTGCGGAATGTGCACGTTTGTTACGTAGGTATAGACGTGCCATGGTGGATAGCTGCACCCATCAACCCATCACCTCCATTAGGTATTTCTCCTAATGCTCTCCCTCCCATAACCCCCACCCCTGACAGGCCCCAGTGTGTGATGTCCCCTCCCTGTGTCCACGTGTTCTAATTGTTCAACTCCCACTTAGGAGTGAGAACACGCGGTGTTTGGTTTTCTGTAAAGAACATTTTTAAAAGGAAAACGGATACTATAGTTATTACTACTGAATGTATTTAGAAGTTCTAATAAGTTCATATTATGAATGTAATACTGCCTTTTGCATGAAGCACCTAGTGGGTAATTATAAAACTCATTGCGACATAATTGATGAAATAGGTAGAGTGACAATTTCCACTTGTTGATGAACGTTACACATGAACTATCACATGTCGAAACAGCAGAAACTCTTTTTTTTTTCTTTTTTTGTTATTTGGTTGCAAGATGGTTTCTTTGCCTTTTTCTTTTAATTATTATTATACTTTAGGTTTTAGGGTCCATGTGCACAACGTGCAGGTTTGTTACATATGTATCCATGTGCCGTGTTGTTTTGCTGCACCCATTAACTGGTCATTTAACATTAGGTATATCTCCTAATGCTGTCCCTCCCCCCACCCCACAACAGTCCCCGGAGTGTGATGTTCCCCTTCCTGTGTCCATGTGTTCTCATTGTTCAATTCCCACCTATGAGTGAGAACATGGGGTGTTTGGTTTTTTGTCCTTGTGATAGTTTACTGAGAATGATGGTTTCCAGCTTCATCCATGTCCCTACAAAGGACATGATCTCATCCTTTTTTATGGCTGCATAGTATTCCATGGTGTATATGTGCCACATTTTCTTAATACAGTCTATCATTGTTGGACGTTTGGGTTGGTTCGAAGTCTTTGCTATTGTGAATAGTGCCTCAGTAAACATACGTGTGCATATGTCTTTCTAGCAGCATGATTTATAATCCTTTGGGTATATGCCCAGTAATGGGATGGCTGGGTCAAATGGTATTTCTAGTTCTAGATCCCTGAGAAATGGCCACACTGACTTCCACAATGGTTGAACTAGTTTACAGTCCCACCAACAGTGTAAAAGTCTTCCTATTTCTCCACATCCTCTCCAGCACCTGTTGTTTCCTGACTTTTTAATGATGGCCATTCTAACTGGTGTGAGATGGTATCTCACTGTGGTTTTGATTTGCATTTCTCTGATGGCCAGTGATGATGAGCATTTTTTCATGTGTTTTTTGGCTGCATATATGTCTTCTTTTGAGAAGTGTCTGTTCATGTCCTTCACCCACTTTTTGATGGGGTTGTTTTTTTCTTGTAAATTTGTTTGAGTTCATTGTAGATTCTGGATATTAGCCCTTTGTCAGATGAATAGGTTGTGAATATTTTCTCCCATTCTGTAGGTTGCCTGTTCACTCTGATGGTGGTTTCTTTTGCTGTGCAGAAGCTCTTGAGTTTAATTAGATCCCATTTGTCAATTTTGGCTTTTGTTGCCATTGCTTTTGGTGTTTTAGACATGAAGTCCTTGCCCATGCCTATGTGCTGAATGGTATTGCCTAGGTTTTCTTCTAGGGTTTTTATGGTTTTAGGTCTAACATGTAAGTCTTTAATCCATCTTGAATTAGTTTTTGTATAAGGTGTAAGGAAGGGATCCAGTTTCAGCTTTCTACATATGGCTAGCCAGTTTTCCCAGCACCATTTATTAAATAGGGAATCCTTTCCCCATTTCTTGTTTTTGTCAGGTTTGTCAAAGATCAGATGGTTGTAGATGTGTGGTGTTATTTCTGAGGGCTCTGTTCTGTTCCATTGGTCTATATCTCTGTTTTGGTACCAGAGAAATTCTTTTATATATTTTTAAGACATTATCACATCAAGGTATTTTGGTGTGATTTCCAACAGAATCGGCTAGAAAATATTTTTTTTTAAAAAAGACAATGTGATTTGAGTATTTGGTTATCATCACTGACCATAACTATAAATCATTTCCATTCTCTTATAAACCAAAAACTACCTGTGGGAAAATTATTAGCAATCACATCTATGCTGAATGTTCATTCTTATGTAAATTAAAAAGCATTTTCACACAGAGAACTGATTTTTTGTACATCAGATACAGAATAAAATCTAATATGGGTATTGTATTAATAATCCCATGTGGTGAAGGAACGATTAAGTATATCTGTAACCATAATCTTGAGAAATATTTTACCTTTTAGTAAATAATAAAACCCAACTGCTGTTGCAGCTCTCTGAGGTTTATAAAATTATGCTAGGGTTAGTTGTTTTAATCAGCACAGGACATTTTCGCCCCAGATCTGTTGTCTTCCGGGAAAACATTGGCTTCCACAGAAGGTGGTCGTTTTGAAGGCTGGCAGAGATTTCTGCTGGTGACTGTCACCGAGGATTTTCATCCCTAACAATGGGAAGTGTAAATATAATCTGATTGCTGTGGCTAATTTGGGTCCCTTTACAACTGTAAATAACTAGTCCAAGGTTTTTGCTTAAGGTGTCACACCAATGTTACAACTCTTTTGAATTTTTTCAAGTCAGGAATAGACATCTCCTTCTTACTGCTGTGTGAAAGATAATTAATAGATCTTGTCTGTGACTCTTAACTTGGAAAAATGATTTGTTATGGGCAGAGAAATAACAGAGAATAAGAAATCTCAAACTTCGCCATCTCATGATCATCCCTGTTCCCACCGTGGAATTTGATTTAATGTTCTTCCACCTTGGACAGCGGTCAGTGTTTCAATATTAGAAATTCTAGAAGCATGTTCTTGCTACAGTTTCACCCCAAGGACAAGATTATTGCAAAACTCCACTCGATTTGAGGATTTTATTTTCCCTGGTATGATTTGCAGCCACCTGGAAAATGCCATGTTTATTTATGTTATTCTTCTTTATAAAGATTGCGAAAAATCAATGTCAAGGTGAATTCACATGTGCAAATTCTCAGCAACAAGTTAATTTCATGTCAAAGTTTAAAAAAAAGTTATCATTCCTAAAACCAATTTTAGAAGCTGGAATTGTTTTACTGAGTAAATTCAGGTAAAGTGCATGCTTCCTTTGAACACCTGCATCCTGCATCTCATGGTCAGCAACCAAGTTAATAATTAGGAAACGCATCGCATTTCTGCTGAGTTGTTTGAAGTCTCTATGTTTAAGTATAGTGTCATTATTCAGATTGGGTTTTTCTTTTTTTTGGTAAGATGTATTTTTTACTTTTAAAGGAACCTTTAGTCATTGTTTACTCTGTAACTAAACGTGGATACAGATATAAAATATTGCTTGCCTGTATTTTCTGTATTTGACCAGGAGTTATTAACAGAGTTGTTTGATAGCAGAGACGTGTTCTGTTGAAATTTGTGAAAAAAACATATTTTATCTAGATGAACCTGTTTTCCAAATACTTTTTTGATATACAGCTGGAAGCACCAGAAATTTCCCTCCTGGAGAAAGTAAAGTCACACTTTTTAATTGTATTAGTTCTGTGCAGCTGCTGTAACAAATTACCTCTAATGGCTTGGTGGCTAAAACCCCAGAAATCCATTGTCTTATAATTATGTAGCTTAGAAATTCAACAAGGGTCTCAGTGGGCTGAAATCGAGGTATCAGCAGGACTGAGTTCCTTTCTGGAGGTTCTACAGGGTCCATTTCCTTTCTTTTTCTATCCGGCAGGGGCCACCCGCATTCCTGTGGTCCCACAGCATCCTCAAAGCCAGCAACACTGCTCTCTCTCTTTCTTCCTTCCATAGTCACATCTCCCTCTGACTCTCGCTCTTCAGCTTCTCTTTCCCATTTTAGAGACCATTCTGATGTCACTGGGCTTCCTGGGATGACTCTAAATAATCTACCTATTTTGAGGCCAACTGGCTAGCAACCTTAACTTTCCCTGTGGCATGTAACCTAACATATTCACAGGTGTACAGAGATTAGAATGCGGACGTTCTTGGGGGATATGGCCTAGTTCTGCCCACCACAAAGATGGAGCCAACTTTTAAAACAATCTTTGAAAGGCATAACTGACTTTTGGGTGCAACAGTAAAATTTAAATATTAATAAGATAATCAAAACAGCACGTCTAAAATAATTTGTTTTAAAAGTTAACTTACAAATTTCAATTGAAACATAATTTTTTATCAGAAATCCTAGCAGAGTTATATGCTGTCCGACTACTTCACTAATGTGATCCCCAAACAATTACAGGTGTACGAGTCACTGTAGTTTTACAACATTAGCAAAACATTGTACCAGGTTTTGTCAGTCACAAAACGCGAAATTTCAAATCCAAGTTTCTCCCTCCTTCATTGATATGAAGTGAAGTCAACACTCAATCTTACCTGGCATTCTTCTTACTTGGGATTAGCAACATATGCTTATATGAGGGTTATAGGCCTGTGTTCTAGATGCAAAGGAAATTGGGTTTGTGCTTTCATCTTAGAGACGAATTTATAAGGTGAAATTTTCCCAGACACAGGCATAGTATTCAAAGAAGTGCAGATCAAAAAGCATGAATAGTGTTAGCTATAGGGCTGTCAGAACGGAATCGTTGCTTGACCCTAGCAAATCATAGCTTTGTTCTGTTTTCCCCCAGATAATGGTGAGAAATCACAGAAAACATTGGGGGAGATTTCAAAATTGTTAAAATCATATATGTTGGAGTTAATATAGGAGAAAATAACGCCTACTGATACTAATATTTGTCTATGTCATTTTTAACAATCAGAGTTCATTTAAGTGATTTTCTATTCATAAGTTAGAAATCTATTACTGTAAGTTCTTGATTAAGCTTATTAGATGCATTCATTCTAAAAGCCTGGTTACATTTTGTCACATATCAGCTCATTTAAACAACTGGCACTCAAATACTTAACCTATGTTTATGCAAGGTAACACTAACTATAGTCTTTAAAGAGGGAATGAGTCACCATACTTGGCAGCTATGCAAAAGTTTTGCATTGTTAATCATGAGCGTAATGTAATGTGGCAGAGGGCATGGGGCCTTTTGAGTTACTGGGCGAAGTCTAAAAATAGCTGCCGTTCACTGAGTCCAGACCATAGACGTTGCTCTGAGAATTTTTTTATGCTGCCCTCCTCCCTTTTTTTTTTTTTTTTGAGACTGAGTCTCGCTCTGTAGCCCAGGCTGGAGTGCAGTGGCACAATCTTGGCTCACTGCAAACTCCACCTCCCGGGTTCCCGCCATTCTCCTGCCTCAGCCTGTGAGTAGCTGGGACTACAGGCGCCACCACCATGCCAAGCTAATTTTTTTGTATTTTTAGTAGAGATGGGGTTTCACCGTGGTCTCGATCTCCTCACCTCGTGATCCGCCCGCCTCGGCCTCCCAAAGTGCTGGGATTACAAGCGTGAGCCACCGCACCCAGCCAAATCTGTAGTCTTACACCGATTTATAACTTAGAATGGATAATGCAAATGAATACTCAAACTTATTTATTTGATAATATTTTATATAAGTTAACTTCTTTAGTTGTACAAAATATTAAATTACGAAACCAAATATTTTTTATAATGAACCATTTTCTTAAGAATAATACAATAGACATAAGACTAATAAGACTTGGATGTTTATTGAACATTTTTCAAATTAGCAAGAATAAATTTAAGAGAAAACTTTATTTTAAGGATATTAGAATCCACAGAGAAGAAAGGAATAGAGAAATATGATTTAGTCTGCCAATTTTATATGTGAAAAAACAGGCTCACCTATGTTAAGGAATGCAGTCAGTTAGACTGACAAAGAAATGAAATTAGAAATTAGGTTTTCAGACATTTATCTTAGTGGTACTTTATAATAAGTTCTTTTCTGTTCTCTTTAAAATTTCATGTTTATTGTTTTAAGAATTTCAGAAATAATATATAAATATTAAAAGATAATTAAGCTGATAGATATAATCAATCAAGTTAGCTTAGAATGCATCAGAATCTTTTGGAATCCGGGTGTTATCTTCTTGGCTGCGTGTTTGAAGCCAGCAATTTCTTTTCAATTGTCTTTTTGCCTTAATGTGAATTCTTTATTAGCTCTTTCGAAACAAAGACACTTTCCGTGGACAAATACGAGTCTCCAGCTCGATGACTGTAGGGTTCCTGAGGTTGTGTGGCTGACACAGGAAGCCCGAGGCAATAGCTGAGCAAAGTGGTTCAGGTTGTGAATTCTGGAGTCGGCTTTTTTGGTTTGAATCCCAGATTTGACACAAATCAGGAATGTGATCACAGGCCAGTTATCTGATTTTTCTAAGCCCCAGTTCCCTTCAGTTAAAAATGGGGATAATAAAGAATACAACACAGCTCACTCTGTTGTATGATTAATTATTGTATATCAAGATCAAAGGAGGACAATATCTGCATAATAATCAACAAATAACAGCTATTGTGTATACTAGTAACAGGGACTAAGAGGAATCTTTCTGAACAAATGTTTGGAAAACATGGTAGAGATTGGCAGCCAAATTTAGTCAAATAGTTTACAGAATTCCTGCGATTCACTGCTTTTCTTTACAATAGATACCAGAGCCTTGGAAATGTTTAAAAAAAAAAAACTATTGTTTACCTGAAGATCAATAAATATATCAGGCTCCGCACAATTAAGTAGAAAAAGAATCTTTTTTATATTATTATTATCCTGTAGCATTTATCTGTACTTGGTGTCATATCAAAAACGTTTCCGAGAGGGCCTGGTTTCTGCCAATTACGAAGTAGGAACTGTATTTATTTTGTAAACTTTCACCAATGCTCTAGTTACCAATGTTTATTTTTGCCTTCTAGTCTTGTCATATGAGAAATCTCACTGAAAACTACAATACCCTCTAGTGTACATGATTGCATATAGTTTAAACATTAATGTTGTTTTAGGATTTTTATGCAAAGCAGTAAAAGTTTGAGGTTAAGCCCTAAAATATCATTTTATTCATTTATCTGGCAAACTTACTGAACATGTAATATGTGATAGATAGTAATTTAGCTGCTGGATATATAGCAGTGAACGACGGGTAAAAATTTGTGTTCTCTTAAAATCTAAAGGGGTAAGACAATTATCAAAGAAAATATTTAAATCTCATAATATGTCGTGTATTGGTGAGTGCTAAGGAGAAGAAGTACACATGGAGGGTGGAGGGTTACAAGGTCAGGAAAGACTTCATTAAGCAGGTGAAATGTGAGCAAAGACACAAATGAAAAGAGAAGGCAAGCCATGCAGAATGGCCTAGTTGTTAAGAGCACAGACTTTGCAGGTAGAGAGGCGTGCAGGTGTCTGGTGTGTTTGAGGGAGGGTAAGGAGTTCTGTCTGACTGGGCTGTAGTCAGCTAAAGGACAGTGAGAGCAGAAGGAGACAGCGGGGTAATGGAGCCAAATTACATAGTTCCTTGTAGGCCTCCGTAACACCTCAGGCTTTTACTTTGAATGAGATGGAAAGCCACTGAGGAGTTTGTAACCAGCCATACCTTATGGTCTGGTTTAATACGAGAAACTGTCACTGTGGGTGCCATGGAGAAGGTGCCCTAAGGGTTCACAGTGTGTTCATTGGAAATGCTAAGCCTTCTACCTGTGTGCCAGACACTGTCACCTCTCACCTAATGCAGGAACATCATTCCCCCAACTTTTCCCTTTCTTCTGCATCATCAATTCTCCTCCTGCTAATTAATAATATTCTTCATATGCAAACATGCTACAATTATTCTTATTTTAAAATACCTTTCCATATTCTACAAATCTCTCAAGATACTGCCTCCTTTCTCTGACCCTCAGAGCAAAACTCCATGCACCCATTATACCCAAATCCTTTCATCTTGGTTTTTAAAGCTCCCACCCCAATCTGCCTTCTCCTTTTCTACTGTCCAAAATTTGTTGTTGCCAAGGATAACATTGATCTCCATATTCTTCAACTTTTAGTCCTTTTCACAAAATTTGACACAGGTAATCTTTGACTTCTCCTTGAAACATGTTTGTCACCTGGGTTCCAGGTCACAGTATTGTCAGTTCTATTCACCATGTTATAGCTGCTGCTTCCTGCGTTCCTTCGTTCACCACCATCTTCCTGATTTCTCAGTTACAGCACAGAAGGGATGATTCTGGCATTTATTTACTTTATTTAAATGCATTTTCTTTTTTACCTCAGATGGTGTCATGCTTTAACTCCTATGCATATACTGCCGATTTTCAAGTTTATAATCCCCAGCCTTCATTGTGCTGTAGAACTGTGGAATTGTACATTGAGCCACCTAGTTGATATTACTTCTTGAAATCTAATAAGTAACTCAAGGTTATTATTTGCAAAATTGACCCTCTGATTTTCTCCCTAAACCTGGTTCTGCCGCAACTTGGCCAGCTCAATAAATGACAGTTTTATTCTTCGATAATTTAAACCAAACTCTATGAAGTTATCCTTACCTGCTATTTCTATTTTTCCCAGATTCAATCCATCAGGAAATCCTGCAAGTCTACTTTTAAACTGAATGCCTGTTGAGGTAATTTGCACAGACACTACTTGGTATAAACCACCATCAGCTCTCAATGGAATATTGCCTTAGTTTCCTGTTTGCGTCTAGAGCTGATGAAGCCGGACAGCAGGCTGATGGCTAGTTTTTTTTTTTTTTTCCTGAAAGAAATAAATTATTGTAATTTGGTGGGTCTTAAATAACTGACTTTGAAATTATGTAATCTCATTAAAAATACATACACTATTTTTTAATGAAAATTAGAAACATCCTAAACTTTATTTAGTAAAGTCTTGACAAGTTCTTTCTGTGTGAGTTTTAATGGTGAAATCTTGTTCAAGAACAAAGAACACGTTCGAACGTGTTAGGTAAGGGAAGGTCTAAGATAAACTCAGAGAGAAGAGGCCTATTGCTTTATTAGAATTTGTGATTCTTTGAGAGTCTTAATGTCACAAAAACAAGTATAAAAAGAAACCATAGAAATACCTCATTAGCCATCTAGTTTTTAATATGCTGTCTAACCAAGGGTTGCATTTCTTGAGTCAAAGGTAGCATTTTATGATTCATAATTTCTACCATTGCTAAAATTTTAAATTTGGTCTTAACATTTGATTGGTTCTCTTTCATAATTGCAATTTCAAGGCCTATAGTTTGTCTGGGTTGATAATTATTCAGATGAATGATTTATCCATTTAGATAAATATCAACTGGTTCTAATAATTTGCAGTTACTCTTTATGTCAGGTTGCTTAATCATAAATGCTTTCTTAAGACCTCCTCTTTGTCAAAACTGTTCTTTAGATTCCCATAAAACACTTCTGGAGTTAGAATTTTCCCCATCATTTCTAAAGATAAATGGAAGAACTCAGAAATTAATTTGACCTCTTTGCTGCCTTGCCATCCTACTTAATTACTACAGAGTTAACTATAAAAGCTATTATTTCATCAGTAACTATCTAATTTATAATATCCTATACTGAGTATAAAATGTATGAACTGGTTGGGTTATCTGGCTTTATGTTACATAATTGCCCGTTCAAATTTTTATTTCAACCTGGTTTATGTGCTTTGCGACATTTTGGATATATTCGTATTTTTAGGTATTTCTCGTTTTAGTAGAAACTGATGTTCTTAAATACAAGCTTTTACTTTGATTTCTATCAGCATTGTGAGAATTTGCTCATTTTCTAATCGGACCTTTTCAGGTCATAGAAAAATTAAGGAATGATATTGTCATTTAAATTCACTAAGAGAGTTGGAAAACACCAGCAGTGATTTACAAGTTAAGGAAAGTAAACAGATGCTTTAAAAATATATATTTTTTAATGATGATAATATTATTATTAATTGAAAGCTGATTTTCAGGAATGGAAACAAATGTTGATTTGTGGGTTCTTAATGTCAAGCTAACACCTGTTTCTGGTAGTTTAATTTACTTTGGTCCACTCTCTTCTTTATGTAAGAGTAAAGTGTTTTGTGGAACACACTTCAGTACCAAGAAAAGCTTGTTAATAGCTGTTCTACAGTATATATTCTCAAATCCATGTCATGCCACATCTTTTCATACATTGTAAGTCAGTGGTTTAGGACATAAAAAAATGATGTTTCTCAAAACACTTGTTATTTACTCACACATACTGTGTTGGCTTTTAAATCTATTCTCTGAGGCTGGATAGTAGACTTTCTTTCCCCCGCAAAAAAAATTTCGTTGGATTTTTTTTCCTTGAGGCATATCAAATTCTTATTTCCTTTAGGTTATAAAGAAATAGAGATTCAAAACATTGTGTTGAAACTTTTTCATATTTTACCCCCTATTTTGTGGAGAAATGTTTCAAAAAGTAGCCAATGCTATATTTCTTAGTTGTATTTTATTTTTACTTCATATTATGTTGAATATAAAATAAAACTTGAGAGATGCATTTACCAGTTTATTCAATAAGGCCTTTTCTTTATATATACTCCTAGATAAATTTTAGCAGGAAGGTCAGAAACTTGTACTAAATTAAACTCCTCTTGTATCAGCACACTTCATATTATGGCTTAAGCTGTTATCAGAAATACTATTTCTTAATATCATATATTATTCTTTAAAGCGCAACAATTTAATACAACTATAAGACCCTCACAGATCAAGAGCTGAGGGTGTTTATAAATGAAACATAAAAGATGACAGACATAGGGCCAGTGGTCTCGAGTAATGTCCATGAAACCCCAGTGCAGGAATGCAGGCAGGCCTCAGAGGTAGTAAAGTTATACTAAGAAGTAGAAAGTTGACAATTGTTTCTCTACCTATTCAGACCTCTGTTTCCTCATTTGTCAAATGAAATCAATAATAGAAAGTACCTCCCAGGACAAACGATGGGATGGATATAAAGCACTCTCACACTTTGGCACATAATAATTTTTCAGTGTTCCACAAGAAACCTTTATTTTGTTTTATCTTATTTTGTCCCTATTCTTTCCCCAGTCACTTGAAATGTTGGAAGGAAGGTGAGGGGACTGATCTGCTTACTGCTCTTGTGTTGTGGCTGAAATTTGTAGGGGAGGCTGCTCTCCATAATTAAGTCTAGTATCATTGTTTCATACGTGTGCCTTTAATATTTTTAAAACATTTATTTAAAAACTTAAGCCTAACTGATTTGTGAACTTCTCAGAATGAGTATTCTTCTTAAAATATTAAATTAATAAGAAAATTAAGCACAATATAAGGAAGACAGTTATATAAAAACTGAACAATAAGTTAAATTGGAGTGTAGTCCAAGGCACTTGGGATGCTAGAGCTGTTATAAGTGAGCTTTCAATTTATATCAAGAGTCCTGGTAGATAGAAGATTAAGAGTCTTTGTATCTTACCATCTTATAAAGTAAGTTATACGGGTTCAACTAGAGAGATAAGCAGTGTCCTGACAAACGTGAATACGGGTTCCCTTTTAAAAACGTTTCTAATAAAGGCATTGCGTTGAGCTTGCCTCCAATGTGGCATCTCGGTGGAGACATGAAGCTGAGGCTCCAGGTCCGTGGAGGTCATTTCTCACTCTTCAGTTCCATCAGATGATACGCCAGGGGTTAGGAGAAGCTACACCCCGTCTCACATTTCAACTCTGCTGCAATGAGAAGGAAATAAGTCAAGGAAAATGCCTCACTTCGTTAAGGCAGGGGCAAGAGAGAAGAAGAGCACCATGGTTTGTTCATGATTTAAAAATATTCAGCCAGATGGCCCACAAGTAAATGTGGCCCAATTAATTGGTAATGTGTAATCAGATTAGCATTTCTTGCCTTCTTAGAGGAGTATGAAATGGGCAAAGAGATGGACAGAGGTGCCAAACATATCTTCTTCCTTAATTTCTCATGAGGAAAAAGATGATGAGTAAAAAGGAAGGAATTAAATGAAGTTAAACTAATATTAAGTGAGATGTATCAATGTGTTAGGTTAAATACTTGTCATTAATCTGGAGGAATTAGTATAAAGTAAAATATAAGACTGTTCATAGTAAAATAGTCAATAAAATGAATATAAACGCAGATAGCCCACATATGCTAGTTTTTTAATGAAAAAGTTCTCTTTCAGATATGGCCCTTCACAATATATGTAAAGAAGACACAAAATAAATTGATCAAAAAATGGTAAAGTAACGTGTCAGATTATTTTTGAAAGATGTTCCTTTAAGCAAAAGTTAATGAAATGATGGTAGTTGCATATAAAGAAAGAAATCTGTGACAATAGGGTCTTTCATATTCACTAGAAACATACTTGGGGATGAGACTTAACCCATTAGGCATGAATACGAACAGAAATGGAAGACATTCAGACACAAGTGATCATTTGTGAGACATGAGCTTGGTCGTATTTATCCTGCTGAGTTCTTTGTTGAAACGACATTGCTTCCCCACATGATCTTTCCCACAGCCCGTCTGAATTGTGCTGTGTGGAGCCGTGTCACCCAGGCTTTCTGTGCCAGGGCCACCTTGTGATGGCTCATCCAGTATCTACTATCCACTAGCCAGTAACTTCCAAGGCTGAGAGTGGCCAGGGGAGGAAGAAAGATTATGTCCTTATTACCAGGAAAGCAAGGTACACTGGTGATATCTACAGCCTGAATGTGACCAAATGCAGAGTGGAGAATCTCTGACATCATTCCACATCTAGGAGTTCCTATACGCTGTTCCTCTGTCTTTGCCTCCCGTCTGGAGTTAAATGAGGGATATTTTAAAAAATGTTCCCCTGAAGACTTTTCCTATTTTTTTTTTTTTTTGCTAGTGTTCCTGTTTTCCATATAACAAGTATCAAAAAGCATAGATGTGCTATTTGCAAAACTAACTGAAAATTTCTTAGATTGAATTAAATGTAACATTTTACACCGTGTAGTGCCTTTTTAAACCAGGTATCGCATTCAAATCAGCGATTCGCTAAAGTATCCCAGTAACGTAGACAAACAAACGAGCATCTAAAATCTGATCACATCTCTTCCTTAACGGCTCCCATGAGTCAATAGAAACAGCAAAACAGAAGGAAAAGGAACATCTATAAAGGCCGCCTTAGTGCTAAGAAATTTTTATCCATCATTATATTCAAGCATGGCAATAACACTGTGAGGCAATTGTCTTGTACTTACTTACAGAGCAGATAATAAAACAGGATCAGGAAGATACAGTAACTTTTCCTGGCTCTAAGTAACTAATTGATGAAAAAGTTTGGGTTCAAATTCAGAGCTGTCCAATTCCATATTCTGTACTAATTCCAAATTCTTTATTACTTAAAATATTATTTTAGCAAATAGCTCAACGAAAACTTTTCACAGAGCAAAAAGGTTATTGCATTAATGCTCGCATGTACATTTGACCGATAATCTGTTGTCCTTTTATGTGACTGTAATTTTACCCACATTGAAATGTTTTTCCAATGTTGGTTATAGATGGGGTTTGAATGTCCTTTACTCTGCTGCGCCTCCCTTTGAGATCAACTGCATCCATTTGCTGGATGGTTAACTTAGGTTACGTAAATCTATAACTATGTATCAGAGTTTTTTTGGTCTGAATTGCTATCTCTAAATAAGTAACCCAGAAGAAAATTGCACTGGCCTTTCACCAGCACAACTGTTTTAGTCTTAAGACACCAGCAAATATATCCTCTGTTTCAGTGACCAATGAAAGGCCATATTAACTCACAGTTGGCTATGGCTGGCATTTTAGCATGATATAAAAAATGGAAATCATAAAGAATCCTATGGACATTTTGTACTATAGATATTATTTTTATAGAGGGTGGAGGTGCTTCATTTATGCATTCTAAGGAACAAAATTTAGCTAGTAATTAACAGTATTTAACCTGTGTAAAGTCTTTTATGCAAGCTGTAAAATTAATTTTGTTACAGAAATTGCATTACACTTAACAGCTGATGACCTATCTTACCACAGTAATGTATTTTTCATTAAAATGAAACATTGTGTTTCAGAAGCAGGAGCCAGGAATCAGGGGTTGAACTGGAAACGGCCACATGTGTTATATAGAATTTCTGTCTTCCAAAAGAGCATATAACCTGGCATTTCTCAGTTTATTACTGCATCAAGATGAGCAGATTTAAACTCTAATTAAAGAGATGCCATACATTGTCTTTTTACAACTTCGGTGACGTTAACTGTTGTCCTGTCGAACTATCCCTGGTAAATTATAACTGTTGTTTTGGTCTTTTATGTAAGCTCAGACGTCTAGGTTGGATTTATCGTGAAGTTGGAGTATTGCCTAGTATTTTCCTGTTTAATTCGGGCTCTACTTCCCTACTGTAATATTTTACTCCCTGGTAGTGCAAAGTGAATTTTGTTTGTTTTTATTTTAGTTGTTGTCGATTATCCCCTAAAACATAATTTTCAGTAGTACACAATAAATGCAGTGTGGATGGCAACTTCGGTAATTAATTGAGTCCATGAATGGAGTGATTATATTTTAAACGTTTCCCATAATGTGTAGAAAAGAAAAACAACATGAAACTAGGGATTGGGGAATTTGGAAATCTTATATAAATTTGATAATGTTTTAAAATCTTAATGAGGCCGGGTGAGGTGGCTTATGCCTGTAATCTCAGCACTTTGGGAGGCCGAGTGGGAGGATCATTTGAGGTCAGGAGTTCGAGACCAGCCTGGCCAACATGGCGAAACCCTGTCTCTACCAAAGATACAAAAATTAGCCATAAGTGGTGGTGGGCACCTGTAGTCCCAGGTACCCGGGAGGCTGAGGCAGGAGAATTGCTTGAACTCCAGAGATGGAGGTTGCAGTGAAGTGAGATCGTGCCACTGCACTCCAGCCTGGGTGACAAAGTGAGACTCCGTCTCAAAATAATAATAATAACAACAATAATAAATAAAATCGTAATGAATTTTCATTATAACGATTCTTCTTGAACAATATTTTTCCTATTATTATTTAAAAAAAGAAGTAATATACAAATGGGTAAGGAGGAAACACATGTGGGTATGACAAATTAAAATTTTAAGAAACGTTAGATGTAAAGACAAAAATGGATAATTAAACATTAAAATACCTTAGATTCTGAGTTGCAGTGGAAAAGTAGGAACAAAGTGGAGATAATCAGCAAGGTGAGTTGGAAGATCAAAGAACTGATTAAAGGAGTCTATTCCAATTCTAAGACAAACACTAGTTGCCAACTTCCATTGATAACCATTCCCCCTTTGCCACCAAAATCAAACAGAAGAGCGTAATTGCCTCATTTCTTAGAATGAACCTGCAATATAAATTTACTGCTAACAACCTGCTTTCCACCCCCTCTCTTCTTCCCAGAGAACTGCTTAATTTTTCAAAATTTCACAATACTGGAATATAATCTTCCTTTAGTGGCAATTAGAAGAGTGGAAAATCAATGCAACATTCGTATGACAGAGTTTGGTAGCGAGAGGATCGTAACAACCTGTGTTTTCGTTATTGGTTGTGAGGTAGGCCAGATTTTTTGTTAATGTTTCTGAGTTGAAATTCTTAAGTTGTTCTATTACTTAACCTATAACATTGTTTCATAGAAACAGATTTGGATGTATTTGGAGAATCTGAATCTGAGTCAACTTTTGCACAACTCAGTCCTAGTGTTGGATTTAGCAGTAAGCGATGTATTTATTTATGTATTTATTTACTTATTTATTTTTAATGACAGGGTCTTGTCCTGTCATCCCCAGGCTGGAGTGCAATAGCATGATCATAGTTCACCGCAGCCTTGACCTCCTAGGCTCAAGCAATCCTCCTGCTCAGCTTCCCAAGTAGCTGGGACTACAGACGCACACCACCTTGCCCAGCTAATTCTCATTCTTTTGTAGAGACAGAGTCTCCCTATGTTGCCCAGGCTGGTCTCAAACTCCTGAACGCAAGAGATCCTCCTTCCTTGGCCTCCTAAAGTGCTGGGATTATAGGTGTGAGCCACCATGCCTGGCCTCAGTAATAAGCTTTTAAAGAACAAAATCAAATTGTTCAATATCTTAACTAATGTAACATAATACTTTAAAAATTAGAAAAACAAAAAGCTTGCTATATGTAATTGGAGTAGATGATACATAATAAAATAACTTCAATGTTGAGTTTTTTGAGGGACCTCCATGGTTTTACTGGTTTACATCTCTACTAACAGTGTGCAAGTGCCCCTTTCTCCTCATTCTCATCAAAATTCATTGTTGCCTGTGTTTTATTTTTGATAAAACCATTTTAATTGGGGTGAGATAACAAGATAACAGCTCATCGTAGTTTTGATTTGTATTTCTCTGATGACTAGTGCTGCTGAGCACATGGACGGAACTGGAAGACGCCACGTTAAGTGAAATGAGCTACGCACAGAAAGACCAGTATCTCCTGTTTTCACTCATATGTGGGAGCTAAAAAAACTGATCTTACAGAGATAGGAGAACAATGATTATAATAAACTGGGAAGGGTAGTGAAGAAACAAGTATTAAGAGGGGTTGGTTAATGAGTACAAATACGATTAGATGAAAGTAATAAAATCTAGTGTTCATTATCACAATAAGGTAACCACAGGTAACAATAATTTATTGCGTATTTCAAAGTAACTAGAAGAGTGAAGTTGGAGTGTTCCTAACACAATGAAACAATAAATGCTTGAGGTGATGAATATCCCAATAACCCTCTTGTGATCATTAAACATTGTATGTGTGTATCAAAATATCACATGTACTCCCATAAATATGTGCAATTATGATGTATCATTAAACATTGAAAATTTATTTAGTATTATTAGTTTTTTTTGTTTTTTTGTTTTTTTTTTGTAGAGACAGAGTCTTGCTCTGTCACCCAAGCTGGAGTGCAGTGGCACAATCTGGGCTCACTGCAACCTCCGCCTCCCAGGTTCAAGCAGTTCTTCCATCTCAGCCTCCCAAGTAGCTGGGATTACAGGTGCATGCCGCCACGCCCGGCTAATTTCTTTTGTATTTTAGTGAAGACGGGACTTCACCGTGTTGCCCAGGCTGGTCTCGAAGTCCTGAGCTCAGGCAATCCGCCCGCCTTGGCCTCCCAGAGTGCCAGGTAAAATTTAGGATTTTAAATGAAGTAAAGTGTGACTAAGTAGGCAGAAATTACAAACAAGGGATGAACAACAACAAAAATGAAAGAAAGAAAGAAAGAAATTTCTACAAAATCCTGAAAGATTGGCTTTACTAAAAATCTTGTAATTTGGAAAATGAGAGAAGAAAAATAGAACCAATGATATGCCTGATTGTTGCCCTCAAATATTTTATAGCAGGAATGCATAAGAATGAGATAACATAATTGGCCTTCACATAGATACAATATTTAAATGCTTTTCCCTTTTGTGTAGAAACATGACACACTGATTTCTCATGTTGAAGGCGAAATTAAATCTAGCCAAGTAGTGACCCGGCTCTCCGCCTGCCGTGGTTTAGTGAAGACCAACAATTCTAGTCCGAGCTTAGAAGCCTCGGAGAGGATGCTGACGAAAGCTCCGCTGCCTAACACTCTGACCCAGGCTCAGTGCATACTGACCACCAGAAAAATCGGCTCTATTTGTGGCTTCAGCGCTTATTATTCCTGGTTGCTTTCAAATATCCTAACATAGTGAGACCATGAAGACATTTATAATTCAGTCCTAAAGTAAAATTCAACCATGTTTTTTTCTACTGTTCCCAAAGACCAACTTGTGCAGGACTTCAGGTGGAAGAACTGGTGCCTGGATTATGTTGTAAAAAACAGTATTTTAGCCTGATGGTAGGAGGATAACACATTCTTTTTCGTTTCTGCAAAAGATGCTAATTTCTGCCATTGTTAAGTTTCAGATTCACTCTGTTTAATCAAAGAACCCCTAAATGGATCTGAGGAGTTGCTTACAAAGAATTTTTTGATCATGTATGTCTGCTCACTGTCTACTCAGTTGTCACATTTATAAATGAAAGCATTTTAAAATTAGATGTCAGTCTTTATTTTCATCATTTTCACTTATTTCAGGAGCAAATTATCTGTTAAAATTTCTTTTTCAACCATCTACAACAGATCTAAATAGGCCAAGGATATGTAGTAAGATATATGACTCTTTATGCAAACAAAGAAGAGAAAATAGATCATCTTTTTCTTTGCGGCACTGGAATTACCATATTTAAAGCATTCTTCAAACTATTTTTAATCCTTGATTTTGCCAGTATGACATGCAATCTTACAATTGTTTGTCCTATTAGTATTCCTTTATAAAAATATTCTCTCATGCTAAAGAGACTGGCTTGTTAATGGAAAAAAATTCAACCAAGTGAAATTTATAGCTCCTCTTTTAAAAACACAGCTCTTTAAGGGCTTTGTGGCAAGAAATCAGGGGCATTAGCAACCACTTTCAAGTTACTTTAAGGGAAAATTCATGAGAATCATTGAAAATTAGTTTTATAATTTTTTTACAAAATTTTATATATATACACATATATACACATACATATATGTGTATATATATATTCTATTCCATGTACAAACTACATTTTTAAGCAGGCATTACTTAGATGCTTACTAGATGGAAATTAACAATCTATGGTTCTAAAACGTAGATTTATGTAGACTGATGTAGATACTTGAAATTTGCCCCAGCTCTACTTCCTAATAGATGTATGAATAGTCATGTAACTGAACCTATCTGAACCGATTTTCTCTGTAAATGGTGAAAATTATGCCTCAACAAAGGGATAGTGAAATGGGTAATATTTGATAATATGAATTTAGCTCAGCCTCACATAGTTAAGCAATCAATAAACAATAATAAAAATAATAAATAACTTGTTTTAATACTTCCCTATCTTTCAATACCTGGCATAGAATTGGATGAGAATGAAAAATTCACCTATGTCACCAAAGCAGACGTGAATTGAACACTTAGATATGTTTCACTTCACTCAGCTCCTGCAGAGAAATTTGCCATCAGAAAACAACCCATGTCTGAGGCTGCTGGATAAGAGCTTAAGGTCCCCTTTTCATAGATGTTCTCATTTCTCTCGAGCTGGATACCACACCTGTCCTTTAAAGGCCTGTAAGTAGCTAAACTATCATGGTTTTAAGTCTGTACAATTTCCCTTTGTCCTGTATATAGAATACAAAATGGCACATGAAAATACACACACACATACACACACACACACCAGAAAAACTGAAAGAAAAGATAAAGGAAAGCCTCAAGAGCAAAATACTCAGATGCAGAAGTGTAGACATGCATTTAAAATCTAACTTTCTTTTGCTAATGAAAATAGAATCAAGCCACAGATTTTTGTGACTGGCAAAGGTAATTGAGCCCCCAACTGTTAATCTCCTTTCTTCACTCCAAGCTACTTGATTCATTCAACAAACATATTTACTATCTACAAGCTTCAGTCACTGAGCCATATGCCCAAATAAATGTCAATCAACGCCCTAAAGATAGACTGATGTAAAAGGTAAGAAATTTCAATCCACTGTGTTGCATACCATGACAAAGTAGGTATAAGAGATGATGTGACTACTCTTACTACCAGAAATTAGGGAAGACTCACCAGAGAAAGTCACATTTAAGATGAGTCCTTAAGGGTTTAGCAGAAATTTAATGGATTGAGAAGAGGAAAGTTCCTTTTCGATTTTTTTACAACTAAGTGTGTAAAGGCATAAAAAGTTATGCTATGTGCAGAGATCAATGGGAAGGGTAGATGAGGAGAGTATAGGATGCCGAGTGGGAAATGAGAAGCAGGAACAAGAGGGTAAACAACTGGCAGTTTCTTAAATAGAAGAGCTACATAATTGACTCTTATCTGTATACAAAATAACTCCTGTGTTCCCTGGAAAAGATTGTTTAGGAGAGAGTGACAAGTTAGCAGAGGCCAGTAAGAGTGGAGGGAGTGACAAGCCTTTTGTCTTTACCTCCTTCAAGTCTCTGCTCAAATATTGCCACTTTACAGAGATTGATTTGAATGACCTTTAAATAACAGTCGCTGCTACTCTCTTTCCTTATTTCCTATTTTATTTTTCTTTGAAAAAATCATTACAGGATTAGTTATGATTTTCCCATTAGTATGTCATTTTTTATATCTTTTGAGATAATTGCCATAGCCTCAGTGACCAGAATGTTGCCTGGGACGTAGTAGCTACTCAGTAAATATTTTGTGAATAAATCAATGATTTTTTTCAAAATGTGAGCTCATGAAGACCCGGCCCAAGGCGATCACCACGGGCATAGAGTAGAGAGTACAGACTTAAGAAGCTTTTCCAAATTAAATCAACCAAACGTATTTGGTGATGGAATATATGTAATGAGGGAGGAAAGATCAAAAAAGGAGGTGCTTCCTTCACAGTGTGGGAGATTGGATGAATTATGATGACATTCACCGAAATGAAATGTAATATGAACACCTTTGGGAAGGAGATCATAAATTCAGTATCAGGGGTGTTAAACATCAGTTCTCTGTCAGTCAAAAGGGAATGGAATTGCAGGCCTGGGGCCCAGGAGAAAGCTCTGAGATTAAGGTAGGGATGTATAAATCATTAAAAATTGATAGCAGTAGAAGACACAAGTATAAAAGTCATATGAATAGTGAGCATAAGAATATAAATACTGTAAAGTTTAGAGCATTTGGAAAAATACTAAGGTCAGGAAATAAAACGATAATATTTTTAAAATGAGAGTTAAGGATGACAAAAATTCTATGATTCCGAAGTTGCACTGGGAGTCTTTGAGATTGGCCACTGTTCATCAGGAGAACTAGATAAGTTTTTGTTTTTGTTTTGTTTTTTAGCAACAGCATGGGAAGGAAAAAAATACACTTTTTGCTAGACTAGTTTGTGATTTTTGCACTTTAAAGTGTAGAAACTTACTAAGCTTTTAGATTTCAGAAATATGTAGGTCAATATCTGAGTTTAGATTCATAGAGCACTTTTTGTCTTTCACCAGTTTCCTGATAGAACCAGCATCTGAAATGTTCCCTCCTGTCCCAAAAGTCTACACTTCCTATGGCTTCTTCTATGTACTTATTTCCCGTTTGAATGTCTTTCCTTTAATTCTATATGTTACAAAGCAGAAATAATTGAATAGCTTGTAGACTTTCTCAGGTGCACACCCTTTTCTCTCTCCTCTAAATTGGTCACCAAAATTCCATCATGGCAATGTCAACAATGATGGCAACATGACGGTTACCACAACTGCATGCTCATCAGGGAGGCATTGGAAAGCCACCCATCCATTGGTGAGCTTCTTCCAACTGACACCTGGGAAACGGCCACTTACCCGCTCTCAGTCTATTGTTTTTAATGGAACTGGGACTGCTGGATATTGTGTTGGGGAAAAAAATCCATGCAGAACCAATGATATGTAAGAATTAATGGAATTCCTAGAAAAAAGCAGACACTTTTGTGCTCTTTCGTGAGGGAATATGAGAAACAGCTGCTGCCATGTTGTAATCATAAAAGCAAACCTTAAGTATGAAGCCAAATATGTAGAAGAATGCAGATCTGAGAAACAAAGAAACAAAAAGAAAATAGTTATGTAAGCTCTTCATATGACTCATGTAGACTTTTTAGTCATATGAAGTAAGAAGTGGCTGTTCCTTAAGGTGGAGTTGCTTAGTCTTCTCCACAGCCACCAGAGTCCTAATTAGTCATTTATCATGTGCCATTAATTGTGCTACATATTTTATGAACATGATGTCATTATATTATATCATTTAATTTTCAGCACAATTCTATGAGGCAGTTATTACTACTGTTTTACAGATAAGAAAGCTGAGGAACAGAAAGGATGAGGAATTTACTCAAAATTACACAGTTAATTGAGGCACAGATGCAGGAATTAAACCCTAACCTATTCTAAATCCCTCAATATTATTCCACCTGTCCTGACCCGAATTTCGCTACATATTAGGGTTTCCATTATAATATCTGGCGTGCGGTTTCCTCTAAAGTCTGTCCATACTAGTGCCCTGTCTCCATCTTCTCATGTCTGTAAATGGATTTTTAAATTATGGGGTTTACATTTCTTTTCTATCTACGTACACTGACAGAAGAATTACCACCTTACAGAATGAAATCACATTAATATGTCCTTGCTGCTCAAGAGGCAATTAGGGTATTCTCTGTGGACTCATCCAATCCTTGGACCACATCTTATTTTGTGAAACATATAGAAACCGAGCTTAATTAAATTAATAAAATAAAATGAAATACATAAATGTTCAGAATGTGTCTGAATTAGTACCCAACTACATTACTTAGGTAATATTTAGGCTTTTAAAAAAAAATTTATGAAAACTCATGTAACACCTGTGTGCTTGGAAATGCTGACTATTCTTGTGCTTAAAGCTTATCCATGATCTGCTTCAGAGTTTGTGTAACACAAACCCCCAGTTTACATACACACACACACACACACACACACATATACCTATATGATATGTATGCATGGAAAATTGAGTATATGCATATAGAAACATATCATTAAGTGGATTTCTAAAGTTCTTAAGAATCATTGACAAACCAATTCATTCTCAAAGACACCTTTAACAAATGTT
This sequence comes from Symphalangus syndactylus, assembly GCF_028878055.3. Classification (NCBI taxonomy): domain Eukaryota; kingdom Metazoa; phylum Chordata; class Mammalia; order Primates; family Hylobatidae; genus Symphalangus; species Symphalangus syndactylus. Next base: position 4,810,854 of record NC_072424.2, read on the forward strand.
TGATTCTTATCTTACCTTAGTTAAGTATTATAGGAATGCTATGGAAGTTTGACCTGATTTACAAAAGCTAATTTATCAGATATCAAGGAATCCCAGATTTTGTTTCTACTTTTAAAAAGGTAAACAAAAAATCACAAGCACTGCATATCTTTATCTTTTAAATGGAAGTAAATCTAGCAGGTATTTTTTAAAATAAAAAATATACATGAGACTTGCAGTTTTCATTACAGCATGTAAAGAGCTTAGCAGTCACCACTTCATTCTAACAACAAGTTAAAAGCTTATCAAATGAAAAACTAACAGTTCTTTTCAGATCCATCTAGACGTCAGATCACAGAGCAAACTGTTGCCCCTGAAATCGGAGAGACACACAGGCAGATACAGAGATTCAAAACCTACTTGCACAGAAACCCGTCAGCAGTAACACCTGTGGGAACCAGTGCCAGAGTAGGGAAACCTGAACCATAATTGAGGAATTGCTGGAGGCCCACTGTGGACAACTCTGAGAATTAAAAGCTCCAAGGGAGCACGTCACAAAGGGCCCCCACACTTTTGTGAATTTGAGCTCTAAGAACTCTACCGGGTCCTCACAGTGAATATTGGATAAAAGTCTCTCAAGCTTCTGCAAGGGAGAGGGAGAAATGAACCGATTTGAAATACAAAAGGGCAACCGTTCTTAAAGACTTGTCTTCCAGAGAAACTATTTTATCAGGGACTGACCGTCTGGGGTATTGTCAAAGCCTAACTGACGTGAAGGAAGGAAAATATCCTGTGTATTAGTCTGTCCTCACGCAGCAAAAGGATATACTTGAGACTGAGTAATTTCTGAAGGAAAGGTGTTTACTTGACTCACAGTACAGCCTGGCTTCAGAAGCCTCAGGAAACTTACAATCATGGTGGAATCGGAGCAAACACATCCTTCTTCACGTGGTGGCAGCAAGAAGTGAGAGCGAAGGGGAGGAAAAGCCGCTTATAAAACCACCAGATGTCAGGAGAATTCACCCACCACCATGAGAACAGCACGGAGGTAACGGCCCCCAGGATTCCATCACCTCCCGCTAAGTCCCTCCTATGACCCGTGTGGACTATGGGAACTACAGTTCAGTATGAGATTTGGGTGGGGACACAGCCAAACCATATCACCCAATTTCAGCCACTGCTTGTCATCCTATGTCACCCAATGGGCAGAGGTTGTGGATGGGGCTGAGAAGCAGGTGAAGTTCATAGTCCGAAGTCACAGGCTCAACAAAATACTAATAACTTCCTCTACTGCAACACCTTAGCAATCTACTAAAGGCCTGTTTGCTGCAGTTCTATTTACCCAGTACATCATGTCTTCCTTTCAACACAATATTACGAGGCATACTAAAATGTAATAAGCACAATTTGAAAACAAAGAACAATCATCAAAATCAGAGTCAGATAAGGCAAGAAAGTTGGAAGTATTAGACAAGAAATTTTTTATTTAGTAACTATGATCAATATGCTATGAGATTTAATAGAAAAAGTAAATAACTTGGAAGAACACATAGACAATGTGAACAGATGAAAATTATAAAAAAGAGTCAAAAAGAAGTGTTAGAGTTTAAAAACACTAACAGCAATGGCGAGTGCCTTTGATGCGTCATTAACAGACTAGACGTGTATGAGAAAAGCCTCTCTGAGCTGGAGAATATGACTACAGAAACATCCACAATAGAAAAGAGAAGAGACAAATGATGAAATAAATCAGAATATAATATCCAAGAAATGGGAAACAACTAAAAACTATGCATAAAGGGAATACAAGAAGAAGAAAGAAAGAAGCAGGATTTGAAGCAATAATAACAGAGTTTCTCCCAAATTAATGACAGACACCAAACCACAGATCCAGAAAGCTCAGAGAACACCAAAGAGCATAAATGTCAGAAAACCTGCACGTAGGCATATTATACTCAAACTTCAGAAAAGGAAAGGCAAAGAAAAAGCCTAAAAAGATGCCAGATTTTTAAAATACCTATTTATAAAAGATCAAAGAAAAATATTATATCTGACTTCTTTTCAGAAGCAGTGTAAGCAAGAACAGAATGGGTTTAAATATTTAATGTCTTGGTAGAAATAAAACACTCTCCAAGCTAGAATTCTGTACCCTGCAAAATTATCCTCCAAAAGTGGAAGAGAAAGAAAGACACCCTCAAACATAAATTGAGAGAATGTTTGGTCAGTAGACCTGCCTTGCAAGAAATGTTAAAAAAAAAAGTTATGTAGAAAGAAGGAAAAGTATACAGGTTACAAAGTCATATCTACATAAAGAAGTGAATAGAATCAGAAAAGGAATAAGTGAAGATAAACCTTTTATTTTTGTTATTTTATCTAATAGTTGCTTCAAAATAATAATAGCAATAATGAATTAGATTGTTTACACTTCTGTTCATATATATGGCTATGTGTAAATAAAATGAGTGACACTAATGATACAAGAGACAGGAGTGAGTAATTAGGATTATTGTGTTATAAAGTTCACACACTACCCATGAGGCAGTAAAGCATTGTTTCAAAGTGCATTTGGATTAGATGTAAAGGTATATTGCAACCTGTAGGGCAAGTAATTTTAATTGTAAGTAATATGGATGATATTAACACACTATAGACAAAGACTGTAAGAATGGATCAAGAAACTATAAGCAATCATATGTTATTTATAAAAAGTCTTATATCTAAAGACTCATAGATGAAAAGTAAAAAATAGGATGGTGAGAGATACACTATGCTAACACTAATCAAAAGAAAGCAGGAGTAGCTATATCAATTTCAGACAGAACAGACTTCAGAGCAAAGGAAGTTATCAGGGATAAAGAAAAATATTACATAATGATAAAGGGTCAATACTCCAAGAGCACATAAAAATCCTTAATGTGTATGCACCTAACATCAGAGTGTTATAACATGTGAGGCAAAAACTGATAGGACTGCAAGGAAAAATGCATAAATCCACTCATAATTAGAGACCTTAATACCCTGCCACCATAAGTGGACAAATCCAACAGGCAGAAAATTGGTAAGGACATGGATGTACAGCATTACCAAATCATTTGGATGTAACTGACATATAGACTACTTTATCTGACAATAGCGTATTACACAGTCTTTCAAGCTCACATAGAACATTCACCAAGATAGATTACATCTGAACAATAAAATCACACCTTAACAAATTAAAAAAGATAGAAACCATGCATTGTCTGCTATCAGACTACACTGGAATTACACTAGGTCGATCACAGAAAGACAGCTGGAAAAATCTCAAAATCTTGGAGGTTAAATAACACATTTCTAAATAACCCATGGGTCAAATAAAATATCTCAAGAGAAAGTAAAAATATATTTTGAACTGAATTTAAAAGAAAATACAGTTTATCAAAATTTTTGGGAGGCAACAAAAGCAATGCATGAGGGAAATTTATAGCATCGAATGCACATGTTAGGAAAGATGAAAGAACAAGCAACAATATAACCTTCCACATTAAGAAACTAGAAAAACAACAAATTAAATCCAAAGTAGGCAGAGAAAAGAAATAATAAAAATTAGTGGAGGAATCAATGAAACTAAAGACGGATTCAAATAATCAGTGAAACAAAAAACTGGTTATTTGAAAAGATCGGAGTGGAAGAGAGAGAGAATGAGAGAGACCACGCGAATTACCAATATCGGAAATGAAAAAGAGGACATCACTATAGATTTATGGGCATTAAAAGGGTAGTAAAAGAATATTACGAACAAATCTGTGCTTCCAAATTGGGTAATCCAAATAAAATTGACCAATTCCTTAAAAGACACCATCTGTCAAATCTTCCACTGAAAGAAACAGAGTTATAATAGGCTTATATCCATTAAGGAAATTGACTTAATCAGTTACCAGAATAGAAACACCAGACCCAGATGAGTTCAGGGAGGAATTTTAGCACATATTTATAAAATAAATTATGCCAATTCTCCACAGTCTCTTTTGGAAGGCAAAAACAAAGGAGATACTTTCAAACTCATTATTTGAGGCCAGCTTTACCCTAATAGAAAAACCAAAGATATTATAAGAAAAGCAAACTACAAAACAATGTCTGTCAGGAAAATAGCTGCAGTAATACTCAAGAAAATATTAGCAAATTAAATTGAGCATGTATAAAAAGAATTATACACCACAACCAAATTAGATTTATCTAGGCATGCAAGTCTGGTTAAATATTTAAAAATGAATTAATGTAACCCATCACATCAACAGACTGAAGAAGAAAAATTACATGATAATACTAATATATGAAGAAAAAACATTTGACAAAATCAAACACCCATTCACGATAAATTCTCAGTAAACTAGGAACAGAGAACTTCTTCAAGTTGATAAAGCATATCTGGAAAAAGCTCTAAATCTACAGCTAATATCATACGTAACAGTGAGAAACTCAAAGCTTCCACGTTAAGATCAGGAAAAATGCAAGGAGATTCAATTCACCACTCTTCTCAAGATTGTACTGGAAGTTCGAGCTAATCAAATAAGAAAACAAAATTTTAAAATATAGAGTGGAAAGGAATAAAAAGAACTTTCCTTGTTTGCAGATGACATGATTGTTGACATAAAAAATCCAAAAGAATTCTCAGAAAAATTCCTGGAATATTAGTGATTATAGAAAGGTATCAGAATATAAGGTTAATATACAAAACTCAGTTGCTTTTCTACATATTAGCAATGAACAAACACAATTTGAAATTACAAACACACTAATATTTACATTATTATCCCTCAAAATGATATACTTAGGTATAAATCTAACAAAATATGTACAAAATCTATGTAAGGAACACAGCAAAACTCTCATGAAAGATTTCAAAGAACTAGGCTGGGTGCGGTGGCTCATGCTTGTAATCCCAACACTTTGGGAGAGTGAGGCAGGCAGACCACCTGAGGTCAGGAGTTCGAGACCAGCCTGGCTGACATGGTGAAACTCCATCTCTACTAAGAATAGTGGCAGGCGCCTATAATCCCAGCTGCTCTGCAGGCTAAGGCAGGAAAATAGCTTGAATCTGAGAGATCATGCCACTGCACTCCAGCCTGGGTAACAGAGTGAGATCCTGTCAATAAATAAATAAATAAATAAATAAATAAATAAATAAAGGATATATTTCATGCTTTTGTATAAAAACCTCAAGGTAGTCAAGATATCAGTTCTCCCAAACTTGATCTATAGTTTCAACACAATCTGAAATAATCTTAGCAAGTTATTCTATAGATATCAACAAAGTGATTCTAACGTTTATACAGAGAAGCAAAAGAATCAGAATTGCCAATTTAATATTGAAGAAGAATAAAATTGGAGGAGTGATGCTATCAAACTTTGACTTACTATAAAGCTATTGTAATCAAATTAGTGTGGTGTTGGTGAAAGAATAGACAAATAGATAAATAGAACAGAATAGAGAGCCCAGAAATAGACCCACATAAATGGAGTTAACTGATCTTGACGAATGAGTGAAGGTAATACAGTGGAACAAATACAGTCTTCTCAGAAAATGGTGCAGTTTTCCATGTGCTAACAGTTGTGTTCCCAGGGAAGGAGAATGTCTGATGGGTACTAACAAGAAGGATGTCTTTTATGGAATTCTCTTGGGATCAATACCTAGGAAAGTAGAGAGAAGCATGGTAGGACAAGGAGAGAAAGTGGGCTGGATGCAGCTTCAGCCTATGGGGACACTGGTAAAATAACACTTCAGAGCTGTATAAAGGCCAAGTTCTAGTTGGAACGGGTAGACTGTGCCTTCATATCCGTCTATTGATCAGTCATTGGTTGCAGGCAGTTGAGGCCACCCTTAAAGAGGGCTGTGATCACAGCACCCATCATACAATGTAACCTCATTCTGAGGATGTTCCTCACACCTCTATCATTCTTGCATCTTGATTGTTCATTACCAGGTCCTACTTTTCTACTTAATTTTAAAGTGCTGAATTTCCTCATAATTTCTTTTCCCCACTCTTCATGCAATATACACTCAGTGCAATCTCACCTACTCCCATTCTTTCCTTTAATAATGATAGACTGAAGGGACCCAAATTTATATCTGTACCAGATATTTCCTCTAGCTCTAGACATATATTTGCAAAACCTACTTGTAGAATTCTACTCATGATCTTCCCCCACTTCCTGTTCTTTCCCAAACAATCTTTCTTTTTTCTTGCTCCACAAACAGAAACTAGAATGATTTCTTTAAAAATACAAATGAGGTCAAGTTACCCTTCTGCTGAAACTTTTCGGTATCTTCCCAGTAACCTTCAGATAAGGTAAGAACATTCTTAAAATGACTGTTTCAAAGCTCTTCACATTCTGATCTACGTTTCTTCCTTAAGTTATTCTCTAGGTTAATTTTACTTATTCATACTTCCTCCTTGATCCCTGTCATTTGGTGAATCTTTCTTTATTTTTAAAGTATCTGTTTAAATGGCATTTCTTTAAAAACTCTTATTCATTGTCTAAAAGTACTTAAGGATTTTGTTCTATAATATCACTCTATCTTTGTGTTTATTCAAATGACAAAATTATGTACTTTATTCTTTTGTTTCATATATTTTTCTTCTGTTTGCCCGTGAGTTTCAAGGGGGCAGGGGAACAGGTTATCCTATTTTTTTTTGTTTTTATTCTATCCCCAGTGCCTAGAATAAGGCTTCATGCACAGAAAACATTTTATGTATGTATATGCTGAGAAAAGCAGTATGATTGAAGAATGCATAAATAGTGACTGGAAAATGAACATGCGAATCCCAGCACTTTGGGAGTCCGAGGAGGGCAGATCATGAGGTCAAGAATTTGAGACCAGCCCAGCCCACAAGTGAAACCCCGTCTCTAGTAAAAATACAAAAATTGGCCAGGCATGGTGGTGGACACCTGTAATCCCAGCTACTTGGGAGGCTGAGGCAGCAGAATCACTTGAAGCCAGAAGGCAGAGGTTGCAGTGAGCCAAGATCGTGCCAGTGCACTCCAGCCTGGGCAACAGAGTGATACTCTGTCTAAAAAAAAAAAAGTAAAAAGGAAATGTACATGCATAATTTAGCATGTGTTTCTACCACTGAACACAGTGTGGGCAACATAGGAATATATATCAGGATGATGCAGATGAGTAAATAATTCTGAATTATTTAATAGTCAGGATTTATAGCTAGGATTATTTTCAAAGGCCTATTAATATAAAATGGAGATGGATGAGCATGTACTACCTGAGGGCAGAAGAAAATCTCAATGAAAAATATGGAGTAGAAATCAGAAGGCAACAAAGAGGATGGCAAGATAATTGCTTTTCCAAAGTAATGCAAATGAACACACTGAAAAACAGGCATGGGTAAGTTCACTATGGCAAAATGTCCAAATATATACTGGCAAGCAAATGGAAAGTTTTATCTTGACTTTCGAGGTGAATAGAGATCTACAGGGATAAATAATATTTTATAGCTGAGAAAACACATGTGAAAAAGGGGAGAAATGGCCGGGCGCAGTGGCTCACGCCTGTAATCCCAGCACTTTGGGAGGCCGAGGCGGGTGGATGACCTGACGTCGGGAGTGTGAGACCAGCCTGACCAACATGGAGAAACCCCGTCTCTACAAAAAACACAAAATTAGCTGGGCATGGTGGTGCATGCCTGTAATCCCAGCTACTAGGGAAGCTGAGGCAGGGGAATCGCTTGAACCTGGGAGGCAGAGGTTGTGGTGAGCCGTGATCGCGTCACTGAACTCCAGCCTGGGCAACAAGAGTGAAACTCCATTTCAAAAAAAAAGAAAAACGGGAGAAACTTGCCCCAAATCATTTGGTTAAAAAGTTGCATATTTAAAATGTGAACCAGCTGGGCATGTTGGCTCATACCTGTAATACCAGCCCTTTGGGAGGCCGAGGCAGGCAGATCACCTGAGGTCAGGAGTTTGAGACCAGCCTGGCAAACATGGTGAAACCCCGTCTCTACTAAAAATACAAAAATTAACTGGGCGTGGTGGCACGTGCCTGTAATCCCAGCTACTTGGGAGGCTGAGGCAGGAGAATCACTTGAACCCGGGAGGCGGTGGTTGCAGTGAGCCGGGATCGCACCACTGCACTCCAGCCTGGGCGACAGAGTGAAATCCTGCCTCAAAAATAAATAAATAAATAAAAGTAAACCAGTTTCTTTCTAACCTCCAAATGCACAATATTCCACGACACCAACCCTACACCAAAGAAATGTGTAGAAGTTTATAAAAATGGTTATTAACTGATTTTTTTTCAGCACCAGAATCAACTATCCTGACTCTAGCTTTAGAAACGTAAGTTAAAAAAAGAGGAAAATAACTTCGAAGGAAGTAATTCTTTGAAAGCCGTTAGGACAACACAATGATTTGAGTGTCTTGTGCTTTTCCATGAAAAGGTGGGGCTAAGTCTGTTGTAGAGGGTGAAGGAGACACAGGAGTTAAAAATGTGCCAACACCGTGGCCCTTGGAAATAACTTGTAAGATCAAATGAAAATCGCAATCAAGACTGTCAATTTTTGATCAGATTGTTTTCAATCGATAATGAGTGCAGGCCTGCAAATGTGTATGGGAATTATGTGGCATATCAAGGTACATTTCTGCAAAGCATACTGGGTGCAATATGGCTTGTGGATTCAACATTCCTTTATATAATTGCACTCAACTAATGTATGCCTTGGAAAGCAAGCACATCAAACATTATGTCTTAACAGATTTCTGAAAGAAAAACTGGAGTTCCTGGAGGCTCTTAAACAGTCTGCTGGTTATTTTATGGCATAGAGGAGAAAATTTACCCTGGAGAAATCTAGCCGAGCACATCCTCAGACTGATCACATTCACCTTCTCATCATGCTTCCAGTCTCAATTAAAAACAAAACAAAAAACAGAGAATCATATATGAGTAATCTGTCCTGAATCATACAGGGAAAATCCATGATGAGATAATACTTATGCATCTGTCTTAGAACATGTCTAGAATACTTACTAGGAAGACTCACTATCAAAAGGGATTTTGGCATATGTGCATTAATTCAGCAAGCCTCATTTCTTAAATACCAAACATGTGCCAGACATTGTCCTAGGAAGAGAGGATTTAGAAAAAAAAAAAAAAGATATATTTACATGTAGTCCAGCCATAGAAAAAGATAAGTAAGTAATTAAATGCAGGAGTATACTATAGCTTCAAAAATAAAACTTATGAAGGTGCGGAAATTAGCACACATAGGATAGAAAGGTCACTTCTACATAAGAGGAGGCGATTATCAAGAAGATTCACATAAGATTCAGTATTGACCTAAGGTTAAAGAGAGAAGCAGTGTTCTTGGACCAAGTTTTCTGGGAGGTGGGAGAGTAAAAGAAGTCCGGGACCAAAGGAAGCTACAACAGAGAGCACTGAACGAGCAGCCTTGCAGGTCTGACCCAGACTGTCATCTGAGAAAATTACAGGCAGTTTGATTGGTTGGGGCACAGGCCGTGAGGTGGGGCATGATGAGTGATAGCTGGAACCAGGCAAGGCTCATAAATGTCACACTAAGGAATTCTCACTGTTTTCTACCAGCCACTGGAAGAAACTGAAGAGCTTAAAGCAAGATAATGGCACATCACAAAACACATGGATTCGAGGTGGTAAGACAAAAAGAAGTTACTGTAGCAGAAGCATTAGGAAGTAGACTTGTATAATTTAACCGCAAAATAAGTACTTTTCCTACCCCACAAAAACATTCCAACATACAGAACTAATGTGGGTTATTAATTATTTCACATTGTTCCCTACTGAAACAACATACTTTCAACTTTGTTCTTTCAGTTCTGAGCGTGCTTATCTGCAAAGATACATAACCTAGTCTCCACGTCTTATCATAGAAAATTAGTACAGGTGACTTGTCTATTTTCAAACGGGGAGAAAAATATAATAGAAATAGATGCATTTAGTCCTTCTGAATTAACCAGCTAAGCTACTTGAGGAGGAGGAGATTATATCAAAATTTTAAACTTTTAAAACTAATTTAACATTATAACCACAAACGAACAGATATATATATATATTTTTTCATTCAGGAACTACTTTAGAGAAAAATTAAAATCCATGCTCCTGCCTTATTCAAAGCAAAATGATATTGGGTACAGCTGTTCATTTCAAAGGCCACTGCACATCTCCCATAAAAGCAGTGTGCTAGAGTGATAAAAACTGCCCACCAATGGTCATGCCTATGCCCGTTTTCTAAGGTGTTTGCCACACTCCTGTCAAGAGGTGAAGTCTGTTTCTTTAACTCCTCAATCTGGGTTGCCCACGTGGCTTGCTTTGATCAATGAAATGTCACAGAAATTATGTTCTAGGACTTTTGAGCTCAGGTCTTCAGTTTCTACTTTCCCTTTCGGAACTCAGCTCCGCATAAAGAATTCCAGAATCTCCTGTTAAGGAGGGTAACCACACAGAGAGACGGGAGGGTGACAGGCCACAGGCAGAAACACAATCTACATGGAAGAGACCCATGGCATTCCAGCCAACAGCAAGTACCAGCCCCCACGTGCGAATGAGGTCAATGGGTTCCACTAGCTCCAGCTGAGCTGTCCCAGCCAAAACCATGTCAATCATGGACGAGTTCTCTCTTCTTCATCCTGCCCATACTGCTGTCTCATGGCATCATACCCAATAAAATGGCTGTGATTTGAAGTCATTAAGCTTTGGGGTGCTTTATTACATAGCAACATATAAATAATAATGAGTAGCAAAATGCTTATTGCTAACTTTTCAGTGTAAAATTCCAGTGGCAGACCATGATGCCATGTAGAAAATATCTGGCTCAATTCGTACAAAAATGGCACAGCGTGTGGGACTCAGAGGAGACACCACAGTAGCAGGCCCTATATGCACAGCGGGACACACAGGAAGCCAGTGTCCAAAGAGCTGAAGGTGACCCTGTGGCCTTTCAATATTCACACTAAGAAGCAAAAGCAATAGCACAGCATATCCTGGTCGGTGATGTGTGTGTGTGTATGTGTCACAGCTGCATTAGACCAGACCACGTGGTAATATTGTCTAAAGAAAGAAATAGAAAATATATAGAAAGATCTAAACTTGTTTTTCTTTAGAAGTTATGTCCCAACCATGATAAAAGTGCTATTTTTTCCCCCTTGAGGAAACAAAGAAAAAACAACGATAACATTTCTACGCATTTTTTTTTTTTTTTTTTTTTTGCTGTTATATCCATTTTATGATGCTTTGGAAGTACTACTTATTCTTACTTTTAAAGCCAGTCAGAATGTGTGTGGGTGTCTCTTATTTCTGTCTTTTTAAAGCTTCAACATAAAAGTTCTTTAGTACATCACACATTGCAATATTAAAAGAAAACACTATCTTGCCTAAATAAGCAGTATCCTATAATAGCCAGTCGAAACTAACTTCAATGTGTGTGATATGAATATTGCTTTCTGAAAACTTTACGGTCTGTTTGGACCACTCAATATGTAATTTTTAAACTAGGATGCCATAGTGTTTAAACAGTTTTCACATCGGAAATGTAAGAAATGCTTCTCCTCAGCAAATGTAAAAGAACACAAATCACAACAAACTATCTCTCAGACCACAGTGCAATCAAATTAGAACTCAGGATTAAGAAACTCACTCAAAACTGCACAACTACATGGAAACTGAACAACCTGCTCCTGAATGACTACTGGAAAAATAACAAAATGAAGGCAGAAATAAAGATGTTCTTTGAAACCAATGAGAACAAAGACACAACATACCAGAATCTCTGGGACACATTCAAAGCAGTGTGTAGAGGGAAATTTATAGCACTAAATGCCCACAAGAGAAAGCAGGAAAGATCCAAAATTGACACCCTAACATCAAAATTAAAAGAACAAGAGAAGCAAGAGCAAACACATCCCAAAGCTAGCAGAAGTCAGGAAATAACTAAGATCAGAGTAGAACTGAAGGAAATAGAGACACAAAACACCATTCAAAAAAACCAATGAATCCAGGAGCTGGTTTCTTTTAAAAGATCAACAAAATTGATAGACCGCTAGCAAGACCAATAAAGAAGAAAAGAGAGAAGAATCAAATAGACGCAATAAAAAGTGATAAAGGGGATATCACCACTGATCCCACAGAAATACAAACTACCATCAGAGAATACTATAAGTGTCTCTATGCAAATAAATTAGAAAATCTAGAAGAAATGGATAAATTCCTGGACACATACACCCTCCCAAGACTAAACCAGAAAGATGCTGAATCCCTGAATAGACCAACAACGGACTCTGAAATTGAGGCAATAATTAATAGCCTACCAACCAAAAAAAGGCCAGGATTCACAGCTGAATTCTACTAGAGGTACAAAGAGGAAGTGGTACCATTCCTTCTGAAACTATTCCAAACAATAGGAAAAGAGGGAATCCTCCCTAACTCATTTTATGAGGCCAGCTTCATCCTGATACCAAAGCCTGTCAGAGACACAACAAAAAAAGAGAATTTTAGACCAATATCCCTGATGAACATCGATGCGAAAATCCTCAATAAAATACTGGCAAACCGAATCCAGCAGCACATCAAAAAGCTTATCCACCAAGATCAAGTTGGCTTCATCCCTGAGATGCAATGCTGGTTTAACATACGCAAATCAATAAATATAGTCCATCACATAAACAGAACCAAAGACAAAAACCACATGATTATCTCAATAGATTTAGAAAAGGCCATTGACAAAATTCAACAGCGCTTCGTGCTAAAAACTCTCAATAAATTTGGTATTGATGGGACGTATTTCAAAATAGTAAGAGCTATTTATGACAAACGCACAGCCAATATCTTACTGAATGTGCAAAAACTGGAAGCATTCCCTTTGAAAACTGGCACAAGACAGGGATGCCCTCTCTCACCACTCCTATTCAACATAGTGCTGGAAGTTCTGGCCAGGGCAATCAGGCAAGAGAAAGAAATAAAGAAATAAAGAGAAATAAATATTCAATTAGGAAAAGAGAAAGTCAAATTGTCCCTGTTTGCAGATGACATGATTTATATTTAGAAAACCCCATCACTCAGCCCAAAATCTCCTTAAGCTGATAAATTCAGCAAAGTCTAAGGATACAAAATCAATGTGCAAAAATCACAAGCATTCCTATACACCAGTAACAGACAGAGAGCTAAATCACGAGTGAACTCCCATTCACAATTGCTACAAAGAGAATAAAATACCTAAGAATCCAATTCACAAGGGATGTGAAGGACCTCTTCAAGGAGAACTACAAACCACTGCTCAATGAAATAAAAGAGGATACGAACAAATGGAAGAACATTCCATGCTCATGGATAGGAAGAATCACTATTGTGAAAATGGCCATACTCCCCAAGGTAATTTATAGATTCAATGCCATCCCCATCAAGCTACCAATGACTTTCTTCACAGAATTGGAAACAAACTACTTTAAAGTTCATATGGAACCAAAAAAGAGCCTGTATTGCCAAGCCAATCCTAAGCAAAAACAACAAAGCTGGAGGAATCATGCTACCCGACTTCCAACTATACTACAAGGCTACAGTAACCAAAATAGCATGGTACTGGTACCAAAACAGATACATAGATGAATGTAACAGAACAGAGGCCTCAGAAATACCAACACACATCTAAAACCATCTGATCTTTGACAAACCTGACTAAAACAAGAAATGGGGAAATGATTTCCTATTTAATAAATGGTGCTGGGAAAACTGGCTAGCCATATATAGAAAGCTGAAACTGGATCCCTTCCTTACACCTTATACAAAAATTAATTCAAGATGGATTAAAGACTTAAATGTTATATGTAAAACCATAAAAACCCAGAAGAAAACCTAGGCAATACCACTCAGGACATAGGCATGGGCAAGGACTTCATGACTAAAACACCAAAAGCAGTGGCAACAAAAGCCAAGATAGACAAATGGGATCTAATTAAACTAAAGAGCTTCTGCACAGCAAAAGAAACTACCATCAGAGTGAACAGGCAACCTACAGAATGGGAGGAAATTTTTGCAATCTACCCATCTGACAAAGGGCTAATATCCAGAATCAACGAAGACTTTAACAAATTTACAAGAAAAAATCGAACAGCCCCATCAAAACGTGGGCAAAGGATATGAACAGACACTTTTCAAAAGAAGACCTTTATTCAGCCAACACACACATGAAAAAAGGCTCATCATCACTGGTCATCAGAGAAATGCAAATCAAAACCACAATGAGATACCATCTCACACCAGTTAGAATGGCCATCATTAAAAAGTCAGGAAACAACAGGTGCTGGAGAGGATGTGGAGAAATAGGAAGGCTTTTACACTGTTGGTGGGACTGTAAAGTAGTTCAACCATTGTGGAAGACAGTGTGGTGATTCCTCAAGGATCTCAAACTAGAAATACCATTTGACCCAGCAATTCCATTGCTGGGTATATACCCAAAGGATTATAAATCATGCTGCTATAAAGACATGCACACATATGTTATTGTGGCACTATTCACAATAGCAAAGACTTGCAACCAACCCAAGTGTCCATCAATGATAGATTAGATTAAGAAAATGTGGCATATATACACCATGGAATACTATGCAACTGTAAAAAAGGATGAGCTCATGTCCTTTGTAGGGACATGGATGAAGCTGGAAACCATCATTCTGAGCAAACTATCACAAGGGAAGAAAACCAAACACCGCATGTTCTCACTCACAGGTGGGAATTGAACAATGAAAGCATGTGAACACTGGGTTGGGAATATCACACACCAGAGCCTGTCATGGGGTGGGGGGTTGGGGGAGGGATAGCATTAGGAGAAATACCTAACGTAAATGAGGAGTTAATGGGTGCAGCACACCAACATGGCACATGTATACAAACCTGCACATTGTGCACATGTACCCTAGAACTTAAAGTATAATAATAATAATAAAGAAATGTAAGAAGTGCTAAATTACAGATTTTCAAATATTTAGGAGACATGAATATAATGCCATGTTTTTTCTGAACACTTATTAATCACAGTTAACAAAAACAAATAGAAATGATAAAGTTTTGTTAATATTTCATGTTAAGTCCCATTTTTATTTTAATTAATTTCTGGCTTGAAACCATTGGAAATTTTTTTTTTTTTTTTTTTTTACCCTCATTAAAATTTTATTTATTTTTATTTAAACAATTTTTTTTTTTTTTTTTTATACTTTAGGGTTTTAGGGTACATGTGCACAATGTGCAGGTTTGTTACATATGTATCCATGTGCCATGTTGATTTCCTGCACCCATTAATTCGTCATTTAGCCTTAGGTGTATCTCCTAATGCTGTCCCTCCCCCCTCCCCCCACCCCACAACAGTCCCCGGAGCGTGATGTTCCCCTTCCTGTGTCCATGAGTTCTCATTATTCAATTCCCACCTATGAGTGAGAACATGCGGTGTTTGGTTTTTTGTCCTTGTGATAGTTTACTGAGAATGATGTTTTCCAGTTTCAACCATGTCCCTACAAAGGACACGAACTCATCATTTTTTATGGCTGCATAGTATTCCATGGTGTATATGTGCCACATTTGCTTAATCCAGTCTATTGTTGTTGGACATTTGGGTTGGTTCCAACTCTTTGCTATTGTGAATAGTGCCGCAATAAACATACGTGTGCATGTGTCTTTATAGCAGCATGATTTATAGTCCTTTGGGTATATACCCAGTAATGGGATGGCTGGGTCAAATGGTATTTCTAGTTCTAGATCCTTGAGGAATCACCACACTGACTTCCACAATGGTTGAACTAGTTTACAGTCCCACCAACAGTGTAAAAGTGTTCCTATTTCTCCGCATCCTCTCCAGCACCTGTTGTTTCCTGATTTTTTAATGATGGCCATTCTAACTGGTGTGAGATGGTATCTCACTGTGGTTTTGATTTGCATTTCTCTGATGGCCAGTGATGAGGAGCATTTCTTCATGTGTTTTTTGGCTGCATAAATGTCTTCTTTTGAGAAGTGTCTGTTCATGTCCTCTGCCCACTTTTTGATGGGGTTGTTTGTTTTTTTCTTGTAAATTTGTTTGAGTTCATTGTAGATTCTGGATATTAGCCCTTTGTCAGATGAGTAGAAATTTGTTTTTAACGAACAGAATTAAATATATGAGGTCCTTGATAGAATTCTTTTCCTCCAAAGAATATCCCCATCCCCCACTTTTAGCTAACTGTCATAATATGCTCTTTTTTTTCCAGGTGCTTCTTGTTCCAGAACTGTAAACACAAGTTGGATGACTAAACTGATATTTGCATAACAAGAAAAGTGGTCTTTAGGCAATTTGGCAAATATGCTCATAGCATCATTGCCAGGAACTGGCCCCCAAAATAGGATCGCAGCAGAGTTGGAACGCCAGTGATAGGGCTTTAATTCCAAGCACACAACCAGAGTTAGAGAACACATTCAAATAACCCAGGCCTTTTTTTATGTAAAAATTTTTAATAATCATGGCATTTCCAATGCAAATTTAAAATCTAGTCAGTAGCTTATTTTATTAAGAGACTTCATGGTTTTGACAGGGAATGATCTTTGGTAGAAAGGTCCTCCTCCTCCTCCTCCTCTTCCTTCTCAGGTCTATTCTTGATTCTGAAATTCACACCACTGGAATTTTATACCACACCACTGTTAAACATTTTTTTCTGAATTTTACTATATTGCATTTTCCTGAAGATTTCTTTAATGCATGCCCTAGTTCTTTGGAGATTTTCAATGCCTGTTTAACAGCTTTCCTTATTCATTAGCAACTTCCTTTAGAATCTAACAAGTCTCTTATGATCCTGGAGTTCTGTCAATTATAGTATTTTTTTAATGTTTTTATCACACGGTTGGGAATATTTCTGTTACTTTTTACCCTCACTAAGAAGCTTAATATAACTACTAAAAATGTTATATAACTTTTATTAGTGTCTTCATCTTTTGTCATTCTGAGTGGCCTAGCCCCTCCATAGACACTTTGAGCCTATGATTTTTCATGGAAGAGGGCCTAGTTTAGCTTCATGTATTATTATCCTCTCTCATATTTGCTCTATCAGTATATATTTGAATATGGTTGAATTCTATAGCATGTATTTTATTGCTTTCACACGCTTTACTGTGTTTATGTTTGGATTTCTTCTCATCTGAGAAAGGATTGATTTTCTCATCTCAGTATATTCTTAATAAAATCATAACTAAGAACATTTCATACATCTAAAAGCTAACTTCCTTTCTTTTATTTTGTCTTGAAAAATACTACACCCACACTTTTTTGCCAATAGCCTAAGACATTTAGCCATACTAATCTATCCTATTGGCTCCTTGGCTTTGATTGATGGACTAACAAAAATAGGTTGCTTGATGTTTCCAGAAAAAGTATCTTACCCTCATCTGTCTAAAGCATTCCTAACATAGGATTGTCAGATTTAGCAAATAAAAATAGAGGATTTCTAGTTATATTTCAATTTCATGTAAAAAACAAATAACTTTTTAGTATAACAGTGAGATACCATCTCACACCAGTTAGAATGGCCATCATTAAAAAATCAGGAAACAACAGGTGCTGGAGAGGATGTGGAGAAATAGGAACACTTTTACACTGTTGGTGGGACTGTAAACTAGTTCAACCATTGTGGAAGTCAGTGTGGCGATTCCTCAGGGATCTCGAACTAGAAATACCATTTGACCCAGCCATCCCATTACTGGGTATATACCCAAAGGACTATAAATCATGCTGCTATAAAGACACATGCACACGTATGTTTATTGCGGCACTATTCACAATAGCAAAGAGTTGGAACCAACCCAAATGTCCAACAACGATAGACTGGATTAAGCAAATGTGGCACATATACACCATGGAATACTATGCAGCCATAAAAAATGATGAGTTCGTGTCCTTTGTAGGGACATGGATGAAACTGGAAACCATCATTCTCAGTAAACTATCGCAAGGACAAAAAACCAAACACCGCATGTTCTCACTCATAGGTGGGAATTGAACAATGAGAACTCATGGACACAGGAAGGGGAACTTCACGCTCCGGGGACTGTTGTGGGGTGGGGGGAGGGGGGAGGGACAGCATTAGGAGATACACCTAAGGCTAAATGACGAATTAATGGGTGCAGGAAATCAACATGGCACATGGATACATATGTAACAAACCTGCACATTGTGCACATGTACCCTAAAACCCTAAAGTATAATAAAAAAAAAAAAGAAAAAAAAAAAAAAGAACATCTTAAATACTTAGAGGCTTATCTGAAGTTCACATTTAAATAGGTGCCCTGTAAGTTACCAGGCAATCCTGTCCTAAAGGAATAATATTCAAATCTCTCTTTAGCTTTTCCTCCAAATGTTGCTTAAAAATTTTCTGGGAAAATCATTAGTTTTATCTCCAGAAGCAAGACACTGTTGTCAGAAAAGGATGGGTTTCATTTTCTATTATTTTCATGTACTTGATTATTTATGATATTAGAACTGGGATCTCAGGAGTGGCCTTGTGTAGCAATCAATGGTGGCTGACCATTGGTTGCTCTTTAGGAAAAAGGGTCATAAGCCCCCTTTTGCTCACTTCCCTGCCCCTTGAAATTAACTTATTGATTTAAATTAAAAGCATTGCATGCCTACTCTACGATGAATATTGTGATGTCAAGAATCCCAAACAAGCAGCAAGATTCTGTCCACCAGAAATGTTAAGCATATGTAAACCGGAGGCGGGCGACTGGGAGGTACCAGAATATGCTCTTTGTATTGATTTTAGTACCTGAACTTATGTGCTTTAATTGAGTTATACTTACCTATAAATTGATGCTCCCATCATTGAAAACAGCTTATGCTGTTACAGAATACATTGCGTAAGTGTATGGATTCCTTTACAGTCAACCAAAGGGTAAAGGTGACATGAAGAAGAAAAAATACGCTAACTAAATGAAAATTGGGAGTCATAAAAACATTTTTATAGAACTATAGAAATGATCTAAATCTCTTTTGGTGGGCTTTCTTTGCATCAGTACTACAAATGTTGGATTGTCCCAGCTCTGTCCTCAGACATCTCTGTAATCAGTATCTTGTCAGAGATCCCTGAAGAGGGGTTCTGGAGAGCCCTGGAAGGTTCTTGAGACCTCTCGAGGCAATCCAAAATGTCTTCCCGAAATGCCTTGGCCCATCATTTCACTCAGATATCTATATAAAGTCTCCCCTTAGACAGATCTTCTCTGACAACCCATTAGAAAATAGCAGCCTCTGTTACTTCATCACCTTCCCTACTTCACATTTTGTATAGTTCTGTTGCAACCTGAAATAAAATAATTTAAACCGAAATATAAATAGCACATTTGTTTATATTGGGTTTCCCACACAAGCTCAAAGAATGTAAGGACATGTACTTTTGTTTATTACTTTATCCCCAACACATTCAATAGTACATACCATATTGCATGTCTACAGAAATCGTTTGTAATTTTTTTGTACAATGAATGTATTTTATCTGATAGTTTTTCTTGGCAGTGAAAATATGCTTTTCCCTTACAGCTGCTCTTATTGAAAGACATTACTCTTAAGTGAATTTCCTCACTCCAGTAATTCAAGAAGAAAAAGTGTATATAGAGAAAAAGCATTAATAGTGTTTTATAACTTATTCCTAAAAATGGGTTGATTAAATGTTTATCATTAGTGCAGCAATGAAGTTTCTTTTAAACTCTGAAAATGAGGGCACATTCAGTGCCTTATATTTTCAATGCCTTGTGTAGACCAAAAATAGATAAAAACAAGAATCAGTAGGAAAGTAATATTGTATAAGCCAATCTCTAACAGAGTCACAATAAAACAAATTAAGGTTTGAAATTATCACCATTAGGTCAAATCTGTGTCTTGAGCTTCAAAATACTTCATTCATTCAATGATTAATCTGTCACTGACTACTGTAGGCTGGGTACTGGGGAGCCAAAAGAGAAATTAATCACGGTCATCAATTAAAAAACCAGAAACTCTGTCAGCCAAGTGTATGCAACAGTTTTGCAGAATAAACACAGTGAGTTTGGTTTAAGACAAAGAGAAATTTAAGTTTCCAGAATATTGGGGAGAAAGTGTCTAATAGGATGGTGGAGTTCATGTAGAGATTCTGGACTGGAAAAATGATTTGGCCACCATTAGCATAGGACTAGATGCCACTGAAGTGGCAGAGATCACTTAGAATAAATGGCAAACAAAAAAGAGGCCTTACTTCCTTGAGATTCTTGTGACTAGGAGCCAGACACTACAGAGCATGGAAAATATTTTGTAAGGTAGAGTTACGGAAGACGGCCTTTTTCTCCGAGATATGCTGACATGCTTAATGTGGGCTTTCTTTACAACAATGTGATCATTCCAACAACTACTAGTTCCACGATGTTTTTAGAGTTTACAAATGTATTACTATAGTGAGTTTTATTGTATCTGAGCCTCATGAGAGATTTACGATTATTCCTATTTTATGCAAAACTTCAGAAAGTTTAAATTAAAGGTCATAAATAGATGATTGATACCTAATCCACAGCTCTTGGATGATCCATAGCGTCAATGTTTTCAATGAAGAGAAGGTGATTTTCACCCCGTCCTTCACTTCTAATTTTTCCTAATTGTTCTACATGACTTTATTGAAAGCTTTACTTCAAAATCAATCTCTCCCCTTCTCAAGCTATCTTTCTTAATAAGGATAATTGTTAGGAAGTTCCCACAGCTACCTAACACCCTCTAATTCCCAAGACCTTGTGAATGCTTCTGACTATTAATTTTGAAGGCATCCCAGAAATAGAGTTTCAGTTTGATTATAAAGAAAATAATATCTCGGATATTATTGTATTTAAATATTTAGAATTATTTAAAATTAATTTTCTGCCAAAAAGTCTTGGAGGGAAATGAGAACAAGAGTTTATTTAAGAAGTAGTATTTTATTTTTTTTTCTAGAGATCGACTTACTAACACTATGGTTCTCCATAGAAATAAATAAAATTGACATACATAAAAAACGGTAGAGAATACTAAATATGCCAAATAACGAATTCCTTTAAGCATACATATATATATATATATACACATATATACACACATATATACATATATATACACACACACAAATATATACATATATATACACACACACATACATATATATACTTTTATACCTGCCCACAAAGGTAAGTTTGTCACTGCTTAGAGATTGCTGAAAGCAAAATGAAAGAGTTCCATCAAGTGGTCATATCAAGACATAGCAGTTAGTATTTCACCAATACAAAGAGGAAAACAATTTCTCTGAAATCTAGTTCAGACATACATTTCAAACCGAGTTATCAAAATTTTATGCCATGCAACATTAAAAAACACAATTAAATGCATTTTAAACATTATTACTAATTCATTTTCCAAATCATTTTTAAACTGCAAAGAAAATAGAAACAATATAATTTTCATTTTTTGTCTTTTTCATATCGAATACTCTTTCCATATAGTTTGCAGTTGAAAATGCGTGGTTATAAACTTAATTTGCATGTTATAGTCACCTTTTTAAATTAGCAGGTAAACCACAGGTAATACTAAACTAAGTATTTGGATTGCACCGAAAATTCAGAAACGAACTACTTGCAAATGACCTATACATCTTAAAATAGTACAAAATAAATACAAAGAAAACTCAACTCAAGGTTGTCTTAAAAAATAAGTTATAAAACATAAACATGAGTTAACTTGCTTCTTTTAACAACCTCAAGTTTTTGCCTTGCCAAATTTCACCTCCTTCATGAAGGTAGACAAAACAGGCATCTTTCTTTTTAAAGTATAATTGATTTAAGGGGTCATTTTCTCATTATTTTGGAAAAATCGTCATGGATTATTTTAATGTTATAAATGCTACTTCTAAAGATATATTACAGATAAAGATTTGTTTCTTGCTTAACAAAGCAGTAGTTCATTTAAGCAACCATTGTTTAATTAAACTTTCTGAACATAATATATATATTAGTAATGAGATGATGTTAAACAATAGATTTTTATATAAAACCTATGAAATATATATTATCTAGACATAAAATTGGAAGCAATGTATTTAATGATTAAGATCATGGATTTTGGCGTCAGAGAGATTTGATTTGAATCTAATCTCTTCCACTTTTTTTCTCTGTAACCTGAAGCAATGGCAAGCGTACTTTGTTTTGTTGCACTTTTCTTGTAGATGTTGTGTTTTTTACAAATTGAAGGTTAGTGGCCAGCCTGCCTTGAGCAATTCTATCCACACCATTTTTTCCAACAGCATTTGCTCACTTTTAGTTTCTGTGTCATATTCCAGTAATTCTCACAATATTTCAGATTTTTTCATTGTCATTATATTACTTATGGGTATCTGTGATCAATGATCTTTTATGTCACTATTGTAATTGTGGGACACCATACACTCTGCACATATAAGATAGTGAACTTAATTAATATGTGTGTTCTCACTTCTTCAGCAACTAGCTGTTCTTCCATCTCTCTTCTTCTCCTCAAGCCTCACTATTCCCTGAGACACAACAATATTAAAATTAGACCAAGTAATAACTCTACAATGGCCTGTAAGTGTTCAAGTGAGAAGAAAAGCATCATACATCTCTCACTTTAAGTCAAAAGCTGGAAATGATTAAACTTAATGAAGAAGGCATGTTGAAAGCTGAGAGAGGCTAAAAGCTAGGTCTCTTATAACAAACAGCCAACTTAGGAACACAAAGGGAAAGTTCTGGAAGGTAATTGAAAGTGCTACTACAGTGAACAAATGAACGATAAAGAATGTAAAACAGACTTGTTGATGATATGAAGAACGTTTTATTAGTCTGGATAGAAAAGCAAACCAACTACAACAAGGCCCAAATTATCTTCAATTCTCTTCAGGCTGAGAGAAATGAAGAAGAAAAGTGAGAAGCTAGAAGAAGTTGGCTGATAATTTTTAAGGAAAGAAGCCATCCCAAAATAAAAGAAAAAGTGCAAGGTGAAGTACTAGCATGTGCTGATGTAGAAGCTTTAGCATATAACCTGGAAAATGTAGCTAAGATAATAGATGAAAGTTGTTACACTAAACAAGAGATTTTCAGTGTAGATGAAACAGACTTATATTGAAAGAAGATGGGGTCTAGGACGTTCATGGCTAGAAAATAAGTCAATGCCTGGCTTTAAAGCTTCAATGCACAGGGTGACACTCTTGGTAGGGGCTATTGCAGCTGGTAAATTGAAGTTGAGGCCAATACTGATTTACGATTCTGAAAATAGTAAAAATTATGCTAAATCTACTGTGCCTGTACTCTATAAATGGAGCAAAGTCTGAATGACAGCATATCTTTTAACACTATGGTCTACTGGATATTTTTATCCTGCTCTTGAGACCTACTGCTCAGAAAAAAAAGAGTCCTTTCAAAATATTGCTGTTCATTGACAATGTACCTGAACACCCAAGAGTTCTGATGGAGATGAACAAGGATATTCGTGTTTTTAAGCTGGTTAGCACAACATCCATTCTGTAACCTCTGAATCAAGGAGTAATTTCAACTTTCAAGTTTTATTACATAAGAACTAAACATGGTAAGGTTATTGCTGCCATAATGACTCCTCTGATGAATCTGGGTAAAATAAATTGAAAATCTCCTGGAAAGGATTCACCACTCTAGATAACACTAAGGACATTTGTGATTACTGGGAGGAGTCCAAAATATCAACAATAACAGGAGTTTAGAATAAGTTGAGTCCAATGCTCACAGATGACTTTGAGGGGTTTAGCTCTTCAGTGGAAGTAAATGAGGATGTGGTGGAAACAGCAAGACAACTAGAATTAGAAGTGCAGCCTGAAAATGTGACTGAGTTGCTGCAGTTTCAAGATACAATTTTAATGCATTAGGATTTGTTTCTTACAGATGAGCAAAGAAAGACGTTCCTTGAGATAGAATCTACTCCTGGTAATGATGCTGTGAACATTCTTGAAATAACAACAAAGAATTTAGAATATTACAGAAACTTAGTTGATAAAGCAGTGGTAGAATTTGTGTTTGAAAGAAGTCCTACTGTGGGGAAAAAGCTATCAAACAGCATCACATGCTACAAAAAAAAAAATCTTTCACGAAAGGAAAAGTCAACCAATGTGGCAAACTTCATTGCTGCCTTGTTAGAAGAAATTGCCACAGCCACACTAACCTTAGGAAACCACCACCCTGATTGGTCAGCTGCCACCAACACTGGGACCAAACCCTTTACCTGTGAAAAATCACAACTTGATGAAAGAACAGATAATCATTAGCATTTTAGCAATAAACTATTTTAAAATTAAAGTATGTGCATTGTTTTTTAGACATACTTCTATTGCACACTCAGCTGCTTATATTGTAAGTAAACATGACTTTTTTATGCATTGGAAAACCAACAAATTTGTATGACTCACTTTATTGCAATGTTTGCTTTACTGCAGTGGTCTGGAACTGAATCTGCAATATCTCCAAGGTATGCCTGTATATCTTCACGTATAATAGGGAAGTAATTCTACTGATACAGGTATGGTAGAGCTTAGATAATGTCTCTTATATCAAGCATCTAGATTAGTAGCTGACTATCATCAAAATGAAAACACGTTTGGGAAATAATATTTCCATTGTTCTATCTTGTTATTGGTAGGTGAGAGTGGTGGTGAACTTTCACCTGAAATTGTTTGATTTAAATAGTTGAAAAAATATAAACAAGTAAGGAGACAAAAGACAAATGTATTGCTTCTATGATGGCAATACGATTATATTTCTTCTGAGTGCTCTATGACCTTCCTCCAATCTAAGCAATATTTCCATTTCTACTAGAAGCCATAGAGAGATTCACACTGTTACCCTTCTTTCTGTCTTTTGGAAATTTGCAGTGATAATAAGCTGATTTAAAATCCTTACTTAATATCAAGAACAACTCTTCCTGTCAACATGGTAATAAAATGAACACTGAGGATGAAGAAAGAGAGAGAATGATAAAGTGCATTCAGTAAAACATAAACAAGTAAAGGATGTGGGAGCAAGGTATATAGGAATTATTAATATTTGTACTCCTCTCACATATTTTGTCATGTTTGAAATAATTCAAAAGTAAGATGTAAGTAAACCTAAAAGAAAAACTAAAACTCCCTTTAGGAAACCTAAAAGTGAATAGATTCACACTTCAACAAACTTTTGACGATGTCAGCAAGATGGAAAATAACCACAAAAGGAAAGCTGGAGATACAAGAAGAAACGTTGAGTGAAAAACGTGGAAAGCATGTAGATAAACCAGAGTCTGTGTGAAATAACAAAAATATTAAATTTGGGAATAAAGAAAGGATATAATTAAAATATGGGACAATAAGTAAGACTAAATAGCAGATGATTTGATTTCTATAATTCGAAGGTCCCTATGTTATATAAAGAAGGAATAGAGAAAATGATTAATGTAGACCTTAAGTAAAAAAATATGTTAAAATTTCATGGTAACTATTAAAAGAATAAAGAGGGAAATAGAATTTAAATAAAAACTTCATGTAAAGGATGCAGAAAAAGTGATAAAAAGTAAAAGCGATGAAGCAAAAGAGGAACATACAAAACAAGAAATAGGATGGTAATGAATCCAAATATAACAGCAATCCTAATAAATGTAAATAAATTAACTTTCTAGTTAAAGGTTAAATTCAATAAAAGATAAGATCCAGGATTATACTATCGAAGAATCACACATGAAAATAAAAACATGGGAAAACTGACACACAAAGGATAAGGAATTAGGCAGCTTAAATATTAGTCAAAGGAAAGCTGGTGTATCTATATTAATATTATAGAGTGAAGTCTTGAAGGCACAAAGCATCACATAGAATGGAAAACATCATAAAACAATGATAATTATACACTCATTTCAACTTTGATGCCTCTAATAACTTGCCTCAAAACATATAAAGAAGTCAACAAACCCATCATACCAAGGAATACACAGTGTTCTCAGGTACGCACGGAGCTTCAGAGAAAGCCGAACCACGTGGGGAAGACATAATGCACATATCAGCCAATTCCAAGGAATTATCAGACAGATACACTTCTCTAAGCACAACAAAGTTCAAAGTCAGAAAAAAACAATTTTTTTTTGAAAAATTTGTAGATTTGGAAACAGGAAAGCATATTTAAAACATACAAGAAAGCAATAAAGTCTGAAAACAGATAAATTCAACAGTTAACTTAAGATATTAGGGAAAACATAAGAAACCCAAGCAGAAGAAATGCAATTATAAAAATCAACAACAATAATGAATGAAATACTAAATAGAGATAGAGCAGATTAAAACAAAAAGATTAACAAATCCAAAGGCTAATTCTTATATACTTAATACATGTGTGTGTCTAATCTACTCTCAATATTAAACTATTAATCCTTTCTTTCCTAAATATATATCAACAATGATTGTTATATTTTTTCTATTTTTATATTTACACAGGGAAGTGTGATATTCACCATGTTTCACTTAGTGTTTTTTAACTCAGTATCATTTTTGAGGCCAATTTTGAGACCCATGTATATAGAGAGATACTTTATTCCTTTTAACTATTGCCCAGTAATATATAGATTAAATTTTTATCCATCTATCCCCCATTTGCTATCTACTAATAGTATTTCAAAGCACATCCCTGAATTTTCCTATGCATCTCTGTTACACGTTACCCTAAAGAGAAATGACAAGCTTTTTATTGAAGTGGCATACTCAATTTCCCTAAATGTTGGCAAATTGATTATTTAAATGGCATTTAGCAGAAAATCTAACAAAACATTTTTCTTCACATTAAAAAAGAAATCCTTAAATTGCTTCTTAGTTTCTATAAAAATGGAAGAGTGGAGAAGCATTCAGGGCTTTATGTTTTATTCAATTCGATCAATATCCTCCATAATTCTGTGAATCATCTTTTTAAAAAATTTGTAAAAGTTAAGACAATATTTTATAGTTTTGCTCCACATTATTTGAAATTTAGAAACTTTTATTTCTAATTAGATTGTTATGACATTGAGTGTGTGTGTGTGTGTTTGTGTGTGTGTGATTGGTATGTATATAAATTATGTACTACAAGCAAGATATAAAAATATGATAAAGTGTTTGGACCTTAGCCTTAGAAAACAATATCTCAATAACTGTGGTGTGGCTGAGATGATATTCAGGTATCATCTCATATTTGCCTACATTTCTAAGTTTATTTCTACATTGCCAAGTTTGTCACTATAACATGGCCATTTCTTGTATAGGAGACAGATGCTCTTTAGGTGTGCCCATCATAAAACTAGTTTAATAAATCAGGACACATTGAAAATAAAATAAGCCTCAAGCATAAAGCAGGACCAATCCTTGAACAACGTGTATATTCAATATATACTCCATTGGCTTCAATAGTGAAAATATACTGTGATCTGTCACAAAGTTGGTAGGCTATGATCCCCAGCGTGTGCTGTGCCTGTCCTTTGCATAACTAGAGGGATTGTTAGTCCTCTTTGCATACATCACGATTGTTAATAAAGTGACATTTGTCAAAATGAGTAAGCACGTGTTGCCATGGAAGGTGCCATAAGCAAGATTATAAAACAAATTGTTGTAGTTGGCTAGGAACCAGGAGGAAGATGAACACCAGAAGAAAAGGCATTCTTTCCTTAATTCCTCATACCCATTTTACAATACATTGCATACAGTTGTTTATGTAGAACACAGGCTGTTTTCTTTTTTTCTGAAACCTCATGTAACCGATGGTATTTTAAATGAGCTCTAATACAAAATGCCTCACACACTGCTATCCTATGCCTCATTTAACCCATTATATGGGTTCCCTCTTGAAACATTTAGTCTTCATTTGTCTATTTTTCCTGTAACTTATTTTTAGGAATAGAAAAATCATGTCCTGAGAAGCATGTCTTCTGGCACATATTTAAAATATCTAAGGGGGCTCAGGTAACATCAAGACCCTAGTGGCTGCAGACGGGTCCCCACCAATATCTCGGCATTTTATTTCAATTATTTACTATCTTTCAATATGGCCCACAGCATGAAGATTTTGCATGTAACAGTTTATTTTTTTAATTGAAAACTGAAATAATACCAATACTCATAAAAAAATCCATTCAATTATATTCAGTAAACAGTCTTCCTCTTCATGCCAGTAGATATCTGTACAGTTTCCACCTAAAATTGCAGAATTAAAAAAACTGAAAGTGGCTTAGATAGTTAAGGGACTAGTCCTAGAAATTAATTTACTGCTTTATTAGTCCATTTTCCTGCTTCTAATAAAGACATACCTGAGACTGGGAAGAAAAAGAGGTATAATGGACTTACAAGTCCACATGGCTGGGGAGGCCTCACATTCATGGCAGAAGGAAAGCAGGAGTAAGTCATATCTTACATGCATGGCAGCAGGCAAAAAGAGAGACAGGGCTTGTGCAGGGGAACACTTCTTTTTAAAACCATCAGATCTCATAAGACTTATTCACTATTATGAGAACAGCACAAGAAAGATCCACCCCCATGATTCAATTACTTCCCACTGGGTCCCTCCCACGACACACAGGAATTATGAAAGTTCCAACTTCAGATGAGATTTGGGTAGGGACACAGCCAAACCATACCATTCCACCCCTGGACCCTCCCAAATCTCATGTCCTCACATTTCAAAACCCATCATGCCTTCCCAACAGCCCCCAAAGTCTTAAGTCATTTCAGCATTAACCCAAAAGTCCACAGTCCAAAGTTTCCTGTGAGACAAGGCAGGTCACTTTTGCCTATGAGGTTGTAAAATCAAAATCAAGCTAGTTACTTCCTAGATACAATGGGGTACAGGTATTGTGTAAATACAACATTGGCCATAACAAAGGGGCTAAAGGCCCCATGCAGGTCCAAAATCCAGCAGGGCAGTTAAAACTTAAAGTGCCAAAAAGATCTCCTTTGACTTCATGTCTCACATCCATGTCATGCTGATGGAAGAGGTGGATTAGCATGGTCTTGGGCAGCTCTGCCCCTGTGGCTTTTCAGGGTTTAGCCCATCACCTGGCTGCATTCACAGGCTGCCATTGAGTGCCTGTGGCTTTTCCAGGTGCATGGTGCAAGCTTTCAGTGGATCTATGATTCTGAGTTCTGGAGGACGGTGGCCCTCTTCTCACAGCTCCACTAGGTGGTGTCCCAGGACTCTCTGCAGGGGCTCCAACTCCACATTTCCCTTCTGCACTTTCCTAGCAGAGGTTCTCCCTGAGGGCACCACCCATGCAGCAAACTTCTGCCTGGGCATACAGATGTTTCCATACGTCCTCTGAAATCTAGATGGAGGTTCCCCCACCTCAACTCTTGACTTTTGTGCACCTACAGGCTCAACACCATGTGGGAGATGCCAAGGCTTGGGGGCTCCGCCCTCAGAAGCAATGGGCTGAGCTTGGCCTCTGTTAGTCATGGCTGGTGTGACTGAGATACAGGGCACCAAGTCCCTAGACTGCACACAAGAGGGGGACCCTGATCTCCACCCATGAAACCATTTATTTCTCCTAAACCTCTGGGCCTGTGATGGGAAGGGCTACCACAAAGACCTTTCATATGCCCGAGAGACATTTTCCCCATTGTCTTGGTGATTAACATTCAGCTCCCGGTTTCTTATGCAAATTTTGCAGCTGGCTGGAATTTCTCCTCAGAAAATGGGATTTTCTTTTCTATCTCATTGACAGGCTGCAAATTTTCCAAACTTTTATGTTCTGTGTCTCTTTTTAAACTGACTTCCTTTAACAGCACCTGTCACTTCTTGAATGCTTTGCTGCTTAGAAATTTCTTCCACCAGATACTCGAAATCATTTCTCTGAAGTTCAAAGTTCCACAAATCTCTAGGATGGGGCAAAATGTCACCAGTCTCTTTGCTAAAGCATAACAAGAGTAACCTTTTTCCAAACGAGTCTAGTTCCTCATCTCCATCTCAGACCTCCCCCACCTGGATATTATTGTCTGTATCATTATCAGCATTTTAGTCAAAGCCATTCAACAAGTCTCTAGGGAGTTCCAAACTTTCCCACATTGTCCTGATTTTGAGCCTTTCCAACCTCTGCTTGTTACCCAATTCCAAAGTTGATTCCACATTTTGGGGTATCTTTTCAGCAACACTCCACTCTACTGGTACCAACTTACTATATTAGTTTGCTTTCATGCTGTGCATGAAGACATACTTGAGACTGGGAAGAAAAAAATTTTAATAGATTTACTGTTCCACATGCCTGGGGAGGCCTCACAATCATGGTGGAAGGTAAGGAGGAGAAGATCACTTCTTACATGGATGGCAACAGGCAAAGAGAGAGCTTGTGCAGGGAACTTGTGTTTTATAACCATCAGATCTTGTGAGACTTATTTACAATCACAAGAACAGTGTGGGAAAGACCTGACCCCATAATTCAATTACCTCTCACTGGATTCCTCCCATGACACATGTGAATGGTAGGAGTTACAATTCAAAATGAGATTTGGGTGGGGATACAGCCAAACCATATCAACTGTCATCTTGTATCTTTTCCTTATTATAATTATAGTACTAGTCAGGGTTCTTTAGAGAAATTGACCAACAATAAATAGATACATACATACATACATACATACATACATACACACACAGATGAAGAGATTTATTATGGGACTTGGCTCACAAGGCTAGGGAGACCCACCAGTCCCACCATGTGATGTCTGAAAGGTAGGAAACAGGAAAGCAGGTACTATATATAACTCACGCTCAGTTTAAAGGTCAAAGAACCAGGAGTGCCAATGTTTAAAGTCATCATGGATGAATGTCCCAGTTAGAGCAAATTCACACGTAGTCAACCTTTTTGTTCTATTTAGGACCTCAGTGGATTAGAAGATGCCTGTTCACATTTATTAGGGCAGATCTTCTTCACTCAGTTTACTGATTCAAGTACTAATCTCTTATGGAAAGATCCTCACAGACACACTCATAAATAATGTCTTACCAGCTCCCTGGGTATTCCTTAGGTGAATAAAGTTAACACAAAAAATTAAATATTTCATGAAAAAGATAAGGACTAGATAAAGAACAAAAAGATTAATGCATATTTTATTTTTAGTTTTTTTTTGTTTGTTTTGAGATGGAATTTTGCTCTTGTTGCCCAGGCTAGAGTGCAATGGCATGATCTCTGGCTCACCACAACCTCCGACTACTGGGTTCAAGTGATTCTCCTGCCTCAGCCTCCCGAGCAACTGAGATTACAGGCCACTACACCCAGCTAATTTTGTATTTTTAGTAGAGACGGGGTTTCTCCACGTTGGTCAGGGTGATCTCAAACTCCCAACCTCAGGTGATCCACCTGCCTTGGCCTCCCAAAGTGCTGGGATTACAAGCGTGAGCCACCGCACCTGGCTATTTTTAGTTTAAAGCATAAATACAACTCTTACCTTACCTTCCAATGGTGGTAATTCTAGCTGAGTGTTATTTTTTAAGCTCACAATTAAATTACTTATTTCCATTTTAGCAATGGATTACAAAAGGTTAGTCTATCTTTCAGTAATTTATTAGAAAAAAAAACACCATTTTGTTATTGAACCCTTGGCAAAATTAAATTGAGGATTAATGCACTCCACCTCAATCTATGCTGGAGCAAAAATTAAGCCACTTTTAGAGGCCAACTCTATAAATGCGTTTCACAAAAGCCTAGTCATCCCTAAGTTTCCCCTTTATTGTTCCAGAGCCAGTCCCCAACAAATGTGTGGACAAAACCCAAAGACAAGTGACCCAAAACAAATTATATCCCCTATGAAGTCTAATCTCTGTAATTCTGTTAGCCCTTAAGCGGAGTTTTCAGGAAGTCATGTGATCGAGAGATAAACCAAAGTATTAAAAACATACCTTATAAGCTTGTTTTTTAAAAGGATTTTAATTATAGTTTCTAGAAAAGTTAAAGTTTAGTAATTCTGTAATAAATACAGTTGAGATATACTTTATGCCTTGAGAATGTTAAGTGTGTTTCTAGAAACATAATTGATAAGCTTATTTAATTTTTAAAAGGATTTTAACAATGTTTTTAAGAAAAGTTACAGTTTAGAAATTCTGTAATGAATACAATTGAGGGATTTTTTATACCTTGAGAAATCAATTATTAATTTGAAGGAAAAAAACACACATGCCAATTAAAAGGAAATTCCTAGCTGTGATCAGTAACAGTGTGGCAGAAACATCGCCAAAAATAGGCCTGCAATTGCTGACATGCAAACCCGCCACCAATCACAGAATGTGTGTTACGCATCCATAGCACATACTTCTACAATTTCTCATCAATTTGTCTGTTTCTCTGTCCACAGCCCCTCTGATATCTCTGTGAATTTTGTAGGCTAGCTTCAAATTTTATTTTGTATTGAGATCATTCTTATATTAACACGGTTCTAGCAAAGCTGAAGTGAGAACAGACAAACCTGAGAGACAAATCTTTTTTTGGTAATCTCCATACTTCTTCAATGTGTTCTTTTAAAACCTGCAACTCCTAAGAAGTTATTAACTTCTATTTTTTCTTGTTGTAAATTATAAAGTAGCTTAATATCCACCAGGTATTACTGGAAAACAGTCATTTTTGAGCTGTGTTTGAGAAGCAAGAACACTTTGTTGGGTTAACCAATTTTAAATGCTCCTAAAACATAGAGCCCCTTTAAGAATATTTGGCCACGTGCAGTGGCTTTTGCCTGTAATCCCAGCACTTTGGGAGGCTGAAGCAGGTGGATCATGAGGTCAAGAGTTCGAGACCAGCCTGGCCAACGTGGTGAAACCTCATCTCTAGTAAATGTACAAAAATTAGCCAGGCATGGTGGCGTGCTCCTGTAGTCCCAGCTACTCGGGAGGCTGAGGCAGGAGAATTGCTTGAACCTGGGAGGTGAAGGTTGCAGTGAGCCAGATCGCACCATTGCACTCCAGCCTGGTCAACAGAGCAAGACTCCATCTCAAAAACAAACAAACAAACAAAACAACAACAACAACAACAAAACGAATATTTAATAATGCAATACTTCATGGAAAAATAGAGTAGCCAAAACCCATTTTTAAAATTAACATATATATTAACGTGAAGTATCTTTATAAAACAAATCCAAGAAAAATCAGTCTTACACATTTGATTTATAAAAAATCCAATATAAGATTTTAAATTTATATTAATAGTAATGTTTTATAATATTTCAGTTAAAATAGAACTGACATAATTATATATCATCAGATTTTAATATATAAACATCATAGAAAATATATTCTCCAACCAGCAGAGGATGAAGTTAGAAATCAGTAACGGAGAACTAGAAAACTTCAATTTCTGAGAATTAAAAACACTCTCTAAACAACTAATGGATCATTACAGAAATCATAAAAAGAAATTTAAAAGTACAGATGAATAAAAACAAAAACAAAACAAACATTATGGGACATAGTAAAATAAGTGCTAAGGAGAAAACTTATAGTTATAAAAGCTTCCATTTAAACAGAATAAAAACAAAAACAAAACAAAAATTATGGGACATAGTAAAATAAGTGCTAAGGAGAAAAGTTATAGTTAAAAAGCTTCCATTTAAACAGAATGCAGATCTTAAATCAAGAACCCATTTGTACAACTAGAAAAAGAAGAACAAAGAAAACCCAAAGGCAGCAGATGTAGAGAATTTAAAATGTAGAGAAAAATCAATGAAATCAAAAGTTGATTCTTCAAAAAAAATCAATGTGAAAACCTTTAGCTAGATTGACTTAAAATAAAGAAGGCTCAAATCACCAAAATCACAAATGAAAATGAGAACATTATTACTTACTCTGCATAAATAAAAAGTATTATAAGAGTACTATGAAAAATTATATGTCAAAAATTGCATGTACCAGATGAAATCGACAAATTCCTAGAAATATGCAACATACCAAGACTAAATCATGAAAAATAGAAAATCTGAATAGATCTATACTTAGTTAGGATTATGGATCTCTAATAAAAAATCTAGCAACAAAGAAAATTCCTGGACCTGACAGCTTCACTGCTGAATTATACTAAACATTTAAAGAAGAACTATAATAATGCCAGTCCTTCATAAACATTTCCAAAAACTTAAAGAGGAGGAATACTTCATGTGAGGCCAGCATCACCATACTACCAAAACCAGACAAAGATGTTGCAAAAAACAAAAAACAAGAAAACACAACAGACTAATATCTATTATGAACATCAACGCAAAAATCCTCCACAAAATACTAGCAAACCAAATTCAGCAGCATATTAGAATGACCAAGTGGGATTTATTCCTGGAATCTAAGCATGGTTCAACACACGAAAATTGATCAGTGTAATACCCCATATTAACAGAAGGGAAAAAATAAGCATAATTGTCTCAATTATGCATTTGGTAAAATTCAACATCTTTCATATCAAAAACACTCAACAAACTAGGAACTGAAGAAAACTACCTTAACATAATAAAATCCATACATAAATATTCAATAGCCAACATCACACTCACTGTTAAAAGACTGAAAGTTTTACCTCTAAGATCAGGAACAAGACAATGACGCATACATTCCCACTTGTATTCAACAAAATACTGAAAGTCCTAACCAGTGAAATCGGGCAAGGAAAAGACATAAAAGGCACCCAAGTTGGAAAGGAAGAAGTACAATTATCTGTGTTTGTACACAGCATAATACTTTAGGTATAAAACTCTAAAGATCACACACACACTCACATGCACACACACATAGTTAAAACTAAGAAACAAATTTAGGAAAGCAGTAGGATACAAAAGCAACACATAAACATTAGTTTCATTTTTACTTACTAACAATGAACAATCAGAAAAGAAAGTTAACAAAATAATTCCATTGATTATAGCATCAAAAAGAATTAAATACTTATTAACTTAGCCAGGGATATGAAAGACTTGTAAAACGAAAACTATGGAAGACTTAAATAAACAGAAAGATATTCCATGTCCATGTGTTGGAAGACTTAATATTTTTAAGATGTTAACACTACCAAAAGCAATCTTAACATTAAATACTATGCCCTTCAAAACTTCAGCAATTTTTATAGAAAGAAATAATCTATTCTAAAATGTATATGGAAAAACCAAGGGACACCAAATAGCCAAAACAATCTTAAAAAAGAACAAAGCTGGAGAACTCACACTTCCTGGTTTCAAAATTTATTACAAAGCTTCAGTAATCAAAACAGGGTGCCACAGGCATAAAGATAGACTTACAGGCCAATGAAGTAAAATCGAGATCCCAGAAATAAATCTTCACATATATGGTGAAATGATTTTTGACCATGGGTCCAAGATCATTCAATGAGAGAAAAAACAATCTTAAAAAAAAAAAAAAAAAATGGTGGGATGGTGGCGGAACAACTGAAAAATCACATATAAAATAATGAAGTTGGACCCTTGTATAACAGTATGTGGAAAAATTGACTCAAAATTAATCAAAGAACTAAATGTAATACAAAAAATACTATAAAACTCTGAGAAGAAATAATAGAACAAAAGCTTCACAACATCGGAGTTGGCAATAATTTCTGAGATGTGACATCAAAGGCACAGGCAACAAAAGAAAAAAATTTAAAAATTGTAGTTGATAAACTTTTTAAAAAACTGTATTCAAAAAATACTATCATCAGAATAAAACGGCAACCCAGAGAATGAAAAATAAATTTGCAAATGATATTTGACAAGGGACTGAGATCCAGAATAGATGGGGAATTTTAAAATCTCACCAACAAAATAAAACAAATAGCCTGATTCAAAAATGCGCAAAGAACTTTTCTCCAAAGAATAGAAATGTTCAATAAGTACATAAAAGGAGCCTCAACATAATTAATCATTAATAACATAATTAATTAGCAAATCAAAGCTAGAATAACATAACACCTCATACCCATTATGACAGTTACTATTTAAAAAACAGAAAATAAAAACTGTTGGCAAGAATGTGGGAAACTGTAACACTTGTGCACTGTTGGTGAGGATGTAAAATGATACAGCCACTGTAGAAAGCAGTATGTCAGTTCTTTTAAAGATTAAAAATATAAGTACATATAATCCAGCAACCCCAATCCTGGTATATACCCAAGAGATTTTAAAGCAATGTCTTGAAGAGATATTTTTACACACATGTTCACAGCAATATTATTCAAAATAGCTAAAATGGAAGCAATCCAAGTGTTTGTCAGTGGATTAAGGGATAAGCAAAATGTAGTGTACACAAACAAAAGAATATTATTCAGCCTTAAAAATGAATACAATTCTGACATATTCTACAATAGGATGAAATGGAGGTCATTACGCTAAATTAAATAAGCCAATAACAAAAGACAAATGCTGTATGATTTCATTTGTATGAGGTTCTTAGAATAGTGAAAATCACAGACAAAACCAATGGTAGTTTCCAGAGATATATATTGATTAATGGGTCGAAAGCTTCGGTTTCACAAGACTAAAGAGCTCTGGAGATGGACGGTTATGATTATTGCACAATATAAATGTACTTAGTATCACTGACCTATATATAGCCATACACCACATAATGATGTTTCTGTCAACAACAGACCACTTACAGGTCATTATTGCCATAAGTTTGTTATGCAGCTGAAAAATTCCTATTGCCTAGTGAAACTGAAGCTATCATGTCATAGTACAATGCATCAATGCATTGCCTTTTCTATGTTTAGATACACAAATACTTAAGATTGTCTTATAATTATCTGTAATATTCAGTACAGTAACATGCTTTACAGGTTTGTAACCTATGGACACAATGCATCACTGTCTTTTAAGTGATGCATGGTCTACTTTAAAATAATTAAGATAATAAATTTCACATTAAGTGTATTTTATTTTGCAAAGTTACCATCTCTGTCTTCACTTACGGATATTGGGCAAAGTCTGAAGCAGGTGAGAGCCGTGATAATAAAATGAGTAGGAAAGTTTGTTAGGTGGGGCAGTGAGAGTTTGACAGAATTTACTGTCAAGATCTGATGCATAAGAACGGGCATTCATTATTACATGAAGAATAACAATTTTTAGAAGAGTATATGCAACATTATTCTATTTAGATAAATCTAAATAAAAATGACATATGTGTGTATATTTTATATGATTAGAATAAAGATCTCCAAGGAAACATGCAGATACTAATAGGGATTAGAAAGCTTTGGTAGAATTGATGTCCATTTAAATAAAAGAGTATTACCCTTATGTTCCAAGTGTATATCATGCTTGTAAAATAAACCAATACATTATACAAAATATGCTACTATTAAATTGAAACCAAATTCTTCTAATTATCTAAGAAAGGCAGAATTATGTAATGATCAGAAATAGACCCCTAAGCCAGGTTTTCTGGGTTGGATTTTCAGGTCTTCTATCATTCACCAGTTGTGTGATTAACCATTAGCGTTAACTTCTCCATTCCTCATAAATTTCTGTCAAGAATTCAGTATGCTGTACTTATAGATGTATGCATGTACACAGCATGCAGAAAAATACTGGTTTTTGTATTGTTATTATCCTATTCGGCTATTTGTGTTCATTCCAGTTAATGACTATAGTATAAAAATTTAAATTTATGCTACAAATTTATTTTAAATATTTACGCTTATCTCATAGTACTGAGTATTCAAATGCTCTCAGTTCTTTTTATCAGATGCTAATTACTGGTTTATCCAGAGATCCGAATCTGTGTTACAGTCATTTTCCAAGCTTGCCTCTGAAAACTCAAACAAAGAATAAATATCACTCTGTGTTTTTTACAGTTAAAAACAAGGGAAATAAACGACCATCACGGGCATTTTACTCTAACCATACTGGTTATTTCAAAAACTAAAGTAAAAGGCAAATCAACTTAGTGATTAGTTTAATAACTCCTTTAAAAGAGTGAGTTTTTAATTAATACAAATGTGGCTGCTCAACAATGTACTCTATTATTCTTCTAACTGTACATCTCTGAATAACACATTGACCTGTTCAGTGATATTAAGGTTTGACAGTGGCCTTTATGGAAACGTGGGAGTGTTCCAGCTTCCACTTGCAGTGGTGTGTTGTAACGATGTTTCAGTCACTTCCAGATGGGAATATTTAGGTATCCCCCTACTGGAAAGGTTTGAAGACTGCTACTATTTCTCAAGGAGCACATAGATAAACCGAATTAGTGAGCAAAGGATCAGGCAGAGTGATTGTGTCTAACCAGGTTGTCCATGCCAAAAATAAGACAAACGAAACTAATTATGAATAAGTAATTAAATGTCTGTGTTTTCCAGACTTTTGACAAGTGAGTTTTAATAGTTTTCAGATAACTTCATGCCAACTCTATGAATGTGCATAAAGGAATGAAATAAGCTGTTTAAATGCAGACTTCAAAATGTCTACCCTGTGATGACTGCAGTTGACATCAGAAACTTAGTTAGGAAAACCAGGATGTGGGTTAGTGAGACTGGCCAGGATCTCAGTGGAACAAGGAAACAGTCAATATTCAATTATTATACACAGTTTATTATTTATCCTGAAGCTGGCAATGTAAGGGGCACAATTCAGCTTTTTAGAACATAATGTCAAATGTTAAATACCATCAAATCAATTCTAATTTCAACAGGACTTCTGACTGTACAGTTAGTCTGCTACTATCTTTACCTTAAAGAGAAACATACACCACACCAGTTTATCATAATTTCACTTTAAAACTAAAGAATATTTTTAATCTATTTTGGGAACGGTTTTACACATTTCATTGTGCCAGTCTATAATGTATACTTCCCTTTCAGAAAATGTGCTTTCAGTACACTGCCAACTAGTAAAAATTACCATCTGGTTATGTTAAAAGCAGTTCTTCCTTCTTTTTCATTTCAGCTTACCCTCAATCCACTCAGAATCAGATTCTTCACATACTTCTAAAGCTTTTGACTCAAGGTCAGAATGAAGTAAAATATTGCACTTTTTTTCTAAGGAAAAAGAGCTGAGTCAAATACACTCTATCCTACTGTACACTGAAGCTTTCTTGTTAAATTACAATTGGGATGTGAAATGTCTAGGGCAACCTTGTCCTGATTACTGATGACAAATTATTTTGGTGGACTCAACTGCACTTCTACTGCATTAGAAACGCACAGCATAGAACCTTCCTCCCATCGTGGGTGCTGGTAGAGTGTCCAATTTAAAATTGGGAAACATTTCCCTCAAATTGCAGCTGAAATTCAGCTAATTTTATCATTTCCAGAGGAACCATTCAATACCACTTATGAAGGTCACAAGACCTGCTTTCTTTCCTAATCTGAAATGCTGAGGACTTGCATAGGTACATTAAAACGCTCTTAAGCTGATTGGATTTGCTGGCAAGGTTGAAGAGTGACTAGCAGACAACTGCCACAGTCAAGTGTCAAAAGTGTTAGCAAACTTTTGCATTCATCCTAGGAAGAAGACAACAGCAGTGATTTATTAGGTAAAACAAAGATGTGATTGAAATCACAAATGGAAGACAGAATCCTGGGACTTATTTTCTTCTACTGAAAAATCGGGGCTTTAAAAATTTAAATATATTATTAAAAGAACACATTAAGACTAGCAAACAAGCCTATGAAAAGATGTTCAACATCACTGATCACCAGAGAAATGCAAACCAAAGCTACAATAGATATTATCTTACCCCAGTTAAAATGGCTTTTATCCAAAAGACAGGCAGTAACAAATGCTGAGAAGGGTGTGGAAAAAAGGAAACATTTGTACACTGTTGGCGGGAATGTAAATTTGTACAACCACCCACGATGGAGAACAGCTTGGCAGTTCCTCAAAAAACTAAAAATTGAGCTACCACATGATCCAGCAATCCCACTGGTGAGTATATACCAAAGAGAAAAAAAATGAGTAAATCAAAGAGATATCTGCACTCCTTTGTTTATTGCAGCACTGTTTACAACAGCTAAGATTTGGAAGAAAGCTAAGTGTCCATCAACAGAAGAATGGATGAAGAAAATGTGGTTCATATACACAATGGAGTACTATGCAGCCATAAAAAAGAATGAGAGTCAGTTATTTGCAACAATATGGATGGAAATGGAGATCATTAGGTTACTGGAAACAAGCCAGGCACAGAAGGACAAACATCACATGTTCTCAATTATTTGTGGGATCTAAAAATCAAAACAGTTGAATTCATGGACATAGAAAGTAGAAGGGTGGTTACCAGAGGCTGG
Source organism: Symphalangus syndactylus (assembly GCF_028878055.3). Classification (NCBI taxonomy): domain Eukaryota; kingdom Metazoa; phylum Chordata; class Mammalia; order Primates; family Hylobatidae; genus Symphalangus; species Symphalangus syndactylus. The sequence continues at coordinate 4,851,104 of NC_072424.2, forward strand.
GAAGGGTAGTGGGTTTTTGGGAGGGGGCGGAGGGTGGAGATTGTTAATAGGTACAAAAAATAGAATGAATGAGACCTACTACTTGATAGCACAATAGGGTGACTATAGTCAATAATAACTTAATTGTATATTTCAAATTCACCTAAAGAGTGGAACTGGATTGTTTGTAACTCAAAGGATAAATGCTTAGGGAATGGATACCCCATTCACCATGATGTACTTCTTTCACGTTGCATACTTGTATCAAAGTATCTCATGTACCCCATAAATATACACACCTACTATGGACCCACAAAAATTTTAAAATAATTAAAAAACAATTTAAATATATATTACAGTTTACAGTACTTGTGTAATATCAATACAAATATTAATATTTAATAATTAATTAAAATATTTATATAAACTGCAACCCACATCTCTCACACATAGTAGGCATTCAACATAGAGTCACATCAGTTATTTTTTGTGAATAATAATAATCAAAACCTAACATTTAATACATACTATATAATTAACACTGTCTTTCAAGATATATGAACATCCTACTTTATTCCTCACAACAAGCCTATGATGTAGATATAGAATATAGGACATAGATAATTCCTTTGTACCAATGGAAAACTTGGGAAACTGAATAGTTAAATAATTAGTTCCAGCAATTAAATGGCAGAACAAGGAATAAAATATAAGGTTGTGTAATGATTTTGCCCAATTTCTTCACACTGTGAATGCTAACGCTCTAAAATATTGCTGAAAAAACACACGGGCCCTTGTCTTCATTGATCTTGCATAATACAGAAAATGATGTTACATTATGGCAAATATAATCTGTTTATTCATTTCTGATATTAAAATAGAAATGCTTGGCTAACATTTGAGATAGTTGTAATGTTATCATATAAAAAGTATTAACCATCTTGTTTCTGTTGCACAAAATAATACTTTATTTGAATACTTCACATGGTAAAAATAGTTGCAAAAATATTTTCTACATAGAAGTGTAAATATTAATTTATTTTAACATCAATGTGTATCTTATAATACATGTTTATTATTCCCTATCTTATTAATAATGTTTGTTCCTGCACTTAGTGTATTCTTCAGAAAATAGTGAGAAAAGTGGTGGGGAGAAGTTACTGGCCGAGAATCAAGGAACGCCAACATAAACATCTACATGGCACTCGGACTTTTTGTCAGAGATACATGTGTCCAGTCAGATCCTCTTCGGATTTAAGTGAATAGCAATGCTTTGAGTCTTCTAAATTATCACTGTTTAGATGCCTTATGTAATTTATACCAATAATTAGGTGCAGCCCAGCTTTGTATAGTTTGACTACAGAAACTTGACATATTTCATGCGAAAATAAACTGCTGCCTCTTCCACAGTCATGGACGCTGACGCATGAAAAGATTTGAGGTAACTTACTCACTTCTGTTTGCTTCACAACAGTTTTTTATAATTTCAAGAGTAAGTGTGACAATGAATACTAAGCAGAAAAAAAAGCCATATACATTTGGCTCAGACTGAAAGTAAAATTCAAACATCATCAGAAATGCTTCTATAGAAGATGAATGGAATAAGTAATTGTTGGATCAGGAACCCCTAAAGACACTGAACTGTTTTCCGTTTTCAAGCACTGACATCATTCTGAAAGCAGAAGGCAGAGAGGGAGGCTCATGTTCCACATACTCATAAAGTTTATACATTTTAGGAGTTCAGAGAATTCATTTAATAAGAGAAATGGAAGCACTTTCTTTATGAAATCTGAAGTCCATGATGGCAAAATACTTTGCCCTGTATCACTTGGAAATGTGGAACGTGAGGACTTCAACTGGTATTACTACTCATCCAGCTAATAGTAACACGAAACACCTACTACAAATGGAAGACAAGTTTATATAACTTGAAAAACGTCACTGATTTTTAATTTTGTATTTTATGCATATAATTTAGCATTTTCATCCTTATCCAAGGCTCCCATGGGTATTTTTTAGGAAATGGAATTTCTTGAAAAAACAGTGTGAGAAAATAAACTAAGCAACTTACATAAAATTAAATGGCATACTTCCTAAATACTGGATTAAAGGATATCAACATTATCTCTACAAAATTTATACTTTGGAAGAAATTAAGAATTTAACTAAAACAATATGTAGCTTTCAGGCTTAGAAGAAATAAAGGTTGTGTTTTACTGGTCATTATCTGAATTTCACAATGCTGAGGCTCTTAAGAAGTTTATATAGACATTGAAGGGACACAAGAAACACACAAAGCACCCAACTTATTTTGGACACCAGTAGACAAGTCATTTTAATGCATGTTATGTCCTAAATCTCCATTAACAACTCTAAAAATTATGTGCCAGAAGAGAATTTCCATGTGCTCCCGATAGGTTAGAGTGTGAAAAAAACCTGTCCTCGGAAGCACTTTTCCAACGTAAACACTTACTAGATAAACTTATCCATTCTTGTGGGTTTCAACACTATCCACTGGGGCTGATCCTATTCTCTCCTGCCTATTCAAGACATTGTACAGCACTTCCCCTGCCTGTCTTGGATAAGATAATTAGTATACAATTAAATAAGCAAGTCTATTATTATCTCTCTCTGTATATGTGTGTATATTCCCTTCCTTTAAAAATGTAAGGTTCACTCATCCCTTTATCCTTCAACAGTTACTGTCCCACATATCTTTATCATGCCATCCTAGTATGATAGAGCATGTTAGTTATCACTGCCATAACTTTTTATAACATACCACCTCCAAATTTAATGGCTTAAAACAATCACTTATTATTTTTCAAATGTCTATAGATTAGTTAAGTGGTTCTGCCTATCTGAGCTGGGAGCAGTGGATCTTACACATGCATCGGTTTTCAGCTGGTGGGTCAAGTAGACATTGGTTGACATAGTTTGCCCTCAGCTGAAAGTATTCACCTGTGTTCTAATCTCTCATTCTTTAGCACACTAACCCAGGTATGATCTCACGGTGGAGGGAGAGGAGCCAGTGAGGAAGCAAAAATGCACAAGCACTTACTCCCGCTCCATCCTACATGTGCTCTGCTCCATTCCAGTGATACTCAATAACAAGATGTGAGCTTGCCAAGAAAATGGCATAGTTTTGTAGCAACACCTCACTTTAAAGAGATTACTGGTATAAATCACTGTGTCTATTTATTCTGTAAAGTCATTCACTTGGTTGGTAAAATTTTCATGAAACTTGCATGTGTCTTCACCACAACAGTGCAGTTTTACTACTGTTGAGAGTTCAGATCAATTATTAACTCTTCAGGACGGATATCAGATAATAAGCTGAATACCAAATACTGCATATTAAAAATATATAACTACAGTAATTTTAAAATTTTCAGACAGCTTTTTACTTTTTTGTTTCAGTTCCTTTAATCAATTTTTTAAATATTTTGCTTTATTTTAAAATTGTGAAGCATTTAGAAAATATTTTGTTTTTGTAAAACATAGGTAAAATTTTGTTGAACACCATCAATTGCATATTAAATTAAAAATGAAAGATCTTGAAGTTTGAAATACTAGCTGACATAAAATATTAGTAAAATAATAACTAAACCCTATTGAATAATTTTGGCATTGTGAGTACTTTTTAAAAATTATTGACTGCTCTACAAAGCCCTGTAAAAGGAGAGCCCATTATTATATTCACTAGACTTATGAAAAAACAGAAAAACAAAGAAGTGAAATGTTTAACAAAAGCCAACCAGTTTTTAAGCGGAGGCACCATGATTCTAATTCAAGTTACTCTGAACTATAATTCTCGACACCATATTTATGACGGTAAAATTTAATATCTACAGAAAACTACTATTGCTGATTTTTTCAGATATAGCTTTACAAACTGTTTTTATGTGTAATATATCATTATTTTGAAAAATTGGGACATATTTGAACTAACGTTGTATTACTTCTTGCTAATTTAACTTCCTCTACATTATAACATCTTTCCATAGAGATGGTTTCAGGATAGTGTCTCTAAATTGACAAGTTCAATGAGAAAATGTTAAAGCTATAATAATTTACTCATTGTTTTCAAAATTGTTCATGTGGTATACAAGAATGTCTCATTGTAACCCAAAATACCACAAGTTGTAAATAGTGAAAATAATCAATAGCAGAAAATAATGTATAGTGCAATTTATCTTTGTCACTCTACCTTTTCTGGATCTTTGAGTACAAAGTATATGCTGATGTGTATGTATCAATATGGTAGTTCACGCTTTTCAAATTTCCTTATCATGAACATTGATCCATCCTAGTTAACTTGCAACTAGCATACCCCTACTCATTTATTTAGCTGAATTCATATCCTTATATTTTAAGTAAACTCAAATAATGGCTCTAACTAGTATAAAATATGGCATGTAGAAAGAGTTGCTTGTGGCAGAAAAGCCTTTTTAAGCATTTTCAAAAAGGAAGAGTTTTCAACTTTATGGATTCAAAACTAAAATTGTTCTCCATTGAATCAACTGAAAACCAAATATGGAGACGCAACTTTTTTATGTCTACAATTAGCTATTTGACTTTAAGTTAGATATTTCCGACAAGTAGTAGTAGGTTGAGATAATCCATTCTACCAAGCACAGACCATGAATTTTTTTTCAACTTTACTTTTCAGCTATGTGTTTGGTGTATGTTTGGACCTTTCTTGTGATCTGTGCTCTAGTCGTATCAGAACCTATCAAGTGTCTATTACGTTGCCAGGCACATTTGTGAGACAGAGTAAGGCCAGGCGAGAATTCCTTTCGTTAAGTGTTTGATCTGTTAATTAGCATGTTTTCCTGAATTGGTTGCTTTTAATCATATTGTAGAACTCTATGCACAAAAGTATTATTTTGCAATTCTTTGATACTATATGAAAGAGTGATCCACACAACACATTATAAAGAACAGAGGGATAATTGAGAATACCTAAGCTACATAATGGGAAGCAAACACTAAGCCATTTCCTTGATAGGTAACGTAACTTTTGAGGCAACCAGCTAAAAATAAAACACACCATATAGATAATGAGTCTTTAATTATTCCATTCTATGGTATGGAGTAACCCTTTCCACAGACGTGTGGCAAAGAAACATGGTTTATGCCATTCATAAGTGGATTTCCCTCCCTTTTATTTCCTCTGAGTCTTCTTTTTGTTTCTAATTCCTCTTCCGTATATTACATAGTCCTTGTCTTACAATGCTCTGTGTCACAATGGAACTTCCTTA